>NC_139030.1:89171524-89774888 GCF_964662115.1 Mustela nivalis | reverse complement strand
AATGCCCCTGTCAAAAGACACAGGGTATCAGAATGGATAAAAAAACAAAACCCATCTATATGTTGCCTCCAAGAAACTCATTTTAAGCCCGAAGACACCTCCAGATTTAAAGTGAGGGGGTGGAAAAGAATTTACCATGCTAATGGACATCAGAAGAAAGCAGGAGTGGCAATCCTTATATCAGATCAATTAGATTTTAAGCCAAAGACTATAATAAGAGATGAGGAAGGACACTATATCATACTCAAAGGGTCTGTCCAACAAGAAGATTTAACAATTTTAAATATCTATGCCCCCAATGTGGGAGCAGCCAACTATATAAACCAATTAATAACAAAATCAAAGAAACACATCAACAACAATACAATAATAGTAGGGGACGTTAACACTCCCCTCACTGAAATGGACAGGTCATCCAAGCAAAAGATCAGCAAGGAAATAAAGGCCTTAAACGACACACTGGACCAGATGGACATCACAGATATATTCAGAACATTTCATCCCAAAGCAACAGAATACACATTCTTCTCTAGTGCACATGGAACATTCTCCAGAATAGATCACATCCTCGGTCCTAAATCAGGACTCAACCGATATCAAAAGATTGGGATCATTCCCTGCATATTTTCAGACCACAATGCTCTAAAGCTAGAACTCAACCACAAAAGGAAGTTTGGAAAGAACCCAGATACATGGAGACTAAACAGTATCCTTCTAAAGAATGAATGGGTCAACCGGGAAATTAAAGAAGAATTGAAAAAAATCATGGAAACAAATGATAATGAAAATACAATGGTTCAAAATCTGTGGGACACAATAAAGGCAGTCCTGAGAGGAAAATATATAGCGGTACAAGCCTTTCTCAAGAAACAAGAAAGGTCTCAGGTACACAACCTAACCCTACACCTAAAGGAGCTGGAGAAAGAACAAGAAAGAAACCCTAAGCCCAGCAGGAGAAGAGAAATCATAAAGATCAGAGCAGAAATCAATGAAATAGAAACCAAAAAAAACAATAGAACAAATCAACGAAACTAGGAGCTGGTTCTTTGAAAGAATTAATAAAATTGATAAACCCCTGGCCCGACTTATCAAAAAGAAAAGAGAAAGGACCCAAATATATAAAATCATGAATGAAAGAGGAGAGATCACCACTAACACCAAAGAAATACAAACTATTATAAGAACATACTATGAGCAACTCTACGGCAATAAATTTGACAATCTGGAAGAAATGGATGCATTCCTAGAAACATATAAACTACCACAACTGAACCAGGAAGAAATAGAAAGCCTGAACAGACCCATAACCAGTAAGGAGATTGAAACAGTCATTAAAAATCTCCAAACAAACAAAAGCCCAGGGCCAGATGGCTTCCCGGGGGAATTCTACCAAACATTTAAAGAAGAACTAATTCCTATTCTCCTGAAACTGTTCCAAAAAATAGAAATGGAAGGAAAACTTCCAAACTCATTTTATGAGGCCAGCATCACCTTGATCCCAAAACCAGACAAGGATCCCACCAAAAAAGAGAGCTATAGACCAATATCCTTGATGAACACAGATGCGAAAATACTCAACAAAATACTAGCCAATAGGATTCAACAGTACATTAAAAAGATTATTCACCACGACCAAGTGGGATTTATTCCAGAGCTGCAAGGTTGGTTCAACATCCGCAAATCAGTCAATGTGATACAACACATCAATAAAAGAAAGAACAAGAACCATATGATACTTTCAATAGATGCTGAAAAAGCATTTGACAAAGTACAGCATCCCTTCCTGATCAAAACTCTTCAAAGTGTAGGGATAGAGGGCACATACCTCAATATCATCAAACCCACCGCAAATATCATTCTCAATGGAGAAAAACTGAAAGCTTTTCCACTAAGGTCAGGAACACGGCAGGGATGTCCATTATCACCATTGCTATTCAACATAGTACTAGAGGTCCTAGCCTCAGCAATCAGACAACAAAAGGAAATTAAAGGCATCCAAATCGGCAAAGAAGAAGTCAAATTATCACTCTTCGCAGATGATATGATACTATATGTGGAAAACCCAAAAGACTCCACTCCAAAACTGCTAGAACTTATACAGGAATTCAGTAAAGTGTCAGGATATAAAATCAATGCACAGAAATCAGTTGCATTTCTCTACACCAACAGCAAGACAGAAGAAAGAGATATTAAGGAATCAATCCCATTTACAATTGCATCCAAAACCATAAGATACCTAGGAATAAACTTAACCAAAGAGACACAGAATCTATACTCAGAAAACTATAAAGTACTCATGAAAGAAATTGAGGAAGACACAAAGAAATGGAAAAATGTTCCATGCTCCTGGATTGGAAGAATAAATATTGTGAAAATGTCTATGCTACCTAAAGCAATCTACACATTTAATGCAATTCCTATCAAAGTGCCATCCATCTTTTTCAAAGAAATGGAACAAATAATGCTAAAATTTATATGGAACCAGAAAAGACCTCGAATAGCCAAAGGGATATTGAAAAAGAAAGCCAAGGTTGGTGGCATCACAATTCCAGACTTCAAGCTCTATTACAAAGCTGTCATCATCAAGACAGCATGGTACTGGCACAAAAACAGACACATAGATCAATGGAACAGAATAGAGAGCCCAGAAATAGACCCTCAAATCTATGGTCAACTCATCTTCGACAAAGCAGGAAAGAATGTCCAATGGAAAAATGACAGCCTCTTCAATAAATGGTGCTGGGAAAATTGGACAGCCACATGCAGAAAAATGAAATTGGACCATTTCCTTACACCACACACAAAAATAGACTCAAAATGGATGAAGGACCTCAATGTGCGAAAGGAATCCATCAAAATCCTTGAGGAGAACACAGGCAGCAACCTCTTCGACCTCTGCCGCAGCAACATCTTCCTAGGAACAACGCAAAAGGCAAGGGAAGCAAGGGAAAAAATGAACTATTGGGATTTCATCAAGATCAAAAGCTTTTGCACAGCAAAGGAAACAGTTAACAAAATCAAAAGACAACTGACAGAATGGGAGAAGATATTTGCAAACGACATATCAGATAAAGGACTAGTGTCCAGAATCTATAAAGAACTTAGCAAACTCAACACCCAAAGAACAAATAATCCAATCAAGAAATGGGCAGAGGACATGAACAGACATTTCTGCAAAGAAGACATCCAGATGGCCAACAGACACATGAAAAAGTGCTCCATATCACTCGGCATCAGGGAAATACAAATCAAAACCACAATGAGATATCACCTCACACCAGTCAGAATGGCTAAAATCAACAAGTCAGGAAATGACAGATGCTGGCGAGGATGCGGAGAAAGGGGAACCCTCCTACACTGTTGGTGGGAATGCAAGCTGGTGCAGCCACTCTGGAAAACAGCATGGAGGTTCCTCAGAATGTTGAAAATAGAACTGCCCTATGACCCAGCAATTGCACTATTGGGTATTTACCCTAAAGATACAAATGTAGTGATCCAAAGGGGCACATGCACCCGAATGTTTATAGCAGCAATGTCCACAATAGCCAAACTATGGAAAGAACCTAGATGTCCATCAACAGATGAATGGATCAAGAAGATGTGGTATATATACACAATGGAATACTATGCAGCCATCAAAAGAAATGAAATCTTGCCTTTTGCGACAACATGGATGGAACTAGAGCGTATCATGCTTAGCGAAATAAGTCAAGCAGAGAAAGACAACTATCATATGATCTCCCTGATATGAGGAAGTGGTGATGCAACAGGGAGGCTTAAGTGGGTAGGAGAAGAATAAATGAAACAAGATGGGATTGGGAGGGAGACAAACCATAAGTGACTCTTAATCTCACAAAACAAACTGAGGGTTTCTGGGGGGAGGGGGTTTGGGAGAAGGGGGTGGGATTATGGACATTGGGGAGGGTATGTGCTTTGGTGAGTGCTGTGAAGTGTGTAAACCTGGTGATTCACAGACCTGTACCCCTGGGGATAAAAATATATGTTTATAAAAAATAAAAAGTTAAAAAAAAAAAAAAAGAAAACAAAGAGGCAACCCACGGAATGGGAGAAGATATTTGCAAATGACAGTACAGACAAAAGGTTGATATCCAGGAGCTATAATGAACTCCTCAAACTGAACACACACAAAACAGACAATCATATCAAAAAATGGGCAGAAGATATGGACAGCCACTTCTCCAATAAAGACATACAAATGGCTATCAGACACATGAAAAAATGTTCATCATCACTAGCCATCAGGGAGATTCAAATTAAAACTACATTGAGATATCACTTTACACCAGTTAGAATGGCCAAAATTAGCAAGACAGGAAACAACATGTGTTGGAGGGGATGTAGAGAAAGGGGAACCCTCTTCCACTGTTGGTGGGAATGCAAGTTGGTGAAGCCTCTTTGGAGAACAGTGTGGAGATTCCTCAAGAAATTAAAAATAGAACTTCTCTATGACCCTGCCATTGCACTATTGGGTATTTACCCCAAAGATACAGATGTAGTGAAAAGAAGGGCCATCTGTACCCCAATGTTTATAGCAGCAATGGCCACGGTCGCCAAACTGTGGAAAGAACCAAGATTCCCTTCAACGGATGAATGGATAAGGAAGATGTGGTCCATATACACTATGGAGTATTATGCCTCCATCAGAAAGGACGAATACCCAACTTTTGTAGCAACTTGGAAGGGACTGGAAGAGATTATGCTGAGTGAAATAAGTCAAGCAGAGAGAGTCAATTATCATATGGTTTCACTTATTTGTGGAGCAAAGCAAAAAGCATAGAGGACATGGGTAGTTAGAGAGAAGGGGGTTGGGGTAAATTGGAAGGGGAGGTGAATCATGAGAGACTATGGCTCTGAAAAACAATCTGAGGGTTTTGGAGGGGCGGGAGGTGGGAGGTCGTGGGTACCAGATGGTGGGTATTATAGAGGGCACGGATTGCATGGAGCACTGGGTGTAGTGCAAAAATAATGATACTGTTATGCTGAAAATAAAAAATAAATTAAAAAAAATAAAAGAAGTCACTACAAAGGAATGAAAATCAGATTAAAGTCTTCTAATTTCCAACCCCAGATTGGGGGAGGGGATAAATTGGTATTCTGCAAGTTCTGAGCAAAAATAATGTTCAATATAGAGTTCTATAGTGAGTCAAAATATTAGCCTGAAGGAATATCATGACAAAGATATCTTTAGACATGGAAGAAAATGTATCTTCAATGCATTTTTCCCTTTAGAACTTGCCTAGATATGTACTTTAACAAAAGAACTTCCTCTTAATCAAGAAGAGGAAAAGCACAACAACCAGGAAACAACTGTTAATACCAGGGTAGCAATGTTGGAATATTCTGGAATAACAATCTTCAGACCTAGGAAACACCTTCTTATGTCTAGGGAAGGTCTCTAGGGCAAAAAGTGAATTCCGCCATAGAAAACTAGAAGACATAAATAAAAGTTTCATTTTTTAATTAGATATATAATAAAAATGATATTAAAAAGATGTCAGAAACTAGGAAAATTGCTCAAAAACTCATGATCTAAATATGACATATACTAAAATAATTTTAAGTAACTGATAGTGCCTTTAAAAAATAATTCATTTAACCTTAATGCTACAGGTTGTAATATGTAAGGAAAGAATTCAGTTTACCTGACCTGTCATTAAACAATCTTTATACCTTCACAGCATAGTTGTAACAACATAAATACTACTGAGTGTTATCAGCTTCTCACCCAACATGTGAAGAAAGCTGGGGGTACTCTTTCAAGTCACAGGATTGAATGTAACCACAAACAACCCTGACAATGTAAGAGGTTACTTGGTCAAAGATGGGATTTGGGGAATGATGGGAAAGGGGAGTTAGGTTTGGAAAAGAATTTAAGGAGAGTATAGTTTTTAATATGTACATTGTGCAAAATGGTCAGTTAAAATATATTGTCAAAATTGTCATGTTATGAAAAATCAAAGCCTAATGACTGCCATTTAAAATTTTTTAGGTATGGGGCGCCTGGGTGGCTCAGTGGTTAAGCCGCTGCCTTCGGCTCAGGTCATGATCTCAGGGTCCTGGGATCGAGTCCCGCATCGGGCTCTCTGCTCGGCGGGGAGCCTGCTTCCTCCTCTCTCTCTCTGCCTGCCTCTCTACCTACTTGTGATTTCTCTCTGTCAAATAAATAAATAAAATCTTTAAAAAAAAAAATTCTCTAAAATTTTTTAGGTATGCTAAACATTAGGAGAATGAGAGAGGAGAAAATGGTATTGTAGGGGAAAAAAATCATCTTTTAATATAGAGGAATCAGTAGAAACGGAGTTGTGCAGTGGTTAACTAGAGTTGCCATCCTAATTGTAGAACTAAAAGCAGAAACAAAAGTCTGGTAACTGTAAGAGAGGCATCAGGAAACTTTTCATCATAGATTCTTCTATATTATTTGGTTTTTCAATAGCATGAATGACTTTGGTAAAGCATATTTAAATGTGATTGTATTGGGCCATTAGGAATCAAAAGAAAAAAAGTTTGAAAGCCCAAGTGTAAAATATGTGACAAGACACTACAAATACATATTTGTTTTTACAAAGAAGTTATATTTGACAAAGTTTTTTTCCTAGTTTTATTAAGCCATTAATGACATAAATGCAAGTTTAAGTTATATGCAATGATTTGTGTATAGATTACAAAATGATTACAAATAAGGTTAATTCACACCTATATATCTTCATATAATTTACCATTTTTGTTGCTTATGGTAATAACATTTAAGATCTACTTTCTTTTTTTTTTTTTTTAAAGATTTTATTTTATTATTATTTATTTGACAGAGAGAAATCACAAGTAGATGGAGAGGCAGGCAGAGAGAGAGAGGGAAGCAGGCTCTCTGCTGAGCAGAGAGCCCGATGCGGGACTCGATCCCAGGACTCTGAGATCATGACCTGAGCCGAAGGCAGCGGCTTAATCCACTGAGCCACCCAGGCGCCCTAAGATCTACTTTCTTATCAACTTTCAGATTTTTAATACAGTACTGCTATGGTCTCCATGTTGTACATTAGATCCCCAGAATTTATTCAACTTATAGCTAGAAGTTTATACGGTCTAAGATTTCCCCATTTCCTCCACTTCTCCTGCCCATAGCAATCACCATTTTACTCTCTAATTCTATTGCATTGGCTCTTTTAGATTCCCCCAGGTAAGAACATATATTTGCTTTCTCTATCTGATTTATTTAGCATAATGTCCTTATGTTCCATTCATATTGTCATAAAAGGCAAGATTTCCTACTTTTTAATGACTGAATAATATTCCGTTGTGTGTGTATATACACACAATGGAGTATTATAAATATAAATATAAATATATATTTTTAAGTGTCTATTGACAAATGAATAAGTTGTTTCCATGTCTTGGCCATTGCAGTGAACATGAGGGAACAATTATCTCTGAAACAGGAATTCCATTTCCTTCAGGTATATATTTGGCATATCGTATCATAGCTGTATTTTTAACTTTTTGAGGAACCTCCATACTGTTCTCCATAGCACCTGTGTCAGTTTACATTTCCACAAACAGCATGCACGTGTTCCCTTTTCTACACAGCCTCACCAATACTTGTTTCTTATCTTTTTTGATAATAGCTATTCTAATAGGTGTGAGGTGATACTGCATTAAGGCTTTGATTTGCATTTTCCTAGTAATTGCTGATGTTGAGTATCTTTTCACATTTTGGTTGGCCATTTGGACATATATATATATATATATATATATACACATATATATATATATATTTATTTATTTATTTTTAAATATTTAAGTACTCTATTTTTTTAATTGGGTTGTTTGGGTGTTTTGGTTGGTTGTGTTTTGTTGTTGTTGTTGTTATTGTTTTTGTTGTTGTTTTGCTATTGAGTTGTATTAGCCCCTTGTCAGATAGATGGTCTGCAAATATTTTTCTTCTGTTCTGTAGGTTACCTTTTCATTTTGCCAATTGTTTCTTTTGTTGTGAAGCTTTTTATTTTGATGTAGTCCCATTTGTTGATTTTTACTTTCGTTGCTTACATTTTAGTGTTATATCCAAAAAACCATTGCCAGGACAGATGTCAGGGAGCTCTTTCCTATGTTTTCTTTTAGCAGTTTTTTACAGTGCCGGGTCTTTCATTTAAGTTATCCAATTGAGTTAATTTTTATAATCACTGTTAGATTAGTCCAATCTCATTTTTTTGCATGTGAATATCCAAGTTTCGTAACACCATTTATGGGAGAGACTATCCTTTCCTCATTGAGAATTCTTAGATATTTTGTCAAAAATCAGTAGACCATATATATGGAGGTTTATTTTTGGACTCTCAACTCTGTTCTGTTCTATGTGTCTTGCTTTTATGATAGTACCACACTGTTTTTGAAGAATATAGCTTTGTAATAAAGTTTGAAATTGGGAGTATTTTACCTCTACCTTTGTTTTCTTTCTAAGGATTGCTTTGGCTATTTGGGATCTTTTGAAGTTCCATGTGAATTTTAGGATTTTTTCCATTTATTTGGAAAATGGCATTTGGAATTTTGATGGGGATTACACTCAATCTAGAGATAGCTTTGGATAGTATGGACATCTCAACAATATTCCTCTGATCCGTAACATGTGATATCTGTCCATTTATTCAATTTCTTTTATCAATGTCTTATTTCAGTGTACAGATTTTTAACTTTCTTGGTTAAATCTAATACTAAATATTTTATTATTTTTGATATTAGTGTAAGCAGGATTTTTTTCTTTGTCACGCTCTTAAGTGTATGAAAACATAACTGATTTTTGGATGTTGATTTTGTAGATAACATTTTAATATAAGTGTTATGTGTCACTAATCATGTCATTATTCCTAGAAGGTTATAGAGCTGACACACATTTAAACCAAGCAGATAAACTTAGATACAATGGCTTATTAAATTTAAAAAATAATTTTTACTCCAGAATGCCCTCTAAATTAACTTCTAAATTCAGGTAAACCATAACTGAAGTAACTAACTACCAATATAGTATAATAATTTTTCTAAACATAATTAATAAAACTGACTGCCTGGCTTATGGAGCTTGAATAAGGGAGAATGAATGATGAGGTAGAAAGAAAGCAGAGATGATAATAAGGTGAGAGAGTTCAGAATGCTGTTGTGTCACAAATTCAACCATATGCAGATGGATTGTGAACAAATGGATTTTTTTCCTCTTACCTTAATAGTGGGTTTCCATTTCTACCAAAAAAGAAGATTTCTTTTTTCTTAACCCATATACTTTCAGTAAAAGCACATTTATCATCAAGTACCATTTATTGGAAATACTGTTCTATATTCAAGAGAGTATCAGTATGTATTGAAAAAAAAGAAGATATGTGTAGATGCTGTGAATTTGAATGACCTTTCAAAACCCGACTTTCTTGTGTAAAGGAGATAACACTTAATAAAGTCAAAGTCTTTTCAATTGTTTAACTTTTAAAAATCGGAATGTCAGAGCTTTGAAGTATTTGAAATAAAAACTGGCTTTCCTAGTACTATGGAAATTTCAACTTGACTCTGCTTTTAAAGCTTTTAAAAAAATCAAAAGACTTAGTTTGGGTATAGAATTCCTTGCTTTTTAATAGATATGAATTTCTTAGAGAAATTATCATTTTCACTACTGCAATATGAACTTTTGACTTTCTTTTGAAAATCTACTTTATTCAATATGATTTTATGTCTTTCTTTAATATTAGCCAGAAGCAAGGTCAATATTTTTAAAGTTTAATGATTCTCTTATTTTTAATAAATAATGGAGATCAAGGTTAAACTTGAATTTTTTAACATAATCTTATCTAACATGTCATGCAAATCACAATTCATGTATTGTTTTGTAACATGGAGATTTAAGCTATTTCTGTATGCTTGACTCTGTTCTTGCAGCTGAATTACTGCTGGAACTATTGAAAACATACTCACGACTTCAGTTCAGACTATCCTTTGATATCATCCCTGTTGATGAAAAAGTAAATAAGCACAATCCTGAATCACTAGCTCCAAACGATCTTGCTCCTCATCTGGTATAATTTTTTCCCTTTGTTCTAGTAACTGGGATCTTAATTTATGCACATTTGACAAAGCCCTCCCCTTGAACTTCAGTTCAAGTAAATGAGTTCTTTTTTTTTAAATTTCCAATCTTATAATTATTCATTGATTTGTCATTTTTTTTTCCTGCGTATTTTATTCTAGGCACATGTCACTTTGTTAGACTATCATGAGGAACAGTAATCCTTACCCTTAGTAAACTTAAAGTCTAAAGGGAAAATAAAGTAGAAGGTCAATAGTCTTACTTGACTATGAACACAGTATCTCAGTTCTGCCGTTAGAACCCAGTCTTTCTAATATTTCTAGGACTGAAGTCCTAGAAACCTCATCATTTCAAAATTGGATTTCAAAAGTTTTCTGGCACACTTTGTTGAAGTTGACTTGCCATTTGCCTGGACTGTGGATTATTATCTGCTATTGGTCTGTCTTGATTACAGATGCAGACCCTGTAAATATTTCTGATTCATGGATGTGACCATTCCCATGCTGTCTGTCTCAGTGACGACTAAACCAGTTTCCATTAGACTCTCATCTCTCCCTTTGCCTCCTTCCCCACTGCCTTTGCTTCAACTCACTCTTTTTATCCCCTGCCTAGACAAAATTTTCTCCTAATCAGTTTTGTTGTTTTGTTTCTTTCACTACAATGTATAATATGGCTGCTATATATTTTTATTTATTTATTTTGATGGCTCAAACTTTTATTTGATCCACACAATGTTTTTGAGTTTTGAAATTTAAAAAAAATCCATTCTACTATATATTTTTATTTTTATTTTTAATTTTTTTATTTTTAAATGTAATATAACTTGCATCAAAAATGCACACATTCTAACTGTAAAGTACTATGAATTACTCTAAGGTGAACATAACTCTGAAACCACAACTCAGATATAAGAATAGAACATTACCAGCCCCTCAAAAGCAACCCTCTTGTCCTCTCCCAGTCACTTTCTACCCCCTCATCTCCAGTGGCAACCATTATTTTGACCCCTCAGGCTTTTAGAGTTCAGAGAGAACTGACAACTTCAAACCTCCACAAAAGCCAAGTTCCTTGACCGATCTACTGTCCTTGATCTTCCTACTGGGCTCTGATGGCCTCTCTAATAGATGACTCCTCTCATGATGGAGGAATTAGCTTGAACTCTTCTCCAAGATAACTTAAAGAATTACTTCAGACTCATCCACTCACCATGGCCCTCTGGTCCTCCCAAAATACATACACTAGTTTGGCCTATTTTTTTTTTTTAAGATTTTATTTACTCATGAGGGACAGAGAGAGAAAGAGGCAGAGGGAGAAGCAGGCTCCCTAAAGAGCAGGGCACCCAATGTGAAACTCGACCCCAGGACCCCCTGGGATCATGACCCAAGCTGAAGGCAGATGCTTAACCATCTGAGGCACCCAGGCACCCCTAATTTGGCATATTATTGAACACCAAACAAATAGAAGCACATGGTGTGTCTTCTGTATCTAGCTTCTTATATTCAATCCCACATCGAAAGATTATACACACACACACACACACACACACACACACACACACACATATATATATGTCATAGTTCATTTAGTGCACTGCTATAAAGGATTCAATTGTATGAATACACCACAGATTTTTTATCTGTTGTATTATTGACTAATATTTGAGTGGTTCCCAGCTTAGCTTATTACAAATAAAGCTACTATGAGCATTCAAGTATAAATTTTCAGTACATATGTGCATGTACATTTCTTTTTTTTTAATTATTTTTTTATTTTTTATAAACATATTTTTATCCCCAGGGGTACAGGTCTGTGATTCACCAGGTTTATACACTTCACAGCACTCACCAAAGCACATTTCTGATGGGTTGTGATTAGGCATGGAATATTTTGTCAACTTTAACAAATATTTTGTCAGCATCCCACGTCTGTATGGTATGTTTCATTATGGTTTTGATTTTCATTTCTCTGACTAGTGAGGTTGAGCAATTTTTCAAGAGTTTATTGGTCATTACAGTATTTTTTTATTTTTAATAAAGAGCATCAGGCTTAAGTCTCTTTATTTTTCTTTTGGGTTTTCTAATGGTTTAAATCATGGCCATGCGTTTTTGACACTCCTCTTACTGGAAAATGAGGTCTATATTCCATCTTCTTAAATATGTACAAGCTTATAATTTCTTCAATAATAATATAGAAAATAATGTTATGTAATTTTTGAGGCTAGGTCATAAAAAGCCATTCATTTTCCACATCATTACTAGAAAACTTGTTTTTGGAGCCCTGTAAGACACAGAAGAATACCAAGCTATTTTGAAACTGTGGTCCAAAAGGGGCATGTGTAAGCATTTCTTTTTTTTTTTTTTTAAAGATTTTATTTATTTATCAGAGAGAGAGTGAGCACAGGCAGACAGAATGGCAGGCAGAGGCAGAGGGAGAAGCAGGCTCCCCGCCGAGCAAGGAGCCTGATGTGGGACTCGAACCCAGGACGCTGGGATCATGACCTGAGCCGAAGGCAGCTGCTTAACCAACTGAGCCACCCAGGCATCCCTGTGTAAGCATTTCTTATCAACAAATAAGTCCATTCTTTCAGCCATTTCCAACAAGACACTAAATATGTGAGTGAAGCTGTTCTGGACACTCAAGACTACTTCATTCTCCATCTGAAGCCTTTGAATGATATCATCAATAACAAATGCAACAGAAGAATCATCTAGCCATGCCCTGCCTAAATTCCTGTTTCATAAAATCATGGCATGTAATAAAATGGCTGTTATTTTAGGCTATTACATTTTAGATTAGTTTTTTATACAGCAATGGATAAATCAAACAGAACATTTTACTCAAAAGTGGGATGCTGTTACAATAAAACCGAAGACATGTGGTATTTGTTTTAGAAATGGCCAGCAGGCTTGAGGAGGACATTGGTGAAGCCTTCAAACAAACAAGGAAACTATCACTAGAGTTAGAAGAAAGAGACCTTGGTTCTGTAGCCATGGAGCTTTGGCAATACTGTTGCCTGTTGATACCATAAAAAATGGGTAATATACTGAATGATCAAGCTCAGGAATCTTCTGGGCAGTGTGTTGATCATGTTTGCTGACCTCTTACCTCATGTAATAAAATGGGTGATAAGACAGATATAGATGAAGAAACTAAAGAATAAACTGTTCAGTTTTTTAGTAAAGTTTGAAGGAAATGTAAAGGCCTAGAATAGTCTTTACATTCAGCAAAATATCCCTAAAATAAGATGTAGTGTCAAAGCATAGATCAGATCCTAGGCTTTGCCAGTGAAACATTGCTTCAGAAAATCCAGGTGTGCTGAAGAATTTTTTGTTAAAATTTCAGAAAGACTTAAGTTACTGCCTTTTTCTCAATTAAACAAAAATAATATTAGGCATATACTTTAAGACCCTTTCTACTAGACCATTATGCTTCTACAAGTTTTATTGTAAAAGTGTCACAATGAGACTTGAGTAGAAAAGGTTTAATCTCATATATTTGTGAATGAACCTTTTGTCTAAAGGACTACTTTACAATATATAAGCACCTCAAAGGAATTATATTAGCTGGGACTGGAGGGAATAGAGACAGTACAAAATGAAAAGAGTCATGTCAACACCGAACTCTTATGGACTAGAAGCAGGCTAAGAAAGCTACTTAGCTGTGTACATAAGCTACTCTCTACAGAAAAAGAAAGCTGACTCCAAGGGAAGAGTCAGGACCCCAGAAGGCAGAGACAAGAGCCACAGAGAATCATTCTCAATGGGGCAGGTCTGAGCCTTAAGCAAGGAATGGGCAATCTATGCTCTGCTGAATTCCAGGATCACCTTGGACCATTGGTGGATATGTACTATGCTGTCCCACTATTGTCTGTAGATTCTGTTAGGGCAGATAATTGCCTATTTATTTCATAGGGTGTCAGATGCAGAGGAATCCTACCCTAGAAACTAAACCTGAGGTGCTTCTACCACACATGGACTACACATTAGATTAAGTCTATAAACTTCGACCTAAGACTTATTGTGATGAGTCTTTGAGGGAGTGAGGGTCCTTTTCATGTGGAAGGAATGAAAGTAATTTGTGACCAGATGGTGGACTCTAGCAGTATCAAAACATGGCACAAATTATTTGATACTCCTTCAGTCAAGTAGCAGGGTCAAAGCTTCCTTTCCTTATATCTTCGAAGGCTTGTGACAGGTTTAACCAATAGAGTACGAGTAGGAAAAAGCCATATGATTTCCTGAACTAGGACATAAAAGGTGATGGAGTTCCCTCTTTATGTGTTGAGAAGTTCATTTGGGGGGGCCTCTGAGGAATCACATATTAAGGCCACAGTTACCCTGAGAATATCATGTTGGACAGGCCAGACCTATGGGCCCCATCCCAGATGGGCGCCAGCTTTCCAGCCATCTCTAGAAAGGTGACAGAAATATAAGTGAACCTGTTTTGGACTTTCTGCGCCAGCTAATCTGCCAACAAATGCCACCAAGTGACTCCATTGATGGTATGTGGGACAGCAGAATCACTCAGCCACATTCTGCCCAAATTCCTGACTCATAATATCATAAACTGTATCATAAGATGATTGCTGCTTTAAGCCTCTAAGATTTGGAGCAGTATTATACAATAATACATAAATGAAATTATCTCTTTTTTTTTTTTTTTTTTTTTTACTGATTTGTAAGAGTTCTTTATATATTTTGGCCACAAGTCTTTTGTCAACAAATGTTTTGCAATATCCTATTCTGTATTTTATTTAAATATCTTAAATATGTCTTTAGGTGAACAGATGCATTTAAATTTTAATGTAGTTTATCAATTTCGTACTTCATTGCCATTCCCTGTTTAGAAATCTTTATTACAAGGCATTTTTCTATGTCATCTTCCAGAAACTTTGTTTTACATTTACAGTTAAAGTTACAATCCACACGATCTATTTTTTATACTGCACTAATTCAACACTATCTTAATCATTGCAATTTAATAAATGCTGCTGTCTTAAATCCTCCCACTTTATTAATATTCTTGAATTTTACCAGTTGTCTTGATCCTTTGGTTTTCCATATACATTTTAGAATAAGCATATTTATATTTACAAAACCCCACATGTACCCAAACACAAAACTATGCTGACATTCTGATTAAAATGCCATTGTATATACATCAATTAGGGGGAAATTGACAGTAATATCACACAGATCTTATATATCCTTCACCTCTTACCCAGCCCTTTGATGCTTTGCTCTGTTTCTGCTACCTACATAAGAACAGACTTCCTGAGGTGCCTGGATGGCTCAGTTAATTAAGCAATTAAACATGTGCCTTCTGCTCAGGTCACAATCTCAGGGTCCTGGGAAGGTGCTCCCTTCTCAGCAGGGAGTCTGCTACTCCCTCTGCAGAGCCCCTCTGCTTGTGCTCTCTCTCACTCCCTCTCATAAATAAAGTCTTTAATTTTTTTTTTAAAACAAACAAAAAAAGAATAGACATCCTATAGGTGAAATCTGGGGATCATCATTTGCATAAAACATAAATATGATTATGTATATAGAAAATCCACAGATTAATTTTGCCTAACACAGAATTTCATATAAATAGAATTATACATTGTGTAACCTTTTGAGTAAAATCTTCCACTCAGCATGTTTTTGAGATTAATCCATGCCATTGTGTGTATCAGTAGGTTACTTTTTAATTGCTGAGTCCCTTATATGAATATATTGTCTGTTTATCATTACCCTATGATTGACACCTGGGCTATCTCTACCTTTTGGTCATTATGAATAAAGTTGTTATGAACATTCTGCAAAACACTTTCTGTAAACATATATTTTCATTTCACTGGGAAAAATGCATAGACATGAAATTGTTGGGTCATAGGGTAGGTGTATGCTTAGTTATAAGAAACTACCAGACGTTTTTCCAAATTGTTTATATCACTTTAATATTCCCACCAATAATGTATGAATCATGCAGTTGATAGCCCTCCTCACCAGCATTTAGTGTTGTTCATCTTTTTATGTTTTAGCAGTCCTAATGGGTATGAATAAAACCAGATGAAATACTCCTCCTCCTGCATTAGCATCTAGCATGTTGCAGGTTTGAGCTGGGTGAGGGGAAAGAGAATTAACTGGATCACAGAGGAGATTTTAAGCCTTTTTGGAATTAATAGATTGGGATAGGGTTTGTTATTAATCTAATGTGACCAGAAAAGCTATGGGATTTGTCTAGTATTTCATTTAAGGGCTGGGGAAAAAAATGCACTAAACAAATGTGAAGTTACAAAAGAAGAAAGAATAAAGTTGGTGTCTGCCTCTGTGTGTATGTAAGAGTACACATAGGGTAGGTGTATGCTTAGTTATATCCATATCACTTCAATCAAACTATATCCATATAGTAATCTATCAAATATGTTCATGTTATATTTCCATATGCATAGATTATTGTTTATATACATACAGTTATGAAATGTTAGCAGTGATACATGAGATAACTTTATTATCTTTTTTTTTTTAGTTTTCTACTTTCCTAGAGTTAACATGTATTCTGTTTACATCAGGAAAAATAATTTCTTAAATGGTGTTGATTAGTATTTTTCTGTTAATCTAGTATTCTAGATATTCTAATTGGGTCCTTAGAGTTGTCATGATTTTCAAGGCTTTAATCTTTAATGATTTTATACACTAGAATGACCAAGTATTTTGTAATTCCATATTTGAAGCACAAATCACATTTTAGTTTCCTTGACTAAGTGATACACTTGAGAATTCCGAAATGGTTTCATACTATTTCTCCTTAGAGACTTTGCATTTGTTCTGACTTTCTTTAGTCTTTTTAAGTCCTATCCTGGTACTCAGACTTCAGAATTGTGGCATTTGTCACACAAGTAAATTAGTCTTTTTTCCCCCTGATTCTGTTTGTGTATATTTGTGTATGCTTGTCACCTAAACTTCCTGATACTTTTTTCTTCTCTTCTTTGGATATTGCTTATAACATTTTGGTGTTCTTCGAAGTTTTTATTTTTTGGGATTGTTTGACATTTTAAAGTATACTTTTCAAATCCTGGTAAATCCATGTACTTTACTACTCCCTTTTTATTTATATTTTTGCCCTTTTACTACTGGCTACACAAACTATTTACACTCCCTCAGTTTTTATGCTGCCTTCAGGCTAATTATTTAACTTTAACATACATTTTATTTTGTCATTAAATTTACTTTTAATTTTTTTCATAAGTCTTACAAAGAGACCTTAAATATGCAAATCATTACTAGACTATTACACTTGTGGTAATAATTTCTGTAAGTCTTAATCTAAAGGGATGTGTTAGGATTCCCTACTTTTGTTTTCCCTTATAAATCCTTTATTACATTTAATATGTAACTAACTGCCCCTGGTACATGTATTTTTCCTAGTTCTTTTTTTTAAATAATTGACATACAAGAAGTGGTAAATATTTAAAGTATACAACTTGATGAATTTGGAGCTAAATATAAACATGTGAACCATCAGGGCGCCTGGGTGGCTCAGTGGGTTAAAGACTCTGCTTTCAGCTCAGGCCATGATCCCAAAGTCTTGGGATCAAGCCCTGCATCGCATCGGGCTCTCTGCTCTCCTCCTCTCTCTCTGCCTGCCTCTCTGCCTATTTGTGATCTCTGTCTGTCAAATAAATAAATAAAATATTTTTAAAAAAACACAAAAAAGCATGTGAAACCATCAACAGAATCTATGCCATAGACATACCCATCACCCCCAGAAGTTTCTTCCAACTCTCTGTACTGCTACTACTGCTGCTGCTTCTCCCCCTCCTCCTCATTATTACCATTACTAATATAAGAACACTTAACATAAATCTACCCTCCTAGCAAGTTTTTAAGTACATAAGAGTATTACTAAATGTGGGTGCTATGCTGTGCAGTAGATCTCTAGTATTACTCATACTGTATAACTGAAACTTTGACCAATATTTCCCCATTTCCCCCTTCCCTCAATCCCTGGCAACCACTATCCTACTTTGTTTCTATGAGTTTAACTATTTTAGATTCCTCGTATAAATAGTATCATGTACTATTTGTCCTTCTTTGTCTGGCTTATTTCACTTAGCATAATGTGATCCAGGTTCATGCATGTTGTTGCAAATGGCAGAATTTCCTGGTTCTTTATTTGAGGAGTTCTATAGTATACTTCTATATCATCCTGTTAAAAATGGGGCTTAATCTAAATATTGATTTGATCCAACTATCAATGTTTTTCTAATTGCATGCAGTTCCTGCAAAACCATAGAAAACTGCAGGCAAAAAAGAGGGAGGCATCTTTACTGAAAGGCTAAAATCAAGCTGATTAATTCGACATTTCTTAAATTTACTACTAATTATATATGAAATTGCTGAGGAAAAAAAACCCACAACTCTAATTTCATTTTCGAAATCCTGTGATAACACTGTGCATAGAGAGATCAGTATAATAAATTTCCCAAGCCTAACTACCATGCTCAAAGAATAATCAAGGATTTTTTTAAAAAGTCACATTTCCAAACCTACAATTTAGGGCTTAAACTGTAGAATGTACCAGTAACCAGAATCTATCTGTAAGAGATGTGGGCAATCTTTGATGAAGGTCTGAGAAAATTCATTCTTCTCTGCAAGAGAGAGGTCCACAGATCAGATACTCTCTTTACAAATTAATCCCTGCATTTCATAGATAACAAAATACCTGGTCAGTCAAGGATCAAATGCTAACTGGCAGAATTGAATCACCCAGGAATGAAAGATGCAATTGCATAAAGACATAACACCTCTCTTAGAATTCTAAGATATTTAAACTTCCCCTGAATCTTAATTTAATCACATGAAAATCACGTTATTTTTATTTTCTCTACCATATTATTTAGATGATCAGTGATAACCTGTGATTGCAGTTATTGTTCTATAAAGTATAGCAAAGCCACTAATTTCTAATTATTATATTTCTGGCTCAAGTATAGCAACATGTCTCTTAGTTCTAATTGAATTATGTTAATGAGAAATGTACATCTGAAAATACAGGGTGGAGAAAACAATCATTTCTGTTGATGACAATCTCTTCCTGTTCATGTTTTTTTTTAAAACTACATACATTGTTTCCCCTGGAGTAAGCATTTCCAATAAACACATTTCCTGTCCTTTTGAACAGTTAGAAATTAGGGAGAAGAAGGAGAAAAATTTGTCTCTGGTAGGACTGTGTATATAAGTATTCCCAATCCATATAAAGTGAAAGAAAGTATGTAAGTATCTAGGCCTCCCATAATCTATCAACCTTTTCTGTGAAGGGCAAAAAGCTTATGAAAAAAACATTTTTATATACATTTTTCATTTTCTTTTCTTTTGGATGTACTGAAAACACCCACCCCAATCCATATCCTTCTCTCTTAATTCAAAAGATATATACTTTATGTTGAAATCCTGGAAAAAACTCAAATAGTTGAATTTAGGGGTTTTTAGGTCTCACATTCGATATAAATTTGGGACCCAAATGATTAGCAATTTTCAATATTTTAGAAAGAGAAATTTTTTTTTTTTTACCTAAAGCCATTGCTGAAACATACATGTATCCCTCTTGAATCCTTCTGAAATGCAGTTTTTTTCTCTAACACATTCAGTTTGGCATTTCCTAGAGCTGCCACATACAACTGCAGGGGGCCACATTCACTCTGTGGGCCTTACACAGAGCGTTTCTTGGGGTCGTTCACCGTACGGTGTTTGCAAACCACATGGGATGGTCTTGGAATCACCATTTGGGCATCCTAGTTTTAAATGAGGCTCTTACCTAACTGTTCAACTTGGTTGGGCCCAAGCTTGTTTTTCTCCCACAAGGTTACTTGGTCCATCAAAGCACAAGGTCTACTAGGTCACCGGGAATAGAGCAGATAGATCCCTAAGGCAAACTCTAGCTATAGCAATAGATCTTTCAGATTTTTTTTTTTTATCTTTCAGATTTTTTGCTTATTGTTTTTTTTTTCCCCCTAAACTACAGCCCACTCTCCCCTACAAGTGAAGGAATGCATTTAAAAATATATTTTTAAGATGGTCTCTATGATATTGCTTTATGTTTTTTCTAGAAGGGGTTCTCTTGACATTTTGGTCTATCATGGTGCCAAAAACAGAACTTACGGAATCTAACATCAGAGATCTAGTCACTGTTATCACTGCTGCTCACACCACTCCTATGAGCAGGGGATATTTATTAGCTATGGCTTCAGATGTAGGGGCTCTGATTGTTGTAGTCCTCTGTACTCTGGTGGCTTTATTTCACCAAGGAGAGTGCTCAGAGACTCTAATACTAACGGTTGTTGGAAAAGAGGTAGCAGGAGGAAGGACATACCTCTAACTTACCAGGCTGATCAGTTGACTCTCTGTTGTTATTATGGGTTTGTTTTTTTTTTGGTTTTTGTTTCTCAGTTTTCCCTTGCCAAGTACTTTATTTCATATTACTACAATAATCTTTGCCTATTGGTTAACAATCTATGGCCTTATAACAAGAAACCTATAGAAATCAATCTGCTGCTTTTTTTTCCTTATAAAGAAATGACTGATTCTTGTCACAACCTTGCCAGTGTGGAGGGGAAAGGAAGGGGGGCAATAATTAAAGACCTACTACAAGCACCTGCTAGTACTACCTATGAGTTGCTATTATCTCTAAAACAGAAATAGTAGACAGAAACAGAATAGTAAAATATCAACCACAAAAGTAATAGTAATACAAGCCTACATTTATTGGGAACTTAGTTTGTGCCCAGAACTATTCTACATGTTTCACCTGCATCAAATTTTTGTAAGTTTCACAAAAAGCCTATGAAGTGCCATTTCTATCTTCATTTTATAGATGAAGACAATCTCAGAAATTAATTTTCTAAATTCATAAAGCTGGTGAGTGACAGATCTGGATTTAAACCCAGGTCTGCCTGACTCTGAATTTTGTCCTTTCTTTGTGCAACTAATAGGCTACTCTCCTTAAATCATATTGGGCATTTGGGAGGCAGTATTTTTGTTTGATGAAGCAACAACAAAAAGGCATTTCAATGATGCTAAAGAGTTAATACAATGTTAGAGCACAAGAGAATATTTTTAACAACAACAAAAAAAAAAGCTAATGCTTTGGCCTTTCAAAGAGCATTTAATTCTCATGGCTATGCTTGTCCTGTATTTCTACATCAATTGCAGATGAACTATTAACTTTCAAATTAGTCACTCCAGGGTTCTATTTACATTTTTAATAGAGAAAATATCAGAGGATCATAAGGCCTAAGCTAAATTCAAGAGAATTTTCAAGAGAAATAAGTGATCAGAGCAACAGAATGTATCCCAATGCCCTATATATCATTAAAGAGTTCATTTACTGTATTAAGGAAAATGTAGTGTCAGTTTGCTCTAATTGGGAAAATTTGGGGGAGAAATTATTAAAACTGACTTAAATGAAGAAGGCTTGGTCTACATAATCTACGGGAGACTTGTTTGACCACTAAGGACTCTTTGCTAATGAGCTCTGACTTGGTTAAAGCCCCTCTGAGGGAGAGAATTTAGTCTACAATTGGCTTACTAATGAGCACTGTCAAAATGTAGATTAGTCTCAGGTGCTCTACTCTGAAACATGCAGGAAGTTTTCTTCTCAAATCAACTTCTTGATCAGGACTTGGTATGCAAGTTTACCCTGTTACCTTGGGCCAACCATAAATCACCATAGTTGTGTCATTTGGGGGAACAGGACACGATAATTATCATTAGATGACATGATTTATAACTTGGGGGCATCAGTTATCTTCTTTTAATGGTTCTCCCAGCCAACCCACTGATGGATTATGACTTTTTATTTTTATTTTATTTTTTTTTAAGATTTTATTTATTTATCAGAGGGGGGGGGAGAGAGCGAGCACAAGCAGACAGAATGGCAGGCAGAGGCAGAGGGAGAAGCAGGCTCCCTGCTGAGCAAGGAGCCCGATGTGGGACTCGATCTTAGGACGCTGGGATCATGACCTGAGCCGAAGGCAGCTGCTTAACCAACTGAGCCACCCAGGTGTCCCGGATTATGACTTTTTAAAAATCAAATATAACCTGATGTTTTAATAGATTTGAAGTATACTGGAATATTTGTTTGGACAAGAGAAACAAATGTTTTAGACATTCAAGCATGTTTAACCATTAAAAAGCTACAGATAGAAAAAGTCACTAAAAACACTCTGGGGTGTTGACACTCCTTCCCACCTTTTGAAAATTGCAATTTTGGCATTCTAGTCATACCAAACAAATCGAAAAACCTAAGTATTTTATAACTTTTCATCAACTCCATCTTTATAAACAATCACAAGATAATTCATGTACATTTTGGAAGCTCTAACATTTTCACAGAAGCAAGATTCTATTGCTGCCTTATATTATTAATTGAAATTCCTATTCCTATTTATAGGATATTCCAAGGTAGATACAAATCCACTTATTTAAAAGTCCATCACTGTGGAGTTACATACTTAAGTTTTGGCCTTAGGAGTCTACAAACTATATCAAATTAAATGAAACCACTTCAGTGTAAAACAATTGTTATAAATTAAGATTATCTTTTGCTTTGTACTAGTCAAAAGTTGAAAACAATTCAGTATTGATCCATAAATTAAAACCCTTCATTTCTGATGTGTGCCTTCTTGGTTTGCTGAAACCTTGTTGCTCAAATGGTCAGGATCCTATCATTTAGAAATGTAAATGTCAAGTAGAATTCTTGGGCTAGAACATTCACCCCTAAACCCATAGGTACATGTGCAAACATACACACTGATTTGTTTTTGCCTTTGTTGCCAAGTTCATTATATTATTAAAGAGTCCTATTGGATGTGAATTGCTAGTCCCAACTAGAAATCATGCCTATACCAATTTTAGGGGGATTTTTTTGTTCTTTAAGTGGAGAACCATTTTGAAAGAGTAAGAGATGGTTGGACATTCAAAATTAGAAAATTTAGGAGACTGAATATTCTGGACATGAAATTCTACATTTATGAGGCAACATTCTCATTCTTTAGCTCCTTCTTTTTATATCTTTTAAATCTCAACTGCAAATGTACTTCTTTTGCATAGCCTTTACTCATGTAGCCTACCTACTTCAGTCTTCATGCACAACTCTCACAAATCCACTTCAAATTATATTATATTTAATCTAGAGGGAATTATATTACTATTAAATTATTTCATTTGTATATATCTTTTCTGCAGCTAGATTGAATGTGTACCCTGTGATAGGCCCTTCATGATTCAATATATCTCAGGTGAATTCCCAGAGAAGAGTTCTGGAGAGGACAAAGTGTCAGTTAGGATTGTTTATTGTGGTAGCAAATAATCTCAAAATATCAGTAATTTACTGGAACAGTTTTATTTCTCAGTCACATAAATGCCCATTATAGGTTGTGCTCTATTTTGTCTTCAGCACTGGACACAGGGTGAGGAGCAGCCACTAATCTGGGGTATTGGCAGTCTCATGGCAGAGGAGAAAATAAAAATTGTCAAAGCATGTCACTTCCATGATTTTTGGTTAAAGCAAGTTACACATTCCTCCCTGAGTTCATCAGTTTGTGGATGTATACCTCTCCCATATGGAAGACCAAAAACAACTGTTACAGATAAGGCTGAATTCAGTGGGTAGGAAAATACAATCCTCAGGGAGGGCAGCAACTATTTTAACAATAATATGATATATTGATGCAGCCAGGCTGGGTCCAAGGACCCTGAGGGGTTCCTGCAAGACTAGGCAAGAGCATCCTTGGCTTTGTGCAAGATATAATCAAATACAAGTCAAGAGGAAATGAGAGCAGAGTTTACTGAAAACAGAGTGTAAATATAGACAGAGCACCTGGGAGATTAAGAAAGTATAAGAAAGTGAGTCTCATCTTTGCTTAGGGCCCAGGGTTTTTATTGAGGATTGTGGTCTGGTGTACATGTCTTCTAAGGCATCCAGGGATTGGTTAAAACAAAGGCAAGTGTTTAGGTGTCTTTCAGAAGTCACTTATGCCCTGGAGTCAGGGGTCTTGGTGAGCCAGTGGTCTGGAAACTGTACATGAGGACTTAGTCTGGTCACTCCAAGGAAATCATTAACTCCTTGACCTTTTTTTTTTTTTTTTAAGATTTTATTTATTTGAGAGAGAGAGAGAGAGCATAGTGGGGGAGGTGAGGGTCACGGAGAGACGCACAGTCCCCACTGAGCAGGAAGCCTGATGCGGGACTCAATCCTGGGACTCCGGGATTAAGACCTGAGCTAAAGGCAGTCACTTAACCAACTGAGCTACCCAGGCGCCCACTCCTGGAACTTTTATACACTATCTTAACTGTAAAGCCTGAGTAGGGCAGGGGTACAAGTCCTAGAAGTAAGAAAAGGAAGGGGGAAAAAGGCAGTTTTTCATGAGGTCCTTTTAGTTTCCCTGTTTCATTATCACAGAAGGAAAATACAGAAAGAAAATCAAATATATCAACATAACTTTCTCTCACTCGTTGTATTGTGTGAATGGAGCCACTTGATAACCCATCTTTCACAATTCTTCCTAAATACAGAGAATCATAACAATCTCATTCTTCTCAAGTCTCATAGCCTAATGTTATATTTATGTTTTCCTCCACAGTAGCTAGCCAATAAAGGATTATTTATTTAATGAACATAGTTTAACTATTACTAAGGAGATAGCTACAAAAATACCTAATAACTGTTCCCCCAAAACTGTATCTAATCAAGCATTGCCTTAAGAGAATCCAGGAAACACAAGAAAACTAGATGTACGTAATCTTGAACATATTATAATTTTATTAGGAAGTTAAAATAAAAATACAAATAGCTGTTATTCAGAGTAGAATGTGATGAATGCTTGGGGAACCTGGGTAGCTCAGTTGGTTAAGCACCCAGTTCTTGAATTTTGGCTCGGGTCATGATTTTAAGGTTGTGAGATCGAATCCCTAGATAAGCTCCATTCTAGGCATGGAGCCTGCATAAGATTCTCTCTCTCCCTCTGCCCCTCCCTCACTTCTCTCCCTCTTAAAAAAAAAAAAAAAAAAAAAAAAAAACCCAATATGATGAATTCTTTAAAAAATTCAAAATAGCGTAACAACATAGTGGGACCATTTACAAACACATGAACACACAACACGTAATTGGAACTATTGAACTCCCCCAATTTTACCCATTTCTCTCTCCAAATTTAACTAAAGTGATATCCATTCTTACTTGTCATCCTCCTTATTTCCTAGACCACTTTCCACCAAGACTTTTAATACATTCCCTCCTTCCTCTCCAGAGTCAGAAACATCATTTCTACCCTCTCACCCATAGTTTTAATCTCTAATCTCTACCTTTTCATTACTGTTTTTATCAATTTATTACTTTACCCAGGTTTTCTACACCATTAAAAGATAACCTCTTTTCCCGAACATATATCTCAGTTAATTTTTTAATTTTAAAGCTTCTTAAACTAGAAATTTGCACTTGATACCTCTACTTCCTCATTCTAATACAATTCAAGCCATTGCAATCTGTCTCTACCATAATCCTTTTACAACTGTGCTCTCAAAGACCAAAATAGAAGGGCCACTTAATGATTGAATCCAATACTGTACATGAGTGTTACTCACCATCTAAAGCTGTTGACAACATCCTATATCTCTGAGCAATCTATTCTTAGTTTCCAAGATATTGCCTCTAGTCTCAACGTATGTCTTTTTCTTTTCTTTCTTTCTTTTTTTTTTTAATCTATTCCTATGCCTCCAAATGTAACTTAAATGTTGACAAATCCTATGGATCCACATTTTAATACAACACAGAGAAATCTGGCATATAATTAATACTTAGTAGGCTGAAAAATGACCCAAATATGTTCCTTCTCTGGTATTCTCCAGTTTGGTGAATGGGTTCGTCATTGTTCCCAATCAAAAAAACCTACAAATCTTAGTGGACTTTTCCAACTTCATACCTTGATACAGCTCAAGAGTAACGATTATGTTTTCATTCTGTGAAGCCATGTCTTTTCGTTCTCCCTACATTTCTCTGCCCCTCCAACTATAGTATTCCTAGTAACTAGACTCTCTGATATATAGCAGATTCTCAATGATTGTTGAAGAGATTAACTATTTACTGTTTTGGATGCTCTTTTCTCCATATAGAATATTCTTCCTTTGTTCTACTTATAGAAATAGCCCAATTCAGATTTGTTCTATAAAATTGTCCCAGATTTTCCAATGAAGAAAATATTACTCATTCCTCTGTGTTTTCATCATACTTTAACACCTCTATTAGAGGTAGGAGTTACATACCACTTGTTATATTGATTTTATTCATTGTTTTCATATATATATATATATATAATTTCATATATATATAAAATTTACCCCCATTAGACATTTCACTTCTGGAGAACAGGCTTCAAAGTGTTTACTAAAAGTTTCACATATGAGATTGCATTTGAATAGGACTTTTTTTCCCATTTTATTTTATTTTATTTCTTTTCAGTATTCCAAAATTCATTGTTTATGCAC
The DNA here is from genome assembly GCF_964662115.1 of Mustela nivalis. NCBI lineage: Eukaryota > Metazoa > Chordata > Mammalia > Carnivora > Mustelidae > Mustela > Mustela nivalis. Next base: position 89,748,293 of record NC_139030.1, on the reverse strand, counting down.
CATACCCAGTGCTCCATGCAATATGTGCCCTCCATAATACCCACCACTGGGCTTACCTAACCCCCCACCCTCCTCCCTTCCAAAACACTCAGTTTGTTTCTCAGGGTCCACAGTCTCTCGTGGTTTGTGTCCCCCTCCAATTTCCCCCAAATCCCTTCTCCTCTCCTTCTCCCAATGTCCTTTGTGTTATTCCTTATGCTCCACAAGTAAGTGAAACCATATGATACTTGACTCTCTCTTGACTCTCTCTTGACTTATTTCACTCAGCATAATCTCCTCTAGTTCCATCCATGTTGATACAGAAGTTGAGTATTCATCCTTTCTGATAGAGGCATAATACTCCATTGTATATATGGACCATATCTTCTTTATCCATTCATCTGTGGAAGGGCATCTTGGTTCTTTCCACAGTTTGGTTACTGTAGCCATTGCTGCTATGGACATTGGGGTACAGATGCTCCTTCTTTTCAGTACATCTATATCTTTGGGATAAATACCCAGTAGTGCAATTGCAGGATCATAGGGAAGCTCTATTTTTAATTTCTTAAGGAATCTCCATACTTCTTTCCAAAGTGGCTGGACCAGCTTGCATTCCCACCAACAGTATTAGAGGGTTCCCCTTTCTCCACATCCTCTCCAACACTTGTTGTTTACTGTTGTGTTATTTTTAGCCATTCTAACTGGTGTAAGATGGTATCTCTTTGTGGTTTTGATTTTAATCTTCCTGATGGCTAATGGTGATGAACATTTTTTCTAGCCATTTGAATGTCTTCTTTGGAGAAGTGTCTTACATGTTTTCTGCTCATTTTTTGACGTGATTATCTGTTTTGTGTGTGTTGAGTTTGAGGAGTTCTTTATGGATCTTGGATATCAGCCATTTGTCCATAGTATCATTTGAAGATATCTTCTCCCATTCTGTGGCTTGCCTCTTTATTTTGTTGACTGTTTCCTTTGCTGTGCAGAAGCTTTTGATCTTGATGAAGTCCCAAAAGTTCATTTTCGCTTTTGTTTCCTTGTCTTTGAAGACATATCTTGAAAGAAGTTTCTGTGGCCTATGTCAAAGAGGTTACTGCCTATGTTCTCCACTAGGATTCTGATGGATTCCTGCCTGATGTTGAGGTCTTTTATCCATTTTGAGTTTATATTTATGTACGATATAAGAAAATGGTCAAGTTTCATTCTTCTACACATAGCTGCCCAATTTTCCCAGCACCATTTATTGAAGACACTGTCTTTTTTCCACTGTATATTTTTTCCTGCTTTGTCGAAGATTAGTTGACCATAAAGTTGAGGGTTCATATCCGGGCTCTCTACTCTGTTCCACTAGTCTATGTGTCTGTTTTTGTGTCAGGACCATGCTGTCTTAATGATCACAGCTTTGTAATAAAGCTTGAAATCAGGCAATGTGATGCCCCCAGTTTTGTTTTTCTTTTTCAACACTTCCTTAGCAATTTGGGGTCTCTTCTGATTCCATACAAATTTTAGGATTGTTTGCTCCAACTCTTTGAAAAATGCCAGTGGAATTTTGATTGAAATGGCTTTGAAAGTATAGATTGCTCTAGGTGGTATAGACATTTTAACAATGTTTATTCTTCCAATCCATGAGCATGGAATGATCTTCCATCTTTTTATGTCTTCTTCAATTTCTTTCATGAGCCTTCTGTAGCTCCTTAAGTACAGATCCTTTGCCTCTTTAGTTAGGTTTATTCCCAGGTATCTTATGGTTCTTGGTGCTATAGTATATGGAATCAATTCTCTAATTTCCCTTTCTATATTTTCATTGTTAATGTACAAGTAACAACTGATTTCTGTACATTGACTTTGTGTCCTGCCACATTACTGAATTACTGTATGAGTTCTAATAGTTTGGGGGAGGAGTCTTTTGAGAATTCCATATAAAATATCATGTCATCTTTGAAGAAAGAGAGCTTGACTTCACCATCAATTTGAATACCTCTTATTTCTCTTTGTTGTCTGATTGCTGTTGCTAGGACTTCTAGTACTATGTTGAACAAAAGTGGTGAAAGTGGGCATTTTTTTGTGTGTTCCTGATCTCAAAGAGAAGGCTGCCAGCTTTTCCCCATTGAGGATGATATTTGCTGTAGTTTTTTCATAGATAGATTTTATGAAGCTGAGGAATGCTCCCTCTATCCCTATACATTGAATCATTTCAGTCAGGAACAGATGTTGTATCTTGTCAAATGCTTTTTCTGTATCAATTGAGAGGACCATGTGGTTCTTCTCTCTTCTCTTACTGATTTGTTCTATCATATTGATTGATTTGCAAATGTTGAACCACCCTTGCCATTCCATGGATAAATCCTACCTGGTCATGGTGAATAATCTTTTTAATGTACTGTTGGATCCTATTAGCTAGGATCTTATTGAGAATCTTGGCATCCATATTCATCAGGGAAATTAGTCTGAAATTCTCCTTTTTGGTGGGGTCTTTGCCTGATTTGGGGATTAGGGTAATACTGATTCATAAAGAGATTCTGGAAGTTTTCCTTCTGCTTCAATTTTTTGAACAGCTTCAGGAGAATAGGTATTATTTCTTCTTTGAATGTTTGGTATAATTCTCCAAGGGATCCATCAGGTCCTGGGATCTAGTTTTTTGGGAGGTTTTTTTTTTTTTGGGGGGGGGGGGGTTGATCACTGCTTCAATCTCGTACTAGATATTGGTCTATTCAGGTTGTCAATTTATTCCTGACTCAGTTTTGGAAGTTTATAGGTTTCCAGGAATGCATCCATTTCATTGAGGTTATAACTTACTGGCATATAACTGTTGATAATAATTTCTGATGATTGTTTCTATTTCCTTGGTGTTAGTTGTGATCTCTCCCTTTTCATTAATAGTTTTATTAATTTAGGTCTTCTCTCTTTTCTTTTGGATTAGTTTGGCCAGTGGTTTATCGATCTTATTGATTCTTTCAAAAACCATCTTCTAGTTTTGTTGATGCATTCTACTATATCTCTAGTTTCTATCTCATTGATTTCTGCTCAAATCTTAATTATTTCCCTTCTTGTGTGTGCAGTTGGCTTAATTTGTTGTTGATTCTCCAGTTCTTTAAGGTGTAAAGAGAGCTGTTGAATTCTGGATTTTTCCATTTATTTGAGGAAGGCTTGGATGGCTATGTATTTCCCCCTTAGGACTGCCTTTACTGTATCCCGTGGGTTTTGGAACAAAGTGTCTTCATTCTCATTGGTTTCCATGAAGCGTTTAAGTTCTTCTTTGATTTCCTGGTTGATTCAAACATTCTTAAGCAAGGTGATCTATAGCTTCCAAGTATTTAAATTTCCTTCCAAAATTTTTCTTGTGGTTGAGTTCCAGTTTCAAAGCATTGTGGTCTGAAAATATGCAGGGAATAATCTCAATCTTTTGGTATCAGTTGAGTCCTGATTTGTGACCCAGCATGTGGTCTATTCTGGAGAAAGTTTCATGTGCACTTGAGAATGAGTATTTCCCATTGTTTTATGATGGAATGTTCTGTATATATCTATGAGGTCCATCTGGTCCAATGTGTCATTCAATGCTCTTTTTTCTTTATTGATTTTCTGCTTGGATGATCTGTCTATTAATGAGAGTGGCATGTTAAAATCCCCTACTATTAATATGTTCATATCACTATGTCTCTTTATCTTGCTTAACAGTTATCTTATGTAGTTGGCTGCTCCCATATTGGGGGCATAAATACTTACAATTGTTAGATTTTCTTGGTGGATAGATGCTTTAAGAATGATATAGTGTCCTTCTGTATCTCTGCCTACAGCATTAATTTAAAATATAATTTATCTGATATGAGAATCGTTACCCCAGCCTTCTTTTGAGGCCCATGGCATGAAAGATGCTTCTCCATCCCTTCACTTCCAGTCTGCATGTGTCCTTAGGTTCAAAATGTGTCTCCTGTAGACAACATTTGGATGGGTCCTGTAGTTTTATCCAATCTGCAACCCTGTGCTGTTTTATGGGAGCATTTAGGCCATTCATGTTGAAAGTGATTATTGAAAGATACATTTTTATTGACATCATGTTGCCTGGGAAGTCCTTGTTTCTATAGGTTATCTCTGTAAATTTCTGTTCTATGACACTTTTGTGTTCTTTCTTCTTATATAGAACCCCTGTTAATATTTCTTGTAGTGCTGGGTTGATAGTCACATACTCTTTTAAACCTTGCCAGTCTTAGAAGCTCTTTATCTCTCCATCCATTTTGAATGTCATCCTTGCTGGATAGAGTATTCTTGACTGCATGTTCTTCTCATTTAGTGCCCTTAATTTTTTCTTTCCAGCCCTTTCTGGCTTGCCAAGTTTCTGTGGACAGGTCTGATGTTATTCTGATGGACCTTCCTCTGTATGTAAGGAATTCTTCCTCCTAGCTTCTCTCAAGAGCTCCTGTCTAAAATTATGATTCATCAGTTTCTCAAGGTCTTTCTAGATTCTATGATCTCAGGCGGAGACCTTTCTTCCTCTAGGACATGAACACAGGTTCCATTCCCCAGATTGGGAAAATTTTCATGGAGAATTCATTCAACTATATCTTCTAGTCTTCTTTCTTTCTCCTCCCCCTCAGGGATCCCAATAATTCTGACATTGGAATGTTTCCTGGCATCATTGATTTCCTTAATTCTGTTTTCATGGCTTCTAAACTGTTTGTTCCAGGCCTCCTTCTGATCCTTTTTTTTTTTTTCTATCATTTTGTCCTATATATCACTAATTCTATCTTCTGTCTTTGTCATTCTAGCTGTTAAAGAATTTAGATTAGATTGGATCTCATTGATAGAATTTTTAACTTCTTCCCGGGCAGCTTTCACTTCTGCCCTAATCAATACTGTGTTGTCATTAATGTTTTCTCCAACATAGCCATTGCCTGGATAATTGTTACCCAGAATTCTCTTTCTGACATACTGTTTATGTCCATATCCAATAGCTCTGATGAAGAGGGCACAGTCTCTGAATTTTTCCTCTGTTGGACATTCCTCCTCCTAGCCATTTTGGTGAGAGGTGTTTGAGGGGATTTGTAGCTGAATATATCAACTGTGATCCAGGCAAGGTGCACTCTGGAATGCTTTTGAGCAATCAGAAGTTACTACCAAAAAGAAAGAAAAAAAAGAGAGAGAGAGAAAGAGAGAGAGAGAGAAAAAACCCAGCCAGAATGGGCCCCAATGTTAAGGTTTACAAGGTTACGAACAAAAATGGACAAATGAAAAGACCAACAAAAGTAAATGACAAGGAAAAAAAAAAAAAAAAAGAACCCAGCCAAAATGAAGCTCAAGTATAAGATTTATATAATATCAGAACAAAAACAAATACACAGAAATACTGACAGAAAAAAAAAAAAAAGATGGTAGTGTTGTTATAAATCCTCAATGTGGGTGAGGAAGGTTATTTTGATTCTTCTTGGGTGTATCTTTTTATCTTTGTTAAGGAACTCAAATTTCCAAAGCTAAATGGAGATTAAAACTGGTTTATATATAGGGGTAGCATTGATTAGGGAAAGAGGATTATCTTGAAGCTTATATCTGTATTTATTAAAAAAATAGAAAAGCAAAAGAAAAAGACAGGTATATGTATGAAAAAGGTTCAAATTAAAAGGTTATAATGGAATTTGTTGTTTTGAACCTCTCGACTGGCATCTTCTGCCCCTGTAGAGATCCAGAAGTGTATAATCCTGCATCGCAGGCTGATTTCATGGGCGTTCAGAGTGACCTGGTAGATAATTAGCTCACTTTAGGGGAACAGTTGAAACAGGGTCTCTTACTTCTCTGCCATCTTGCAGAGAAGAGAAGTCCCAGCATAGGACTTTTAAAGTGGAATCTATTCTCATATGATAAGAGTGGCTTTCTGATTAAACTGAAAGTAAAGAGTACTCTCTAAGAATACCCATAAGGCCAACTCAACTAAAATGGGGACATTTTAGAGGAAAGATTCATGGCAAATGAAGCTGGAGGGTAGATCAGAGATGATTAAAGGGTGCCTTGAATGATAGACAGTGTATTGTATTTTTTTTTCTTTCTGAGCAGAGGTGAGCTATGTATGGTTTGTGAGCAAAAAGGAATAGCTTATTCAAATTTGTAACTTTCCAAAGATTACTCTGATGTTAATATGTCTTATGGAATTGAATGTAGGCTGTATTAGAAAGATACTGCAAAAGTTCAGAAAGGAAGAAATGTGTAAATGAAGAATGAATAAAAGAAATGGTAGGAGACACATTGTAAAGGTATCATCCAGAAGAATGAGGAATATGGTTGCTAGAGGATAAGAGAGAGAGAAGATAAGTGAGGTTTCAAGCCTAAGTGACAGAAAGGACATTCTTACTTTTAACAAGAGATAGGAAATACAAGAGGAAGCAAAGTTTGTAGGAGAAGATTAGGAGTTCAATTTTGGACATAGTGAGTTTGAAGAGCAAGTATGAATTTGAACTTGTATATCAGCACTTACTTAAACTCTTTATATCAGGATTGCTTTCCTATTCTTATTAAGTGACTTAGAAAACTATCACTTTGTAAGATATATAAGACCAAATTCTCTTGCTAACAGCAGCCTTCAATGAAAGACTGGAATTTGACTGATTGGAAGTTGCCATCGAAATGTAATCTAATAGTTGAAGTATAAAGCACCACCATCAATGAAGTGAATTGCAAAATTAAAACAAGATATAAGAAACATAACCTTAAGATTTTTAAGTACTAGAAACTTCATGCTTCATAAGTATTCTCTATATAATATAGAGTAGAATGAAGAAAAAAGTCTTAGTTTCCCAGTTGATTAAAATTATAATTTTTCAGTGTTTCCATTAAAAATATGAAGGTGACTGATGCCCATTTCCTATACTTTATATCTTTTGAAATATATTAATTTTCCCTTCTGTGAAAAATGACATTCAAAAACAGGATTGTAGGGAGAGATGACATCTTTATTATTCTGTCATATAAAACTAGTTCTTCACTCCCTTCAAGGTCCATTTCTTTCTAAAAATGACAGTCTGATGTATTCTATTATCAAATTCTAAGTAGCCTTGATAAAGCATCAATAAATTTATCCTTACAACTGAAAATAAAAAGGAATTCTATAAATGCATACCTAAGAAAAATGTGAGAGGCTGGTCATCAGAACAACTATATTTGTCAGATATCTTTAAAAGATCTTTATTCTGTGTTTTCTGTGGATTACTAAAATTGTGACTATGGTCAGATAGTGAATATACAGTTTCTGTCAAAATACTTTTCCACTACTCAGTGATAGTTCTTGTATGACCTACTTTCTCCAAGTATTACCAAGACTATAAATATTTAAACATTATCCAAAATAGTGTAAAATAAAAATTTGTGTGTATATTATATATATATGGCAAATTTATCTAGCACATATATATCTAGGATGTTTATATATCTATAGTCCATATATATAATATCTGTATATAGCAGATCCACTACAGAAAGAGCATAAGCAAGTGAGTACAAAGACCCATAAATGAAAATTCCAATAGCCAACTCAAGGGAATTTGGAATTTAACGAATATGTATTATATTAAATTTTATATATTGCATCATCTTTACATTTAATACATTTCAGTTTCCATAAAATCAACCAAAGTCTGATTTGATTGCTGCTTCAGTGAATTTCCAAGTGTTGAAAGGAAACAATTAGAGTGTTGGGGGGAAAGGTGAATACATAAAAAAGATAAGTAATAGTATTAAATGCCAAGTGTTCAGCTTTCTGTCATCTACTGTAACTTAGATTACTTAGAGCTACTATAGTTCAGAAAAACACATACTAGCATGCATGCTCCCTGCAAGGCTTTGTCCTCTCTAGCATGCTATATTCCAAAATCTATTGTAAAGATTCTTTTCAGATTCAAAGCCTTAAGTTCTCAAGTTCAACAAAACAGAAGTGGTAAAGAAAATCTTTTTTGTTGTTGTTGCTCTTACTCTCTCCCTACTGCTTCTCTTTGGTCTGCCTAGAGAAGAGTGTTTCTTTTGGGAATCATGGGATGACAGAATTGGAAAATTGACAGAGAAAAAAGTTATTGTTGCTTTAAAATGCCATATGAAAGAATTTATTTTATAATATCTTAATGCTACTGTATAGGAAAGATTGAGTTAGGTTAAAATATGGTTTTTTAAATGGCTTCAAGAATGGAAATTTGCAACTTGCTTTAACAATCCATGTAGTCATAAACTTCACATTTATATTCACAAGGCAAACAACCCAGAGTTAACTGTACTTACACTGACTTATTCTCTGTAAAATCATGCTTTCATTATCCTTCATGTGCGTTGGAAACGACATGCACTAGAATGGTATTGAGAAAAGAGTTCCATGAAATTAAAGAAACTCCATATCAAATTGAACTGAATTAATTAGCCTAATAGATTAATGACTTTTTAGTAGTTAGGATTCTCTTTCAGTAAACAGCTAAAAACAGAAAAGGCTTCTAGATATACAATTATAAGTAGCAGTTCTACAGAGAAATAAGAAGAAATCTCTTTGAACTCAAAGAACCTTCTTCAGGGAATATGGACTCTACTCTGAGGCATGTAAATAAAATAATGCCTTTATTCCCAACATACTTTTTAAATTATTATTATGTAGACAAAATGGTACTGCTGTCCCAAATGAATACATTCTCAAGTCTTTTTTGTCATTTTTTCCTGCCATTTTTGTTCCAATGTGATGTATTGCCTTCCAATAATCTGTTTCAACCTTCTCTACACTCATTCTTCAAAAAATTCTGTTACAGGATAGTTACTCTAAATATTTTGATTTTATCAATTTCCATCTCTTCCCACAATAAATCTAATTTTCATAATACGTGAATATTTTCCCTCAGGTCTCTAACCCATATCTTGAAGGCCAGAATGATGTAAACATGTGGTGAAAAACCTTGAAAGTTGTTTTGTGGATGTGGTGGGAAGAAAAATGTTCTTTTTCTAAACACTGGAATCTCAGTATTGAATTGCTCCTATCATAGCTGCAAATCTGTAAAGCATACAGAGTCCTCTAGTTACCTAATTATATCATGAAAGTGCTCTTTCTCAGTCCCTTAAGGTCATTAACATATTTTTGAAATCACTTTTTCTTGATCTCTCTAGATACATTTTTCTTTCTTAAACTACCACATCTGTTTAGATATACCATGTTCTTCTCTCCTCACACATTCAAACCCATATCTTGAAAGCCAGAATGATGTAAACATGTGGTGAAAAACCTTGAAAGTTGTTTTGTGGATGTGATGGGAAGAAAAATGTTTTCCCTTATCCTTTTCCTGACCCCATCAAACATTTCTATTTTAATACCACCTCTGACTTTTTAGTCAGTGATCAAGAACATCTCATATTGTCTTCTTCTCTTAGGAATATTTCATTTCTTAGCTTATCTCTTTGCTTGATTAAAAATTGGTATTTTCACAGACCTGTACCCCTGGGGATAAAAATATATGTTTATAAAAAATAAAAAAATTTAAAATAAATAAATAAATAAATTAGATGCTATATTTATATTCAAAAAAAAATTGGTGTTTTCTTGGGGCATGTTGGTGGCTCAGTTGGTTAAGCATCTGACTCTTGATTTCACCTCAGGTCATGATCTCAGGGTAGTGAGATCAAGGAACCGGCTTAAAATTCTCTCTCTCCCTTTCCCTTTACCCTTACCCCCTCTCTTGCCCCCTCTCTAAATAAATAAATAAATGAATAAATGAATAAATAAATAAATAAATAAATAAATAAATAAAAAGACTTGGTGTTTTCTCATAATAATGCTTTTATTGTGGTGTTTTCACAAATGGAGACTACTAAGTTTTCTTTTCTCTCTATGAGGGTAATGAGGATGTTTACAAATATTTTTTGCTGCACTTTATCTTATCCTAGACCACTTGTCTCAACTAACCTGGACCAGTCCATCCTGCTTTGAGACAAAGGTTTTGTTCATATCAACTTAATACTACTTTAATCAACAAACTCCAAAACACACTTTCCAATTTTTAGAAGACTGAGTATGAGGTTCCTCAAAATGTTGAAAATAGAACTGCCCTATGACCCAGCAATTGCACTATTGGGTATTTACCCTAAAGATACAAATGTAGTGATCCAAAGGGGCACGTGCACCCGAATGTTTATAGCAGCAATGTCCACAATAGCCAAACTATGGAAAGAACCTAGATGTCCATCAACAGATGAGTGGATCAAGAAGATGTGGTATATATACACAATGGAATACTATGCAGCCATCAAAAGAAATGAAATCTTGCCATTTGCGACAACATGGATGGAACTAGAGCGTATCATGCTTAGCGAAATAAGTCAAGCAGAGAAAGACAACTATCATATGATCTCCCTGATATGAGGAAGTGGTGATGCAACATGGGGGCTTAAGTGGGTACGAGAAGAATAAATGAAAGAAAATGGGATTGGGAGGGAGACAAACCATAAGTGACTCTTAATCTCTCAAAACAAACTGAGGGTTGCTGGGGGGAGGGGGTTTGGGAGAAGGGGGTGGGATTATGGACATTGGGGAGGGTATGTGCTTTGGTGAGTGCTGTGAAGTTTGTAAACCTGGTGATTCACAGACCTGTACCCCTGGGGATAAAAATATATGTTTATAAAAAATAAAAAATTATATTAAAAAAATAGAAGACTGAGTACGTAGTTCACAGTTTTCCTGTCTCCATCATTACCATCATCTTGAGCAAATCTCAAGATGGCTCACCTAAATAATTAACTTCATCATCTTTGATTCCTTGTACTCCTGTAACAGAATTCAAGTCACCTTAGAAACCATTTCACATGACCACATCAAGGACTTGTGTTGTTAGCTAAAATACTCATGCCTCTTAGAATTTAAATTCTGAAATTCCTATCTCTGCCTACACAGCATTTTAGCTTTCTAATTTTCTATCACCTTTACTCCTCTTAATCTGCTTTTCATCAGAAATCATCATCAGAAGTCCTCAATTCTCCTATAGTTCATCTTCTTCTTTTTGGATTTACTTCTTAACTTCCACAAAAGAACACTGTGGTCAATTATTTCATCTATTCTTGTCCGAACCCTGAATCTTCATGTGTTCTTTTCCTTTACTTTCTGCCACAACTTATGTTGCCTTTGGGACTGTCTGAACTAAAGACAGTATAAGAAGAAAAAGAACAGGCTTTGGAGTATACTGGAACTAGAATCATCTGCCACCCACCAGGTTTGTGATGTTGAGAGCTTTAGTTTTCTCATTCATAAAAAATAACTTTTCTTATTATAGGGTTTTTATGAAAGCTACATACTATAAATACCCTGACTCTTAGCCAAAAAAATAAATTATTCTGCCTTCCTTTCCTTCCTTTCCATTGAGGGTCTATTGCCTGTTCACTTTTCAACTTTATCTCAATATTCATCCTTGGTTAACTCTACTCATTCTCTATAATAATTTATCCCCCCCCAACATATGTTCCACACCTGGTTCATGATTCTAAACAGATAACATGTTTTTTCTTTTTTAAATCAGGAAAATATAAATGAATTGGGAATGTCTTCAGTTTTTCTTCCAAACTTAAAAGAATTTCCTATGCTATCTCGGAAAAGCAGTAACTTCTTTCCAAGGCCAGCCCCTTGATCAGTAATATTGATCTTACTGTCTTTTGCTTCCTCTGAGATACTACTCTATCAAAATTATTTCTTCTCTGGTATCATTATTCTTTCCTCCCTGGATCATCTTTCAACTCTGCCCATTAATTTTAATCCTTTAAAAATTTTTAAAAATAGACAATATACTTTTCCACCTTCACCTCAGTATTGGAATTTTTTTTCAAAAGTCAAAAATGACCTGGCGATTGGCAAGCCCTACCACTTTTCTTGATCTTTATATCTGCAACTTTTGACATTATTACCCAGACCCTACTTTTTGGTGATATATTCCTGTGGTATATATAATGCCTCATTTCGAGTCTTCTACTTTCTAGTTTTCTGACTACTCCTGCCTATACATCTTTCCCAGTTCTTGCTCTTCAGTAAATCTCTCCAAATTGACTTTAGTGTGCCCATTTTCTAGTAAATATGCTGGTTTTTAGAAAAAGAAGTCACAACAGAATTTTTTCTGTTCAGTGTAAAATGTTTAATTATGTCATTGTGAATTTCACCTCATAAAGAAATTTTTTAAAGATTTTATTTATTTGTCAGAGAGAACGAGAGAGAGAGAGAGAGAGAGAGAGCAGGAGCAAGGAGCATGTGGTGTGGCAGGCAGAGAATCCAGCTCCCCCTGAGCAAGCAGCCCAACACAGGACTCGATCCCAGGACCCTGGGATCATGACCTGAGCCAAAAGCAGATGTTGACCCAACTGAGCCTCTGAAATATCCCAAGAAATTTTTAAAAATGATATTCTATAATTTATCACTTTGTTACCTGTTTTTTTTTTCTTTTAAAGATTTTATTTATTTATTTATTTGACAGAGAGATCACAAGTAGGCAGAGAGAGAGAGAGAGAGAGGAGGAAGAAGGCTCCCTGCCAAGCAGAGAGCCCAATGCGGGACTCGATCCTAAGACCCTGAGATCATGACCTGAGCCAAAGGCAGAGGCTTAACCCACTGAGCCACGCAGGTGCCCCTGTTACCTGTTTTATAATAGTATATTTTTCTGAGCCTCCTTTTATGCCAGTGTAATTGAACATCATTATTTTTCATGGCTGCATTTTGTTCTATTGTGAGAATCACCATAATTTATATTGCTAATCTCTTCGTATTAGACATACATATCTATTGTATGTCTATGTCTATTGTATTAAGCTCTGAGATTAATATCCTTGCATATATATTTTTAGATTCTTAAACATTTTTTCATTCAAATTCAATTAATTAACATATAATGTATTCTTGGTTTCAAAGTACAGGCCTATGGTTCATCAGTCTTATATAATACCCAGTGCTCATTACATCAAATGCCCTCCTTAATGTCCATCACCCAGTTGCCCCATCCCACCATCTCCCTCCCCTCCAGCAATCCTGAGTTTGTTTCCTATAATTAAGAGTCTCTTATAGTTTGTCTCCCTCTTTTGTTTGTCTTGTTTTTTTTTTTTTCCTCTCTTCCCCTATGGTCCTCTCCTTTGTTTTTTAAATTCCATATATCAGTGAGATCATATGATAATTGTCTTTCTCTGTTTGACTTATTTTGCTTAGCATAATACCCTCTAGCTCGATCCGCATCATTGCAAATGACAAGATTTCATTTTTTTAATTTTTTTATTTATTTGACAGAGATCACAGGTAGGCAGAACAGCAGGCAGAGAGGGGGGGGGGGGAAGCAGGCTCCCTGCTGAGCAGAGAGCTCAATGTGGTGCTTGATCCCCGGACCCTGAGATCATGACCTGGGCAGAAGGCAAATGCTTAACTCACTGAGCCACCAAGGTGCCCAAGATTTCATTTTTGATGGCTGCATAATATTTTTCTGTGTGTGTATGTATGTATTATATATGTGTATATCACATATTCTTTGTTCTTTCATCTGTTTGATGGACATCCAGGCTCTTTCCATAGTTTGGCTATTATGGCATGACTGCTATAAAAATTGGGGTTCTGGTGCCCCATCAGATCACTACATTTGTATCTTTGGGGTAAATACCCAGTACTTTAACCATTGAGTTATAGTGTAGCTCTATTTTCAACTTTTTGAGGAATCTCCATATTGTTTACCAGAGTTGCTGCATCAGTTTGCATTGGTACCAAGTGTAAAAGTATTCCCCTTTCTCCACATCCTCACCATCTGTCATTTCCTGACTTCTTAATTTTAGCCATTCTGACCAGTATGAGGTGGTATTGCATTGTGATTTTGATTTGTAGTTCCCTGATGCCAAGTGATGTTGAGAATTTTTTCATGTGTCTGTTGGCCATTTGTATCTCTTCTTTAGAAAAATATCTGTTCATGTCTTCTGCCCTTTTCTTGTTGTTTTGTTTTGTTTTGTTTTTGTTTTTGTTTATTATTTGTTCTTTGGGTGTTGAGTTTGATAAGTTCTTTATAAATTTTGGATACTAGCCCTTTATCTGATATGTCATTTGCAAATATCTTCTCCCATTATGTTGGCTGTCTTTTGATTTTGTCAACTGTTTCCTTTGCTGTGCAAAAGCTTTTGATCTTGATGAAGTTCCAATCGTTCATTTTTGTCTTTGTTTCCCTTGCCTTTGAAAACATGTCTAGCAAGAAGTTGCTGCAGCCAAGTTTGAAGAGGTGGTTGCCTGTGTTCTCTAGGATTTTGTTGTATTCCTGTTTCAGATTTAGGTCTTTCATCCATTTTGAGTCCGTTTTGTGTATGGTGTAAGAAAGTGGTCCAGTTTCATTCTTCTGTATGGGGCTGTCTAATTTTCCCAACACCATTTGTTGAAGAGACTGTTCTTTTTCCATTGGACATTCTTTCCTGCTTCATAGAAGATTAGTTGACCATGGAGTTGAGGGTCCATTTCTGGGTTCTTTATTCCATTCCATTGATTTATGAGTCTGTTTTTGTGCCAGTACCATGCTGTCTTGATGATTACAGCTTTGTGATAGAGCTTGAAGTACAGAACTGTGATGCTTCCAGTTTTGGTTTTCTTTTTTGACATTCCTTTGGGTATTTGGGATCTTTTCTGGTCCTATACAAATTTTAGGATTATTTGTTCCAGCTCTGTCACAATAGAATTTTTTAAGCTACTTCTATTTCAACTCTCTCAGCCATGCCTGAACCACCCCCAGTCTCCAACATACTTCTTGCTTCAAATGCTGTTGCTGCATATTACAAAGCTGTGGTGCTCACCCCAACATGCATTGATCTTTACTTAAAAATCTGTTGTGTGTGGTTTTTTTTTCCCCTCCAGGGAAAGCTAACCTGCTCCATTTCCTAAGAACATGGGTTAGAATACATTGTAACAGTGGGATTATGTTGTGGGAATGAACACATGATGTTCCATTTCAATCAAGTTTTCTATGCTAGTTCCAAATTTCTTGACACTCTCAGGCCTGTTTTTAGCTGAATATTTTAACTTCCAGGATTTCAGTCCCACCTGTCATTGTTGTTTGGAGTCATTTTAGAGCTCTGAAGGGGCTTTTTACTCTATTACATTCATCATCAGAGTAAGAAACTAAGATGCACTGTTATTGGGGTAATTCACCAGGTCTGACTAAGGCTTCCAAAATGTGGGATAACCCCAAGGTTATAATGAGGTGGCACTAAGTAAATATTCTGTGGGGGAAAATCTAGTAATGATAGACTAATCAATTATTTACCAAGCATATGTTGTACATTAGTACCCTTCTTCTGTGCCAGACTCTGTGCTAGAGTAAAAGGAGTCAAACCTCAAAATGTTATAATTAATATTATTGGCTTAGATGAATTTATTTTCCTGTAAAGATGAAAAGATTCTGATATCTGTGTATGTGTATCTTGTGTAGAGTTTATTACTAGACCTTCCCTTCTCTCAACTTTGAGAGATAGCTGTCTTATAGGTCTCTCCTGTTAGGTGTCTCCTATTTTGAATAAACGTGATACCATGTAGCAGATTCATACAGCAATCAAATGTTAGTGATTCTTCACATATTGGTTTTGATGTTAGAGAATCTTATATAAAACTCATTAGGGACCTACATTCCATGTTGTTTATAACAGAAATAGTATAAATAGCCTGTAGAGTATTCTATTTCCTTTCCAGAGCCAAATGGGACAAATAGTAATCCCCGCTTTCCTTGAAACATCATAGCAGTGTAACTAGTCTCTATCATTTAAGCTTCAAAATTAAACAAGATCAGATTTACTTTCCTCAAATAATAAAAAGAAAAAAGGCAGTGAAGGATACAACAAAAGCTTGAAGTTAATTTTAAAAAAAAGTAACTTTCCTGTATCATGTCATTTGAAATGCATCTCTGGGAATTGTTTTAAATAGAGAAAAAAGGAAGTTAATTTTTTGTTAGGGATGCAAAGATAGGTGTCAAAGCAGCCTGCACAGAAGCCCTTTCTCTTTGTTTTTTTAATCCATTCCTTCACAGAGGATTATATGGATTTCATAGACTTGATCCCAAGAAGGATACAATTTAGGACAAAATAACTTTTTATTCTTCTTTTTTTTTTTAATTTTTTATTTTTTATAAACATATATTTTTATCCCCAGGGGTACAGGTCTGTGAATCACCAGGTTTACACACTTCACAGCACTCACCAAAGCACATACCCTCCCCAATGTCCATAATCCCACACTTTTTATTCTTCTATTTATAGTGTTTTATAATGATATAATTCCTAGACAAAAGGAGAAAGGAAAATTTAATTTTTTGGCCAACCTGTAGTAGAAAATCCTAATCCTTCCTCTGCTGTTGCTGTCCACACCCCCACATAAGTGGAATGAGATTGTTACCCCTATGTTAAGATTAGAAATAAAATTTCTATTGAAACTGAAATATTCAAATATATATACCAGCAAATAATGACACCCACACTAAGTGATATTCTTGGAATGACAAAGCAATATTCAAGAGAAAAGGAAAATCATGATGTATATTTTAGATAACTAGTTCTATGAGAAAATCAAAGATTACATCAAAGAATACAGTAAAATTACAAGTTTCTGATCTATAAAATTCTAGTGAGGTTAAATATGTGTGCAGGCTGGCACTTTTCTTAATAGCTAGAAGTAATTGGTTCAAAAGAAAAAATTGCTTTCAAAATGAACTAGTAATACTAAAGAATTTCTTTGGATAATTTTATAACACCTTTATTATAATGTCGCTTTCTCACCACCAACAGATATGAAAATGATAGGGAGGTGCTATATGCCAAGGCAAATATATAGGATTATACTCCCTTTCATGATATTATTGTTTACATAAGACATGCCTATAAAGCAACAAAACTGATGACAAGAGTTACACATTATATGCTTAAACCTTATAATGCAGCTCATCCTTTCAGAACTATATGAAATCTAGTATATTTGTGTAGGACAAAAGTCAGTAAGTTCTTTATTAATTTGCAAAGTAGAAATTTTTACACCAGCAGTCCATGACTTGATATGCTTAACTTATTATCAATGTGTAGATGTTAAGAGCAGAGAAATCTTAGAAGAAAGCCCCACTCCACTAGGACAACAGCCCTTACTTTGTAATTTAAAAGTACTGGTAAGGGAAGGAGTGCAGGAGGGAGAGAGAGAGATGACTTTGTGGATTGTAGTGTAAACTTGAAGGGAGAGGACATTTTTCATAAAGAGGCAGAAGTGAAGAAAGTGTTGCCAAAGTAAATTACATCTTCTTTATCTTCTGCCAATAATGAATGAAATGGAAGAATTTCAGGTTTCACTTTAACATAGTAAGAGTTTCATAAATCGTGATTATAACTGAAATAATGTGAAATTATTTGTTTAGCAGTATTCCTTTGGATACCCACTATGTGCACAAAACTGACCATGTTCCAGGAAAATGGAAGCAAATAAACCAGATAAGGTTTTTGCCCTTGAGCTTTTCAGTCTACTACAAGCCAGAAAAAAGTAAAATTGGAATGTAGTAGGATGAAATGCTGAAACAGAACAATGCAAAATCAGTTAGGAACAGCAGGACATAAAGCTAGAGATAGTGACGGGCCAGTGGAACTGTACACTTACCTGGAACTAACTGTACACTAAGAATTTAGAGTTTATGGATGAGTTACAAACACTGCCTTTATGCTAATTACTGTAAATGAACATCCAGAAGAGTCTGCTTGGAAGCAATATAGCAGGAAAGGATCTGGAAATGACTCTAAAAATATCCAGAATGATTTTCTTCAGATCAAATTCCAAGTAAGCCAATTTGTCCAAAATCTATCTGGCAGATGTTAAAATTAATCCTTACAATGAACAATATCGGATTATGTATTACACAGAACAGGAAATTTGAGAGGCTACCAGCATAAGAACACTAACCGTTCTGGATATTTAGCAGAAATTTAAAAAAAAAAAAATCTGCTCCTACATTTAAGTTGTTTACCAGCTTATTCCTGTAACTCTTCTGCCTGACAAACTCTCTTTTCTAAAATATTTGGTATTATAAAATCCTTCACCAAATAGAATAGAACCAAGCAGAACTTCAAAAACTCTAAATTTCTCAAAATGTACGCTAGAGAGGCAGCCTGCACCTGCAGACCCAAAAGCAAATGCATTGAATAATCAGGGATCCCAAACAGAGCTGTACTAGAGTAATTTACTCAGTTAATCATTATATGGAATAGAACATTTGATTTCTGCACCGAAGTTACATTGAAGTAAATGCATATCTCACTCCATTAAATAAAATGCCACAAACAAAATCATTTAGCTCAGTGTGTGGTTCTTAGTAAGCACTCGATATATCTAAGTTCCTTCCTTAGAGAGGGCACAGTGTCTTTTATTTTTGTTGTACATACTTCCTGGCACATGGAGAACAAGGTCTGAATGATTCAAAATCCTGTTAAGTGACTGACGCATGTCCTGAGTATATCATGGGAAAGGTACAACATGCTTTAATATATTTAATATCAAAGGCTTACAAGGTGAACATGGTGTTAGTTTGTTAGTATAATTTTAAATCTAGATCTTTGAGGACACATGTCAGAACAGACCTTCTCTCCTTTAATCAGCCATAGAACCAACATCTTCAGGCAGATTAGTGGCGAGGATTAGGAGAGGGACAGAAGCCTCCTCCCACTCCTCTTCTCTAACACATGCTGGCTTCTCTAGACCTCAACTGATTTGGAAGCCAAGCTTTAATTTCAATGGTTTTTAGTGTAAATAAAAGGGCTTGAGTTTCTAAGAAAATGTAGAAGTGTTAGAAAGTATAAAAGTTGAAGTATTTCTAAGCTATTTTGGTTTCTCAAGAAACTTCATACGGAACAGTTGCCAAAAACCATTTGACAACATAGGGCAGAGATTTTTCTTTTCTATATATTTTTCCTCAGCTTGGCTTTCACATTCTGTCTTCATTACCTGAGACGAGAATATAGCTTTTCATATCCCATTACCTCCTATACTGAGTAGACTCTCAACCAGCACATGAATGTATGCTGATACTCATACACATGCACCCACCAACCCCACCAACACACATGTAAGCACATGTGTGCTCACATCCCAGATGAGGAAAAATACACTGTTCTATAGTACCATTCCTGAAGTGTGGGTGGATGCATGCGGTCAAGTTGTAGACACAGTAAAGAAAGGAAAAAGTAACCCTGGTATGCTTTGAGGTCTATTAATACATCTCCAAATTTTAGGAATATAGATTCTTGACCATGGGGAATTGGGAAGTATACAACATCATTCCCTCTGTGGGCTTTACCACATACCTAAAGTGGGTATTGAATAAATACTGGTTACCCCAGGAAGGAGAGAAATGAGGAGGAGTGCTCCTAATTTCACAGGTTAACATCTCTACAGTTAAGAGATGTTTTATAAGTGCTAGTATGCCTGCTTAATTGAAAGTTCTTTTCTTTCCTTTCCTTTCCTTTATTTTTCTTCTTCTGTTTCTTCTTTTCTTAGTGGTACATAGCAGTGCATCCTACAATCTATGTGCCTTGAGTTCTTCAAAATATTCTATTTTTAAAGCAGTTGAATTATGGGTCATATGTTTTTCTGTGATCTTCAGTGTTTTAAAAATGTTAGATAAAAAAGAAGACAGAACTCACCAAAGCACATACCCTCCCCAAAGTCCATAATCCCACCCCCTTCTCCCAAACCCCCTCCCCCCAGCAACCCTCAACCTGTACCCCTGGGGATAAAAATATATGTTTATAAAAAATAAAAAAATTATAAAATAAAAAAAAAGGAGACAGAATAAAAAATAATGGAAAAACTAAAAAGAAATACTTTAAAACAAACAATCTGATAATGGAGCAATTCATGGCAGAATTAAATATCATAAAATGTATTAAATATATTTTAGTTACTTGTATACCTGTTCTATCTCTAATTAGAGTTCAAGAGGTCATGATACCTTAATTACCCCTGAATTGCCCCTGGGATACAACACATTTCCTGGTAACTTAGTAACTTAGTAAACATTGGTTGAATAAATAGATTATGAAGTGAATTAAATATATTGTGCAAAATCATTTGGACCACATTTCTCAGATTTGTTAGACATTTTCTCAAACTATGCCTCCATGACCTAAGGAAGCCAGACTTGTAGAAATCCTTAAAAATAATAATAACAATAGAGCCAAACTGGAAATGATTAGTTCAAGACTATATTTTCTTGATGATAATCTTGTATTTTGGTGACTTTATCTTCTACATCTGTGGTTAAGAATATCTTATTACAACCAAACAGCCCATCCTAGCAGTTAGAAGCGAGGATTCTTCTCTGTTGATTTGAGTGGTATAGTGGAAGGCACATTTTCTTTTTTTTTTTTTTAATGTTTTTATTGTTATTTATTTGACAGAGATCACAAGTAGGCAGACAGGCAGGCAGAGAAGGGGTGGGGGAGAAGCAGGCTCCCTGCTGAGCAGAGAGCCTAATTCGGGGCTCCATCCCAAGACCCTGGGATCATGACCTGAGCCGAAGGCAGAGGCTTCAACCCACTGAGCCACCCAGGCGCCCAGAAGGCACATTTTCTAATAAGACCTCTGGACTGTCTTCCCTTTTTCAATGACTAACTTTTGTAAACAAAATACTTAGTATAATGCTCAGCACGTGATGCTATATAAATTTTGATTCAATGACAAGACTGAATGACAATTTTTTTTTTAAAGATTTCATTTATTTGAGAGAGACAGAGAGAGAATGTATGAGCCAGGGGAGGGGCAGAGAAGCAGACTCCCTGCTGAGCAGGGAGCCTCATGTGGGGGCTTGATCCTAGGACCCTGGGATCATGACCTGAGCCAAAGGCAGATGCTTAACTGACTGAGCCACCCAGGTACCCTGAGTGACAATGTTTTTTTTGAAATGTAAAATTTGATACTGATAGCACTTCTAGGTAGCACACCACAAAGATCTGTCTTAGGAAAGTAGCCATGTGATTATGTTAAGCACATATGGCAAACAGAATAATGCCTCCCCTCCCCCCAAAGGTAATACCTCCTAATTTCCAAGATCTAGGGAGATGTTACTGTACAGGGTAAAAGGGACTTTACAGACATGATTAAATTAGGGGTCTCAAGATGGATCATGGATATACCCCTTGGGCCCAATATAATTACAAAGGTCTTGGTAAGAGGGGGCAAGAGAATCAGTCAGAAAAAGATGTGACAGAAACAGAGGTCATCACCAGACAGCCCCTATTAGCCAGGAAAGGCAAGAAAGTGGGCTCTTCAACAGAGCCTCTAGAGGTAAGGCAGTGCTTCTTATTCAGAATTCTGGATCTCCAGAAATGGAGATAAAACTGGAACAAATTATAAATTTGCGTGTTTTAAGCCACTCAATTTGTGGCAGTGTTACAGAAGCACCAAGAAACTAATACAGTAGGTAAATCAGGAATAATTTGGATTCAAATAGTAGGAAAGTTAACCAAACTAGTTTAAAGAGTAAGAAAGTGAGCATACATATTTAAGAAGTCCCTATATGGGCAGAATGTGTTGCTCCATTGTCCCTGTGGTATCAACAGGGAAGACATTTAGTTTCTATCTGCAACTCTGCTCTGTGTTTCTGTTCTATTGGCTTCATCCTAAGACCAGTTGCCTTTTAAATTTGAGAAGGCTGCCAGTAGCAACTGGAGTTAAATGCTTCCTTGTTCATTTTAGCATGAAAGAGCCTGGCTTCTCATAATTATCTACTTTGAGAGACTTGGACTAATTAGGGCCCATTCCTGGAGCTTCCCTCAAGAGCTACCTGTGATAGGGAAGATGCTTGGACAAATCAGAGTTCTATCAGGAAAGGGAAAGAGGAGAACACATTCAGATAAGATATAAACAATGCCCCCACATTGGGGGCATAGATATTTAAAATTGTTAAATCTTCTTGTTGGACAGACCCTTTGAGTATGATATAGTGTCCTTCCTCATCTCTTATTATAGTCTTTGGCTTAAAATCTAATTGATCTAAGGATTGCCACTCCTGCTTTCTTCTGATGTCCAATAGCATGGTAAATTCTTTTCCACCCCCTCACTTTAAATCTGGAGGTGTCTTCAGGCTTAAAATGTGTTTCTTGGAGGCAACATATAGATGGGTTTTGTTTTTTTATCCATTCTGATAGCCTGTGTCTTTTGACAGGGGCATTTAGCCCATTCACATTCAGGGTAACTATTGAGAGATATGAATTTAGTGCCATTGTATTGCCTGTAAGGTGACTGTTACTGTATATGGTCTCTGTTCCTTTCTGATCTACCACTTGTAGGCTCTCTCTTTGCTTAGAGGACCCCTTTCAATATTTCCTGTAGAGCTGGTTTGGTATTTGCAAATTCTTTCAGTTTTTGTTTGTCCTGGAAGCTTTTAATCTCTCCTTCTATTTTCAATGATAGCCTAGCTGGATATAGTATTCTTGGCTGCATGTTTTTCTCGTTTAGTGCTCTGAAAATATCATGCCAGCTCTTTCTGGCCTGCCAGGTTTCTGTGGATAAGTCAGCTGCCAATCTAATATTTTTACCATTGTATGTTACAGACTTCTTTTCCCGGGCTGCTTTCAGGATTTTCTCTTTGTCACTGAGACTTGTAAATTTTACTATTAGGTGACGGGGTGTGGGCCTATTCTTATTGATTTTGAGGGGTGTTCTCTGAACCTCCTGAATTTTGATGCTCGTTCCCTTTGCCATATTGGGGAAATTCTCCCCGATAATTCTCTCCAGTATACCTTCTGCTCCCCTCTCTCTTTCTTCTTCTTCTGGAATCCCAATTATTCTAATGTTGTTTCGTCTTATGGTGTCACTTATCTCTCGAATTCTCCCCTCGTGGTCCAGTAGCTGTTTGTCCCTCTTTTGCTCAGCTTCTTTATTCTCTGTCATTTGGTCTTCTATATCACTAATTCTTTCTTCTGCCTCATTTATCCTAGCAGTGAGAGCCTCCATTTTTGATTGCACCTCATTAATAGCTTTTTTGATTTCAACTTGGTTAGATTTTAGTTCTTTTATTTCTCCAGAAAAGGCTTTTATATCTCTCGAGAGGGTTTCTCTAATATCTTCCATGCCTTTTTCGAGCCCGGCTAGAACCTTGAGAATTGTCATTCTGAACTCTAGATCTGACATATTACCGATGTCTGTATTGATTAGGTCCCTAGCCTTCGGTACTGCCTCTTGTTCTTTTTTTTGTGTTGAATTTTTACGTCTTGTCATTTTGTCCAGATAAGAGTAAATGAAGCGGCAAGTAAAATACAAAAAGGGTGGCAACAACCCCAGGAAAATATGCTTTAACCAAATTAGAAGAGATCCAAAATCGTGAGTGGGGAGAAAGGGGATAAAAAGAGGTTCAAAAAGGAAGAAATAAAAAAAAAGCAAAAAGAAAAGAAAAAAAGAAAAGAAAAGAAAAGAAAAGAATTTTTTAAAAAAAGAAAACACCTAAAAAATGTAAAAAAGAAAATATATATATATTAGATAAACTAGTAAAAAATCGTTAAAAAAGATAAAGGTAACAGTTAAAAAAAAAATTTTTTTACCCGAAGGCGAGAAAAAAAAAAAAACAAAAAACCAAAAAATGAAAAAGAAAAAATTAAATTAACTGCAAGACTAAAAAAAATCACAGGAAAAAAGCCATGAGTTCCGTGCTTGGCTTTCTCCTCCTCTGGAATTCTGCTGCTCTCCTTGGTATTGAAACCACACTCCTTGGTAGGTGAACTTGGTCTCGGCTGGATTTCTTGTTGATCTTCTGGGGGAGGGGCCTGTTGTAGTGATTCTCAAGTGTCTTTGCCCCAGGCGGAATTACACCGCCCTTACCCGGGGCCGGGGTGAGTAATCCGCTCGGGTTTGCTTTCAGGAGCTTTTGTTCCCTGAGCGCTTTCCGTAGAGTTCCGGAGGATGGGAATACAAATGGCGGCCTCCTGGTCTCCGGCCCAGAGGAGCCGAGAGCCCAGGGCCTCACTCCTCAGTGCGCCCTCAGAGAACAGCGCCCAGTTACTCCCGTCTGCCTGACCTCCGGCCGCGCTCCGAGCTCACCGAGCCTGCGACCGGTTCAACATAACACCGAGCTGTGAGCTTCCTGTCGGCTCTGTCTCTGTAGCCGGCTTTCCCGTTCTAATACCCGCAAGCTCTGCGACACTCAGACACCCCCGATCCTTCTGTGACCCTGCAGGACCTGAGGCCACGCTGACCCCGCGTGGGCTTCGCCCCGGTTTAGCCTCTGGAGCGATGTCCCTCAGCGGAACAGACTTTTAAAAGTCCTGATTTTGTGCGCGGTTGCTCCGCTGCTTGCCGGGAGCCGGCCCCTCCCCCCGGGGTCTATCTTCCCGTCGCTTTGGATTCACTTCTCCGCCGGTCCTACCTTTCAGAAAGTGGTTGTTTTTCTGTTTCCAGAATTGCTGTTCTTCTTCTCTTCGATCTGCCGATGGATTTTCAGGTGTTTGCAATCTTTAGATAAGCTAGCTAGCTGATCTCCGGCTAGCTGAAGCAGTCTCAGCTTGCTACTTCTCCGCCATCTTGACTCTACAATTTTAAATATCTATGCCCCCAATGTGGGAGCAGCCAACTATATAAACCAATTAATAACAAAATCAAAGAAACACATCAACAATAATACAATAATAGTAGGGGACTTTAACACTCCCCTCACTGAAATGGACAGGTCATCCAAGCAAAAGATGAGCAAGGAAATAAAGGCCTTAAACGACACACTGGACCAGATGGACATCACAGATATATTCAGAATATTTCATCCCAAAGCAACAGAATACACATTCTTCTCTAGTGCACATGGAACATTCTCCAGAATAGATCACATCCTCGGTCCTAAATCAGGACTCAACCGGTATCAAAAGATTGGGATCATGCCCTGCATATTTTCAGACCACAATGCTCTAAAGCTAGAACTCAACCACAAAAGGAAGTTTGGAAAGAACCCAAATACATGGAGACTAAACAGTATCCTTCTAAAGAATGAATGGGTCAACCAGAAAATTAAAGAAGAATTGAAAAAAATCATGGAAACAAATGATAATGAAAATACAACGGTTCAAAATCTGTGGGACACAACAAAGGCAGTCCTGAGAGGAAAATATATAGCGGTTCAAGCCTTTCTCAAGAAACAAGAAAGGTCTCAGGTACACAACCTAACCCTACACCTAAAGGAGCTGGAGAAAGAACAAGAAAGAAACCCTAAGCCCAGCAGGAGAAGAGAAATCATAAATATCAGAGCAGAAATCAATGAAATAGAAACCAAAAAAACAATAGAACAAATCAATGAAACTAGGAGCTGGTTCTTTGAAAGAATTAATAAAATTGATAAACCCCTGGCCAGACTTATCAAAAAGAAAAGAGAAAGGACCCAAATAAATAAAATCATGAATGAAAGAGGAGAGATCACAACTAACACCAAAGAAATACAAACTATTATAAGAACATACTATGAGCAACTCTACGCCAACAAATTTGACAATCTGGAAGAAATGGATGCATTCCTAGAAACATATAAACTACCACAACTGAACCAGGAAGATATAGAAAGCCTGAACAGACCCATAACCAGTAAGGAGATTGAAACAGTCATTAAAAATCTCCAAACAAACAAAAGCCCAGGGCCAGACGGCTTCCCGGGGGAATTCTACCAAACATTTAAAGAAGAACTAATTCCTATTCTCCTGAAACTGTTCCAAAAAATAGAAATGGAAGAAAAACTTCCAAACTCATTTTATGAGGCCAGCATCACCTTGATCCCAAAACCAGACAAGGATCCCACCAAAAAAGAGAGCTATAGACCGATATCCTTGATGCACACAGATGCGAAAATACTCAACAAAATACTAGCCAATAGGATTCAACAGTACATTAAAAAGATTATTCACCACGACCAAGTGGGATTTATTCCAGGGCTGCAAGGTTGGTTCAACATCCGCAAATCAGTCAATGTGATACAACACATCAATAAAAGAAAGAACAAGAACCATATGATACTCTCAATAGATGCTGAAAAAGCATTTGACAAAGTACAGCATCCCTTCCTGATCAAAACTCTTCAAAGTGTAGGGATAGAGGGCACATATCTCAATATCATCAAAGCCATCTATGAAAAACCCACCGCAAATATCATTCTCAATGGAGAAAAACTGAAAGCTTTTCCGCTAAGGTCAGGAACACAGCAGGGATGTCCATTATCACCACTGCTATTCAACATAGTACTAGAGGTCCTAGCCTCAGCAATCAGACAACAAAAGGAAATTAAAGGCATCCAAATCGGCAAAGAAGAAGTCAAATTATCACTCTTCGCAGATGATATGATACTATATGTGGAAAACCCAAAAGACTCCACTCCAAAACTGCTAGAACTTATACAGGAATTCAGTAAAGTATCAGGATATAAAATCAATGCACAGAAATCAGTTGCATTTCTCTACACCAATAAGAAGACAGAAGAAAGAGAAATTAAGGAGTCAATTCCATTTACAATTGCATCCAAAACCATAAGATACCTAGGAATAAACCTAACCAAAGAGACACAGAATCTATACTCAGAAAACTATAAAGTACTCATGAAAGAAATGGAGGAAGACACAAAGAAATGGAAAAATGTTCCATGCTCCTGGATTGGAAGAATAAATATTGTGAAAATGTCTATGCTACCTAAAGCAATCTACACATTTAATGCAATTCCTACCAAAGTACCATCCATCTTTTTCAAAGAAATGGAACAAATAATGCTAAAATTTATATGGAACCAGAAAAGACCTCGAATAGCCAAAGGGATATTGAAAAAGAAAGCCAACGTTGGTGGCATCACAATTCCGGACTTCAAGCTCTATTACAAAGCTGTCATCATCAAGACAGCATGGTACTGGCACAAAAACAGACACATAGATCAATGGAACAGAATAGAGAGCCCAGAAATAGACCCTCAAATCTATGGTCAACTCATCTTCGACAAAGCAGGAAAGAATGTCCAATGGAAAAAAGACAGCCTCTTCAATAAATGGTGCTGGGAAAATTGGACAGCCACATGCAGAAAAATGAAATTGGACCATTTCCTTACACCACACACAAAAATAGACTCAAAATGGATGAAGGACCTCAATGTACGAAAGGAATCCATCAAAATCCTTGAGGAGAACACGGGCAGCAACCTCTTCGACCTCTGCCGCAGCAACATCTTCCTAGGAACAACGCAAAAGGCAAGGGAAGCAAGGGAAAAAATGAACTATTGGGATTTCATCAAGATCAAAAGCTTTTGCACAGCAAAGGAAACAGTTAACAAAATCAAAAGACAACTGACAGAATGGGAGAAGATATTTGCAAACGACATATCAGATAAAAGACTAGTGTCCAGAATCTATAAAGAACTTAGCAAACTCAACACCCAAAGAACAAATAATCCAATCAAGAAATGGGCAGAGAGACTCATTCTGCCAGGCTCAGACTGGCAGTTAGTCTGGACTTTCTTCCACCTGGGGAATGGCAAAATGCCCAGCACCTTGGGCTCGTGATACTACCGTCTGGCATACCTGCTGCAGGTTGCTGAACTCTGGATTGGATTGACACTCGATAGTGTCTTATGAATCATCCATAAAAATGGTACATTCCCTTTGAAAACTGATATATTTCTTTATATACGCTACTGCATCAAACTCTGCTTCTTCGTGTATATTTTACAAGTATCTGATATAGTTCTGAGGAATTCCCTAGCCAACCAGCTCAGCAGTCGGGCAAATAAAGGGAGAAAAGAGGAGACAGAAGGGATGTTAATTGAGTGTTATAAGGTATGTATCAAGCTGTTTGTACTTTATAAAAAATTTTCATTTAATCTCCAACTTTCAGTGCATTACTTTCTCCAGCTTTGCAAAAGAGAAAATTTGAGCACCATTGCAAAGCTTATAAATGTCAGAGGTGTTATTAACCTTAAGGAAGGCATTATGATTCCCAAGCCCATGTTGTTCTTTTTGTACTGGTAGGGGTCACTCCCAGAGTTAGAGATCTATGAGTTGCCCCATTCTAACATTATCCCTGTGCTTTAAGGCTCATCCCAAGACTAGTCTTGATATCCTATTGAGAGGCTAAGAAATCTGAGCAAACTTTCCCTGTTTGTTATAATTAGAGATAGATATGAGGAAAGATCCTCCTAGACTAGTTCCAGAAAAAAGCTAGAATGAATCTAGTGGTTTAGCAACCCCTTTAGGTCTGCTCTACCCCAATTAAGTCTACATGAAACCCGAGTGCAAGAACATTGATCATCAGGGTTGATTACAGTAATCTGGCTTGGCAGGTGTGGGCATATTCTTCCTCTGTCAAAATCCTAAGAATTTGATGATTAACATCAAAGATGGAAGAACTACCCTTCAATATCCTTGTTTCTGGGCACCCTTTTAGAAACAATATACAAATTTCCCCAGCCATATCTTCAGCTCAGGATTGCCCACGCACCCAGGAAACAGTATGAATGAGCCAAACTAAGTTTCTTGAGGGCGGAGAGTAAATCTTGTGAACACTGCTTCTCCACTTCTAAGCACAGTGCCTGACCCACAACAACTCTGTGGGTCTATTCAACCCAGAGAACATTTTGTCAGCAAAGAGGAAGGCAAAGATTACAGCAAGATGGCAACATGGTGGTGAGTGGGGCTAGATTAGTGTCATTATCCAACAAAAATTATAGAACATTTTTCCTTAAAGCAGATTGCAAAGTCCCACACCTATGGCGATGACCTTTAAAATACTGCAGATCTTTTTACCCAATAACCATCACACGAATTTTCAAGCTTTGCAAAACTTTAGTGTTTGAAAGCATTTCTAGTTCCTGGCAATCTTCAAGATGCCTAAAACAATTTTCAGAAATGCTTCTATTGAACTCTACTGAAATTACATTTTATGTAGTCCTGTGTGATTGCTTCTGCTTTATTGTTCAAGAACTGTTAATAATGAGTGAAAGTCTTAATATGGAGAAAACAAACAACAGAATGGGACCCATGGTTCTTTTTTTTTTTTTTTTAATAAAAAAAGTAAAGACAGTTAGAGTCAGTTTCCAGATATAATTTACTGGCATAAACATTAATTTATTTCTAATTTAGAGACAAATTGGTACATAAAGAAGCTAAAACAGCATACCTTCAAATGAGATAGCTCAGAGTTTCTCAGAAACCACAAAACATTCTTTGATGACAACTGAGACTTGAAATCATAGAATGGAAATAATAAACACCATAGCATGTATCAGGAAACATCAGTGAGCTGAACATGGTCACCACTGTTTCCATTCCCAGTTACAGTGGATGTTTTCCATGATCTGAAGTCAATTATTGCTTTTACTTCTACATTAGTATAATTGGTTCTTGCTCTCCAGAGAAGAATTTATTTAGGCAATTTCAGTAATTAAAGGGAAGAGGGGTTCCGATTTGCTACTGAATCTACTGGGAATGGATAATCCTATATTCTAAGGAAATTCTTGGTATTGTAATGTCAATAAAAATGTGCAAGGAAAGCAGAATGACACTTTATTTTCTTAAAGAAAATTGGTATGCTTAGTGATAACAATTCTAAGAAACAGTAGCTTTCAAAGTATTGATTATCACATGTTTTAAGGAATACTCAGTACATTCAGAGGATAGCTCAAAGGAATGTACAAAACATATGCCATTTCAAAATAGTTTTTAAATTCCCAGTTGCTATTAAGAACATGCATGCCAAAGCTAAATTTTCAACAGTTCCTGCGTCAAACTAGAGCTTGGGTAACTTAGCAAAATGAAGAGGAGCTTTTCTTTTGGGAAAGTTATTCCAAGTACGAAAGAGTGATAATGTCTTTCCATGTGGGCAAGTTCTTCCTATATCAATTGTAAGACATAGAGAGGCATAATTCCCAAAGATGGTTGCCTTTATTTTTGCCAGTATTTTTCATTTTGAGTAAAATATTTTAAGAATGCCCAAGAGATACCATTATTTGAATATGGAGCTGGAATATCACTTACAGAATATTTGACAAATTTGGAACGTAGAAATCAGAACCCTCTATGAAATTACTGATGCATTCTCCACACCTTCTGGTGTTGGGTGAAGCCAGATATTATGGGTGAAGCTAGATCAAGAGCCCTCAGGTGAGGGAGAGTATCTGTATCTGTACCATCTTCAATGGGACAAGGGTTACTATAGTTTTCTGGCCTTGGAGAACCTAGAGTCAAAGCAGTAGGCAATTTGTTACTTCATACAAGCCAAACAAAGCAAACAAACAAAACCACTCCATTAAATACTCATACAAATATACTAAAAGCTGGAAAAGCCCTTTAATTCAGGTAAGGACAAGCAGTCCTGTCTCTGTTACCTGGATTGTTGCCTTAACCCTCAGATTTGCTTTGAAAGCCAGACCTTGCTTTGCATCCTCAGAGCAATATTAATTCCGAACTGACTTGGATTCGTTCCTTGGGCAAAAGGTTAAGTGATCCATAAATTTATTTCCCTGTAGATTTGGAAAAAGAAAAGTAAATATCACAGTGATTTGTTAGCCAGGTTTTGCAGCAACAGAATCATTGAATATACCTCCTGCCACAAGAGCCCATGCCATGGGGTGGAAAGAAAATAATTAAAATATTTATGGCCCACCCACATGAATAATGCCAATGACCAGAAAGATCAGATCCTCAAAGAAATATGATTAATAAGGAATGGTTCTAACCTGTTTCATGTTTGACTAAAAACTAAATTCCATTACAAATGTGCAAAGAAGCATAATCTATTGCCACAAACTAGCTTTCTGTTAATATAACTTCACTGTGAAAAATGCTCAGTATCTCTAAACCAAAACACATTTGTTTCAAAATAGAACTTATATTTTTCGTGATGTAGCCTTAGATTTGGTGGTTCCCTATCCAGTCACTCAATATTAGTATAATTAGTGCCTTTATAACTCATGGCAGGTGTTGCTCTGTGCATCAGATTTTGTGATTGTAGGTAATAGCCTTCAGATTTAAACACTCTCATGAAGGAGGATGTGTTCAAAATAATAATAGTGATGGAGAGTTTTTCAGAAATGGGGCACCATCTTCCTTTGACAACAATAGCTCAGTTATTGAGTGTTCATCAAGCACATGACATTGGTCTACACACTCACTGAAAGTTTTCATATTGAATTTGAGCCTCTTTTTCTAAATCAAGAGTATTGCCATCATGCCCCCTTGTCTGCCAGCAATTGTTCAATATGCAGTCTGGGACTAGGCTTCCTCCTCTGGGGGTTATAAAAAGATACCCCAGCTACAGAAAGTTCTAGAATATAAAAGGGACCCATGATATCACCTTGTTTGAGCTTCTGCCTCTTCAAACATGATTACTGCTATGATCTTTTATAAGAGTGTACTGGGTGTCACAAAGCTTTATAGACTTACCATAGATTCCCACCTCTGTGTCTTTGCTTCTCCTGAAGCCTCTAACCTACCATAGTACCCCTTCCTCACCCTCCTGTCATGTAACATGCTACTGCATTCCATCAGCAAAATTCTTATTGAGCACAACACACACAGTGCTTGTCCCTGGTAATGGAGAGATGAACAAAACAGACATATTCCCAACCTTCACAGAACTTATAGTTGAGTGGGGAAGATAGGCAGTATTTAAGATGATCACAAATAATTAGTTAAGTAGTTGGGAGTAAAGTAAGTGGAAGGGAGTTTATGTAATCATAAAGCAAATGAGTAGCCATAGAAATTCATTCTATTGGGTTGACATTTGCTAAAGAGAGATAAGAGGAAGATGCTGGGAGACCAGAGTAGAAGCACTTGCAATAATTCATGCACAAGGCAAAACCTCTATCAGTCTTTGTTGATAAAAATAGTTTTGCCCATCCACCTGTTATCACTGACCAATTTCTTCTGCCCTCCAGATATTTATATATATTTAAGATACCAGATCTAGAACTTCTAAAACAGCATCATCATTTTTAATATGACCTAATAACCTGTCCCAATACTCTCTCAGACCATTTCAATTTGAAACCTAGTCTCAGTTCTTTCAGGAACGTATCAAGTGGAACAAAATTAAAAGCATTATTAAGGGGCACCTGGGTGGCTCAGTGGGTTAAAACTTCTGCCTTCAGCTCAGGTCATGATCCCAGGGTCCTGGGATCAAGCCTCACATAGGGCTCTCTGCTCAGCAGGAAGCCTGCTTCTCTCTCTCCCTCTCTGCCTACTTGTGATCTCTGTCTGTCAAATAAATAAATAAAATCTTTTTTTAAAAAGCATTATTAAAATATAAGATTTTTCCTTCCCTTGATCATGACCACAAATTTGAATTGTCTGAAAGCACTTGTTCTTCACCAAGGCATGACAGTTAACTGAACTGTATTAATTAAAATGCTTTTTTCCCAAATAATTTTCATATTATACATTGATTCTCCTTTTCCCCTTAAATAATATTGGAGTTTGTTAGCATTTTTTTTTTTTTTTTGTCTAGAGGTAATCCTATGTCGTACCAGTTTATAGAAGTTAAATAGGACAATATGCATGTACTGCTAACTATGACTGTTTCTTGGATATAATCTTTCACTCAGGAAACTGTGCTGGTTTTCAGAGTGGTGACCATATTTTTAATGAGAAAGGTTTGAATAATTTTCCTCCCCACAAATGCTATCTCTACTTTCCTCCTCCCTATCCCACTTACAACATATATAAATGTCTTAGGTAATCTTGGATGCCCCTCTGATAAACACTATGCGTTCCTCTCCAGGCTGAAGGCAGGTACTTACATGCCATTGGCAGAACACATTCTTGAAGCAGGAAAACTTATTCATTTCTTCAGTTTCTGCAATAGGTCGCCAAACATGCCATCTGCTGATCTGGTTTCCAAAACATATGTTGCTTCTTCAATCAGCAATGTAGAAGACAAACTAAAAGAAGTCCTATTTAGTAGAGAGTAACTAAAGCATATACAATCTAGTCACTCTTCTAGCCAGTTTGTTCTCTATATTTATGGGTCGTTTCTAGTTTTGTTGTTTGCCTTGTTTTCACATTCCACATATAAGTAAAATCATATAGTATTTGTCTCTATCTATCTGGCTTATTTTACTTAGCCTGATACCCCCTAGGCCTATGCATTTTGTCACAAATGGCAAGAGTCCACTCTTTTTTATAGCTAAGTAAATGTATAAATCACTTCTTTATCTGTTCATCTATCAATGGACATTTTGGTTGCTTCCATATCTTGGCTATTGTAAATAATTCTGCAATAAACACATGGGGTGCATAGGATTAGTGTTTTTCTTTTTTTCAGGTAAATACTCAGGAGAAGCATTGCTGTATATTATGGTTACTACTATTTTAAGTTTTTGAGGGAACTCCATACTGTTTTCCATAGTGGCCACACCAATTTACAGTCCCACCAACACTGTATAAGGGTACATTTTCCTCCACATCCTCACCAACACTTGGTATTAATCTTTTTGATACTAGCCATTCTGATTGATATGAGGGGATAGCTTTTTTAAAATTTATTTAAATTCCATGTAGTTAACATGTAGTGTATTATTAGCTTCAGGCTTAGAGTTCAGTGATTCATCGGTTGCATATAACACCCAGTGCTCCCAACATCAGGCACCCTCCTTAATGCCCATCACCTAACTACTCCACCCTCCTCCTTTCCAGCAACCCTCAGTTTACTTCCCATAGTCAAGAGTCTCCCATGATTTACCTCCCTGTTTTTATCTTATTTTATTTTTCCTTCCCTTTCCCTATGTTCATCTGTTTTGTTCTCAAATTCCACATATGAGTGAAATCATATGGTATTTGTCTTTCTCTGACTGACTGACTTCGCTTAGCCATCATACGCTCTAGTTCCATCCATGTCATTGCAAATGGCAAAATTTCATTTTTATGGCTATGTAATATTCCATTGTGTATTATACCACATCTTCTTTATTCATTCTTCTGTCAGTGGACATCCAGACTTTTTCCATAGTTGGACTATTACAGGCATTGCTGCTATAAACATTTGGGTACAGGTGTCCCTTCAAATCACTGTTTGTATCCTTTGGATAATACTTAGTAGTGCAATTAGTGGGTTGTACATTAGCTCTATTTTTAATGTTTTGAGGAGTCCCCCATACTGTGTTTCATAGTGGCTGCACCAGTTTGCATTCCTACCAACAGTCTAAAAGTGTTCCCCTTTCTCTACATCCTTGCCAACATCTGTTGTTTCCTGAGTTGTTCCTTTTAGCCATTTTTAAAAAATTAATTTATTTATTTTCAGAAAAAACAGTATTCATTATTTTTTCACCACACCCAGTGCTCCATGCAATTCGTGCCCTCTATAATACCCCCCCCCCATCACTTCAAACCCCTCAGATCCTTTTAGCCATTTTGACCCATGTGAGGTAGTATCTCATTCTTGTTTTGGTTTCTATTTTTTTATGATGAGTAACATTGAGCATTTTTTCACGTGTCTGTTAGCCATTTGTATGTCTTCTTCAGATAAATGCCTGTTCATGTCTTCTTTCCATTTCTAGACTGGACTTTTTTGGGAGTGTTGAGTTTGAGAAGTTCTTTATAGGTTTTGGACACTAGCCCTTTATCTGATAAGTCATTTGAAAATATCTTCTCTTGTTCTGTAAGTTTCCTTTTAGTTTTATTGTTTCCTTTGTTGTATAAAAGCTTTTTATTTTTATTAAGTTCATTTTTGTCTTTGTTTCCCCTCCCTTAGACATGTCTACCAATAAGTTGGTATGGCCAAGGTCAAAGAGGTTGCTACCTGTGTTCTCCTCTAAGATTGTGATTGATTCCTGTCTCACATTAACGTATTTCATCCATTTTGAAGGGTGTGTGTGTGTGTGTGTGTTTGTGCGTGTGTGTGTGTACAGTATAAAAAAGTGGTATAGTTTCATTCTTCTGCATGTGGCTACCCAATTTTCCCAGCACCATTTTTTGAAGAGACCGTCTTTTCCACTGGACATTCTTTCCTGCTTTGTCAAAGATTAGTTGACTATAGAGTTGAGTATCCATTTCTGGGTTCTGCTGCCTCCTGACAGCACACGGGAGAATGAAACATAAACAAGTCAGCTGCAAGAGAATGGGAATGGGGGGTGACAGTAGGAAAGACTGTCACCCTGAACAACTCCTCAGTCTCATATTTATTAGAAAGTGTGTAACAACCAATAAAGAAGCCAGAGTAGATTACACATTGACCATGAGTCTTGTAGATACATAAGAAGAAGGGCAAAATATGTCTGGTCACGTAGTACATGACCTATAGTGAGCAAGCCCAAACTAAACGATTGTCTGACTAACTGCTGATGCTCCAGGGAAGGGGAGATAGTGGAAAAATGAAGCAGGCAGTGTTCCACCCTGAGCGAGCTGGGCATCCCCAGCTGCTCAGCCTCAAGGACGTCTATCATCCTCTCCCCCAGAGGCCTGTTGCCAGTGCATGTTTTTCTTAAAGCTATATCTAAGCATCTTGGTAAATAGTATAATTTCTCATAGGTTATATTTTAAGCAGTATGTTGTTCTGGGGGTGGTTACAGGATTCTTTATTCTGTTCCATTGATCTGTGGGTCTGTTTTTGTGCTGGTACCATACTATCCTGATGATTACAGCTTTGGTTTTGATTTTTTTTTTTTTGGTTGTTTTTATTGTTGTTGTTTGTTTGTTTTGTTTTAAGATTATTATTATTATTATTGACAGACAGTGAAAGAGGAATACAAGCAGAGGGAGTGGGAGAGAGGGAAGCAGGTTCTGTGATGCTGAGATCATGACCCAAGCGGAAGACAGGTGCTTAATGACAGAGCCACCCAGGCACTCCAGTGATTATAGCTTTGTAATAGAACTAGAAGTCTGAAATTGTGGTGCCTCCAGCTTTGGTTTTCCTTTTTTACATTCCTTTGGTTATTTGGGTGGGGTCTTTTCTGGTTATATATTTGTTGTAGCTCCATAAAAAATGCTGGTGGTATTTTGATAGGGATTGCATTGAATGTGTAGATTGCTTTGGATAGCATAAATATTTTAACATTTGTTCTTCTAACCCATGAGCATGGAATGTTTTTCCATTTCTTTGTGTCTTCCTCAATTTCTTTCATAAGTATTCTATAATTTTCAAAATACAGATCCGTTAACTCTTTGATTAGGTTTATTCTGAGCTGTCTTATGGATTTTTGTGCAATTGTAAATGGAATCAATTCCTTGATTTCTCTGTCTGCTGTTTCATTGTTAGTTTATAAAAATGCAACTGACTTTGTGAATTACTTTTATATCCTGTGACTATGCTGAATTCCTGTATCAGTACTAGCAATTTTTTGGTGGAGTCTTTTGGGTTTTCTACACAGAGTATCATGTTGTCTATGAAGAGTAAAAGTTTGACTTCTTCTTTGCTGAACTGGATGACTTTTATTCCTTTTTGTTGTCTGAATCCTGAGGCTAGAACATCCAGTACTATTTTGAACAACAGTGGTGAGAGTGGACATCCCTGTCATGTTCCTGACCTTAGAGGAAAAGCTCTCAGTTTTTTCC
Organism: Mustela nivalis; assembly: GCF_964662115.1. Taxonomy (NCBI): domain Eukaryota; kingdom Metazoa; phylum Chordata; class Mammalia; order Carnivora; family Mustelidae; genus Mustela; species Mustela nivalis. Next base: position 89,711,825 of record NC_139030.1, on the reverse strand, counting down.
CTATTGAAAATATTAGCTGTGGTTCTTTCATTTATGACTTTTATGATGTTGAGGTATGTTCTCTCTACCCGTATGGTGGAGGATTTTTATCAAGAAAGGATTCTGTATTTTGTCAAATGCTTTTTCTGCATCTCTTGAGAAGTTCATATAATTCTTACCCCTATTTTTATTAATGTTGTGTATCACATTGATTGATTTGCAGAGGTTAAACCACCCCTGCACCCCAGGAATAATTCCCACTTGGTTGTGGTGAATAATCTTTTTAATGTATTGTTGAATCCTGTTAGCTAGTATCTTAATGAGAATTTTTGTATCCATGTTCATTAGGGATATTGATCTGTAATTCTCCCTTTTTTATTTATTTTTTTTTTAAAGGGAAAGCCTGGAGCTAACATTTCCTTACAATGAGGTAGGCATCTTTATAGAGGACATTTTTTTTTTTAAAGATCCTACCTATCTATTTGACAGACAGAGATCACAAGTAGGCAGAGAGGCAGGCAGAGAGAGAGAGAGGAGGAAGCAGGCTTCCTGCTGAGCAGAGAGCCCGATGCGGGACTTGATCCCAGGACCCTGAGACCACGACCCGAGCCGAAGGCAGCGGCCCAACCCACCGAGCCACCCAGGCGCCCCTGTAATTCTCCTTTTTGATAGGGTCTTTGATTTTTGGAATCAAGGTAATGTTGGCTTTCGAATGAGTTTGAAAGTTCTCCTTCCATTTCTATTTTTTGGAACACTTTCAGAAGAATAGGTATTAATTCATCTTTAAATGTTTGGTAGAATTGCCTGCGGAAGATATCTGGGTCTGGACTCTTGTTTGGGAGATTTTTGATTACTGATTCAATTTCTTTCCTGGCTATGGATCTGTTCAGCTTTTCCGTTTCTCCCTGTTTCAGTTTTGGTAGTCTGTGTTTCTAGAAATTTATCTATATTTTCCAAATTGCCTGATCTGTTAGCATTTATAGCTTATAATATTCTCCTATAGTTGTTTGTATTTCTTTGGTGTTGATTGTGATCTCCTCTTTCATTCATGATTTTATTTATTTGGGTCCTTTTTCTCTTTTTTTTTGATAAGTCTGACTAGGGATTTATCAGTCTTGTTAATTCTTTGAAAGAAACAGCTACTAGTTTTGTTGATCTGTTCTACTGTATTTTTTTATTTCTATATCATTGATTTTTGCTCTAATCTTTATTATTTCTTTTCTCCTGCTGGATTTAGGCTTTATTTGCTATTCTTTTTTTCAGCTCCTTTAGGTGTAAGGTTAGGTTGTGTATTTCAAACTTTTCTTGCTTCTTGAGGAAGGCCTGAATTGCTATATACATCCCTCTTAGGACTGCCTTTGCTCCATCCCAAAGGTTTTGGACTCTCCTGTTTTCATTTTAATTTGCTTCCATATTTGTTTGTTTGTTTGTTTAATTCTTCTTTAATTTCCTGGTTGACTCATCCATTCTTTAGCAGGAGGTTCTTTAACCTCCATGTATTTGTGGTCCTTCCAAATTTCTTCTTGTGGTTGACTTCAAGTTTCACATTACTGTGGTCTGAAAATATTCCTGGTATGATCTCAAACTTTCTGTACCAGTAGAAGCCTGATTTGTAACCTGGTATGTGACCTATTCTGGTCAATGTTCAATGTGTACTTGAAAAGAATGTATATTCTGTTGCTTTGGACTAAAATGCTCTGAATTTATCTGTTAAGTCCTTCTGGTCCAGTGTGTCATTCAAGGCCCTTGTTTCCTTTTTGATCTTCTGCTTAGATGGTCTGTCCATTGCTGTGACTAAGATTTTAAACCCTCCTACTATTCTTATATTATTATCAATGAGTTTCTTTAATTTTCTTATTGATTGGTTTATCTGTTTGGCTTAGAGGCATAAATATTTACAATTATTAAATCTTGTTGGATAGATCCTTTTATTATGATACAGTATCATCATCTCTTATTATAGTCTTTGATTTAAAATCTAGTTTGTCTGATGTAAGGATGATATTCCAGCTTTCTTTTGATGTCCATTAATATGAAAATTGGTTCTTCACCCCCTCACTTTCCATCTAGACAGGTCTTTGGGTCTTAAATGAGTATCTTGTAAGCAGCACATTGTTATTGTTTTACCTGTAATGTAACTGTTCCTTTAGTCTCTGTTCCTTTCTGGTCTTTGTCTGGCCTCAGCTCAAAAGATCCCCTTTAATATTTCTTGCATGGCTGGTTTAGTGTCTGCATTTGCCACACTTCTGACTTTTGCTGGACCCTCCCCAGGAAAGGGAAGGCATGACCATGCTGTGATTCACAGCACAGAGCAGAAAGGCAGCACCTAGATTCGCTGCTCTCAGCCAGGATCCCTGCTCCTATGCCTGGGAACTCTGCCACACTCAGGCGCCCTGTTCTTGCATCCCTTGGAATCTTGAGACCACAGTGTCACACCGGGGATTCCACCACCCATCACCAGCTGAGCACCTTTAAGCCAGGAATTGTCCCCCACCATAGAAGACTTCTGAAAGTTCTGATTTTGCACTTCTCTGCTTATAATACTTTAGCCTGCCTAAGCAGCCCCCCTCTCTGCCTCCATATCTTCAGCTATATCACATAAGATTCTGAGGTCTCCACAGCTCCTACCTTCCAAACAGTGGTCATCTTTCTATTTGTAGATCTGCAGCACTTATTTACTCAGATGTCCAATTGATTTCTCAGTGTTCAAAATGCTGTGATAACTATCTAGTTATATTTGAAGGACAAGACAAACTGAGCCTTCCCTTAGTCCTCCACCATCTTTGGTGTGACCTGGTATCTTATAGTGGTTTTGATTTGCATTTCCATGAAGATTATGTTGTTGAGCATCTTTCCATGTGTTTTTTAGCTATCTGTATGTCTATTCAGGTATGCTGCTCAATTTTAATGAAATTATTTGTCTTTTGGTGTTGAGTTGCAGGAATTCTCGATGTATTTTGGATATTATGCCTTACTGAATATATCATTTCCAAATATTTTCTTTCATTCCATAGAATGTCTTTTTATTTTGTTGGATTCCTGCACTGAATGAAAGTTTGTTTGTTTTTGTTTTTGTTTAGATTGATATATTATTATTTATTATTTATTTATTAAAAAATTATTTATTTTTCCTTTTCTTACCCTTGGCCTGTGAAAACAAATCCAGAAAAATATTGTTAAGGCTGAGGTCCATGAATTTACTGTTTTCTTTTAGGAATATTATGGTTTTAGGTCTCACATTTAGGTCTCTGAGTCATTTAGACTTTCGTTTATGGTGGAAGGAAGTGATCCAGTTTCATTCTTTAGCATAGAGCTGTCCAGTTTCACCAACACCATTTGTTAAAGAGGCCATATTTTCTCTCACTATATATTCTTGTCTCATTTCTCATATATTAATTGACCTTATGAGCATGGACATATTTCTGGGTTTTCTGTTCTGTTCTGTTGGTCTCTACATATCTTTGTGTATTTTTGTGCCAGCACCGTACTGTTTTGATTACTGTTACACTATAGTACAGTTTGAAATCTAGGAGTGTGATACCTCTAGCTTTGTTTTTTCTCAAGATTGCTTTGCCTATTCCAGTTCTTGAAACTATTACTGGTCTTCGACAAGGACTGCATTAGTTACTGGATTGCTTTGCTTAGTATGGACTTTTAACAATATTTTTTCAGTCCATGAGCATGGCATAATCTTTCCATTTATTTGTGTCATCTTCAGTTTTTTTCATCATTGTCTTAGAGTTTTCAGTGTGCAGGTCTTTCACCTCCTTGGTAAAATTTATTTCTAGGTATTTTATTCTTTTTGAAGCACTTGCAAATAGGATTGCTTTCTTCTTTTTTTAAAGATCTTATTTATTTATTTGACAGAGAGAGATCACAAGTAAGCAGAGAGGCAGGCAGGGAGGCGAGAAGCAGGCTCCCTGCTGAGCAGAAAGCCCCATGCAGGGCTCAATCCCAGACCCCTGGGATCATGACCTGAGCTGAAGCAGAGGTTTAACACACTGAGCCACCCAGGTGCCCCAGGATTGCTTTCTTAATATCTCTCTCTGCTTCTAAATTATTCATGTATAGAACCACAACCAATATCTGTATATTGATTTTATATACTGCAACTGTACTGAATTAATTTAGTAGTAGTAATAGTTTTTTGTTTTTTGTTTTTTTTTAGTGGAGAGTTAGGGTTTTCTGTATATAGTATCATGTGATCTGCAAATAGTTACAGTTTTACTTCTCTCTTATCAATTCAGGCGAGTTTTATTTCTTTTTCTTGGCTGATTGCTATAGCTAGGACTTCATTATTATATTGAATAAAATCTTGAAAGTGGGTATTCTTGCCTTACTCCTGACCTTGAGTATGATGTTAGCTGTAGGTCTTCATATATGGCCTTTATTATGTTAAGGTATGTTTGTCCTATACCTACTTTGTTAACATGCTTCATGATATAAACTCTTAAGTTTTATCAAATTCTTTTTCTGCATCTATTAAAATAATATTATAATATTAATCCTTGATTTTGTTAATGCACTGTATCACAAAGATTTTATGTTTATTGAACCATCTTTCCATCCCTGGAATAAATCCCACTTAATCTTGAGTGATCTTTTTGGTGTATTTTTGAATTTGGTTTGATAATATTTTGTTGAGTGTTTTTCTGTCTATTTCATTTTTCTTTCTCTGTAATGTCTTCGTCTTGTCTTGGTATCAGTGTAATGCAGGCCTCATAATAAAGTTGGAAGTGTTCCTTCCTTTTCACAGTTTTGGAATGGTTTGAGAGGGATAGACATTAACTGTTTTTTGGTTTTTGTTTGTTTAATGTTTGTAGAATTTATTTGTGAAGCCATCTTTCCTCCACTTTTTTGCAGAATTTTTAATTACCATCAATTTTGTTATGAGCCATCAATCAGTCTATTCAGACTTTCTATTTTTTTCTGATTCATCTATTTCTAGGAATTTATCCATTTGTTCTATGTTGTCCAATTTGTTAGCATGTAATTTTTCAGAGTAGTATCTTATAACCACATATTTTGTATGTGTAGGTTGTAACTTCTCTTACATATCTGAAATTTTTTATTTGAACCTCATTTATTTCTTCTTCATTAGTCTGGCAAAGGCTTATCAATTTTGTCTTCCAAAGAACCGGTTTAGTTTTATTCATCTTTTTCATTGTTTTCTTGTTTGTTTTTTAGTCCACATTTATTTCTGCTCTGATTTTTTTTTTCCCTTCTACTAACTTTGGACTTTGTTCTTATCTGGTTCCTTTAGGTGAAACGTTACGTTGTGATTTTTTTTTTTTTTTTGAGGTAGGTATCACTATAAACTTTTCTCTTGTAACTGTTCTTGCTGTGTCCCAAAGAATTTGAACCACAGTGCTTCAATTTTTATTTGTCTCCTTGTTTATTTCCTCTTTGAATTCTTCATTTACCTATTGGTTGCTTAGTAACACTCTGTTTAGCTTCCATGGAGACAAAAATGGTTTCTTCCAGTTCTTTTCTTATAATTGATTTCTGGTTTCATATGATTGTGGTCAGAAAATATGCTTGATATGATTTCAGTCTTATTAAATTTATTGAAACTTGTTTTGTGGCTAAACTTGTGATCTATCCTGGAGAATGATCCATGTGCACTTGGAAAGAATATCTATTCTGCTGTTTTGGAATGTACTCTTCTATAAATGATTGTAAGGTCCAAAAGGTCTAATGTGTCAGTCTGTGTGATTCAAAGCCACTGTTTCCTTATTAAGTCCAGATGATCTATCTTTTGATGTAGGTGGGATGTTAAAGTTCCCTATACTATTGCCAATTTCTATATTTATGTCTATTAATATTTGCTTTATATTTTAGGTGCTTTTTTAAAAAAATTGAATTTAAATAAAAAAATTAATTCACATATACTGTATTATTTGTTTTGGAGTTAGAATTTAGTAATTCATTAGTTGCATACAACACCCAGTGCTTATTACTTCAAGTGCCCTTCTTAATGTCCATCATCCAATTACCATTCCCTTCCCATCCTCCTCCCCTCCAGCAAATCTCAGTTATTTCCCATAGTTGAGTCTCTTATGATTGGCCTCCTCTTTGTTTTTCTTATTTTTTTTTTTTTACTTGCCTTTCCCTCTGTTCATCTGTTTTGTTTCTTAAAATCCCACATATAGGTGAAATCATATAGTATTTGTCTTTCTCTGACTTTAGGTGCTTTTATGTTGGGTGCACAGATATTTGTAATTGTTATATCCTCCTGTTGTATTAATCCCTTCATTACTCTGTAATGACTTTGATTTTTTTTAAATCTTTCTTTTAAAGTCTATTTTTTATGATGTAAGTATTGCTACTCCAGCATGTTTTGTTTTGTTTTGTTTTGTTCTGTTTTTGTTTTGTTTTGTTCTTTATCTTTCTTCTACTTTTGGTCTGTATGTGACTTTAAGTCTGATGTGAGTCTCTTGTAGGCAACATATAGATGGTTCCTTTTTTTTTTAATTATTAAAAATCTGTTTATATCTTGCTGGGAGCATTCAGTCCATTTACATGTAATTAGTAACTGAATGTATACATTGCTATTTTGTTAATTGTCATCTTGTTTTTGTAGTTCCTTTCCTTTTCAATCCTCTTGCTCTTCATTAGTTGTTTGATGATTTTTAGTGTTATTTTTAGATTCCTTTCTCTTTGTTTGTGTATCTATGTAAGTTTCTGGTTTGTAATTACCATGAGGTTCATATATACCATCCAGTTTATATAGCAGTCTATTTTAATGGTCATTTTTTTTCTTCCAAGTTTTTGTTTACATTCCATTTAATTAACATACTGTACAATATTAGTTTCAGGAGTAGAATTTAGTACTTAATTACTTACATACAACACCCAGTGCTCATCACAATATGTGTCCTCCTTAATACCCATCACTCATTTGGCCCACCCCCTCACCCTCCAGCAGCCCTCAGTGTGTTCTCTATAGATTAGAGGCTATTTTATGGTTTGCCTCTGTTTTTCTTCCCTATGTTCATGTGTTATGTTTCTTAAATTTCACATAGGAGTAAAGTCATGGTATTTGTCTTTCTCTAACTGGCTTACTTTGCTTAGCAAAATGCTTTCTAGCTCCATCCATGTTGTTGCAAATGACAGTATTTCATTTTTTATGGCTGAATAATATTCCATTATGTATATACCACATTTTCTTTTTTTTTTTCCTTGAGGATTTTATTTGTTTATTTGACAGAGAGAGAGAGATCGTGAAAGAGGGAATACAAGCAGGGAGAGTGGAAGAGGGAGAAGCAGGCTTCCCACTGAGCCTGATGCAGGGCTCGATCCCAGGACCCTGGGATCATGAACCTTCGACCTGAGCCGAAGTCAGACACTTAACGACTGAGCCACCCACGCACCCCTATACCACATTTTCTTTATCCATTCATCAGTTGATGGACATTTGGTCTCTCTCCATAATTTGGCCGTTATTGATAATGCTGCCATACATTGGATTGCATATATCTCTTCAAATCAGTATTTTTGTATCCTTTGGATAAATACATATTACAGTTGCTGTGTCATAGGTTAGTTTTATTTTTGTCTTTTTGAGGAACTCCCATACTGTTTTCCAGAGTGGCTGTACCAGTTTGCATTCTCACCAACAGTGTAAGAGTTTTCCTCTTCTCTTCATCCTCATCAACATCTGTTGTTTCCTGTGTTATTCATTTTAGTCATTCTGATAGGTATGAAGTGATATCTCATTGTAGTTTTGATTTGTATTTTGCTGATGATGAGTGATGTTGAGCATCTTTTCATGTATCTGTTAGCAATCTGTAGGTCTTCTTTGCAAAAATGTCTATTCATGCCATTGGCTCATTTTTTAACTGGATTATTTTTTGGATGTTGTGTTTAATAAGTTCTTAATAGATTTTGGATACTAACCCTTAATCAGATATGTCATTTGCAAATACCCTCTCCCTTCTGAAGGTTGCCTTTTAGTTTTGTTGATTGTTTCCTTCACTGTGAAAAAGATTTTTATCTTGATGAAATCCCAAAAGTCCTAGAAGTTGATATGGCCCATGTCATGGAGCTTGCTCCCTATGTTCTCCTCTAGAATTGTAATGGTTTCCTGACTCATGGTTAGGTCTTTAATCCATTTTGAATTTATTTTGTGTGTGTGTGTTGTATAAGAAAGTGATCCATTTGTTGAAGAGACCTTTTTCCATTGGATATTATTTCCAATGGTCACTTAATTTTAAACACATTTGAAAAGCACTAAATTTTACTCACCCTCCCATGTTTTATGTATACAATGTCATATTTTACAATTTTTTATCTCATGTATCCCTTGACTAATTTTTGTAGCTCTAATTGATCATACCACTTGTGTATTTTAACCTTAACTCTAGCTTTATAAGTGATTGATTTACTGACCTACTGCCTTTACTGTGTTTGCTTTTATTAGTGATTTTTTCTTTCATAATTATTTTCTAGTTATAGCTTTTTCTTTTCCACTTAAAGAAGTCCCTTTGAAATGTGTTGTGAGGCCAGTTTAGCAGTAATAAACTCCTCTAACTTCTGTTTGTGAAATTCTTTATCTTTCACTACTGAGTGATATATTTGCTGGGTAGGATATTCTTGGTTGTAGCTTTTTTCTATTCAGATTTCAAATATATCAGACCACTCCCTGCTGGCTTTCAAAGCTTCTGCTGAAAAATCACCTGAGAGACTTATGGGATTTCCCTTATCTGTTTGCTTTTCTCTGCTACTTTTAAAATTCTGGTTTTTTGTTTGCTTATGCCATTTTAATTGTTATGTGTTTTTGTGTGGACTTCCTTGTGTTCATCTTACTTTGGGTTCTCCTAATCCTGAATATCTTTCTGTCCTCAAATTAGGGAAATTTTTTGCCCCCCCTTCTCTCTTTTACCCTACTGGGACCCCTTAAACTGAATGTTATTGTACTTGATATTGTCACAGAACTTTAATTCATCTCCTGTTTCATTGTTGTTGTTTGTTGTTGTTGTTGCTGTTTTTCTTTCTCTTCAGCTGGGTTGCTTTCTATTACCTGGTCTTTTAGATTGCTGATTTGTTCTGCATCCTCTAATATGCTGTTGATTCCCTTTGATGTATTTTTCATTTTAGTCATTGTATTCAGATCTAAATGATTCTTTCTTATACATTCTATTACTCTGTTGAAGTTCTCAATGAGTTCATCAACTCCTCTCTCAAATCTGGTAACTATCACCATTACTTTAAATTCTTTATGGACTAGATTGCTTATCTCTGTTTCATTTAGCTTTTTTTCTTGTTTTTTCTTGTTCTTTCGTTTGAAACATATTCCTCTTTCTCCTCATTTTGTCTGACTTTGTACTTGTTTCCATGTATTGATGGGTCATTTAAGTTCCCTCATCTTGAAAGTAGTGGCCTTATACAGATGTCCTGTGGGGCCCAGAAGCTCCATCCCTCCTGATCACCAGGAGAAGCCACTCCAGAGGTTTCCCCTGTGTGGGTAACATGTACCTTCCTATTATGGCTGAGCCATGACTGCTATGGGAACACTGGTTGGCAAGGCCTGACCTCAGTGCATCTTGCTGAGAGGCTTGGTTGAGCTACTGTGGACATGGTATTGTGTGGAGTTAGCTCTCCTCCATGGGGCAAAAGTATCTCTGAAAAGACACCAGTTTACTGGTCAGTACTGCCCATTGAATGTAGAAGGGTAGAAGCTACCTTGAAGGGAGGACTGCCAGTGTGCACAGATTGCTTGGGGTGGATATACAGAGAGGCACTCAGACAGAACAAGTGGTGCTAGAAAGGTAGATGGAGAGTGTCAGACCTGGCTCCTACAAACATCCAGCTATCTAAGCTGAAGGAAAAGGGCACCTTCCAGGATTTTTGTTCTTGGAGATATCTCCTCTGCAGATCCCTACCCCTCTGACATGTGTACTAAAAATAGCCAACAAATCTCCTTCATGTATAACCCAGGCACTTTTCAAACTATTACTTCTTTGCTGGGTCTCTCATGAATGAAATAGCATGCTGGTTCTTTAAAAATGGAGACTATTTCCTAAAGTCCTCTGGCTTTCTTAGAGTTAATACCCGCTGATTTTTAAAACTTCCAGAATTAAGCCTTGCTGATTTTCAAAGCCAGACATTATGGGGACCTGTATTTCCAGTATAGGTTCCCAGGGCCTAGGGTGTCCAGTGTGAAGCTTGATCCCACAGGTCCTCTGTGCTTGTGATAACCTTCCTGTTTATGGTTATTTGCACTGGCAGTTCAGTACCTATGCCTGTGCCCTCCTACTCATTTTTTTTAAAGATTTTATTTATTTATTTGAGAGAGACAGAGGAAAAGATGAAACACAAGCAGGGAGAGTGGGAGAAGGAGAATCGTGCTTCCCTCCGAGCAGGAAGCCTGATGCAGGGCTCAATCCCAGGACCCTGGGATCATGACCTGAGCCAAAGCTAGACGCTTAACAACTGAGCCACCCAGGCAACCCCCTCCTACTCTTTTTGATGTGGCCTTCTCTGTGTGACTTTCGCTGTGGAAGATCTGTTCTGCCAGTCTTCAGGTCAATTTAGGAGTTAGTTGCAATACATATACTTGTTGCCCAGTGTGCTATGGGAGGTGGTGAGCTCAGTATCTTTCTCCTCAGTATCTTTCTTCCAATCACCAAATGGCTGTACTCACATTCTAATTGTTTGCTGAAGTTTATACTACTATAATTTCACCTCTATTTTCTAATAACTCTGAATACCTTTGATCACATCAAAAATTGAATCCACCTTTATAAACATAATCTGCTATTATTTAGTAAATGCAAAAGCACATGGTATTTTCCAAAGCATGGCTGTACAATAATTGTAAAAATTTTCTCCAAGTGATAAAAAAGCAGTTGTCTTATTTTTAGTATCTTAAAAATGCTACAACGATCCTTGTCTTTGTATATTTGGCAATTCTTTCCTGTTAGAGAGATTTCCATTTGTGAGAATGCTAGAATAAAAAGGATGTATGTGTTCCAGATCTACTGACCTAAAAAGATTTCCAAGCTCAGGAGCAGATCCAGATTTTGTGGAGCCTAGCAGATAAAAGTCAAAGACTCTCTCTGAGGGGAGAAAAAAAATTATATATATATAGTTTTATTCATATATATTTTATTCATTAAAATATATTTATAAATTTATTCATATATATAAAAGAATAAAAGAATTTCTAAGACCTCCCCCTCCCAGGGACTTGGAAGGGGCCCATACACATAAGGAACCTTAAAATTCATGGTTCCTTTCATGGTAAACCTCTCTATGTCCATAATATTTTGTTAAAAGGAACAAGTTAAAGAATATATATGATCTACACATACTCCTTTAAAAATTAAAGCCACTAATATTGTGTATATGTTTTGTGAGCAAATGGAAACTATGAAATGATACAAACCAAATTAAATTCAGCTTCATGAAGGGGGAGTTAAGCCAAGAGATAAGGTAAGGTGTTGAGGAGGGCGTGTGTGCAAGAGATCATCATTTTTATCTTAATTACTAGTACCAAAATAAATTTTACTAATTAGAAAATAAAAGCATGTGCTGCTTTACAATCTGAAGGCTGTTCAAACAAGATAATCTGTAATTGTCTTTGGGATAAGTCCACATCCTCCAAGGTGAATATATGACTATGCCACATGTACTGGGTTTAGAAGTTCTATTTTATTTGTCACAAAAAAATCCCTTACATTAATAGACTGCTCCTCAGGCCTCCCATAAACATATACTAGAAGAGAACCAGATAGGAAGAGAAAACACGAAAGCTCAATGGCCTGCCAGTGGGGTTGCAGGAAAGCTATCTTTGCTAAAACAGACTTTCCAGATTGTCACTCCTGAATTACTTAAGCCAATCACATTTTTAAACCAAGAGAAACATTCTTCGTTAGATAAAACAAACTTAAGATGAATGTGGTGGCATATATAATTCACATGGATAAATTAAATCAAGATAAGTCAAGCCAAAATTATTTCATTTGACTTCTATGCAGGTACCACTTGATTGTGGCAAAAATAAAATCCAATATATACATTTCAAAACAACTCATCATAAAAAGAAATTAAAGCAGATTCACACCAGAAAAGTTTATTTTAATTAACGATTTCTACCAAAATGTGTGCAATTTAACTTGCATGATAGATGTATGCCAACAGCATTTTCCAGCAAGACATTCTATGGTTCCAAAAGGCAGAATTTCATAGCAGCATAAAGCTAATGATTACAGTGTATGTGATGGTAGTCCCAGTCTTAGCTCCAAGCATGAAAGCAGATGCCTTTCTCTTAGGTGTTCTGACAGGCTGATATTAAAGACCAGCATGTGTCAGAAGATGTAGTACATCAACTGGCCTTTCTGACAGATTTTACAGTGGAATGTTTGTACTGTCAGGGTGGTGGGTATGACAATCCAGGGAGATGACAGTAATAGGAGTGTTTAGGTAAAAGAGCAAACTTAATAGAGATGCCACTGTTGACAATAACATGCTTAAGTTAAAAGAAGAGTCCTTGCTTTCATTTTCTACTGGAAATTCCAAAGCCCATTTTTTATTTTTTTCCCTGAATCTTACAAAATACCTTTTTAGTTCTTTGCAGGGGCAGAACACTAAACTGCCAGTCGTATTTTCTCATCTGTTCTTAAAGATACCTTAGACCATCATATCACTGACATTCTTCAGTCAGGGTATTAGTCTGGACTGAAGCAGAACTTATGTAGAATCCCGAAGTGACTGTGAAACGATGGTCTTTTTTTCTAGGGTGCACTTCAAATTAACCCTGGAGCCCAAGCTCAGTAATTTTTATCATCTAACACTTGTATTGAAGGCCAACACCACACACAGGGTACCTAACAATTATTTGAAACCAACTACCCCATTATTTGGTACCACATCTAAAATGTATGAAACAATATAAACTTCCCCTTCACAGATACATATGTTTTACATTCCTTACAGTTCTATAGATATTCAAGTTAATTATAGTGTCTATATCACATCTCCAGCAATGACCTACTTCCAAGTTGTTTGAACTTCTCCAGAAATATTTTACTCCAGCTCTGCATGCTCAGTGATAGCACATTTGAGAGAATGGACTGCCAGTTGTGAATTGATGCTAAATGAATGGGTACGCTTAAAAAGAGAGAGAGAGAGAGAGAGTCCTTTTCACTTGGGTTTTAATACCCAGCTAATTATAATGATTTCAAATTCTCTCAAGGCTAAAATTAAACTTGGCTTCCTGGATAGCCAAACAAGTGACTATTCTTCTACATCATCCAGTTCCCATTTTATCTTAAGCTCACTTTGAGCATAAATTGGTTAAAAACAGTCATATTCTGAATGCTAAATTAAATATCACTAAAAATATAATTTGAAAAGGCAGTTAAAATCCAATACCATCCAATTAGAATGAGAGTAGAGCATTGTCCTTCCCCTCCCTGATGAAAGAGGAGAGAGGCAGGTGGTGGACAGGGCACACAACATTAGTTCTAGATGGAAGTGTTGATTATGGTGCTAATGTCCAACTAAATGAAATATGTGAAGCTAAGGGGAAGTTATAAGAAGCACAGTTCCAATGAAAGCCAGATAAGACTCAAAACTATAGTCCAAGATTGAACTGCCAATCTATAGGAGGCTTGGCAAAAGACACCATCCCACATATGAAATGAATTAGCGTAGAAAAGGAATGCTCCCTAAGAAGGGAGTCTTGAATCAAGTGCAGATCAAAGCTCAAAGCTATTCCTTAAGTAGTGATGAGTAAGCTAAGGAGGACACTTGAATAGATGTATGTGGCTTTAGACATGATGGTTCTTAGGAGTATTTATGATTTTAAGAGGGTGCTCTTATCACATTAGAGATCCTGAAACCATGAACCATGACCTGAGCTTAAATGGACTATAAGCATACAGTTAAGAACAGAGATTATGGACAAAAACTGTTATTTTTTTTTCTTTTTGACCTAGGCATTTCTATTTTATTTAATTTCTTCTCATTCTATTGAGATACAATTGACCTATAGCAATATATCATTTAAAATGTACAACACAATGATTTATGTTTATTATAAAATGATTACCATAATAAGTGTGGTTAACATCACCTCATATAGTTACACATTTTTTTTTCTTGTAGTGAGAATTAAGATATATTATCTTGGGAAATTACAAATATATAATACAGTATTGCTAACTTAGTCATCATTCTGTACACTACATCCTCAGAACTTATTCATGTTGTAATTGGAAACGTGTACCCATTGACAACCTTTACTCATTTCCCCAACCTCTTGCCTCTGGCAACCACATCTGTTCTGTATGTTTTGGGGTTTTTGGTTTTGGCTTTGGTTTTGATTTTGGCTTTGTATTTTTGGCTTTTAAGATTTCACATATAGGTGAGATCATCCAGTATTTGTATTCGATCTACTTCACTTACCATAATGTTCTCAAGGTCCAAACATGTTGTGGCAAATGGCAAGATTTCATTCATTTTGATTGCTGAATAATATTCTATTGTATATACATATACCACATCTTTATCCATTCAAGTGAACACTTAGGTTACTTCCATGTCTTGGCTATTGTAAATTATCTGCAGTGAACATAAGGATGTGTGTATCTTTTTTATTAGTGGGTTTTATTTTTTTAAGTGGAATTATTAGGTCATATGGTGGTTCTATTTTTAATTTAGGGGGGAACTTCCACTCTACTTTCCATAGTGGCAGCACCAATTTATATTCCCACCAACAGTGCACAACTGTTTCCTTTTCTCCGCATCCTTACTAACACTTGTTATTTCTGTCTTTTGACAATAACCATTCTGACAAGTGTAAGGTGATATCTCATTGTGGTTTGGATTTGCATTTCCCTAATTATTAGTGATGCTGAGTACCTTTTTGTGTACCTGTTGTCCATTTGAATGTCTTCATGACAAAAAATGTTTATTCAGGTTTTGTGCCAATTTTTTGTATTTCCCCCTCTATGGAGTCCTAGGAGTTTTATATATACATTTTATATTAATATATCAGATATGTGATTTGCAAGTGTTTTTTTCCCATTTGGTATGTTGCCTTTTCATTTTGTTTATTATTTCCTTTGCTATGCAGAAACTTTCTAATTTAAATGTAGTCCCATTTAATTATTTTTGCTTTTGTTGCCTTTTATTTCGGTGTCAAATCCAAAAAAAAATCATTGCCAAAACTGAGGTCAAAGAGCTTACTGCCTAAGTTTTCTTCTAGGAATTTTATGGTTCATGTCTTACATTCAAGTCTCTACTCAAATTTGAATTTTGATAATAGCCCAGTTTCATTCCCTTCCATGTAATCAGTCTTCCCAAGAACATTTATTGAAGAGACAGTCCTTTTCCCATTGATATTCCTGGCTCCTTTGAAGTAAATTGGCCATATACTTTGGGGTGTATTTCTGGGCTTTCTTTTCTATTAATCTCTGTATCTATGTTTATGCCAATGCTATATTGTTTTGGTTACTATTATGTTGTAATATAATTTGAAATCAAGAAGTATAACACCTCCAGTTATGTTCCTCTTTCTTAAGGTTACTTTGACTATTTGGGGGCTTTTGTGGTTCTATAAAAGGATCCAAACTTTTTGTATGTGAATGTTGGCCCCGACTAAATGTGACACATGCAATTTGCTCAGTCTCTATAGGTTAATATTGGGATAACCAATATTAGAATGATTTTGAGGAGTAAATAGGCTAAGGCCTATAAAATGCCTATGGAATGTGAAGGTCAAATAAGAAAAAAATATACATATTTTGGGGCTTCATCTTACTAATTTTTAATGAAAATTTCCTAAGATTTATAGATCATTTATAAAAGCCTAGGTGGCTCAGTGGGTTAAAGTCTCTGCCTTCGGCTCAGGTCATGATCCCAGGGTTCTGGGATAGAGCCCTACATCAGGCTCTCTGCTCTGCGGGGAGCCTGCTTCCTCCTCTCTCTCTGCCTGCCTCTCTGCCTACTTGTGATCTCTGCGTATCAAATAAATAAATAAATCGTAGATATAGATATAGATACTTGTAATTACAATTGAAAAGAATCTATTGATCTCATCATGGCTTCAAGTTTGTTTTTCTAACACATTTTTACATTTAGTATCTTTATCACTATCTGGCTCTTTAGGTGCTAGCAACATTACTTAGACTCACAGTACATATATCTTGCTCCAAAATGAGTTCCACTTCTTAATAATTTAAATTCTAAGTATAAGAAATGACTATACAATAATGATCTTAGGTGGCTTTTTAAAAAATTTTTATTTTTTAAACATATGTAATAGTAGAGAAAACAGCATAATGAACCTTATTTACTCATTACCTGGGTTCAGCAGTTATCAAGATTTTGTCAATTTTGTTTCATCAACCCCCTCCCCTCATTTTCTTGTGTTTTATTGTGAAGTGATTTCTAATCAATATTTTTTAAGTTTAAATACTTACTATAACAAAAATATTATAGTTTCTTAAGAGAATATTTCATAAAGCAGCCTTTATGTATTTGGTTGTATGTATTTTTATACTTTGGTTCTAAAATGGTTTCTTTATGGTAGAAATAATAATTAATTTTTCAGTATTCAGAATTCTAAAGGACCATATTAAGGTCTTAAGAACATGTGCAAGATTGCCACTAAAACTTAAAAGAGCCCTTAAGAAGAGAGTTTTAAGTTCATTTTTTTTCCCCTGAAGACATTGAGGCCTTATAAAATGTGATATATTTTCTGACTTTAGAGTATAACAAGCTTATTCTCTATTTGATTTTTTAAAAATTCAGTGTAATTTACTAGGATGGTGATTCTTTTGGGATGTATAATCTGGAACATGAATGTCACTAGTAATAATCCTAGTATCTATAAATGCAAAAGAGGCCTGAGTTTATAGAATTTTTTTTTCATATTCTAACATAGCTTGTTTGTCACACAGGTATTCAGCTCTTTGTGTTCTTTTGCAATGGTAATTTCCACTTCATCCCCACCATTCCTGCAGTTCTCTTTAGGATTTTGCTGAAAGTTGAATGCCAGAAAAGAGGGTAAGACTGAAAACACGTGATGGAGAAAGACTGATATAGGAATTAATTGAACTCACAGGAAGATGGCGGAGAATACCCCAACCTCACCTCCTCCCATGGACCCACATAGGGTTCAACTATATATAAAGCAACTCTGAGAATGATGATAAAAGTAGTAGAACAGTTCCACAGTTGGAGATATGAAGAAAAAACCACAACAAGAGTAGTAGGAGGGGCAGAAATGCACTCTGATCAGGAACCAAACACCTGGTGTGGCAGCCCACAAACAAGATAGAAAATGCAGGAGTGGAGGTTCTCATTTAAAGCAAGGGGTTCAAGCCCCACAATAGGCACCATCCACCCTAGGGAACTGCACTGGGAATACAAGCACCTACAATGCCTGGCTTTGATAATCAGAGTTATCTGGGAGCTTTGAAAATCAACTTTAACTCCAGGAGAGCCAGAGGGCTATAATAAACAGAATTTGCACTTAAAGGACCCCCAAAATCTCCCTTGCTCTAAGACCTATCAAAGAGACAGCAATTTGAAAAGCATGTGTTAGGTAATTTTAAGGCAGGTGCCAGAGAGTCAGGGATATGCAGGAGCATTTTCTGCAAGTGGAAGCCTGGAAGGTGCCATTGCAGGTGCCAGTTTTGACACTCTTCATTTACCTTGCTGGCACTTCTTGCCTAGCCCTGGTATTCTCTGACCCACTTCACCCAACCTTCTTCCCTGGCAGACACTCCTCCAGAGAAGCTCTCAACCCTGTTGCATGTAGCAGGCAGCCTTAACCAAAAGTGCCTAACAACCCAATGTCTCCAGTGCAATCTCAACCAGGACCCTTGCTCTTCCAAAGCAACTCCTATCCTAGGAAAGGAGCTAGCCAGCCCTGCCCACTATCATACCTCAAGAAACAGTACTGGAAGGTCAGTCACACCAACCAGAATGCCCACAGTTATCATAGTTCAGTCACAACAGGGAGGTGAATGTAGCCTACACTGGGGAACTAAATGGAGCATCTGGTAACCAGGGAGAATTGTTTCTGGACCCCAGAGGAGGACTTCAACATTAGGCCATTACTTTCAAAACCAAGAGCTGTAGATGATTTACATGATACATAAAAGAATAGTGTCAAAATGAGGAGACAGAAAATTATGTTCCAAACAAAAAACAAGACAAAGCCACAGAACAAGTGTTAAATGAAAAAGAAGCAATTTATCTGTAAAGGGTAATGGTAACAGAGATACTAACCAAACTGGAGAGAGGAGTAGATGAACTTTGTGGTATTGTTAGAAAAAAAAAAAAATTTTTTTAAAGAACGAAGCAGAACTAAAAAAAAAAAAAAAAAAATACAAACTGAAATGAACACAAGAGAGAGAACAATGGATTAGAGAATGCAGAAGAATAAACACAATCTGCAAGACAGAGTAATGGAAAACAACCAAGCTGAAGAATAAAAGAAAAAGGAATGTTAAAAAACGAAGATAGGTTAAAGGACCTGTGCAATAACATTCAGTGTACTAATGTCTGCATTTTAGGTCCCAGAAGGACAAGATAGAGAAGAGGGGTAAGGAAACTTTGAAACTTCTCTCATCTGGGGAGAGACGTAGACATCCAGGTACTAGAGAGCAGAGAGCACTGCAAACAAGATGAAGCGCAAAGGGGTCTGTCAACACCAACATACATAATTATTAAAAAGTTAAAAAGTAAAGACAATCTTAAAAACAGCAAGAGAAAAGCAACTATAGTTTTGAACAAGGGGGTGTCCACAAGGTTAGCAGCTGATTTTTCAGCAGAAAATTTGCAGCCAGAAAGATGTGGCCATGATAAAATCAAAGTGCTAAAAGGGAAAAAAAAAATTCTACAACCAAGAGTACTCCACCCAGCAAGGTTATCATTCAAAATTGAAGGAGAGATAGTATCCCAGAGAAAAGAAAAGTTAAAGGAATTGATCAACACTCAACCAACTATATAAGAAATGCTAAAAGGACTTCTTTAAGCAGAAAAGGTTATAACTAGAAGATAATTATGAAAGATAAAATTTCACTAGTAAAAATATAGTAAAAGTAGATCAATTATAAAGTTATTATGAAGATTAAAATACAGAATTTAAATCAACAATACCTACAATAATTAGTCAAGAGATACACAAAATACAAAGGTATAAAATGTCAGATATACAAAACAGGAAGAGGGGAAGAGTAACAATGCAGTGCTTTTAGAATGTATTTGAACTTCAATGGTTACCATCATAAAATAGAGTGCAATATACATAGGATGTTATGTACAAACATCATGGTAACTACAAGCCAAAACATGTAATAGACACCCAAAGAATAAAAAGGAATCCAAGCATACTACTAAAGATACACATTAAATCAGGGAAGAGAGCAAGGGAATTGCAAAGAAACAGAACTGCAAAACAACCAGACAACAATTCTAATAGCAATAAGTACATCATTTCAATAATTACTTTAAATGCAAATGGACTAAATTTTCCAGTCAAAGCCACTCTTCCCTTACTGATTTTCAGTCTGGAGGATAGATTTATTGATGTACATAAAGCATGAAAGCTCCCACTATTGTCACAGGGTGACAAAATGGATAACAAAACAAGATCCATCTATATGCTGACTACAAAAGATTCATGTCAGACCTAAAGTCAGATATAGGCTGAACATGAAGGAAAAAAAAAAAAAAGATATGCCCTATAAATAGAAGCCAAAAAAAGTTGAAGTCGCAATACTTATATCAGACAAAATAGACTTTAAAATCAAAGGTGTAAAGAGAAAAAGAGGGTCATTATATAATAAGGGTTATCCAATAAAGGATAAACAATTATAAACATTTATGTATCTAATAAAGGAGTACCTAAATATATAAAGGAGGTATTAACAGATATAAAATGAGAAACTGACAGTAGTACTATAGTAGGGGCTTTCACACTCCACTTACATCAATGAGGTAATCCAGACTGACAATCAGTAAGGGAACAGTGGCTTTGAACAACACATAAATAAGGTGAACTTAACAGATACATACAGATACAGATACATACAGAAAGTCCACCCAAAACTAGCAGGACACATTCTTTTCAAGGGCACATGATACATTCCCCAGGATAGCTCATGTTAGACCATAGATTTTAGTAAGATTGAAATTGATCATCTTTCTGACCACAGTCATATGAAACTAGAACTACAAAAACAAAAGGAAAAACCTAGGCTAAATAGCATGCTACCAAACAACCATTGGGTCAACAAAGGAATCAAAGAAGAAATTTTAAAAATACCTGAATACTAATGAACATGGAACCACAATGGCTTAAATCTTTGGAATGCAGCAAAAACAGTTCTAAGGGAGTTTATGGAGATAGAAGCTTACCTCAAAAAACCTTAAGAAATCTAACTTTACACATAAAGGAACTAGAAAAAGAGTGACCAATCTGAATCAGTAATCAAAAAACTCTCAACCTAAGAAAAGTCAAAGACCAGATGACTCAATGGTGAATTGCATCAAACATTTAAAGAATACTTCTTCTGAAACTGTTCCAAATACTTGAAGAGGAAGGAACATTTGCAAATTTATTTATGATGCTAGGATCATCCTGATACCAAAACAAGACAAAGATACTACAAAAAAAAAAGTTATAGACCAGTATCACTGATGAATATGATGCAAAAATCCTCAAAATATTAGCAAAACAGATTAAAAAATACATCAAAATGATCATTCACCAAGATCAAGTGAGATTTATTACAGGGATGCAAGGATAGTTCAATAAACACAATCAGTGTGACACATTTCATTAACAAAAAGAAGGATCTCTCTGAATATGCAGAAAAGACATTTGCCCAAAATCAATATTTATTCATGATACAAATTCTCAACAAAGTGGGTATAGGACAAACATACCTCAGCATAATAAAGGCCATATATAAAAATCCACAGCTAACATCACAATTCATGATGAAAAGCTAAACATTGTTCTTCTAAGATCAGGAAAAATACCAGGATGCCCACTGTCATGAATTTTATTTGGTATAGTACTAGAAGTCCAAGCTACAACAGTCAGGCAAAAAAAAAAAAAAAAAAAAAATAGAGGCAACCAAATTGGTTAGAAATAAGTAAAACTGTCACTATTTGCAGATGACATGGTAAAATAGCAAAAAGAAAAATCCAGAAAATCTGTTTAAAATAGTATTAAAGGAGTGCCTGGGTGGCTCAGCGGGTTATGCCTCTGCCTTCGGCTCAGACCATGATCCCAGGGTCCTGAGATCAAGCCCCACATGCAGAGAGCCTGTTTCCTCCTCTCTCTCTCTCTCTCTCTCTCTCTCTGCCTGCCTCTTTGCCTATTTGTGATCTTTGTCTGTCAAATAAATAAATAAAAATTTTAAATAAATAATAATAAAATAAAATAGCATTAAAAAGAGTAAAACACCTATGAATAAATTTAGCCAAGTACATAAAAGACCTGTACTCTGAAAACTAGAAGACATTGATTAAAAAACAAATAAATAAAATGAGGACAATACAAATGGAATGATATAGCATGCTCATGAGTTGGAAGAATGTTGTTAAAATGTTAATATGTAAAAATATTCTACATATCCAGTGTAATCCCTATCAAACATCAATAACATTTTTCATAGAATTAGAAGAAATAATTCTAATCACTTCTCGGCCTTTTGGCTAAGATCAAGTGTAGAAGAAATAATTCTAAATTGGCATAAATCCACAAAAGACCTTGAACAGACAAGCAATCTTGAGAAAGAACAAAGGTGGAGGTATAGCATTTCAGATTTCTAACTACACAGCAATGCTATAGTAATCAAAACAGTATGGTACTGGCACCAAAATACAAAGATCAATGGAGCAGAATAGAGACCCCACTCTTTATGGTCAATTAATCTATGATAATGGAGGCAATATATACAATGGAGAAAAGAATGTCTCTTCAATAAATGGTGTCAGGAACACTAGGCTATTTCCTTTCACCGTGCACAAAAATAAAGTCAAAATGGATTAAAGACCTAATTGTAAGACCTGAAACCACAAAATTCCTGAAAGAGAATATCAGCAGTTAACCGATGAATATCTTGAATATACTTTTTTTTTTTTCACTCCTCAGGCAAGGCAATAAAAGCAAATAATAAAATAAAAACTAGGATTATACCAAACTGAAAAGCTTTTGCACAGCAAAGGAAAGCATTTTTAAAAATTAAAAGGGAACCTACTGAATGGGAGAAGATATTTACAAATGATATATTTGTTAAGGGTTTAATATGCAAAATATACAAAAAACTCATGTAGCTCAATACCAAAAAGTATTAATCAAATTTTAAAATGGGCGGAAGGGAACATGAATAGACATTTTTCCAAAAAAGACACATACAGATGGCCAAAAGACACATGGAGAGATGTTCAACATCACTAATCATCAGGGAACTGCAAATTAAAACCACAATGAGATATCATCTCACACCACTCAGAATGCTAGTATCAAAATGACAAGTGTTGTCAAGGTTGTGGAGAAAAGGGAACTCTGATACACTGTTGGGGGGATTGTAAATTGGTACAGCTACTGTAGAAAACAGTATGAAGAAGGTGCCTCAAAAAATTAAGAAACAAAACCATATAATTCAGTGATTCTACCTCAGGGTATTTACTCAAACAAACAAAGCTAATTTGAAATGATATATGCACCCAATGCTTATTGCAGCATCTTTTATAAAAGCCAAGATAGGGAAGTAACCTAAGTGTCTGTCAGTAGATGAATGGATTAAGAAGATGTGGTTCTACATACCACACACACAGTGGAATATTTAGCCATAATAAAAGAATGAAATCTTGCCATCTGCAACAGCTTGGTTCAACCTAGAGGGTGTTATGGTAAATGAAATAAATCATACTGGGAAGGACAAATACTGTATGATTTTACTTATATATTAAATCTAAAAAACAGAATAAAACAGAAAGTCATAAATACAAAGAGCAAAGTGATGGTTGTCAGAGGGGTGGGGAAGGATGGATGAGATAGGTGAAGGGGATTAAGAGCTACAAGTTTGCAGTTATAAATAAGTCACAGGGATGTAAAATACAACATAAGAAATGCAGTCAATAATATAACTTTGTGAGATGACTGCATTTATCATGGTATTTTGTAATATATATAAAATGTTGAATTACTATGTTGTACACCTAACACTAAATGTCAACTATAGTTCAATTAAAATAAAATTTAAAATTTTAAGTATTAAAGAATAAACTAGTCATATGTTGCTTTAAATTTTCTATGAGATATACAGTCAGGTCATCAGAATGTAATATACTAGAATATTACTTTAGATATTCATAAAGATGCCTTCATAGAATTATGAGTTAATATAGATTTAGTTCTTCATGTAGCAGCCAAATTAGCTTAGTTTTCTAGCATAACTACTTTCCTTTCTCCCCAGGCTGTAGAATAGAAAAAGTTTATGGACCATTTGAGTTGGCATTCTTGCACTAACAGTAACTCCGTTGTCTGGACAATGTTACTTAACTTCACTATGATTCATCACCTTTACCTATAAAAGTGAAAATGTTTAGTTCACATGTAGTTTTTAAAAATCACATAATAGAAAATATTCAGAAAACAGTAGGTACTCAACAAGTGGAAAGCAGTGATTTTATCTTTTATTATCAACTACTTCAAATCATTTTAAAGTTAACTATCAATTAGGTGTCAGGTGTGTATGTCCTCAGGTAATGAATTGTGAAAGATTGGGAATTTAGGCAGTCTATGATTTCAGAGAATTTAATGATCTCCTAAGCCCAGCATAGTATTCCAGTTTTAAATAGTCATTCACTCTAAATTTACACAGGACTTTCATTCTGGTTTTCTTTTCTTCTTTTGGGGAGGGAAGATATCATCTTGAATGTAATTCTTATCACTTAGTCACTTTCACCCAATAGATGATGTTGTCCTACAGAAGGAAGAATGAAGTTCTAAAAATAAGGATACAATTAGTACTAACTCAGCACCTCAATACTAACTAATGGAAGCTGAGAGTATTTTCTCCTCCACAGAAAAAACTCTGTGCTTTGGAAGTGCTATTTCTTCATAATGAAGTTAGTGCTGACACAAATGTCCATGAAGAGAAAATCTCCTAAAATATTAGAACTCTGTAAGTCTGAAAATGTAGTAAATGTTATGGTTTAAACAGTGAAAAATGGGAAACACTAAAGGTGGTTTTATTACTTTATAATATAAAAAATTAAAGTTTTAATTAAGTTTTTATTATAAAATATAAGCCTCTGGATCCTTTCTTAACTACTGAACAGTAGGGAAGAAAATACGACAGTCTATGACTTGCTCCAAACCACATTTTACCATAGCTTATCCGATCCCCAGAAATGAACCCAAACTAGATTTTCTTCTGACATCACCAAATGATTTTCTGAAATGTTTGCAAAGCTCCAGGTGCATGGGGTCCCTGAATAAATATTATTTCAACACTGATCAGCTGCATAGGTGAAGACCAAGTTAGGAAACAGGTCTACAAGGATTTCTTAATGAAAGCAGGTGGCTGTTGATATTCTAAATAGATTCAATAATTAGTTAGAACATTTTTAGGACTTTAGGTGCATCTCACAAGGGATTTCTATAATATTCAGAAGACAGCTCAGGAAGGAAAAGCACCTGTTCAAGAAGATATTCACTCACACACTCCTACTAGGGGAAAATAAGACCAAAGTTCCATGCCTAGCAAGGAAAGACTGCATTTTGAATTTATTCACCTGCTAAAATTTAGGAATTTCTGTGGTGTCAAAGAACTGCCTTTGTAAACAAGATATGAGTTTTATGGAAAAGACAAATAGAATAATTAAATTTCTTTAAAATTGCTTATTTAGAGCAAACATATAAAACACACTGTGGCGGAAAATTTACTTGCTTAGCATTCCATACTAAATTTAAATAATAGTAGATTTTTATCTTCAACAACTGTTGTAGCCATTACGTATTAATTACTCCAAGTAAGATAAGCATATCTGCTTGACTATAGTCCTAAAACAAGATGTTGAAGTTTTCCCTGCTCTCTTTATTGTCCTTTTTATGGCACAAGGTTTCAGCCAAAGACATTTAAAATGCATTTATTTATTAACATTTGTTTATCCTTTGGCACAAATAAGAGAAAAGTTTAGGCCCTTTGGGAAGCATATACATAGTAAAAATACTAGAAAAGTTTATAAATTGGCACAGGCACTTACGGAAGTTAAATTTCCAACTAATTTCTTTTTCTAAAATTTATTGATTAGCAATAGGATGCACAATAAACTAAATCAAATTCCATATCTCCTTCATTGGTGTTTTTGAAATTCTGAGTGATGACCCAGGTTGAGCCATTAATGCAAATCCTCAAAACTTAAATAGTTTCTTGATACTTTTCATTTTGAGGCATCTTTTAAAGAAACAACAGATGCTTCTCCACATGGCATTCTAAAAATCAATACAATTAATCAATAACACTCTCCACAGGTAATAAATGCTGAAAAGCATTTCTGCCTATCTATATTGATCGAGAGAATTGCTTCAAATTGGTTCTGATGTGTATAAAAACCATTTCCTTATTGATCAAAGCCTCTTTTCTCTGATATGTTATTTTATATGTGGCACACAATTTTTTAGACTTCACTTTTGTGTATTTGTGATAAACAAATTTCCTATAATCTGTGTATGAGACTAATCTGAATGAAATGTAAATGGATATTTTTGTTTCTTTTGGGGAACATATTCAACCTTTAAACAAAGCATGAATAATCATGAGGAATTAATGAAGTTATTTTAATGAGAAATGTAATGATGTATTTCACTCACATTTTCATTATTTGTAACAAACTTAAAAGTTTTGAGTCTGCTTCTATTTCTTATAGCAGAATTTCATTAATGCATTAATGCAGACATATGTGTTTAATCCAGAGTGATGTTATTCCTTTAAATTTTTTTTTAAATTTATTTATCAGAGAGAGAGCACAAGCAGGGGAAGTGGCAGGCAGTGGGAGAGGCAGGCTCCCTGCTGAGCAAGGACCCCCCCCCAATGTGGGACTTGATCCAGAACTCTGGGATCATGATCTGAGCCAAAAGCAGACTCTTAACCAACTAAGCCACCCAGGCATCCCCAGAATGATGTTATTCTTGATGACATAATAGAAAATTGCACAGTTTTAGCCAACTATTGACACTTCGTATTGCTGTCAAATTATACTTTGTAATGTGGTTGACTTATAAGTGAACTTTGTGACCTTTTTGTCAATATCAGTGTACAGACACAGGGTAAAAAGTATGTCTTCTAAATTAACTTTCCAAATGATAAGTTATAGCTTCAATATGTACAGATTTTAATGAATCCCATTAAACAGAATTCTATTCTCTTGACCTAAACAATATATGAAAGCCCAGTTGCCTTGGCTAATAGGACCTGATAACTGATGGCTCATTGGGTAAATATTACTAGTCCAGTGGAAGATTTTTCCAAAGAAGGTTAAATTTCAAAGCTCAATTCTTGATACATTTATTAGTGTGGTGAATTATTCCTCCAATAAAGAAAAATCAAAGATTCCTGTCAATATAATTTAGTAAATTTTAAAATCTACACTACCTATTTTCCTTATTTAGATGTTCCATTACAAATGGCATCATTTTGGCCAGTGAATATATTACTTTAGAAAGTATTGAAGCAGTATCTTCTTAAAACTTGACTACCAATTTATTTTATTACACTGTTCTATGCAAGTGAGAGAGAACATGGAAGAACAGGAGGATCCTAAGCTTACCTCATCCCACAGATACAGATAGATAAACCACATCAGTGTAAATAACCCAGAAAATGACTGTCAGAGTAGACTCTCCACAGCTAAATGTAAAGAACGGTCATATTGAAGATTGTAGGAAGAACAGAGATGTGGTCAGAAGCTAAAAGGACCTGTGGGACTGACCACAGGAGGAACACTGTGGTTGTGGGGATGAGACATAAACAGATCTTCAAACCAGGCACCCCAGCAAAGAGAACCCACACAAGGAAGATGAATTCCCATAACATTTGACTTTGAAAACCAGAGGAGTATAATTTTGCAAGTTCTTACAATCTGTAGGGCTTAACACCTAGAACTTTAAAATCATCTTGTTTGGCTCTGGGAGAACCAGGAGGGTGATAGGAAGCTGAGTCTCTGACCTTAAAGAGACAGCAGAGCTATCAGCCCCACAGAGATACAGCATAGAAACAACAATTTGAAAAATGTCTGGAGTATATGGGAGGGAGATATCTTTATACACACAGAGTGTGTGTGTGCTGGAGAGACAAGGATTGTTGGGGAACTTCTCCAGGAAAAAAGTAGCTGGTGGTTATTATTTCCCTACTCTAGCCCCCAGTCTAGATACAAGGACATCTACAGGAACCAGCACAACAACACTCTCCATCTAACTTGCTAACTTGTTTGCTGACATTGTGCCCTACCCCTGCATTCTCCTACAGACACTCCCCATCAAGGCAGGCCTTAGCTCCCAGTCTCTCCCACAGCAAACCCTGCTAACACTGCATGCTCTACCCCTGTACTCCTCTGTAGACTGCCTCCTCCAACTTTGCCCACCCCAACCAGGCAGCTTCAAGTGCCCTGCAGTAGACCACTGTGAAACTTGCTGGCAATATGCATCCCAGCCCCATATTCTCCTACATTCTTGGCCGGAGCCACCCAAAATGGTGCAACAAGCTGACTGTGCAAGTGACCATGACAAGGACCAGCACCACTCCAGGTGACTCCTGCCCCTGGTAGAGAAGATAACCACACACACACTAGTCCAACTGCAGTTCCAACAGTGGTCAGGGACAGAAAACTGGTCTGACTGCAGGCACTGCCCACCAACAAAGACTTCTCAGGGGACAACTCAGGTAAAGTACCCTGCAGTTCTGTGCTACTGCATCTCTGGCAAACACCTGGTCTGACTCAGCTCAAACCCAAGGTAGCCCAGACTGGCCCACTAACAATACAGGGACAAAACTCTACTTACAAAGGGCAAAGAAAGCCATTGCAGATGACTGGACTGAAGACAAATGCAGCTAAGCCACAACAGTATAGAGCATATAACACACATGTAACATACCTAGGAGACACATTGAAGCACCAGGTTCTAGTGAATAG
Source organism: Mustela nivalis (assembly GCF_964662115.1). NCBI lineage: Eukaryota > Metazoa > Chordata > Mammalia > Carnivora > Mustelidae > Mustela > Mustela nivalis. The sequence goes on along the minus strand of NC_139030.1, from coordinate 89,683,673 downwards.
GGAACACTGCACTGCAGGGCACTATATGACCTCTTTTCATAAGGACACTACTTTCAAGAGCAGGAGATGTAGCCACTTTCTTTACACATAGAAGCAGACACAGAGAGTTAGACAAAATGAGGAGACAGAGGAATATGTCCCAAATGAAAGAACAGGACAAAATCATAGCAAGAGAGCTAAACAAAACAAACACAAGTAACATGCCTGATAGAGAATTTAAAATAAGGGTCATAAAGATGCTCACTAGATGAGAAAAGAGTGGAGGACTTCAGTCAGATCCTTAATAAAGGAATCAAAAATATTAAAAAGGAACAGAGATTAAAAAAAAAAAAGGAATTCATAACCACTAAACCAGTCCTATACAAATTTTTGAAGGGAGCCTTTTGAGTGAAAAGGAAAGACCATAAGTAAGAGTAAGAAAAGTAGGAAGCACAGAAAGAGTAAAATTAAGTATATATATAAATATAAATATATATAGAGAGAGATATCTATATATATTAGATATAATATCTATCTATATATATGTAGATATATCTATCTCTCTACATATATAGAGATATGTAGATATATCTATCTCTCTACATATATAGAGAGATAGATATATCTACATATATATAGAAAGATATCTATCTATCTCTATATATATCTAAGTATATATATAAAAAATCCATCAAGGGGTTCACAAGATAAAATAATGTAAAGTATGACACTATATATCTTAAAAAGGGGGGAGAGAAGTAAAGAATGGATTCAAACTTAAAAGACCATCAACTTAATTTAGGCTGCTATATGCAAAGATGTCATGTACAAATGAAATGGTACCAACAAATCAAAAACCAGTAATAAATATGCAACATATAAAGAGAAAAGAATCAAAGTATATCACTAAAGAAAACCAGCAGAGAGAAAGAGCAAGAAAACATAGAACTACAAAACCATCAACAAGTAACAAAATGACAATATATATACACCCATCAGTAATTGCTTTGAATGTAAGTGAATGGATAAAATGTTCCAATCAAAAGACACAACATGACAGAATAGTTAAAAAACCAAGACCCATCTATGTGCTGCCTATAGGAGACTCATTTCAGGATTAAAGACACATTCAGATTGAAGGTAAAGGGATGGAAAAGTACTTACCATACAAATGGAAGTGAAAAGCAAGACAGGGTAGCAATATTTTTATCAGACAAAATAGACTTTAAAACAGACTGCAATAAAAAACAAATAAGGACATTATTTAATCATAAAGGAAACAATATAACAAGATATAACAATTGTAAATACCTATGCACCCAACATGGGAGCACCAAAATACCTAAAGCAGTTAATAACAAACATAAAAGAAGTAATTGATAGTAATAAATAATAGTAGGGGATTTTAACACCCCCATTTATATCAATGGATAGAGTATCCAAACAGAAAATCAACTAGGAAATAGTGGCTTTGAATGACACTTTGAACCAGATGGATCTAACAGATACATTCAGAACATTCCAGCCTAAAGAAGCAGAATACACATGCTTTCCATGTGCACCTGGAACATTTTCCATAATAGGCCACATATTTGGCCACAAAACAAGACTCAACAAATTTAGAAATATCAGTCATACCGTGCATCTTTTCCAACCAAAATACTGTTGAAACTAGAAATCAACCACACACACACAAAAAAAAAATCTGGAAAGAACACAAATACAAGGAAGTTAAATAACACTCTACTGAACAATGAATAGTTCTACTAAGAAATCAAGAGGAAATCAGAAGATCCATGGAGACAAATGACAATGAAAGAAGAGCAGTCTAAAATCTTTGGGATAGAGCAAAAGCTATTCTAAGAGGAAACTTACACCTAAAGGAGATTAAAAAAAAAAAGTAAAACAAAACCCAAAACCAGTAAAAGGAAAGAATTATAAAGATTAGAGCAGAAGTAAATACAAACTAAAAAAATGATAGAGCGTATGAATGAAAGCAGGACCTGGATAAAGTTGATATGACTTTAGTGAGATACACTTAAAAAAATAAAAAAGTAAAAAAGAGATGACTCAAATAAAATTAGAAATGAGCAAGGAGATATAATAACCAACTTCACAGAAATGCAAAGGATTGTAAGAGAATATGATGAAAAATTATATTCCAGCAATTTGGACAACCTAGAAACAGAACCTCACAAAACTGAATCAGGAAGAAAGGGAAATTTGAACACACTAATTACTAGTAGTGAAATTGAATCATTAATAAACAAACTCCCAACAAATCCATGACTAGATAGCTTTACAGGAGAATTCTAGCAAATATTTAAAGATTTAATACCTATTCTTCTTAAACTGTTCTAAATATTTAAGAGGAAGGAAAGCTTCTGATTAATTCTATGAGGTCAGCATTGCCTTGTTACTAAAACCAGATAAATAAACAACAAAAAAGAGAACTATAGGGCAATAGCCCTGATGAACATAGATGCTAAAATCCTCAACAACATATTAGCAAACTGAATCCAGCAATACATTTAAAAAGGTCACTCACCATAATCAGCTGGGATTTATTCCCAAAATGCGAGAGTGGTTCAATATTCACAAAGCAAATGACAGGTTACATCACATCAACAAGAGAAATGATAGAAACCATATGATTATCTCAATAGATACAGAAAAAGAATTTGACAAGTACAACATCCATTCATTATAAAAGCCCTCCATGAAGTAGGTTTAGAGGGAGGATACCTCTACATTAAAAGGCCATATGAAAAACCCACAGCTAGTATCATACTTATAGCTGAGAGATCCTCCCCTGATATTTGGAACAAGACAAGTATGTCTACTCTCAACACTTTTATTCAACATAGCTAGAAGTCCCAGCCAAAGCAATCAGAAAAGAGGAAGAAATAGAAGGCATCCTATTTGGTAAGGAAGGGGTAAAACTTCTACTGTTTACAGATGACATAATACAATATATATAAAACCCTAAAGATTCCACCAAAAAACTACTAGAACTGATAAATGAATTCATAAAGTGACAGGACATAAAATCAATATATAGAGACCTCTTGCATTTCTATATATAAATTTCTAAATAATAAATGTATTTAGATATAAATATAAATATATATAAATATATAAATTTAGATATAAATATAAATTTATATATAAATATATAAATTTAGATATAAATATAATTTAGATATAAATATTATTTAGAAATTTAAGTATATTTCTAAATAATAAAATACCTAGGAATAAATTTAAAGCAAGTGAAAGACCTGTACTCTGAAAACTACAAAGTACTGATGAAAGAAACTGAAGATGACACAAAGAAATGGAAAGATGTTCCGTGCACATGGTGGGAAGAACAAATATTGTTAAAATGCCCATACTACCCAAAGCATTTTACAGATTTAATGCAAATACCAACAGCATTTTCACAGAACTAGAACAAACAATGCTAAAAGTTGTATGGAACTACAAAAGATCCCAAATAACCAAAGCAATGTTGAAACAGAAGAAAAAAGATGGAGGTATCACAATCCTAGATTTCAAGATATACTACAAAGCTATAGTAGACAGAATGGTATGGTACTGATACAAAAAATGACACATAGATAAATGAAACAGAATAGAGATCCCAAAAATAAACTCGTGAATATATAGTCAATTAATCATCAACAGAGGAGGCAAGAAAATGGAATGGAATAAAGAAAAATTGTGTTGGGAAAACTGGATAGCTATATGCAAAAGAATAAAACTGGACCACTTCTTTACATCATACCCAAAAATAAACTCAAAATGGATTAAGTACCTAAATGTGAAATCCCAAACCATAAAAATCCTAGAAGAGAGCACAGACAGCAAGTTCTCTGGTGTTGGTCACAGCAACATCCTTCTAAATATGTCTCCTGAGACAAGGGAAACAAAAGCAAAAATAAATTATTAAGACTACATCAAAATTAAAAGCTTCTGTACAGAAAGGGAAACAGCAAAGATAATTAGAAGGCAACCTACTGAATGGGAAAAAAATTACAAATGACATATCCAATAAAGGGTTAGTATCCAAAATATATAAAGAACTTACACAACACACACACAAAAAATCCATTAAAAATGGGCAGAAGACATGAACAGACATTTCCAGACATTTCTCCAAAGAAGATATACATGGTCAATGGACACATCAAAAGATATTCAACATAACTAATCATCAGAGAAATGAATCAAAACCACAATGAGGTATCACCTCACACCTATCAGAGTGACTAAAATCATAAAACACAAGAAACAAATGTTAACAAGGGTGTAGAGGGAAAGGTACACTTGTGCACTGCTGATGGGAATGAAAACTGGTGTAACCACTGTGGAAAACAGTATGGAAGTTCCTCAAAAAATTAAAAATAGAACTACCATATGATCTTGTAATTCCACTACTGGGTATTACTCAAAGAATATAAAAACAGTAATTTGAAAAGATATATACATACTAATGTTTATTGCAGTATTATTTGTAATAGCCAAATTATGGAAGCAGCCCAAGCGTCCATTGATAGATGAATGGATAAAGAAGGGATGCCACATATATAATGGATTATTACTTAGTCATAAAAAAGAGAATATAATCTTGCTATTTACAACAGCATAGATGGAACTAGAGTGTATAATACTAAGCAAAGTAAGTCACTTAGAGAAAGACAAATACCATATGATTTCTTTAATTTAAGAAACAACACAAATGATTAAAGAAAAGCGAGACAAACCAGAAAACAGATTTTTTTTTAAGATTTTATTTATTTATTTGACAGACAGAGATCACAAGTCGACAGAGAGGCAGGCAGAGAGAGGAAGGGAAGCAGGCTCCCTGCTGAGCAGAGAGCCGGATGCCCGGCTCAATGCGGGGCTCGATCCTAGGACCCTGGGTTCATGACCTGAGCTGAAGGCAGAGGCTTTAACCCACTGAGCCACCCAGATGCCCCCAGAAAACAGATTCTTAACTATAGAGAACTAACTGATGGTTACCAAAGGAGAAGTGGATGATGAGATGGGTGAAACCAGTGAAAGGAGAATTAAGAGTCCATTTCTCATGATGAACACTGAGTAATATATAGAATTGTTGAATCACTATATTGTATACCTGACACTAATATAACACCATATACTTTTTAAAAAATGTTTTATGTATCTCACAATTTTTATTTGGAATTTCAGAGAATATAAATTGTCATATTGATAACTGAGTTCCCAATAACTCTCCCTTAGTAATTTTCTCAACCTAAAAATTTAACTTTCTCTTTAATTCTAAAGAAATTCTCCATTCAAAACAAAGTTGAAATATTTCAACAAAACAAGAACTTTCTCCTTTAATGAAAAGCCGATGTAAGGAATTGGATAAATTTACTGTATTTACTGTGTTTATTGTACCTGTTTCAGTTAGTCTGAGAGGATGTCAGTCAATGTTGAAAGTATAAGCATTAGAAGGATAATATATTCCTGTTTATTTCCCCTAGAACAAAAAATGACATAAATTTTTATAACATCTTAATGTAAAACATGTATCTAAAGTTGTGGAGGTGTTTTTTGTTTGTTTTTTATTTGTTTTGATTTTTCCTTACTAAGGCACTGTTGAATGTTGGGTACATGGATGGACTTTTTGAGCTCTAAAAGAATAAAAGCTGCTTTTCTAAGTCTCCACCTTATTCCCAGGAAGCTGATTGTACAATAAGATTCTTGGAGTCAATAAGTGCCATTAGGGTAACCACAGAAATGAAATTTTGAAATATTTCTTGTACTTAAATAGAAATTAATTTTAAAGTATTCCTAGGAGCAAGCACAGATTTAGCTGGAAACTGGTGCTGCACACCCAAGAGATGTTTATTGTGACTCATACTGCATTTTAGTAAGGGCAGCTTAATCACAGTAGGAGAGACAACATTGAGCCAATCAATAAAAATTCATTCGGAGGTATTAGGACATGACGTAGAGGATAAGAGCATAGGATTTGGAGACATAGAGCCCCCAAGTCAAGACTCCATTACTTAAGTTGTATGGCCTTGGAGAATTTTCTTTCATCTCTAAGCCCCATTTTCCTCTTATATGAAGGAGGATATGTGCTAGCACTGTCCAAAAGAAATACAATGTGAACCACATACATAATTTTACATTTTTAGTAGCCACATTTTTTAAAAGTGGGTGAAATTAATTTTAAAATGTATTATCACTTGTAATCGATATACAATTACTAATAAAATATTTTGTATATTTTTCCTAAAGTCTGAAAATGGTGAGCATTTTACAATTATAATGTATTTCAAGTTTCAACAGCTGCATTTCCATTGTCCAGTAGCTACATGTGAGTCATAAATGCTCTAATAGTATAGCGCAGGTACATATCTACCCCATAGGGTTGTAGTGAGGATAAAATGAGATAACATGTATAAAGGGTTTAGAGCTGTAGGACTAAAAAGTATAGTCATGAAAACTGTTACTACTATCACTGAGGATAGTAATACATAGTAACAGCCAATGTATTAAGCTGGGGGGGCAGTAATGCAAAAATATGACATACCCCTGTTCACCAGTAATTGCAAAATTAAGAAGGTAAGACAAATACACAGTTAACTATAATTTATGGTATCTTATTATGACATGAGTGATATCAATAAAATGCAATGAATGCTCAGAATAGGAAAATCTCCACTAGGGATGCCCTATACCAACAAAATGAAGAAAATCATTTTGAAACAGGACTTCATACATATATCGAATTTTACATGAAGATACAGTTGAGGACCATGGAAATAGCTAACAAAAATACTTCACCAGATGGAATAACAGAAGCAACAACGCAAAGATGGAAAATGAAAAATATAATCAAGAAATAATGAGATATCATTTGATGGAGAATATAGGATTCCTGTAAAACTGTACTTGGTTGAATAGATGCCAGTTTTTATGGGAGTGAAGAGGTCTTGAAAGTCATACTAGATACTAGAACAATATTCAGTGTCAGAAGGCAACAAGAAAAACCACAGATTTGGGACCAGAGATCTGATTTCAATCAGGTTTTTCAACTGACATAGATACATTTTCTTACCTTGGACAAGTCTTTTTGTCTCAGCTTTTTTTTTTAATAAAATGAGATATTTGGATCTAAAATAAAACCTGAGAATGTCAGAATTGTAAGAAGCCTCTTTGTTGTTGCTGTTGTTGCTGCTTTTGGTGTTGTTTTATTCAAATTTATGTCATTTTAAAGTAGGATTGACATAATTGAAGATATACCTTAGGAGTTAATATGTAGGTTTTAAAGTAAAGAAATTATAATAAAAAGATCATTTGGTGTACCATCTCAATAGTCCTGCCAAATGAAAACAGGAACTATAATATTGTGGACATAACAGTTTTAAATAAGTGAACTACAGAAAATTAGTAAAAAAAAGAATGGATAGAACTTGGGCTGAGGATAGAGAAGGAGTAAAAGTGAGAAATGAATTTCACTATACTTTGAAGTCTTGAAAACAGATAATATTGTATCTAAAATAGAAACAGAAACACTAAAGAGATAATTTTGCTAGAAATTATTTTTTTCCCTTCCTTCTCCTAATGTCCTTTATGCTATCCCTTATGTTCCACAAGTAAATGAAACCATATGATAATTGACTTTTTCTACTTAACTTACTTCACTCAGCATAATTTCCTCCATTTCCATCCATGTTGATGCAAAAGTTGGATATTCATCCTTTCTGACATCTGAGTAATATTCCATTGTATATATGAACCCCATCTTCTTTATCCATTCATCTGTTGAAGTGCATCTTGACTCTTTCTACAGTTTGGCTCTTGTGAACATTCCTGCTATGAACGTTGGGGTGCATATAGCCCTTTTTTTCATTACATCTGTATCTTTGGGGTGAATACTAAGTAGTGCAATTGCTAGGTCATATGGTAGCTCTATTTTTTTTTTTTTTTTGAGGAAGCTCCACACTGTTTTCCAAAGTGGCTGCACAAGTCTGCATTCCCACCAACAGTGTAAGAGGGCTCTCCTTTCTCCACAACCCCTCCAACATTTGTTGTTTACTGTCTTGATTTTGGCAATTCTAACTGGCATGAGGTGGTATCTCAATGTGGTTTTGATTTGAATCTCCCTGATGAATAATGATGAATATTTTTTCATGTGTCTGTTAGCCATTTGTATATGTCCTTTTGAGAAGTGTCTGTTCATGTATTCTGCCCATTTTTTGACTTTTTTGTTTTTTGGGTGTTGAGTTTGAGAAGTTCTTTATAGATCTTGGATATCAGCATTTTATCTGTAATGCCATATGCAAATATCTTCTTCCATTCTGTGGGTTGCCTGTTTTGTTGACTGTTTCATTTGCTGTGCAGAAGCTTTTGATCTTGATGAAGAACAGGTTTTTGATCTTGATCAATTTTCACTTTTGTTTCCCTTGTCCTTGGAGACATGTCTTGAAAGAAATTTCTGCAGCTGATGTTGAAGAAATTACTGCCTCTGTTCTCCTATAGGGTTTTGATGGATTCCTGTCTCACACTGAGGTCTTTCATTCATTTTGAGTTTATCTTTGTGTAAGAGAATGGTCAAGTTTCATTCTTCTGTATGTAGCTGTCCAATTTTCCCAGCACTATTAATTGAAAAGACTGTCTTTTTCCATTGGATATTTTTTCCTGCTTTGTCAAAGTTATTTGACCATAGAATTGAGGGTCCATATCTGGGTTCTCTATTGTGTTCCACTGGTCTATGTCTCTGTTTTTGTGCCAGTACCATGCTGTCTTGGTGATCACAGCTTTGTAATAAAGCTTGAAATCAGGCAAATTTGTTTTACTTTTTCAACATTTCCTTGGTGATTCAGGGTCTTTTCTGGTTTCATACAAATTTTAGGATTGTTTGTTCCAGTACTTTGAAAAATGCTGATGGTGTTTTGATTAGGATGGTGTTGAAAGTACAGATTGCTCTGGGTATGCTAAATGACATTTTAAATAATCTATTCAGGAATTACATGTTACAAGACAATTATTTTGGCTAAATTGTGTTATATTTTAACAAAATATTTGAAGTATAAATATATAATTTATCTTTTTTTCTCATTTCATATTTTTAAGGAGGTGTATTAACTTTAAAATAAGCATTAGCACAAGTTTTTATAAATTCTCTCAATACTGCTAAAAATTTTGTCTATATATATTTTTATTCCATTGACCAAGTAGTAGATAAATGCTTTTCCTAAATTTGTCACTAAGACTCTGCATTGGGATGACAAATGATTTATATTCTGATTTATTTTTCATTGCCAATCACCAGGATATTTAGAGAGATACCTATACACATGTCTGTAAATACTCCACTCTCTAGAGATCCTACCACTATTTTTTTTTTTTTGAGAGTGCCACCTCTCTGGCACCAACTAGATAGTAATGTGGTAGTTGACCCATCCTAGTAAGTAATTCTGAAAATCTTCTAGCCTAGAAAGGGTTTAGCATCTCAATTGCCATTAAAGCTAATTTTAGGTCAGACATTTTATGCCATGTAATAATCCCATATACTTTAAATAAAATTGAACATGATTATAAATGTATACACATTTTAGGAATAAGTTATACATAGAACCACAATCTTGCGATCTTCTGTAAATGAATCCAAGTAAACCTGAAAAACCTCATCATAAAATTACTAAAATCTGTTATATAAAAGACAAATTTTTGAAACACCTGAGACATGGTGCCGCTGAATTTTATAATCCTATCTTTAGGTTCGAATATTATATTCTCTATTTCATTGAACTTTCAGAAATTACCAAGAACCTTCATAAACTTTTCCAATTATTATTTTTACTGATTTGACTTCAACAAAAGATAATGGTTTAAAGCTAAATCTTTTCCTTTTTCTTTATGAGCTTTGACTCCGTTTCATTTCAAAAATAGAAAATAATATTTACCCCTTTCCTGTCTGTTGTATGAAGACTACAAAAAAAAGGTATTTGTTTGTCTCTTAGGAAAGTCACAAGCAGCAATTGCCTATAGAATGAGTCTAGAAGTGGAATCCATATGTAATGCTTCTGTCAGCAAAGACTTAGTAGAAGAAGGTTTATAATAAATATTCACATCTCTTCTTTGGACACTCTAATCCATCCTAAGGATCTTTGCTGTGTCAGGCTTTGTTCTAGATGAAGAAGCCCAGTAGTTACAAAGGTTTGCAAATAGGCCATATTTATCATGGTTAGCTTTACTTTTATAACTTTTCCTTGTTTTCAAAATATTCATGATATTTTGGGGTATAATTTGTGATTAAATATTTCACTGTGACTTTTATGACAACATCGTTAAAGAATTTTTACTGTGAAACAGACAAATTTTGTTTTCACAGTATATCACCCACTTAAAATCTGTCAGGAGGGCATCATTGATAACAATACCATGCTGTATGTGGAAAACACAATGACTAAAAATCCAGGCTCTGGATTTAAAGTGATTGTGATTTAATGATACCTCCCTCCATCCTCCATACCCTGCATACTTCCTGTTGAGCAAGCTCCTTCACCTTTCTAAACCTCTCTTTGTTCACCCATATAATGAAGTTAATATTATTTTATCATTAGCTCTTATAAGGATTATATGGAATTATTCACATCAGGTACAAAATCTAGTATCTAGATTGTAGGCAAATCAATTTTAAATATTATTACTGGAATGATAATATGCCTTCTAAGTATGATTAGATAATCCCATAGGTAGTCCTATTATTGTGCTTTTGCCCCACATACTGACTTTATGTAAAAATATTCCATTATTTTTACTTACCTCTAAATTCCCTGATAGTTTGTTATCAGACCTCTTTAATAAAAGCATTAGAACTGGATTGCTGATATATTTTTCACTTGAAGGAAATTATTCACTAAAAATTATACAGTATAAAAATTATGAGAATACTCTGTACTATATTTAGCTCTTATGTAATATAAATTTAGTTTAACAGAATTTTGAATTTTAAATTAGAGTAAAAACCCCAAGTCATTCTTGAACTGGAGGTATTTATTTTCACTTCAACTCCAAAAAAAGTTCATAATTTTTAAAGCATAAATGTATATTATTATAACTAAGTAAAGATTTAGCATAATTGTAACAACTTAAAGTATAATGCAAAATTTAACATGTAAATTATCCATTATATAGGGACATAGATTTTAAACCTATTCTTGGGATATTTTTTTACATACAATTCAGTTGAAAAAGAAACCTGCATTACTTAGTTGTTTTCACCCTCATCTTCTCAAAATTATTTATTAATTCCAAATATAAGGAAACTAGGAGGAAATTTGATAAAGTAGGTAAGGTATTAGCCTTTACTTCCTTATTTTAAAATTTTATAATCATTGACATGTGTTAATTTTGACATGTCAAAATTATTTCCTATACAAATAGGAATTATTTCCTATACAAATGAGAGTTACCTTATATTTAATGACTGACATCTAATATGAGTCTCTAGAATTACAAATGAAACTAAATTGTGTATTTCATTGCTTAGAAACTGTGACTGCTTGAAATTAAACTTTGATATTCTCTCTCTCTCTCTCTCTCTCTCTCAGGTCGAGTTTTAGCTCAGGCGAGTGGCAGTGGGGTTATCCATTTGCTAGATCTTAAATCAGGACAGATTCACAAATTGATGGGCCACGAGAGTGAGGCTCACACAGTCGTGTTTTCTCATGATGGAGAGTATTTGTTTTCCGGAGGTTCTGATGGCACTGTTCGAACGTGGTCTTGAGGTCAGCATATCCAACTATGGACGGCATCCCCTTTAAGGTCTGGAAAATACCTTACGTAGTCAGTCCCAAACCAGCAACTATCTGGTTAAATATGCCAGCTGGTAACATTCACAATTTGCTTTAAAACATGCTTTAGACATGTATTTTAGTGCTCATACTGTTACCAATAAAAAATAATAATAACCTCTTGCTCATTTATTTGTGTCTGGGTCTTTTTTTCTTTTTCATTTTGATAAGAATTTAGAGACAGAACATCTTTACTAAGGCTTTGAAAGAAACGGCTTTACAATGACGCCTAATGACAGACTAGATGAATTACAGGAGATTGATTTTGAATGTTAGAGAACAAACTGCAGAACAGGGCTACTTTTTTTTTTTTTTAAATCAAATCCAAGCTGCAGGAAGACCTGAAGTTTAATCGTGTAGCATGGAGAAAGTATTTCTGCAACCAAAGGGTCGAATAAAAGCGGGGAGCATACAGTTTCAGAGATTCTTTGACAATGACTATGTTTTATCTATTAATAATAATCAAGACTGCAGATGGCTTAAATCTAAATGCAATGCTCTTCCAGAACTTTCATCTCTGCAGCCCATCTAAGAATGCATTAGGTATAATTACAATGTTTTGTATTTTTTATTTTAATTTCAATGCCAATAAGTATCTCGCGTATAAAATGTCTTTACCACTCCTAATGCATGCATCAGCTGTATAAAGTGCGACTGCTTTAGAGAACACTCTAGCCTCATCTAAAGAAGCAGCTCCGGATTTCGACCGAGCTGGGCTCAGAAGCCAGTTGTTGGCGCTGTCCGTGGTGCTGAGGAATTCCCGGCTGCCGGCGAATGAGCTCCAAATCAGCAGTCTGCAAACTGCTCTCAGTGATGCAGAAACCCAGCTAAAGTTGCTCCTTTCCTTCACGTCCACAGTTAGTATTTTCTGGTGTGTAAGAGGGGATTCAAGCAACATATTGTGGATGATGCTGATGGTACTGCCACGGAGTGGGCTTTAAGCTACAGTATGCTATTGCTGTTTGTGATCCTCAGAGCCTAGCCAAATCACCTCTACTGCCGTACCAAACACTGTGTAAGTGAACTCATGTGTGGAGGAGGCGTAATCAGCCGGTAAATTTCATAGAAGGATCTGAGAAAATGCTAAAAATAAGTTCAACATGATTCTGCTACTGGGGTCTGGATTTCTACAGGACCAGCATTGCTTCTTGCTTTGAATTCTGAAGACAAGTCCAAAGCATATTTCTTATGTGTGTCTGCTGTGTTTCTCTCTGGAAGGGCGGGAGACTGCTTCTTGACTGTGTTTTGAAATGGGAGGTAGAGAGAATGGATTACCTTTAATTCATGCCTGAAAATGTATTCTTTGGATAATTAAAGAGGAACTGCTTTCCTAAAACATACCTGATCTTTTAGTTCATATTGGTCTATGATTCCCACCACCATCATTAACCTCCAGACTGATTAGGTAAGTGTATCTTATGACATGAGTTATGTTTGTTTTCTCAAAGAAATAGATGCAGTCATTTTAAATCATATGTAGCAATATGGGGAGGGGGGAAAGTTTAGCTAGAAAGTGATCCTCAGTTTAGCAGTGTTTGCTTACTTATTGAAAATCTTCAGATAAACCTTTCATTTCATTTCTCTAACCTTTCTTCTCTTAAATAGTGTTTTTAACTACACTGGAGCAGCTCAATTATGAAAAGGGATTTTTTAATAACTGAAGAACTTTGTTTTATTAAAAAGAAAACCTTGTTTTCTCCATGCAGATTTCAAATTGTATTTCATATAATAAAAACATATTTAAGGTTTATATAAAGTACACATTACACCCCTATTTTTATCTTTAGGTTTACATTTACCACAACCCGATACAATATATTAATGCCTACCTGTAGCTTGCAAAGAGATCAATTTCTGTCTCTGTCCTTTTGAAGCTGAATGATATGTGTATTTCATATGGCTTATTTTGCATGTACTGGCAAACACTACTGGAATACTATAAGGAAGCACAATAGCTTCCTTTCTTCCAAATAAACTTTCTAAATATGTGAGAGATTTATAATACATGGCTTAATCAGTAAAAATACATTTATGCTTTTTTCAGAAGCTTCTGTTTGTGGCCTCTGTAGTAATTTAAGAGAAAAAAAAATTGCTTTGTCAAAGGGAGCTTCCAGCTTCTCAAGTAGAATTATAGGTTTGCATTTTTTTTTGTTCTGTCATGACTCATTATTTTTGACATATTTTAAAATATATCCATCTCTTTTATCATTACCTACCCAAAAGGAATTCTAATATCAGAGAACAGTTTTCTCTTAAAGGAGGGCATAAATATACTACCTTCCATTTTACTATTACTTTGCATAAGATAATTTGCATATGTTACTTAAAATGCAAACATAATAGTTGATGAAGTGTCCTTAAGCCATCTTTACCTTGTTTTTGAATTATCCTTTGTATATGTTATACTGAAAAGGGAGCTTTATCATTATTCATTATATTCTGAAAATATACCAACAAATAACATTTATAAATTATCTGAAAATATCCTAAACACAATCTAAGCAATATTGGCATAAAGCCAATAGCATTTAAATAGACAAATGAACTATCTGACAACACTTTTTCTTATCTTAGTAAAACCACTTCTTTATTCTCTAAAGTCACAGTTTCCCCAGAGCCTTTGTATAAGTTAGTCACTCTCAACATTTAAATAAGAGCCCACTACCAATACTCCACACCAACCACTAACACTAAATGAAGCTTATAGGATTCAATGTCACCAAATTAATCAGAAATATTTTCTGTAAATGGCAACACCATATTATCATTTTAAGGAATTTCAATAAGCAGTTTTATATTGGCATTTTTGTGAAAATTGACTAGATGCAAATATGTTTGGGATGTCAAAAGAAAGATATGTTCTCAAGACAATGTGAATGGTATATATTTTATATTGAAGAAATTAATTCAAGTGGTAGTCCATAAACACTAGATTCAAGTTGCCATTAAAAAAAAAATCACAGGTACATCTTTCCTGCCCACTAGGAGCTTACTTCCTGAGTAAAATAAAGTTATGGACAATGAGAAAAATAAATTTATTTTTAATAAATTATTTTCAATATATGGAGTTCTCTTGTACTATTTATTAAATTTTTCTCTTAGTCACTGTGAAATGGTTGCACTATTTTTTCTTCCTATCTATGTCTCAAAATCTAGATTTATGTTTTCTGAAACAAGTAACCCATTTGAAACCATTGTTGTTCTCCAGTTATGGAAGTAAAGGAGTAGGAAGGCCTTTGTACTAGCTCATCTCAATTATAATTTATATATAACTATTGGTCTCCTCCCTTTTAGAAGTAGAAGTTTTCTTACTAATCTCATAGTTTCTAATTCAGATAATTATAGCATATATATTCTATCACTAATTTAGTGATAAAGAACAACAGAGAATTTGAATTCAAACATTCTTGAGCCATTTGTAACTACTTTTAATCACCTTTTGAGGCTTAGTAAAACCACTTCTTAATTTAGACAAAGCCACACCTTTGAAATTCAGAAGGTAAATCGGAGCTTAAGATTCCCAAGTGAAATAAAGGACAAATTTTAATGCATATACTGCCAAGTATAAACTCTCCAAACTTCATAATAAAGTGTAGATATTTGCATGAACTTAATCTATTTAAGGTCTTAGTGTCTTCCAGATAGGTCTCAAATAAACAGGTTGAGAAAATGGGCTTACATAAATCCATATTCTCTTTATATATGTCAAATTGTTCTTCTTTAAATATTTATTTTCAGCCTACCCTTCTTGTATTCCCATGGAAGGAGCTGAGTATATTTAATATTAGGAGCACATCCAGAAGCCTTTGAGGAGGGGGATGGCTCTTCATATTCATGAAGCTTGCATACTTCTGTTGGTCATCCTTGGATTGGTCACCTCTGCTGCCATCAGTCATGAAGACTATCCTGCTGATGAAGGTGACCAGACCTCCAGTAATGACAATCTGATCTTTGATGACTATCGAGGGAAAGGGTGTGTGGATGACAGCGGCTTTGTATACAAGTTGGGAGAACGATTTTTCCCAGGGCATTCCAACTGTCCATGTGTCTGTGCTCTGGATGGACCTGTTTGTGATCAGCCAGAATGCCCTAAAATTCACCCAAAGTGTACTAAAGTGGAACACAATGGATGCTGTCCTGAGTGCAAAGAAGTGAAAAACTTTTGTGAATATCATGGGAAAAATTACAAAATCTTGGAGGAATTTAAGGTATGAGTTACCCTCCATATTTATTGAATACTAACTTTTCACATGACATACTTAGTAGATTACTACATTAAAATTAAAGTTTGAAAAACTTATTTTTAAATTTCCCTTTGATTTTTAAAATTTTTTTAAATTTTATTTATTTATTTATTTATTTTAATGTTCCAAGATACATTGTTTATGCACCACATCCAGTGCTCCATGCAATACGTGTCCTCCTTAATACCCACCAGCAGGGCCCCCCATTCCCCCACCTCCCTACCAAAAACCTCATTTCTTTTTCTCAGAGTCCATAGTCTCTCATGCTTCATCTCCCCCTCCGATTTCTCCCAGTTCACTTTTCCTTTCCTTCTCCTAAGGTCCTCTGTGTTATTCCTTATACTCCACAAGTAAGTGAAACTATATGATAATTGACTTAGCCTAAGTACCACTGTGGTCAATAAATAATCAATTGGCTTATTGATCAATATCTTTAAGGTTTCACAATAATCTCTTCCCTCAGAAGTATTTTGGGCATGCTTAATACTTTTTTTTCCCCTTAAGCATTTCTTCTGTGTTATTACAAAATGTTTTCTGAGGAATTTTTTGTAGTGTATGTGTTTATTTAAGGTTAATGTTTAAATATTGTGATTTTTTTAATGTGGGTGTGCCTGGTTAGCCTGTATTTGGAGTCATTTATAGTCTAGAATTATGTTTAGTGTGTGGAAATGCAAGTGCCACTGGGACACACCTCTGAGCTGTGGTCTATATATTAAGAATATGCATTGGGCCTACTTGTTGTAGAGCATCATCCTCATTTGGTCTCTGCTCATTAGATATTTTTTGTTTGCAAGACCCCAAAGAGAACTGAATTTTTGTCATACTCTATTGTCAGAGGTAGGAAGAAAAAAGACTATTTTTCCAGTGTCCTTAGTATTTCATATATATCTTATATGCCTATACTTTTAAGTAATTTGGAGTTAATTTTTATCTCTGCTTTGAGTCTCTTTTCTCAAATGGCTAGTTTTAATGAGGATGTCCTACAAGCCAGACCTGAACCCTGAGGGTATAAATTCATATATCAAAATGTTCTCCTTAAATGTAATGGCAGTTTGTGCCTTGGAGTATCTGTCATACTGATGGCTTGATATGAAAAATTTTCATTTCATCTAACCAAGTTCTGTGAAAGGTGCTTAGAATCTCGTAAGCAAAAGAAGACATAGCTAGTTTTCAGTGTGACTGAGAGAAGGACTTCCAGTTATTATCACTAACCCAACTTCCTTCTCTACAATAGTCAAATGGTAAAAGAAATCAATATGGGGAAAAAAACTTTTAAACTGATCATGATTAGAGTATTCTATGTATTGGTATTTCATTGCACTCAGTTCATTCCAGGTTATGGGTTCAAACCAGTTGTAGTTTACTCAAGAATACCCAGTCACTTTAACTAGATTCCTTAGGACATGAAGGAAATTTTAATAATTATCGTATTTAACTTTCTTATACATAAATGTTATTCTAGACGTTTCTCTTTCATATATTATCATAATTTGTTGCACAATATTCAGAAGTAAAGGACTTGAAAGTCTAGTAAAACTACATTATTTATATCAAATGATAGTTAATAGTATAGTACATTTATTAACAGATTTATGGTCTCTAAAATATTAAGTATATTTTGACATTAGCTATTTTCACTTTTAGGGTAATTAAAGTAAATGCAAGTACTCAACGCAATTGTATTCTAGACATGGTTCTAGAATCATGTTACTCTTTTCTAACGTGCATACTAGTTGAGAGTTGAGTGCAAAGAGATACTGTAGAATAGCCTTACCCAAGCAAAAAAGTACATTGAATAAAATTTAAGATTTACATAATTTTGTCATCAATATTCAGTAAATAAGAGAATGGTTATTCGAATTTAACCAACTCACTACTCAAAATGCTAGTTTTTCCTCTATTTATTAGATTTTTATTTTACAAATATAATATCTATTTCACCATGTCAAACAATAAGAGATATATAAAGAAAAAGTTCACAACACTTCACTCTAATTATATGTCCCTGCTATGTCAATATACAACCCATTGATGTGCATAACTTTTCCACCTTTCCATGCCATGAGATTTTTAAAAAACAGAATGAAAGAAAATAGTTGCCTCTTTTCACAAGTATTTGGAGTTATAAACGCTATAGAAATTATCTAGGGCAAGCTCATAAAAGTGAAGAACTAGGACCAAAAAAGTTTGTTACTTGTCCAAAATTGTCAATTTATTTAACCTACCTCTAAATACTCTCAATCTAATAACCTCTCAGAGAACTTGGGCTCAAGAGTCAGATAGATATAGATTCAAATCCCAAATTCATCATGTAGATGTAAGATTTTGAAAGGACTCCTTAAGTTTTTGAGCCATGGTGGTATTAGCTATAAAATGGCCATAATAATAATTACTTTTCTTGGGAGGATATATTAGAAAGAGTTACTTAGATGATTTATGAAGAAAATAGCAGGCTTGTGATGATTGGCACACCATAGATATTGACTAAATGGTTGTTCCCTTCCTCCTAAACTCTAATGTCCAGTGGTTTACTATAACTTCACAATTCCTCTATGTCTTCACCTACATTTTATAATGGAAATTCATGCTTAACAGTCACTCAGTTGAAAGAATTCCAATACTTTTTATAAATGTTCTACCTGTCTATGTGAACTATATATACCTAAGTAAATATAAGCCATAATATAATCTTGATTCTCTTCTAATTTAGCTCACAAGAAACAAGTAACTAATTTCAAAAGATATACGGAACTTTCACATAATTATCTTGGCATGTTATTAAGAAGGTTTTATATATTTTTACATATAATATATTCATCCAACAAACATTTGGGGATTATTTGTTGTACAAGATACTATAGATGTACATACACTGGAAAGTAAGATACCTAGAAGGCCAAACCTCCACTCACAAGTAATGTATGAACAATATGGAAAGAGAATGAAGGGAAAGAGCAGTTTAAAGTAAAGCATGGAATTGTGAAGCTCAACACTAAGGCACTGTGGTGCCAGAAGCATATCAACATGTGTGAGATTTGGTTAAACAAATTTTCTTTTTCTTCATCATGTTCAAAGTTGAGACTATTCTTAAGGAAATAATTCAAATTGATCTGGATATATTAAAATTCCAAAGAGGAAACTTCTTGAGCAAGATCAGAGATTAGTATGAAATTTAAAAAGAGAGGTGGGAGATAGGAACAGGACACTGGATGTTACTAGAATGCTACTGTAATAGGAGAGGTAAACTTTTACATGTGTTTTGGACAGCAGAGAGAAGAACTTGGATACCAGGCCAAAATAGTCAAATTTGGTCTAAAGAATAACAAGGGATAAAATCCAAGCTGTACATAGAGATGACCTAGTTAAATGTGTTTTTTGAACAAAATTACCTTGTAGCCAAGTGTAGAATTGAATAGAGGTGAAGAAATTAATGGCTGCAGATGTAAGGCTATTAAAGAAAACAGAGAATGAAATGACCAGCATGCATGAGGATAAAAACAGAAGGGTCTTCAAGATAAAAATATAAATTCCATACTATAGTCTCAGCTCTATACATTGACTCTCCAAGTATCCAAACTCTAAGTGATATCTCTTCCCTGCATGTTTGCAATGCTGTCTTACACTTTCTCACCATTGCATACCTGTGTAAGTCCTACTAGACTATTTCAAAGCCCCATTTAAATCTCATCTCAACTGGAAAGCCCTATTCTATGCTGCATCCTGGGCTGAGTCTCATACCTTTCCTCTATGTTCCCACAGCATGCTAAATACATCATTATAAACAGGAACATAAATCACAAGCCAATACTATCAAGACCTTTATGTGTATTACAACTTATTTCATTTCATAACAACAGTATGATGATGATACTTTAATTAGCACTGTTTTAAAGATAAGGAAACTGAAGTGTAAGATAGCTTGCCCAACATCACACAGCTCTAAAGTAGAAATAGTATTCATATCCAGGAAACTTGACTGCAGAATCTAAGCTCTTCACCACCTCAGTGCCTTGATCACAATGCAATAACAGAATGTGAAACCACCTGTCTCTCCAACTGGATCGTGAACTCTTTGAGGTTAAGAACAGTGTTTTCTGCTCTTCCCAACCCCCCATGTGAATCATATAACAGGAATTCAATACATTTTTGATGGAAGACATAATTGGTCAAATCCTAATTAAACCCACAGGATAAAAAAGTTAGAGTTCCTTTAAAATGCCTTAGTTTCTTCTTATTTATGTGTTGTTCTCTTCCTTTTAGTTAAAGAAGCATTCAAAGTTCAGATAAGGAGTCCTCTTTGGATCCTTAAAGATGGATCCTTTAAAATGACACACATTGCTCATTTCCATCTTGCTTTCTCCTCTTCTTCATCCCCCTTCCTAACCAGGGTCATCTTGGATTTCATCCCAGACCAGGGTTGACCACCTGGTGGGTCAAAACAGTTACTCTATCTCACCCTGTATAGTTGCAAAACATATGTCCCTTCTTAATCTTTTCTGATCAGTATATTCAAATGTAAGTTGAGCCACATGTGTCACCTGATGGGAAGAATAATGTTATTTGCAAAGATCTTTTTCAACATTTACTGATTCAAGCTTTGAAAATGGATTTCTCTCTACTCTTTTTGAAAACTCTAAATTTTTCAGTGTTCTGGTAATATTGTATTAAGATAAAGGTCACTGTATAGTAGGTTCTCTCATCTTTCTTTTATGTATACCCAGGCAAAATGACACTGGAACCTACTTTTTAAGACATAAGGAGCATAAATAATAAATTACAATAGCATTTCCTACAAAAAAAGAAGTTGATTGGAAACATAGACTCTATCAGCTTTGGCTTGGTGGTAAACTATCTCGTGCTGTGCTTCCCAAAGGGAGAAATAATTTATTTTCCTTGGTATTTTTATAACTCTCACTCAAAAAGAATTAGCCTTTTTGGTCTTTTTTTAATCCTTTGAAACTTACACTGATTTAGTTTAGGTCAGACACTGAAGGTTATACTACATGCAACTGAAAAAGCCTTTGCATAGCCAGTCACATTTTAAAGTGATTTTCTGTAGGCAACACCCAGTGCCCCTAATTCAGGATTTTGACTTGCCCAGGACCTGTCTTTCTCTGTGGGCACGGCCTTTGTGCTTCTCCCACTCTAAGCAAAAGATAGTTGATCAGGTGGCCGATTTTTAGTTTTAAAAGATTCAGTGTTCTGAATCATGTTCTCCTGCTGCATATTTTCTATGTATGTGGTCATTTTAAAGAAACATATTTTCATGCTGGGGTAAGCTGCCTAGTTTTGCTCTAAAATTTATATTTAATATTTAAATCTTGAAGAAAGCAGCAGAGTGGACAGAAAAGTAATCACGTGGAGTATTTTGCCAAATCATCTCCCCCTTAACAAATATCAATGCCAGCTAAGGTTTAAGATTGACTTGCCTTCAATGGGTATATTCCCAGAAAGGCAGGCTTTCCAGCTTTCTCACTAATCAGTGCCCCCATCAATGCCCAATATGGTAATATTAAATCTGTGAAAGCGTTTGGGTAGAAAGAATGATTGAATTTAGGTCTGTGTGATTTGTTTGATGTTGGTTTGTTTTCAAATGGAGAAAGAACAAAAGGCAACATGTACTTGGAGCTAATGATCAAAGATATGAAAGAACGGGGAAAAATGGAAGCTGTAAAGAAATCTCAGTTGAGTTAACACTTTACAGAAACCTAATTCACTGCATCCCACCCACCCTCTGCCATTGTAAAAGTTTCTATGAAATGCAAAGAAACTAAGATCTCTGCATTAAGCAAAGGGGTACAGAATGCATCTTTCCAGAGATGTGAAGGATTTATTTATTGTAATAACAGAGAAGTAGGTAGATTTTGAGAATATGAGTGGGATTTTTAAAGACTTTTTTCCAAGAGATGGTTTACAAATTCTCTACAAAAGGTTAAAGGGGTCACCAGGGGCATTTGTAAGATTCTATCCAAAGGAAATCTTAGAAAACATCATAATTTCATACAATAAAGATAAGGGAGGATCATTGTTGAGAAGTGGAGAATACTTTCCCTAAGTGTTGATTTTGCAAAATACAGTTTTTGCAGGG
Organism: Mustela nivalis; assembly: GCF_964662115.1. Taxonomy (NCBI): domain Eukaryota; kingdom Metazoa; phylum Chordata; class Mammalia; order Carnivora; family Mustelidae; genus Mustela; species Mustela nivalis. The sequence goes on along the minus strand of NC_139030.1, from coordinate 89,661,519 downwards.
TATGTTGTGGGTTTTAATGTTAAATTTAATGTTAAAATTGCCTTTGAGTGAATTCAGGAATGGCTTCTCCTTTCAAGTTGCTACAAAATAACAAAAATTAAGTAATGCTGTTGCTCATCTGAGGGTCAACCCCAGCATGAAGAACAAAGTGAATATTCCCCATGAGGAATTTCCATCTTTGTAAACAACTGTGGAACCTCTACTTAATTTGTATAATCTCAGACCAATTTCAGAGATTAGAAGTCAGTTTTGTTAAAACTTAAATTTATAAAATTCCTTCACCCTCTCTCATTATTTTTATATTGTGCCTCCTTGGCATTTTTTAACGCTATAGAACTGCACTAAATGGGAGCAGATCAGATTTTTAAAATAATTTATTTTTTCAGAAGTTCCAGATAATCGGGAATGATCCCTTTCTTGAACACCTTTAACATGTGGGAATAGAATTGTAAGAATAAATGTCTTCCAAGTTAACCTCTGAGTGGTGTAAAATAGGCTGTTTCCAATCAGGAAAAGTTTTTTGCTTTAAATTTTAAGAGAATTAATGGTCGGCTAGCTCTTTGGTTAGCTGTATGTAGGAATAGTTTTTCATGTTCACCCACTGGTATTTATTGCTGTCCTTCATATTGCAAGATGCTGCTGTTAATGGTGATAACTGTGTGATGAGTATGACTACAGAGATTTGTGACTGGGCTTCTGTGCCCCGTGCACAGGGGGTGATCAGTGTTTGATTTGCAGCCACGTCTGAGATTTGCGGAGCTTGTCACTGTTAGTGATTACCTCAGACTTGAGGTCAGCCATCAGCTGTTTATAGACATTGCTGCCCACTCCTTACTCTCCAGCAGTGTAAGAAAATGAAACTGAAAAGAAAGACCTAGTAGTCCCCTTTCAAACTTTCACTCCAGTTGTACAAAACATTGGATATGTTTGAAATCTGCCTGTTTTTAACAGTGGCTTTACTCACAGAAAGACATAATCAGTCAGTGGTAGGATATTAATAAGCATAATTTTTCTATTTTTCACTTTTTTTATAACTCGGGTCTACATATTTTATGGTAATTGTGTAGATTATTCTAACACACATCATCTCAATGGAAACTGCTCCATACATGCAATGATTTCAGTGTGTGTGTGTGTGTGTGTAAAGAAATTTGAGGGACCAGGAATGTCTTTACTTACAGAAAATCTTACTGTAAAATTAGGTAAATCTTTTGTTCCTGCTCCTCCTTATTCACCTTGACCATATTTTTGCTTAGTTTTGTTTTCCTACAACTTGGTTTATACATCAGGCAGTGTGTTTTATGAAGGGTAGTGCAAGAAAAACGTATTGGTTTATTTTTTAGTTGTGCTTTGCCAAGATTTCCAGGAAGAGCTTGAAACAAATAACCAAGAGACAGATTGAAGTGATCAGTAGGTTGGCTTATCTGGGGCATCTTTCTCAAAAATAGTCATTATTAATTGGAGACTGGTTTATTTTAGAGTCTGTAGTTTGGACTTTTATCATCACTGCTGATTAGCATCAGTAATTTCACTCCAACATACTGTCCTTTGTGGATACCCTTGCCTCTAGCCTGCTGTATCTCATATCACAATAAAGACTTCTTTGCAAGGATTTAATGACACCATGAAAAGAGTGAATAAAGTACTAAAGTAACAAGAAAAATCATTCATCCCCTAAAAAAGTTTTTAGATGATATTATTTTATGCCTGTAGAAAGCTATCTAAAGTGAAAAAAAAGTCCTCTGAACACAACTTTTAATTTTTCCCCCCTTTATGTCATATGATCATAAACAAAAGTCAAATACTTTTAATTGTTCTAACTATAGAATAGATACAATAAGGTCATCATATATGTCTTACAAAAAATTAATAACATTGAGAACTTAAAAATTACAATATTACATATAAATCTGTAACTTAATCTGTGTGTGGGGTGTGTGTGTGTGTGTTTTAAATTAGTTGTTTGGGATTTTTCAATCTGTTTGCTCTAATATTGACCTGTGACTACTATTGTTACTTCTTGGCATGAGGCTGGATCCCTAGTATATGAGTTTGCATGTATTCTCCTATTTATAAAGGCAAGCATTATGGTTTCTTTTTTGTAGTTCAGATCCTTCCTACTTTTTAAATTTTTTTAAAAATTTTTATTAATATATAATGTATTATTAGCCCCAGGGGTACAGGTCTGTGAATCGCCAGGTTTACACACTTCACAGCACTCAACATAGCATATACCTTCCCCAATGTCTATAACCCAACCACCCCCTCCCTCTCCTCCCCCCGCAACAGATCCTTTCTACTTTTAAGAGTTGACCATAGAATATTAGATCTGAAAAAAACTTTGAAATTATTTTTTCTAATGTCCTTATTTTACAGATGATAAAACAAAAGCCAACTGAAACTTACTGAAAGGACCATAAGGACATAGCTCATTATTTGCAAAAGCAATATTAATATATTGCTTTCCTGTGGTCTTTTTTTCTACATTTTACTATCTTCAGGTTTAACAAGAAAATGTCACTCATTTGCATCTCCCTTTCCAATAAATGTGTTGGATGCAAAGATTTATTTCAGCTAATTGTCTATAGAAATGTGATATCAGGACCTATCACCATGACAACACAGAGTTACAAGTAGACAAGAACAATAAAATATTGGCATATCTAAAATCAGTCTCTGACATAGATAGAGTACAATTTGCAAAAAAAGAATCTAAGTTTGCAAAGGCTGTGTTAGAAAAGGGATCCTTTGTCTAAAAATGAAAAATTCTATAATTAAACAAAGTAATATAGGCCAAAATAAAATAAAATCCTATTAGATTAACAATACCTGTTTATTTTCATGGATACTCTTTTATACTAGGAAGTAAAAAAGCAACTAAATGAGCTGTTTTTGCCATATATTTGGTAATTTTAGGAACTGAGGATTCATGTTCTTGATATCACTCTGCAAGCACCTGCCTCTTATGACTAGGCAGAAAAGGATTCTCAAAGATGGATGAAGTATGCAAAAATTTCTAGTTCCATAGAATTAGAACAAAGGAATATCTCTAAACTAGCATATGATCAGTATCATCTCAGGAAGGAATGTTTCAGAAATTGATTCATTTACCTGTCCCTAATTCTGATTGAAATTATTTCAGTGTATGTTTCTAAAGTTTCCCAGATTATTCTAATGATCAACTAGATTTAGGAATCACCATCATGATGCATGTAGCCTTTTCCAGACTCTTTTCTAGGGAACACCACCACTCCGTGATATTCTTAATAAGGATTTCTGATTTTTTCGTGGTCAAGTAAATTTGAGAAGTGATGTATCCTTGGAAATGTGAAGTGTACATTAGTGTATTGACACTGCTTGAGTATTTTTAAAAGGTTTGTTTGAGAGTCAGTATGTATTATTCAATAGCTATGAGCTTGACAGGGAGGAGAAAACTGGATTTTAGAGTAGGCTCTACAACTTCCCAGCCAAGTGACCTAGGTGTACAGTACTTTACCTCTGTAGGTTTTAGTGTACACACCTCTCAAAGAGAGATAATAGTAGAAACTACTTGGCATACCATAAGAGAGTCATAAAAGCTACCTGACATTTTTACTACTATTACCACTAAACTGTATTTAATATGGAATTTCACAAATTTTATGTGACAGAAACATCCTCAGAACATCTATTAACATCTTCAGGTTCATAAGAGTTCAATGAAACATGGATTAAGAAATACTTTACTAATGATTTGAGATACCCTAATTTCTTTTTTGACTCTTATGGGCGGCTAATGATAAAAATCTGTATGTCTCAGCTCATCTTTTATTTTCTGGCTCTTTTTAAAGTTCACAACATTTAAATTAATGTGACTGTTTATGGTAGTTAATTTATGTTGCATAAAACAATTTATTTGAAAAATTATTTCTTCTTCATTATCATGCCAGTTACATATAACCAAAAATCTAAGAGATTGACTGACCATTATCCATGAGCCAAATCCAACTCACTGTCTGCTTTTGTAAGTAGAGTCTTATTGAAACAGCAATGCTTATTCATCTCTGTATTGTCTATGGTGGCTTTTAGGCTGTAGTGAAGAGATGAGCACTTGCCCCAGAGACCCAGGATTCACATGGGTCAAAAATATTTACTATCTGTGGGCACTCAGGTGGCTCAGTGGGTTAAGCCTCTGCCTTCGACTTGGGTCAAGATCTCAGGGTCCTGGTATAGAGCCTTGCATCATCAGGCTCTCTGCTCAACAGGGAGCCTGCTTCCCCCTCTCTTTCTGCCTACCTCTCTGTCTACTTGTAATCTCTCTCTCTATCAAATAAGTAAATAAAATCTTTTAAAAAATATTTACTATCTGGCCTTCTACAGAAAAAGTTTGCCAACCCCTGATCTATGATAATATTATTCTTCCCTTATTATTCTCTCAAACTGTGTTATCAAACCTTTCAAATCCACATTCTTGAAGATTAAATATTCTTTGGATATTGATAGGTAATAGGTCCAACTTGACTTGAAGGTGGTCTCAGGTATATCTTTTCACATATGTGACTTTAAAAAAGCATTAGATACACCTATTTTAGTTGTTGTTACTCATACTTGACAACAATAGTACTAAGCCCTATATCTCTTTGCACACTTGCCTTCAAGCAGTATAGCTTTGTTCTTTGCATTGATGAATAATAATATAATAACTTCCCACTGAGAATTCTCAGATGAGACAGATAAGCAAAGATGATTTTAAAAATTCCTTTATTTTGCTTTACTTTGTGATTTCCTTTGATAGTGTGACAAGTCAAGGAGGTTATTTTTAATTTCATGTAATATAATAAATATATTTTGTGTTACAATAATAAATGAAAATATGTATGCTGTCTGCTTACTTAGGTATTTAGTTCATTTTTATGACTTTTCAAGTCAACTCACACAATCCATAATTTGGTTTCATTAAATATTCTAAATATCACTGACATGTGGAAAAATGGTAGGTTTCATGGGGTTGTACCAAAATATATCAGACATAAATCTGACCCTCAAAATTCTCCTAGTCTGTCAAAAGGAATAATACAGGTATTACTAATAGCAGGTGGCTTGTGATGACTGACTGTACTAGGAATTTATATGAAGAAAGGGGGAATCCAGTCTGGAGGACTTAAGATATCTTAAGAATAGGGATTTCAGCACACTGAAAGTATTTCAGACAAAATTAGAACATTGGCAAAAATAAGTACAAAGCACGTGCAGAGAAAAATGAATAAACCCAATGAGTTAAGCCAGAGCATAAGGCATATAAAGGAGACAAAACATGAGAGATCAGAGAAGGGGACACTGGTCCAGCTCACAATGTGAGTGTCATGCCGGGCCAGCGAGTTTCAGCCAAAGCCTGGGCTGAGCAGGGAGCCACTAAGGGGCTCAGATCAGAGAGTGACACAACCAGATCTGTGCCTGAGGCAAACACCAAATAATAGCTGACACTTTTATAAGATGTTTTGCACCTGTGTTCCCTCAGGAATTGCTTAGTTCCAAGCTATTTTTATTCTCATTTTATAAATGAGAAGGAAGGGCTTCTGACTAACTCCAGTGGTCTTCTAATTATATCTGACCAGCTTCCACACGTTCAATAAGGATGTTTTGCAAGACACGGTTGAGATGGCTTCGTTTTCACGTGTTCATGTCCCCTATATTTTTCTATAGGTGTTCAATTATAACTCTGAAATCATATTAAGTCCTGTATCTTTCTGGTGGAAATGTATACATGCTAATATGAGGAAAATTATTTCCCTGTGTCATGTTTCACAGGTCTCAGTTTCTTTTATTTTTAAAAACTCCCATTGCCATGAAGAAGTATGAATCTAAGACACAGTTCTATCCATTAAAAATTAATAAGAGCTGCGTTCTGAATGCAGCAGGAATTGCCCAAGAGTATTTTTGTTATTTAGAGGGTTTTTTAAATCTTTACATCAGTGAAATACAAATTTTAAAACAACAACAACAACAACAACAACCAACCATGGATTTTGCTAATAGTTTTTGCAGCCTTAGAAATATCATAGTCATCACAAAAACTTCCAGTGGTTACCAAATTAAGTCATTTTTCTTTATAGTGAAAGAACATCCACAGCTCTCTGGCACTCCCTGTATTTTCACTGCATATTAGTTTTATTTCCCTTTCCTAAATATGACAGGGGAAAAAATTAAAAGAGTTCAGTCTAACTTTAATTTTCCCCCAACATTATAAATAAAATCCTACTAAAATAGCAAACCTTTGACTGCTGAGATTTAAAAAGCTTCATTAGGGAGAAAAAGGACAATCACAGAGAATCTTCCTTTTGTTAATGAGACTCTAGGACATTCACACTGAAGCTAGAACATACCTAAATCAAGATTCAAAAAAAAAAAAAATGTGAGCTGAAGTTACCCTGTTAAATATCTGTTTGGGCAAAGAATTTGATTAAAGATTGAAGTTTCATCTCTGTAAATAAGAACCTAATTAACTATCTAAAAATGTTGCCCAATGTCATCCTTATCTAACCATAATATGAGTGCACACATTGCTACATTTTTTTTAAATTGCTTTTAAAACTCTAAAAGATATGTTCTTTATAAATTCAATATTTCCAATAATTCATAATGGAAATTATCATGCCATAATTTAATAAAAATAATTTATAATCAATATATACCCTTGAAAAATACATGGCCATTGAAAATGGATGAAGAGAAATTTAAAAATTAATAAATAAATACTGATCAAGTTCAAAGCTAGGATGACAATGAGGGTCTTTTAACCAATGCTACATAGTTTATATATTACATAATTTCCTTCAGTCTCCTAAGAATCCAGTGGCAAAATTAGAGCCTATTAATATTATGTTATTATTACCTCCACCTTACAAATGAGAAAACCCAGATTCAAGTGCCTTAAGATAAAACAGCAATCTTTAGTGATAGGATTTGAGTTCCAAATGAGCTCATTCCACATGGTCATATGGCTGAATTGCATTGGGCGATAGCACTAGCCATTTATTTTTTATTTTTTTGAGAGAGAGAAAAAAAGGGAGAGAAAGAGTGAGCAGGGGAGGGGCAGAGGAAGAGAGAGAAGCAGGGCATGGAGCCTGAATCAAGGTACAATCCCACCGCCCTGAGATAATGACCTGAGCCTAAATCAATAGACACTCAACTGCCTGAGCTACCCAGGTGCCCGAGGACTAGCCATTCTTATACATGGTTTCAAAATTGTGATTACTTCTATTGTGCCTTGCACCAAAAAAACAAACAAACAAACAAACAAAACAAACAAACAAACAAACAAAAAACCCAAAGTCAAAAGTCTTACATCAAGATATTACTTGGTCAAGATTTTTTAAATTAAAATATACTTTTATCTTGTGAAGTGTGTAAACCTGGCAATTCACAGACCTGTACCCCTGGGGATAAAAATATATGTTTATAAAAAATAAAAAATTAAAAAAAAATAAAATATACTTTTATCTTATTGTCCATACGCCATCTCAATATATTTTTGTGGAACGAAGTAAGCTATGAATTAAGCATCAAATAATGAAATATAAATTCAGAAGGAAATCGCTGTTGGGACTTAAAATTGGAAATTAATATATTTTAATATTAGTAGTTATAAAGCACTTCACTATATTAATTTTTCAATTACTGCCTTTTCATAACATGTAAAAGTACAATGTTGCCAGCAAATGGAAAAGGAAGAAAAGATTTCAACTTTTAGTAAATTTTTGCCCAGAGAAATTCAGAGACAGTGAGGCAGAGAGAGACTCCTGAACTAACAATCTGATTGGCACTCCCAATACAAATGGATTTCATTGTTCCAGGCCTAGAACTTTGACCTCCCACATACTGAAGAGCCTTGAGTCCAGTGAAATCCATGCACGGCACCTCCTTTCAATGTCTCTCATAGAATAGGACTGATTCTTTCAGGTTGTAGAATTCTAACAGTGCTATACTCTCCCCCACGCACACATGGCCTTGTTTTAATGCTACTGTAGATGACTGGCTTTTAACTGATATCAACAATCTGTTCTTTTCAGTGTCGACAGGAAAGTTTTGCTCATTTTTTTCCTATTGCATAAATAGGTGATAAGTAGAGCATCCTTAGCATGGAGATACACAGGCTCTAGTGAAAATATTCTGTTCACTGTCAAGGGCCTTTTTTGTACCAAAGCCAAAAGTCAATCCAGCTTATCAGTGAGGACTAAAGGCTGCTGCTTTCCCAGGCTATTTATACAAGGACAGGTGTGACACTTTATCAAAATCTTCATTTCATTGTGAATCCTCTAGCCTTCATCTATACCTTTGGGTTCTCCTTTGAAGACTGTAGAGGCCACTAAAACATCTTTTTTTTTCCTTAAATACATACTGATATTTCCTTAATAAGTATGCTTTGCCAATTTAAAAAGGCATACCTGTGACTGTAGCTAAAGAAAGATATTTTTGCTTATATTCTCCTTATCTATAGTTTATTTTTCAAATGCTATTCTTCATATTTCAGAAAAAGCTACATTTTCCTGTCATGAAATTCCTTGAAAATATTCAGGAAAAAATTTGGTTCTATATAACATCAGTTTATTAGAATAGGCAGCATATAATTGTAGAGGTGCCTTCTCTTAAAAAATAAGCCAAAATATGTTTAAGCAGTTTTTTAGGAAAAAATATTTTTAAAAATATTTATTTATTTGAGGAGGGGGAGAGGCAGAGGGCGAGAGAAACTTTAGCAAACTCCTGATGAGCACAGAGCAGGAGGCAGGGCTTAGTCTCACAACACTGAGATCATAACCCGAGCCCAAACCAAGACTGGGATGTTTAACTGATCACCACCCCGACACCGCTAGGAAAAAAATATTTTTAAAAAAATATATAAATCATTAATATGATATCACTGTTGTGTTGCAACTATAATGGTAAATTTCAAGAGTGAGTGAACTTTTTTTGTACTTGATAATTAATAATTTTAGATTGGGTATGTCAACTGCTTTGCAGTATACTTGTGTTATACATTAAGGTCAGAATAAATGCAAATAAAAATAAAAAGATTAACCCCAATATTTCTGTTCTCCATTATAATAATACCATCAGTTTTATTTTTTTTTTAAAGATTTCAGAGGCAGAGCAGCAGGCAGAGAGAGAGAGAGGGAAGCAGGCTCCCCGCTGAGCAGAGAGCCCAATGCGGGGACCCATCAGAGACCCACAATCCCAGGACCCTGAGATCATGACCCGAGCCGAAGGCAGAGGCTTTTAACCCACTGAGCCACCCAGGTGCCCCTACCATCAGTTATTTTTATTAAAATATCATTTTTATTACAAAATCAAAATTTATTTCTATGGATATCTTAGCTCCTTTTCCAGATTGGCACTTATTAAGGGCAGGCTAGATATATAGTTCATCTTAATATACTTTATATACCTTATCATATATATAATACAAATTTAATACAAAAAAATAAAAATAGTTCTTAATTTCATATATATTATTTCTGAATTTGAGTTTATTATATCTACATGGGCAAAGCTATATATACTCCTTACAATCAATCACCTGGCTAAAAATGTTTGTTTTCAAGAAACAGAAAGTGGTTTTTTGTTTGTTTGTTTTTTCATTTTCTTTTAGTTTATTTCTTTTCAGTGTTTCAGCATTCATTGTTTACACACGACACCCAACGCTTCATGCAATACGTGCCCTCCATAATACCCACCACCAGGCTCACCCAACCCCCACCACCCTCCCCTCCAAAACCCTCAGTTTGTTTCTCAGAGTCCGCAGTTTCTCATGGTTGGTCTCCCCCTCCAATTATCGCTAACTCACTTCTCCTCTCCATCTCCCGATGTTCTCCATGTTATTCCTTATGCTCTGCTAGTAGGTGAAACCATATGATAAGTGACTCTGCTTGACATTTCACTCAGCATAAAGTTATTTTTGACACCCAAGAAATAATATTCCAAAATGTATTATCAAAATACCAACTTCTCAAAGTCAGAGTGCCTATTATTTAACTTGTTAAGCGAACGGTAACATCATACACATTTGCTGACAAATTGAGGTTGTTATTAAAAAAAAAAAAAAAAACTATACATCCGGTTTTCTTTTTGTTGTTGTTTTGTTGTTGTTGTTGCTACGATTTTCTTTACTTATTTGAGAGAGAGAGAAAGAGAGAAATCATGAGCAGGGGAGAAGGATAGAGGGAGAAACAGACGCCCCGCTGAGCAGGGGAGTCAATGTGGTACTCGATCCCAGGACTCTGGGATCATGACATGAGCTGATCTAAGGTAGATGCTTACTGCCTGAGCCACCCAGGAACATTATGCATCTGGTTTTCTATCGGCTTCAGTGGTATTAAAATTCCTAAAGAAATTCCAGCTCTGTTCACGATTTGATAAGACCTACAACCTGTGTTTCAAATGTGCTCCAATCAATAGGGCAGATGACTGAAGAGGTCACTATAGTCCCATTTGATGCAGGACACTGAGAAGCATTTTAATCAGTAATGCAATGGGTTTTCTTTTGGAGGATTGTGAATTTTGTTTAAAATCCATTGGCTTTATTGATTAGTAAGTGACATCTGCCACATGCAAATTACTGGCTACAAGAGTGGCAGTGGATGCTAAATACTCTTGTACTCTGTAATTTAATGTATATTTTAATGAAGTGAGCAGTGAGATTCCTGACAGGCATCAGCAACTTTGAAATGGTCTTCCAAATTTCTGATACAGTTTGAAAGTAATGAGATTTGTTCCATAAAGTGATAAAATTTATGCCATAAATTATCTCTAAAAGAAGAGTGCATCTTAAAACAGTATCTTTTCCTTGGTAGAGATCAAATTTTAAATACTTGCTTAATGGAAAGTTTCTAGAAAAGCAATCTGAGCTATATACTCTTTCAGAATTTTTCCAAAATTATCAAAGGAATGAAGTACCATATGGTATATGAAGCCTAATATCACTTGGTCAGAAGGAAAGCCATTGATATAGTAGTTAGTGTGCTAAGACTTGGCACTTAGAATATATCCCATCCAAGTATGGGCCCATTGCTCAGACTTCAACAATGCTCACAGTCTTTCTAGGAATCAAGCTTTATTTATCAAGCTTTATTCCTCAGAATATTCAGGATGTGTTTTGCTGGACTTTGTAATCTAACTCATTCCTTAGGAAAATGAGCTTGTTTAAAATCAGGATTGTTATATATTATTTTCCTGAAAAATAGTTTATGATATACTAAAATCACTTTAAGAAGAAATCATTACACTCTACATACACTATAAAGTGAGACTAGTTTTTTCTTTGACTTTTAGGAATTCCTCTACATGTATTCTTACCTTAAATTTAGTTATCATGGTATTTATTAGTGCAATAAGTCTATAATTATCTATTGTGAAAAACCCTAGTCAATGGAGTGCTTGAAGATTGACTTACTTAGTGATCTACACAGTGAATATGGTAAATTTCAAATTGCCTTTAGAGAGTGGGTTTATGTTCACTATTATAATATCGGAGCCCAATTAGTTATTTCATGAGTCAGTCAGAAACCTTTCCCTACAAAGTGCCCTTTATAATACTTAAACAAAATGAAATATCTTACTGAATCAGAATCCTACCCCATGCATGATAAACATATATGAAACTGCCCAGAGGTATGGTCTAACAAACAAGAAAACATAGATTATGCATAAATGAATATGCATGTTTTAACAAATATTTATTGAGTGTCTATTATGGGCTGATATCTTCCTAGTGCTGAGAGGACCACAATAAACAATATTCTATAAGAAAATTATAATCCATAGGGAAGGCAGATAAAAATACACAGACACATCATCAAACCAGTAAGATAATCTCATGCACTGATGAGAGCTCTGAATGGGCAATGCGAGGGAGAGAGATGATGGAAAGATATTCAGGGAAGACCTCCCTGGAGAAAGGATGTTTGAGGTGATTTTAGATGCTGAAATATCGGGAAAAGAACATGGGTTTATTGCTCGCTCTTTCTTCCTTCCTTTCTTTCTTTCTTTCTTTCTTCCTTTCTTTCTTTCTTTCTTTCTTTCTTTCTTTCTTTCTTTCTTTCTTTCTTTCTTTCTTTTTCTTTCCTTTCCTTTTCCCTTTCCTTTTCTTTTTCTTCTCATTTCTTTTCTTTTCTTTTCCCTGGGTGATTTATAGTGCTCATTTTAACCATCCACAATTAGTCTTTATCTAGAGGCTTCTTATAACAATTTTCCTTCAGTGTGTTTCTGACATGACTAATTCAATTGGTACTACACAAATCCTCCCCCCAACCCCCAACCCCCAACAAACAAAGCCCTATATAACTTCACTGAAACCACCTCTGTAATCAGATTCCACTTCAAACAAGAAAAATAACATAATATTCCCTTAAATCTAGTCTTATGCTATAGTCCAATTTTATACTTTTTAAATTTTTTCCAAAAGCCATCAATAAGTATGCAAGTGAATGATAATAATAGTATTATAATATTTCTTGCTCAGCTTTTGTGTTTCACAATAACTCTGTGAGGCTGGTAATACTGTCATTCCCATTCTACAGATTAAGAAACTCAGGCAGAGAAAGGAGATTTCATTTTCCCAAGAGTCACTCCTAGTGATAAATCATCTGAGACTAGAACTCAAGTATTGAGACAACAGAGAAGTGTCTTCTAAGCAGGATATAACAACCACCCAAACAAACCAACTAAAAATTTTTTTTTCTGATCTTCCTAATTCAGAGTTTCCCAGCTTGTAAGAATTCTGTTACCTTAAACTTCATCAAATTAAAATAGTAAACTGAACACTGTTCTGCTCTTGTCCCTCTGAGGTTTGAATTTAGGTAACAAATCTGATAAGCTATGGCTATTTCCTCATGGGTACTCTATTATAAACAATGCCAGGAATGGCCTCCACATAAATAATGATGTCACAAGTTATTGTTACATAGACCAAACATCTAGGCTTTCCTCATATATGGAAAGTAAGACTCAGTGTATTCAGAGGTCAAAATAAATGTGTATTTTCCACAAACATTTTGAAATTCTCTGCAACCAGTCTCCAACATGTTCTCTCAATCCTATGTCAACTTTTAGTGTGACTATATTCGCTTCCAAATTCTCACGAAGACCATACATGGCAATTTTTCTGGAATTACTCAGTTATTCCAGTAAGCTAAGTTACTAGGTCTCGGGCTGCTTTCTGCATTTTAAAAAAATCATGGAGCATTCTTCTGTTTCCAGGATTCTGGAACCTCCCCTCTGATTCTGAGTTCTCAAAAATTACAGACAGTGGCATTGGGATTTCAGCCTCAAGGTCTTTAGAAGTTATGAAAACACGATGTGTACTGTCATATTTCCATTCTAATACCAAGGAGAAAAATTGGGCTTCTTAGTCATCTAAGTCAGTATTTTAAAAAGAACCCCCTTCTACTCTATTAATTATAAAACAAATACATATATATATCTAGTAGGAAACCCCTTTGAAATTTGGGGCAGCTGCTACAGCATTTGGATTTGCCATGCAAATATATTCAGGGATAGCAGGATCTACAGATAAAATTCAGAGTTTCTACTTAAATAGAGTGCCACATTAGATATTCAAAACTCCCAGCAGAAGGTGTACAGAGTCCTAACAGACATAAAATACTTGGATTATCTAATACATACATGAATACAATATTTGACCTCTAATCTTAATTTCAATTAAAATTTATGTAAAGGTAAATATAGTGAATGCTACTTTGTTTTCCGAAGCTTTCACAGAAGTAAAATGTTTTGTGAGATTTCTTAGGGACAGATTTTTCTTGTATAAAGTTTTCAGGTGGTGTCATTTAATCATCTTACTTACCGAATCTCTAGCTGACAAAAGCCATGTTCTAGTTGTAATTTCACATGCTCTTCTGAAAAAAGCAAGTAAGAATAATTTTTTCCAAGTACTTGTTCCAGTGTTCTCTGTTCCTCTAAGGATAGCTTTATTGTTTAATCTTTGCTTTTACGGGGACAGTTTCAGGTTTAATCTATAGTTTTCACACTGAAGAGCCTGATAAAAGGAAATTTGCAAGCAGCTCAGTCTTAAAATGTAAAGATGATTCAAAGGGCCAAACCTTTCAGTTTTAGGCTGCAAGGTGGGAAGGATTTTTAAACTGAACTTAATGTCAAGGGCGCATATTTCTCACTCCCAGAGACTTCTTGCTGCTTTGGTAACATTTTTTCCGAAGTGCAGGAGAAAGCAGGGGCAGTGAAGGAAGTCAACGCGGGCAGAAGTCATGAAGGCAAAGTCCTGCTAAGTTTGGAGAGGAAAGAAGAGCGTTTGGCGTGAGGTCAACGGCTTAAATCTGATTGAGTGATCAGAGTTGGGGGGGCGCGGAGGCAGGGGGCGGCACATGTGGAGACTGAGTATGAGAAGAAATGGGCTGAAACAGATTTGAAACAAAACAAAAGAGGAAATGACATGTCTCTGAGGAGATTCTGGGCTAGGAGGTATGTGGCATGTGAGTAGTCAGGGTCAGGGAGAACTTGAAGATAATGTCACTCAGTGGCTAGGGTGATGTTCTTACTTTTCAAATTTGTTTCTCATTATTCAAAATTCTTTCAAAAATCAGGTATACTTTAATCACCAAGGCTTGTGATCCTAGCTCTCCCTCAGAACAGTTCTCAGAATTCCAGTGTGCACACATCCAGTCTCCACTGCTTTAGCACAGATGCTCCTGGGCCATTATCTGTACATGCTTCTCTCAGATACTCATGAATGTAGTTACTGGGTTATAGATGCCAATGCCCCCAAGAACACGAGCCTCGTGGCAACCTATCTTCAACCCACTATAGTTTCCTTACTAATTTATATTTGTAGAAGGTTAAAAAGCTCTATGGCTCCATGATAATCTCTTCATGCACTAAATACCCTAGTGAAATTCTCTCTCTTAGCAGAAGTACATATCTTCCATAAATCAATTATCCAGTTCCTAATAGCTATTCCATTAGATCTGGTATGCATGGAGAAGGGTAGAAAGCACTGGAAAAGGAACTACTCTAATGGGAGTACCCAGAATAGTGATTCTTGCTCCCACTGGCAATACAGTAGAGCATGTATGTTGCCTGGGTTCAAATCCTGCCTCTACCCCTTACTACCTGCAGGACTGGGGGAAGTCTCTCAGCCTATGTCCTCATCTATGGGATGGAGATAATAACAAATCTTCCTTCATAGGGCTATTATGAGAAAGAAGTTCATATAGATATTTTGCTTGGCACGATATCCAGTAGTTAATTGTGTCCAAAAATATTGTTTAAATTAGAATGATGTCTTTAACAGTCTGTGTTGGAACTCTAATAGTCTAATAAATCTTTCTCAAAGGCCACAGTTACTCTGAGGTAAACATTTTGCATTGGAAAGTTTAGGGTATCTCTGAGATTTTTAATGCCAGAATCAGTCCACTAGAGTTGAACAGATCAGCCCCTACTTCAGCGAGAAATGAACCTGCAAGAATAAAGAATCACAGCCATGGAAGGGCAGGGAGTGGAAGCAAGATTATTGGCTCCCACTTTGTCTCATATTACAATAAATGCTGGCCAAGTCCTTACTGTACTTCAGAAGGCCACACAAAAATACTTCTTTTCAATTAATCAAGGAAAAAGGGACAACTCCTGACCATTTTGCTTGGAGATTTAATATGTCACAATGGGGTTTGCAAAATAAGGAGCAGTAGAGCAGCAAGAATTTTCCTTTCTCACAGTATTTCTCACATTTTATCCAACAAATAATGTGCTTTGGTATCAAATCTTTTCCTGAATTTACTGAGATTATTCAGTAGAGTAGCTTCGAGAAATCCCAGCACTTAGGATGATCCAACAGATTCCTTCGAGCTACTTAAACCATCTTACCACACAGTAAAGAGCTTAACTGTCCCCTTCAATAAACTTATTGACTATGTTAAGATATACCAATACTTTTCTGACAGATTCTGTATCTTATTCTCTTATTCCTACTAAATTTGAAAGTAAAACAATTGAGAGCTAGACTATCATTCTTCAATCAGAAAGCAAAGATAAAAATAATTTGAAAATAATTAGTTGAAAGATATTCACCCACACCCTGATGACTACCTGAGTGAAAAAGCATTAATATTACCCAAATGGTCAGGTTCAAGATGAAACAAGAGCTGACAAGGACAGTAGCCAAAGAGACAAAGGCAGAGAGTTTTAACTAATGAAGTTTGCAAGGGAGGAATTCTAACCCTGTGGCACAGGACAAGAGGAAGCATTTTCTCAGAACAAATGTCGTGATTTGAGAAATATAGAAGTGTATAACTTCTAAGACATCCAAGTTTTTATTCCAGAACTCCAAGACTCGATTTCATGAAAAAGGACAGCTAGAACTTATACCCATGAGTCACAAAGTGGTCACTGCTTGAGATGATTTGTAGTATAGGCAGTTTCTAGAAAAGAAACAGAAAATCTCAAACTCTTGGCTCAAGCTCTAAGTACTGTTGAGACAAAAATTGTTTTCTCCCTTTTTTCCCCCCCTCTAAATTAGTCACTTTTCAATTCCACTTTTAGAGTCTTTGACTCTTAAGTAGTGGCTTTTCAAGTCAATCAATTTCAGCTCATTCATAAAACCAAGCAAGCAAGATGAAAGATTTTCACTGAATCTTTCAAGAGGCAGTACCTGGGTGATTGGATCCCAAATTCAATTTTTTCTAAAATTCAGATTGGGGAAAAAAATGCCATTTAGAGTTTAGGTTAGCTTTGAAAGGAGTTCCTACAAAGGGTAAGGATGTCCATTTACCATTTCATTTTTCTCAGTAATCTTTGTCTTTCTTAGGAAAAAAAAAAAAGTGACAAATGGCAAAAATGTATTTCACATGGCCCAGTATCATTCCTGTTTGCCAGAGGAAGGCAGAGCAATCAGTGCATCTGGAAACCCAACCAGGAGGTGACATACTAATTGTCCAAACATTTCTTTGGAAAGTAGGGACATACGTCATAGGAAGAGTCATCCCAGCATGCTCCAGTTGCTCACGGCAACCAGAGCAGCACATGGCGACCCACTGGGGCTTGGATTTCCAGGTTGCTTTCCACTGGGGAAGAATGAGTCATACACACGGTAAATGGAATTAATACAGTAAAGCCAATATAAACACTGATGTTTTATCTTCTGACAGCATATGAATGTGCAAAGCATTAAGTTATAGGAGAAAAGGGGCTAATTTTAGATTTGTTCCTAGCCCTCTCCATGTGAATGGTGTCGCTGTGAGCCCAGCAATGAAGTTCACTGTGTTGTAGCAGACTGCGCAGTTCCTGAGTGTGTCAACCCAGTCTATGAACCAGAACAATGTTGTCCTGTCTGCAAAAATGGTAAGACCATACTGCATTAGCTTTTGAAGAGGGGTTAGTGCAAACTGCAAATATTTCACCACTGCCCACCATTCGATATAAGACCCCTCTAAGATCTGCCTGGGGTTCTTCAATATGAGCATGGATAATTTATACCTTTATCCCATCTTAACATGAAAATAAACCAGCAATGGGTGCATCATGAAGCTTTCCATTTGGGGAATTAAAGCTCTTATAAGCTGACTTTATTGTGATCCCTATTATTTACCGTTGATTTATAGGGAGGATATTGGAAAGAACACAGAACCATCTTTTTGTGATGACTTAATTTCTCTCTTGTAGAGGCTATGAAGCAGTTCATCCTGTTTCATAGTTCATAACTCAGGAGAGGGAGTAGGGTAAATGCCAGGTATTTTGCTTTGGGCATAGAGAAAATTTTAGGTTTTAAACTAAATTATCAAAGAAATTATCAAAGAAATACAGAATTCAAACATTAATGCACTTAAGTTGAGGTAAGAAAGACTAGAAGATTTGAGACTTTTATTCTAGGTTTTTATTACCCTGAATCTTACTCTCATAGTAATTAGACAGAGGAGAACTTGGTTTATATGATTATGGGTTCCTTGTTGACCCTCATGGAATAGGGAAGTTGAAATGCGCTGATGATGCTGGTCACTCAAAATCAAAGTGATGCTACAGAGAAGATAATGCAATGCCATAGACCCAGGACAGCATATCAGCAAAGCTAGTATTATGCTCTTCCTACTAGTGACGTACTACCAAAAAAATAAAGCTACCCTAGATAACAATTCACAAATGCCCCCTCCTGTCATTAATACATGCTTGAAAAAGTAGTTCTAGCTCTTAATTAAGCTGAGGTCAGTCTAATGCGGAATCCCCATGCCCTTCCTTAGGTTAGCAACTGCTCATCTCTATCAACCACTTCTTTTTTTTTCTTTGTTCTGAATTTGCCATTATGTTAATTAACCTGCTCATCTTTGTCTTTATAGAATTATAATTAGTAAAAAGAGGTATCCTTTTATTTAAAGAAAAAAACAAAAGCAGTTCTGTTGTTTTTATAATAATTTCTGTGTTTTAATGTCTTCCAAAGGATGTAGGAAGAACATGTGATATTTTTTGCTGCAACAGTTTTACTATTTCTGATCATAGGAATCCACTGAGTTGAATATTCAACTGCACACCTGCCTTCTCTTTTTATTCTTATTCCTCTCATCCAACTGATCTCTGTCATAGTGACCATCTTTTCTGACTTAGAAGGTGGAAATAAATATATCCTGAAGTCCTAACCTATCTAATATATGTAAAGATATACAATTTAAGACTTTATATTTTTTAGAGGATTTTGTAGAAACTGGAAAAGATATAGGAAAGAACAATAAGATGATTTAATGATTGAAAAACGGGACCTATGAGGACAGACTCAAGGAGTGAGCATAATTTGTCCTGGAGAAGAGAAATCTCAAGGGAGAGCTAACTGTCATAAAGTATATGAATGGTTAGTCCAAAGTGGAAGAGGACCTGTTATTTTTCATTTTCTCCAAGGACAGAAGGAAGAAAAAACCAGCTACCTAATCAGTCTTTAAAAATAGGATTGACAAGTCTTTGACTCAAGACTTTTTTTTTGGTTTGTTTGTTTTTGTTTTTTTGTATTGTTTTTTTGTTTTTTTCCTAGAAGCAACTGTCTAAACAGGTCCTTGAGGATCCTCTCTTCCCTAGGTTTCCTTGGTTGGCTTTGTATCACATTTATGGTAAATAAAATTGTGCTTATAGTTAACCTCATCTGGACATACTTAGAATACTCATAGAAGAAACCATATTAGACCATTGTGATCTAATATATATATCTAATAAGACCATATAGGACCAGAACACACAGGGTTTACACATGCACTACTAATCCTCCTAGTGACCCCACACCAAAGCTTAGAATATATCCAGAGTTAATGCCTACATCAAATGTCAGATCAGCCACTACCAACTTATCACCTTTAATTTGATGTCACCCAAGATTATTCAACTTCTCTCCATGTGTCAGAGTAGAACTCTGTCTTCAAATGAAACTCTATTTATACAAAAACATCATATAATAAATGGAATTTAATTGTTTGATTAATTAATTAGTCACCCATTATATTCCTGAAACTCATGTTAGGAGAACAAGATTAGTTAAGTTTTCCAGAATTTTGTTCATGACACACTATAGTTTCTATTCCTTTTTTGCCATTTCCAAGCAAACTTTTTTTCTTTTTTTAATAAGGGAAATGAACCTGAATTAGACTTGGTAGGAAGACAAACTCTGATTGTAATATTATAACATATTATCTTTTTTTATATGACACTAATTACTCACTTGTGCCCCAAAATTGAAGTCTAATCATTGTCAAAGAAAAGCATATTAAGGATCACTGAAGAAACTTTATGACCACCAATGATACTGGTACTTTTACTGAGAGAACAGACTGAGCTCCATCTTGCTTGCTCTCATTCTAAGCTTAGCCCAGAAAACAGAAACATATGACCGATGTGTAGAAAAGCAGGGATGGAGGTCAAGGGAGTTGATGTTTATAATGAGAGAATACAACTGGAATAATTCCCTAAATTCCCAACACATGGTAAGCTTTTTTCATTCTTTATAACAAGATTAATTTGCTTGTTATAGTGTAAACTCTTCAAGTGTGCCACCAATTTCTTAGATTAAAAAAAAAAGATAAAAATCTACCCTATGGATTCAGGGTGCAGGCAATAAATCTTAATTTGTAAACAGCCCTATATAACATTTTCTACATTTCTGAAATCTTCATAAATGTTGAACATTTTTAGTTTGCATAAATGCTGATTTTCTTGGCTGCCAAATACTTTGCTTTTGCATACTAACATCAATTTCTCTGCCTTCCTGAATTATAACTTGCCAAGAGCAAGAGGCTTTAAATATATAAAATAAAAGTTAAAGATGATAGAATCTACCACACCTGACCTTAAAATTCAATATTCAGCTAATAGAAAGTCTTCAATCTCAGATTGCTTAAAAACAAACAAAATAATAAACTTCAGGGGAAATGTGAACGATTGGGCACAGACAAAATAAGAGGAAAAAGAAGAAGGTACTTTTTATTTGGCAAGGACTGGGAGGAATTGACAAAGGAATTTATTGCTTTTTAAAATATGATTAAGCATTTGCTTCTCTGCAAGAGCTAGCAATCCAAATGCTTTCCTGAAAAATATGACATTTCCTGACTGTCCATCTTTCCCTCAGATTGTGTTACTTTGACCTGTCTTTCAGCTCAAGTCTTTTCTGTGTGAATTAATGAATATTTTTCATGGTTTTCTGTCTTTATAGTATAAAAAAGTAAAGTAGCACAGCATTTGCTTTAAAAAAATGTTCCAGTTTGGAGCATCATATAAATACTTTGAATATTTGGTTAGTGAAAATACATTTTATTGAAAAAATATTTGTTCATTAGAGCATCCAAATAACTAGTTGTATTTTTCACATTTGATCAGCCAGTACGTCAGTGAACTCCATGTTTTCACTGGGATTTATAGTCGTCGTCATTACTAATGGTTCTGAAGGAAAAGTCATTTTGTGAAAAATTGGAATAGACAGGAAGTAGCCACAGAATCTACCATACACACTAAGTGAGAAGTTTCCATATTGTTTCTATGTAAACTGAAGGGCCTATTCAATATCTTAAATATTTAACTCCTTTTCCCTTAGCCTCTTCTAGTTTAATAGTGACACAAATAAGGCAGGAAATAGACAAGGCAAAAGAGAAAATGGAAAGGAAGAAGACAATGGGGGGTATGGGAAGAGCAGAAAAAAGAGAAGGAGGGGAATTTAGAGGTGCCTGGAAGCAAATGTGTGACACACGTAAGTGTTAATATCTCTAATATACAATGAGCTCCTTGAGATAAATGAGAGAAAAACTATAGAGAAGGAAATGGGCAAAGAGTATAGAAAGGAAATTCACAGAAGAAAACGAAATGTGTAATACATATATGAAAATATGCTCAAACTCACAAGGACCAGGGACATAAGAATTATAAAGATGAGATACCAACATCGCACTGATAATAATTTGGAACTAATAATACCCCAAATCAGCAAAGATATTTTAAAAAGAGGTGAGAAGATGTCAAAACAACTTTTAAGGAGGTACTTTCTATCAAAAATTTCATGAAACTTTGAAGTTAGCAATCTTTCCTCTTGTACTTTTTTTTAAAAATTTATTTATTTTCAGAAAAACAGTATTCATTATTTTTTTCCCACACCCAGTGCTCCATGCAATCCATGCCCTCTATAATACCCACCACCTGGTACCCCAACCTCCCACCCCCCCACCACTTCAAACCCCTCAGATTGTTTTTCATAGACCATAGTCTCTCATGGTTCACCTCCCCTTCCAATTTACCCCAACGCCCTTCTCCTCTCTAACACCCCTTGTACTTTTCTCCACCTTCACCCACTACATTTTTACTACATTTCAAGAGCAAAATAGTGAGAGAAAACCTAATAGCCTTTATGGATTAATGAAATACATTGCAGCCTTTAAAAAGACCCTACTGACATTCTTTAAATGCTATATAAAATAAGCAGGGAATGTACAGTAAACTATATATTGTTTCATGCATAACATAGTAATTTGTGTCATATATAATACATACATTTTAAGTGATATACATTTAAAAGATTTGTAATTAATATACAATTTTTTAAAGATTTTTATTTATTCATTTGACAGAGAGAGATCACAAGCAGGCAGAGAGGCAGGCAGAGAGAGAGGAGGAAGCAGGCTCCCCGCTGAGCAGAGAGCCCAATGTGGGCCTCGATCCCAGGACCCCGAGATCATGTCCTGAGCTGAAGGCAGCGGCTTAACCCACTGAGCCACCCAGGCACCCCAATTAATGTACAATTTTAAGTAGATATTAAAATATTTATGTATATAGGAAAAGAACTAAGTAGATACACAATAGAGCATTAGTAATGATTTAAAGGGTGTTTTTAGGGAAAAGTGAGAAGGTAAAGTGGGGAAAGACAAGAGCTAATGTGTTTAAAACTAAGCTTTACAGACTGATCATAATAAAAACAACAGAAAAGTATGCAAACAGCTCACAAAATACAAATGTTCAAAAAGTATTAAAAAGCTATTCAGCTTAATAAATCAGATTTTTTTTTTTTAAATTTGAAGTTCTGGAAGAATACAGGCCAAATTTTTAACAGTGATCCAATGATCAGAACAAGAATAAAAGTGCAAAGGTAGGGGTGCCTGGGTGGCTCAGTGGGTTAAGCCGCTGCCTTCAGCTCAGGTCATGATCTCAGGGTCCTGGGATTGAGTCCCGCATCAGGCTCTCTGCTCAGCAGGGAGCCTGCTTCCTCCTCTCTCTCTCTCTCTGCCTGCCTCTCTGCCTACTTGTGATCTCTCTCTGTCAAATTAAAAAAAAAAAGTGCAAAGGTAGAAGCAAAAAACTTTGATGTTTTATTTCATTAGTCTTTTTACTGAAGGAATTAAAAAAAAACTTTTATTTTCATAATTTAGGAGGGTGTATCAGACCATTAAATAAATGATAATTCTAATATTAATTAAACTCTTCCAGAGGAGAGACAAGAACAAAACTTTCTTTTCTTTTTTCTGGAATATCATATTGATACAAACTAAAGAATACAAACTAAGAAAATAATAAGTGGAGGGCAACTTTACTTATAATTAGTAATGGGGAATTAATAAGATATAAAATCCCCTATCAAAAACCCTTGGGTTGTGGATTTTACAAAGAGAATGGAGGTCATTTATTGTATAGCATAGTACATGGCCAGTGGGTCTAGGGCAGCAATCTTCAATCAATCACCTGGACATTTCTACAACAAGATATATAATAATCATATTGAGACTGAATAAATATAGAATCTCACACCATTTCAAATCAGGTTTTAATACCAACTGAGTTTTGTTATGGAAAAAATAAATGGGTTTTCAGACTGTGGGAATGGGCTTGCACACTTGTGTTAGCAAAGAGAATCTAGAAGATGATTAAAATAATTAAGCATCATGACCAAGTGGAGTTTACACAAAGAGTTCACTATTAGGAAATACATTAATAACTTATTCTATTTTTAAGCTAGAGAGAAAGAGCATATTATTACCATATATAAAGATATTAGACATAAATCATCAAAAACTAGTCACAAAAACTCTTGATATAATAAGACCAAGTAGATAATTTTTACATGATAAAATATATCTACCTCAGTCCAAAAAGACAGAATTGTGTTTAATAGGTAAAGGCATTCTCAATAAAGTCAGGAAAAAGACAAGGATGCTCACTATTATTTAAAGTTTGACTAGTTAATGTAATTAGAAAAGAAAAAATTTTGGAAGAAAAAATTGGGAAGAAGAAGATACAACTGTCACCATTTGTATGTGATATGATTGTATATTTGAAAAACACAAGAAAATAGACTGAAAACTACTAAGGACAATTTAGTAAGATAGGGTACAAAATGAATATACGGGTCTCTCCCTACACATGCACACTCACACACACACACACACATACACACACACACACACACACACACACGAAATATATATATTACTAAAATAAAATTGTGCCACAGTTTATGATGTTTCCATATCAATGAAATGTAATAAATAGTTCATAGTCTTAGCAACACATGAAAATCTGGTATATGGCAGATAAAGTAGTATTTGGAATACTATAATAAAGTAGTACTGGGAAAAAGATAATTTATAAAAGAAATGATGTTAGAACAACTGGATAGTTGTCTGAAAGAAATAATTTTAAATTTCCACCTTATCACATAACTCAGGATATTTTTCAATTCAACAAAGATTAGAATATAAACTTAGTTTCCAAAATAGTGCAAGAAGAGAATCTGAACAATTTGATTTATAATCTTGAAGTGGCTATATTTTGAAAACAAACAAACGTCTCCACATAGCAAAAACAAAACAAAAACCATGGTAAAAAATTTTTTAAATCTTAATTACAAATTATAATCATATCCTAAAGGGTTAATCTCACTCATACGTAAAGATCTTTAGGAAACTGGTAGGGGAATATTACTCAGTCATCAGAAATGATGAATACCCAACATTTAAATCAACATGGATGGGACTGGAGGAGGTTATGCTGAGTGTAATAAGTCAAACAGAGAAAGTTAATTATCATATGGTTTCACTTACTTGTGGAAACTAAGAAATAGCATAGAGGACATTAGGAGAAGGAAGAAAAAAATGAAGGGGGGGAAATTGGAGGGGGAGACCAACCATGAGAGATGGTGGACCCCCAGAAACAAACTGAGGGTTTTAGAGGGGAGGGGGATGAGGGGATGGGTTGACCCAGTGATGGGTATTAAGGAAAGCACAGATTGCATGGAGCACTGGGTGTTACACATAAATAATGAATCTTAGAACACTACATCAAAGACTAATGACGTACTGTATGGTCACTAACATAATATAATAAATAATAATAATAATAATAAAAGAAAGAAAGAAATTGGTAGGGAAAAAGAAACCAATTGTGTTTTAAAAATGGGCAAAGAGGGGCTCCTGGGTGGTTCATTTGGTTAAGTAACTGCCTTCGGCTCAAGCCCCACATCAGGCTCCCTGCTCTCTCCCTCTCCCTCGGCTTCTGTGCTCCAGCTCTCTCTCTGTCAAATAAATAAATAAAATCTTTTTTTAAAATGGGCAAAGAATTTCAAAAGTCATTCCACAAAAAATGAAATTAAAAAGTTTCTAAAATATATGAAAAATTGCTCTAACCAATTTTAGGGAAAAAAAAGGCAAATGAAAATTTGATATATTATTTTTACTTACACATTGACACAAATCCTAAAACTTAATACCCACTTTATTGTTCCTACTGTGGTAAAACAAGCCAACTCTCCTATTGTTGGTGGATGTATAAATTGGCACATCCCCATGGAAGGAAATTAGAATATGCCAAAATTACAGTATATGTATATTTTACTCAGCAATTCTATTGCTTTTTACAGATGTTTGAAATGACAAGCAAGTACTAGTATTCATTTCTTATGTTGTATTTCAAGTTTTATAATAAAAAATAATTAGAAAATTTGTAGAAATATCTATAGAGTTAAATTTTCTTTTAACATGTTATTAGTTAACAAATTAAAAAAAGAACTTATTTCTTCCTTTAAGTAGTCATTGAGGTATTTGTGTTGGATTACAATTTAATTAGCTTCCGTTTACCTTTCATTTATTTTTTCATCTCATATATTTTTAAAATTGTGATAATCTATTTAACATCAACAGGTTATAGGCTATTATTAAAAGAAAAAAATTAAAATAAATAACTATTAGTATTTGGAGGATATATATGCATACAGTTTAAAAATCAGAAAAAAATACTAAGAACTATTCAAAAACTAATAAGGTAATATACCAAATTTCTAAATGTGAAAACTCAAATTTGTTAGGTTGCTATTTCTATAATAATCAATTAAATGGAAATCTTATCAGATTTTTACGTGATGTAATTTTTTTTGTAAGTTGACAAAACTTGGAAAATTTAAGTACATGGAAAAGAATGTACTTGGTAAGGTTGGGCAATTCAATCTACCAGATATATTAAAATTATGTATAAAGGGCCACCTGGGTGGCTCAGTCGATTAAGCAACTACTGTCAGTTCAGGTCATTATCCTGGGGTCCCAGGATCCAGTCCCACATCCAGCTCCCTGCTTGGCAGAGGGTCTGCTTGTCCATCTGGCCTTTCCCCTCTCATGCACTCTCTTATTCTCTCTCTCGCTCTCTCAAATAAATAACGAAAACCTTTAAAGATAAATAAATAAATAAAGTATAAAGATATAATAATTTTAAACAATATAATACTGGAATAAAGTAAACAGATAAATAAATTAGAAAATTAGAAATTAGCCTATAACATAGTATACAGTTAAGGTAACATCCAAATATATGGAGAAAGAATATATTAATTCTAAAAATATATTATAAAAATTAATCATCTTTTTAAGTTAAATTACATTTTCATCTCACCCATTATATAAAAGTAATTTTCAGTTGGATTAAAGATCTAAATGTAGGGGCACCTGGGTGGCTCAGTGGGTTAAAGCCTCTGCCTTCGGCTCAGGTCATGATCTCAGGGTCCTGGAATCAAGCCCTGCATCGGGCTCTCTGCTCAGCAGGAAGCCTGCTTCCTCCTCTCTCTCTCTCTCTACCTGCCTCTCTGCCTACTTGTGATCTCTGTCAAGTAAATAAATAAAATCTTAAAAATAAATAAATAAAAATTTAAAAAATCTAAATGTAAAAGAAAAAGATGATATCATAAAGGAGTTTTTAGAATACTATAAACTTTAACTTATTCTCAGGATAAGAATGGTCTTCCTAAACATAAAAGAAAAAACAAATCTATAACAGAAAAGATTTAAATGCAAATTAAGTAACATAATTTTTTTCCAAAAATTTCTTCATAAACTAAAAGAAGATAATGTCCAGTTTGGAAAAGTCAGAATGCAACATTCCTGTGCCTTATGGTAAGAGTGTAAAATGATATATCCCCTATGAAGGGCAAGGAAAGTGTTCAGGACTTTGATCCATCGATGTCACATTTAGAAAGTGATCAAAAAGAAATAATCAGATAAACACATATATAGAGAGAGATCACACAATCGTTTATAATAGCAGAATTTGGAAAACCTGAAACCTAAATATTTAACAATAAAGTGGTTGTTTAAAAAACTATAGTATATCTACATAAACTGACTACTAAGAAATATTACAAATAATATTATAGAAAAAAAATTAAGGACATTCCCCACAGACACAAAACACATGTTCAGAGTATATAATTAAATTAAACTATGGGCCAGAAATCATGCAAATATGACACTATTTTTGTTGAGAAGGAAATATATCATACCTATAGTAAAAGACAGGAAGAAATACTTCAAAATGTTAATAGTACTTAACTCCATTGAGTAGGATAATAGAGGATTTCTACTTTCTACCCTTTGCTAACCTTTATTATTTTTTTTTTACATCTCCAACAACAAACATGTATTATCCCTGTGATTTACAATTACAGTTTAAAACAGAATATAGACAAATTCTTTAAAAAGATCATGTAATCCTTTCTCACTGTTTTCATAATTTAATAATAATTGATGTGTCACTTATTAGAAATGGAACTATGAATTTTTGTTATAAATTTGTAGACCATCAGTTATTAGCTAATACTTCTACCATTTGACTGGCAACTCCTGCAACTAGGAGATTCTTTATAAAGCATTTAGAAAACCTCATCACCCATTCTATGTGCCTACTAGGGGCAATTGCTAAAATAGTCACTTAATTATTAGGGCAGTTGCTAAAATATTTCATTTACATTTTCATGAAGCTATTTCACAATATCAGACTTTTAGGTCTAAAGTTGGATGCAAGACTTTCACCTTAATTTGATATTTTCTCACTTCCTCTTAGGTAGACAATTAGTAACAGGTGAAACATACATAAAACAAACACACGGAAGGTGAAACATTTTCTGACAACAGTACATATCCATTGGCTACAGCGCCCCTGAAATAGTTCAGGATGAAAGAACAGCCTATGAAAGGCAGTTTTAAAGTCTGCATTTCACTGACTCCATAACTGAAGGTCAGAATTATCATATTGGTATAAAGTAGATGTCAAAACATAGTAATTATAAGTAGCTATTTTAATGAGCCACAAACAATAATTTCCTATTGCTTTCATAAAAATTCCTCCAAAATATGAAGGGGAATATTTATATTTATGTTGTCTTAAACCAACAGGATTCCCTCTTAATTCATCAGCAAATTAGATTTCAAAAACGTTATTTTACAATGTTGACATAATGAAAATTAATGCCACATGTATTCCCCGCTAATCACATCTCTTCTTTAATTATCAGAGATACCCAGCCCTTCAGAAAGTGAAGGAAGGCAGGCCAACTCATTCAGAAACGTGAATTTTTTCTCTCTGTTTCCTCATCATCATATAGGGAATGCTTAGCAGCTATTCTTTCTTGACATAAACATTTGGAATGTTGAGTCTGGTCATCCCACAAAGCACACACTTGTTCCCTTGAGAACAGAGCTGCATACACTCCATCAAGTGTCCTGGATATTGTTCAGGATGCCATTCCACAGGATGCCTGAGAGACTGAAGGAAGGGTAATGAACACACATGGACTGAATGTCTTGTTCCTGAACATTCATATAACCTCCAAGATAATCTGGCTCAAAGATGGTTGTTTGGAAGAGTTTTGGATATATCTTCCAGAACTGGCTGTGCATTTCTATTCTTAACTCCACCTTCTCTCATTCTTGAGCCTCTCTTCAATTATGTTTCTATAGAATATTGCTGACTTCTAGGATTGTGTATAGTAATCTTTAATTAAGATACCTCTAAGAACCAGAGATGACAGGAAAAGGGCAATTGGGGTCATTGATGGGTTCCATGGAGTTGGATTTAATTCTGGGAGTAATTAAGTGGGGGTCGGGTCTCTCTAGGAATCCAAGGCATTTAGTCTTGCCAAAACTCGTGAGCTCCTAAAAATAATCTTATCTCTCTAAGGAAGGCTCATTGTTCACAGGAGAGCTTCACTGAGGGCAGAGTACAACTGGGGTGTGGAGCAAGCCAGCAGTCCACTATGAACCCTGAGCTCTTTCTCATATGACCTCATATGACCACATACCCACGTGGCTCTGAGAGGCATCCAGAGAAACCAATGGGTCACTGCTGTCTATGAAGGCACAAATTAAGGTACAGAATCTTGCTTCCTCCAAGCCTCCTCTCTGATACAGACACATTATGAAGTTGTCCTTCTTCCTCTCAAGTCTACATTGGCAGGTAGAAGCTCAAGCTTTTCAAAGAGGCCCAGAGGCTGTGTCCCACCACGCGCACCATTTTGCTCCCCCCCACCCCCAGTGAGCATCAGGGTTGCCAAGTCAGATAAAAGTAAAACATGGTTGCTATGCAAATAGTATCCTTTGACCTTTGAATTTGAACATCTTTGGAAGCATTTAGACAAGATGAACCTGGAGAGCCTCTGAGAAGGTTGGACTCTCTTTCTCAGAAGTTTCAGAGGCCTGGAACAAGAGTTTCTCACAGACTTATCCTTGAGGCATAGATTCCCAGATCCCTTTCTTACAGAAAAACCAAGCCCCCTGTGCTTTCTACATTCCTTGTCATTAGTGAAGAGGAGACCCAGAACTCCAGGTTGATCATCCTCCAGGCTCTCTTCCCCATATGGTTCTGGAGCTAGAAGGTAACACCCAAACCACCCCTTTCCATTTCTGTTCCCTGCTTTTTCATTCTCCATCACACCCATCATCATCGGCATGGTATACATCTTATTTCTTAAGTTGCTTGTCCCCACCTCCCCACACAAGCATAAACTCCAGGCAGGAAATGATATTGGTTGTCTGCTCTTGTATCCCCACTAATTACAACATACTGAAGGTACACATATATGTTTTTGGATAAATAAATAAGCCCCCATATTGTGCCTTTGGAAGAGCTTGGATTAGATAAGAAATCTGGTTCTCTGAGTTATTTTAAACTCAGTTATTTTTGAAAAGTATTAATCTTCCATTTCATAGTTTTCCTATGGAGAGTCTGGGATGCTTTGCATGACAGGAAGGAAGGTGCTTCTCAGATTTTTGTCCTACTTTAAGTTTGCTTTAGTTTACCACCCAGATTAGTGGCACATATACTGATGAGAAGCACACTGATGTGATCTAGTAGAGACAGGTGGATGGCCAGGGGAAACTGAGTCCAGTTTGCTCATGAACTGCTTTATGATCTTGCCACGGATGCTGAAAGCCTCTTTTCCTTAAGAAGCAGCCGTATGTAATAAACGGGTCACTTTAGTGCAAAATTAATATAACACTTTAGCCAATATTATCCTTAATGATATGTTTTATCTAACAACAGGGATCGGACTTTTTAACAATTAAAGAAGCCATGAGCATTGACAGAATATGTGATTTGTCAGTATTTGGTTAAAAACTACTACTACTCAATGCAAAGACATAAAACAAATTCAGAAAATGCTACTTGATCCCAGGGGAAGAGGGAGAAAACCTAATTGCAGGGGATAATATTTAATTCTAGGAATCAGACTGTGCAACTGGAAAAGAAATCAGAAATAGGGCTTCAGCAGGGACAAAGGAAACTTGCTAAGCAATGTCTCTTCCAGCATGTAGGGACTGGGAGACTCTCCAAGGATCGCTGTGGCTGAGGCAGGAAGCCCTTGCATAAGACCTCTGATATTTAAATGGAGCTCTGAGCTGCTTCAAATCAATCTATCAGAAATGTTAAACCTCTTTTGAAACATATTTATGGTTGGATGCCCCTCAATTGAGAAAAGGGAAATGGGAAGTTCCTGCATGCATACTTATTTTGCTTACAGGAGCCTCATTCGTACAAGGTGATGGCACTACGCAGCCATAAACGTGGCTGCTTGTCAGGCTGGATAGCCAGCCAACTCGGAGTCCTTCCTTCCTTTCACCCGTCACTTTTATGTGTTCTGCAGAAAGGTTCATAAAGCAACACACCTGTCTTCTGGAAGGCTAAGCACAGTTAGTTTCCAACATCATTAAATGACAAAACAGTCGGCAGTGTTGGATCCAAATCTTGAAAGCCTGCCTCGCTCCCAACTTTCCGTGTGAGGATTTTAAATAGGAGCAAGATGTAGCCCTAGGGCCTGATGTCACGTGATTAAGGTGTGGCGTTCTTGGTGTTGGCTTGCTTCGACTCATCTGCTTTGATTTGATTTGGTGCTTTCTTTAAGAGTGGGGACACGTGAGAATGAAAAGCAGTGCAGGAGGAGAGCGGCAGTATGGACAAGAGCACACAAGCATTTCAAGCCAGAATTCCTGCAGGTTGATAGCAAAAAAACTTAATTGGATTCTGTTTTAGCTCCCAGTAAATGCAATACTTAGGTCCCTGAGCTTAGTGAAGCAATCAGCCCCCACTGCAATGCCATCTGAAATGCATCCCCCTTCCGGTCCGCCAAAGTCCATGTCCACATACACACACATTCATAAACACTTTCACGCTCACGATTTCTTTCACTGTTAAAAGTGATGTCACTAAAACTGTGAGGAAAATAGCTGGGAGAAACACCAGGTATTAATGACACCAATTAAGCTACATGTGTTTTCTTAGGCTTATCAGATGACTAAGTCATCAAACACAGGCCTAATGAGTTTAAATGTGGGGAAGAGTAAACCTTGGGTAACCGGGAGACAGTAGGAAGATGCTGGACTAGAGAGAGAATGCCTGGGTGCCGGATGGATAAGTGAGGGAACAATGAGTCCTAGGAGACTGAAATAGAAAGAGATGTCAGCTGATGGCACCTGCTGATGGAAGTACTTGTCTTTTTTCATATATTCTCTCAATGAGCGGTCTAATAATGATAATTCTTCTACTAAGAGTAATGCTAGCTTTTACTTTTTTAAATCCTCATACATGCTAGGTGCTTTCCAGATATTAACACATTTCCTCTTTACAATAATCTTATAAAGATAACAATAATGACTTCTAATTTGAAAAGGAGCCAACTTGGACTCACAGCTGGGATCTGAACCCTATCCCATCCAACTTCAAAACCGGTAGTGTTTAAGCAGTAGTTTTCAAAGTAACAGCCCCTCTTCCCCCCAGGGCCACTGGCATCACCATTATCTAGAAACTAGTTAGAAATGCACATTTTTGAACCCATCTCCAAACTCCATAATCAGAAATTCTGGGAGTGGGAGTGGGACCTGGTATTCTGTATCTAGACAAGCCTTCCGGTGATTCTAAACATCAAAGCCTGAGACCCATTTATTTACATGTTCCCTGTCCCTTAGAGAGTCTGTTCTCTTACAAATGAAGGATGGGTGGAAAGAGGACAAAGCTTGAAATAATTACCAGCCATGTCATCGGAGATCAAGTTATACCAGGACAAGAAATACAAGGCTGAAAAGGAAGGTTAAGAACACAAAATACCCTGTAGTTAAAGCAAGGCCACTTAGGTTGGCAAAGATCTAGGAATGGTAAATCCCAATGCGTGCCAAGGCGGGTCCCCCAAGGATTAGAAGCGATATAGGTGGCAGATACTGGGGAGATGATACCCAGGTTAAGCTGTCAGGAATGATCAGGCCTAAATGTATTTCTTAATAACTAAGCCATGGTCTTTGAAAGCTAAGTTTAAATGATTTTTAAAGAATGCAAAAATCACTAGAGAAGGCACAACAAGGAAAGGAAAACCCAGACATGAACACAGCTCCTAATAATCCATTCTTCATTCATCATGTTTGCCTTTACCGATCTATATGAAGTGATTGTTTCAACTGAATTATTCTTTCTGTAGTTAGGCTATGGTAACTATTCACATTTTATAAACCATAATTATATTTAAGACAATTTCATCTTTTTAAACAGGTATATTGGAGTCTAATTGACATGAAATTCACTCTACACTTTCACAATGTACAGTTTGCTGTTTTGACATATGCACACCTACTGCCTACTTTAGTGTAGAAAGTGTCCACGTCTATTGTTCCCACAACTTTCCTAGTGTCCCTCTGTCCTTCTGTCCAGCCCTTCTCTGCCCTACCCCATCCCAGACCACCTATTTTCTGCTTTCAGTCATATACATAAATTTGCATTTCATAGAACTTTGTACAAAGGGAATAATTCAGTATGTACTTTCTTTTGCTTGAATTCTTTCATTCAACACAATTATTCTGAAATTCATCCATGTTGTAGCATTTATCAATAGAAAATGATCAATATCATTTTCCTTTTTTATTGTTGAAAAATACTCCATGACAGAGCTATACTACAGTATTATCTACCCATTCACTTCTTGATGAACATTTGGGTTGTTTCCAGTGTTTGACCATCATAAATGAAACTCCTTACACAAGTTTGTGTGTGTGTGTGTGTGTGTGTGTGTGTGCCTATATATATAAGCACACACACCGGTGCCTGGGTGGCTCAGTGGGTTAAGCCGCTGCCTTTGGCTCAGGTCATGATCTCAGGGTCCTGGGATCGAGTCCCGCATCGGGCTCTCTGCTCAGCAGGGAGCCTGCTTCCTCCTCTCTCTCTGCCTGCCTCTCTGCCTACTTGTAATCTCTCTCTGTCAAATAAATAAATAAAATCTTTTAAAAAAAATAAGCACACACTTTATATATATTTATATATATTTACATAAATATTTAAATATTTATATATTGCATATTTATATATTATTTTATATAAATTTATATATTTACCTTCTATTGCTAAAATACCTATATGTAGACTGCTAGGTGGATAGAGTACATGAATATGCATTTATATGCATAAATAAGCATATAGTACATGCACATTTCACTTTTTTAATTCCATACTTTCAAATGGCTATATTATTTCAAATCCCCATCAAAAATTCATTGGTGCCAGTTCCTCAGCATCCTCACCAGTTCTTGGGATCATCAATCCTGTTTAATTTTAGATACTCTAATAGAAGTATGTTATTATTTCATTAAGGTGTTAAATTGCATTTTCCTAATGACTATCAACCTAATGTTGAACATCTTTTCATATGCTAATTTCCATCTGTATATCTTTTTTAGAGAGATACCTACTTAAATCACTTGCCCCCTTTTTTCTTTCTTTTAATTGGGTTGTTTGTTTTATATTATTAAGTTTGGAGAGTTTTGTATATATTCTAGAGACAAGTCCTTTATTGGACATATGCTTTGTAAATATTTTCTCCCAGTATGTGCTTTATCTTTTCATCCCGTAAACAGTGTCATTTGGAGAGAGCAAGTTTTTATGATTTAATTATGATGAAGTCCAATTTGCCAATGTATTCTTTCATGAAATGTGCTTTTGGTGTTTTAACTAAAAAATCTTGGCCTAATGTAAAGTCAAAAACATTTTTCTATGTTTTCTTGAAGAAATGTCTTAGTTTAAAATTTTTACATTTAGGGCTGTGACTCATTTTGTGGATATGATTCAAAGAATTGATTGAAGGTTCATTTTGGTTCTGTTTCAATATGTATATCTAGTTGTTTTACTTTTTATTTTTTATCTTTTGATAGGGAAAGACGGAAGGGTAAGGAAGGGCAGAAGGCGAGGGAGAGAGAGTCTTAAGCAGGGTGCGCGCTCAGTGCTGGATTCGATCTCACAAACCTGATATCATGACCTGAGCTGAAATCGAGTCAGATGTTTTCCCAACTGAGCCACCTAGGTGACTTTATCTAGTTCTTTTTGCACCATTTATTAAAAAGTCTATTCTTTCTTCACTGAATTTTATTCATACTTTTGCTAAAAATCAGTTGTCCGAATATACCTATATGCATTTTCATGTATTTCTGAACTCTCCATTGTGTTCCACTGAAGTTATTTTAGCTATTCTAGGTCCTTTGCATATCTAACTGAATTTTAGAATCAACATATCAGTTTCCACTCAAAAAAAGTCTATTTTGATTGGCATTACATTGAATGTAAATTAAATTAAATAAATTAACATGAGGAGAACTGACATCTTAACATTTAGTCTTTGAGTCATGAACATGGTATGTCTCTTTGTTTGTTTAGTTCTTTAATCTCTCTCAACAATGTTTTTTAGTTTTAGTGCACACGGCTTTCACATCTTTGGTCAGTTTTATTCCAAAGTATTTCTTTCTCTTTTTAAAATATTATTGTAGTTAGTATGTATTTTTTAAATTCCAATTATTTGGTGTTAGCATGTAAAAATAAATTTGGTATTTGTACATTGGTCTTAGAACCTGTAACATTGCTAAACTCCATTATTATGTCTTCTTGCTTTTTTTTTTTGACATCCCACTGGACTTTCTATATAGATAATTATTTTTACTTGTAAATATAGTTCTATTTCTTCTTTAACATTTGTATGTTTGTTAGTTCTTTCCTATCTTTTTGTGCTTGGTAGAACATCTCATACAATGTTGAATAGAATCGCCAGAATCATATGTATTATATGGACGTGAAAGGGAAATCATTTGGTCTTTCCCAGCTGCTTTGATTTTACCTGTAGGTTTTTCATAAATGGCCAAATCAGGCTGAGAAAGTATCTTCTACTTGAACTTTGCCAAGAGATTTTTATCAGGAATAGAGATTGCGTGTTGTTAAAGGCCTTTTCAATAGCTATTAATAAGATCATGAAATTTTCTTTCTATACGTTTAGTACAATGAACTATATTGATTTCAAATACTAAGACAACCATGAATTCCTAAGATAAACTACATTTGGTCATGTCTTTATATATAGTTGAATTTGATTTACTAAAATGGCGGGGGTGGTATTTTTATTTTTATTTTCTAACATTATTTATTTATTTATTTGAGAGAGGGGGGTGCGGATGAAAGAGAGCATCAGAGGGGACAGGTACAGAGGGAGAAACAGACTTCCTGCTAACCAGGGAGCTGGGTGTGAAACTTGATGCCAGGACTCTGGGATCATGACCTGAGCCAAAGGCAGTTGCTTAACCACCTGAGCCACCCAGGCACCTGATGGGCGGCGGGTGGGGGCATGTAATGTAAGTTTATGAAGTATGTTGGCAAGCAGGGATTTTTTTTCCTTTTTCTTTTTTCTTTTTTTCATTTTTCTTTCTTTCTTTCTTTCCTTTTTTTTGGGGGGGGGGGTAATGTTATTGTTAGGTTTTGTTATGAAGGTTTTCCTGACCACATAGAATATGTATGACAAATATTCCCCTTTTCTCAATTTTCTGGAAGAGCCTGTGTAAAATTAGTATTAATTTTCCCTTATTTGTTTGGCAAAATTCACCAATGGCTTATGAAGTTATCTAAGCTGGCTATCTCTGTGGAAATGTTTTTAAAACAAATTTAATTTATTTAATAGACATAGGGCTATTTGGGTTATTGCATCTTGAGTAAGCATTAGAACTTTATTTTTTCAAGGCATTACATTTCCTCTGGTTGCTGAATTTCTAATCATAAAGTTGTTAATAATGCCTTACTATCTTTTTAATACCTTCAAATTCTGTAGTTATTTCATCTTATTCCTGATATTGGTATTTTCTCCTTTCCATGGTTGTTTTTTCCTAGTTCATCTGGTGAGAGGTTCATCATTCTTATTTTCACAAATACTGAATTTTTGGATTTATTAATCTTTGCTAATATTTTTTTGTTTGTTTTTTATGTCATTGATGTCTGCTCTCGTCCCTAGTGTTTCCTTTCTTCTACTTACTTTGGGTTTACTTGCTCTTCTTTTTATACTTTCTTAAGGTATGATCTGGCATAATCAATTTGAGAACTTTCTCCTTTTCTAAAATAGGTGTTTTCTGTAAATATCCTATGTTCTACCTTAGTATCATCTGCCAATTTTGATGTTTATATATTCACTAAATTGAAAATATTTCCTATTTCTTTTTTAATTTCTTCTTTTTACCATGGGTTAGAGTATCCTAGTTTCCAAATATTTTATATTTCCTAGGTATCTATTTGTCAACGACTTCAGATTTAGTTCCACAAAGGTGAAAGAACATGCTTCTATTATTTGAATTTTTTTGTATTTATTAGGATTTGTCTTGTATCTTATCTAAGAATGTATCTTATCTTGATAAATACTCTATGTGTAGCTGTGCAGAATGTATATTCTGCTGCCTTTGAGTATGGTATTCTGTAACTGTTAATTACACCGATATGATTGATAGTGTTAAGTGTTACATATCCTTATTGACATTCTGCCTACTCTGTTTTATCCATTATTGAGACAATTATTGAAACCTATGATTATTATTGGATTTGTGTATTTCTTCTAGCAGTTTTATTAGCTTTATTTCTTTTTTTTAGCTTTTCTGTTATCTTTTTTAAAATTATGTTGTGTTAGTTACCACACAGTACATCATTAGCTATTGATATAGTGTTCCATGATTTATTTCTTGTATATAACACCTAGTGCTCCATGCCATCTGTGCCCTCCTTAATACCCATCATCAGGATCACCCATTCCCTCATCCCCATCCCTTTTAAAAGCCTCCGTTTGTTTCCCAAAGTCCATAGTCTGTTGTGGTTCATCTCCCCCGATTCCCTCCCTTCATTTTTTCCTTTCTTTCTCCTAATCTTTGGGGTAAATACCCAGTAGTGCAATTGCTGGGTCATAGGGTAGCTCTATTTTTAATTTTTTGAGGAATCTTCACACTGTTTTCCAAAGTGACTGCACCAACTTGCATTGCATTCCCACCAACAGTATAATTTCATATACTTCAAAACTCTTTTATTATATACATCAACATTTAGGATTCATTATGACTTCTTTATAAATTGACTCCTTTAGGCCTATTAAACGACAATCCTTATGCCTTATGTTATTTGCTCAGTAACCTTATTTTGACATTAATATATCCAATCAGCTTTTTGTTGTTGTTGTTAGTGTTAGTATGCTACATCATTCTACATTTATCTATTTGTGTTTGTGTATTTGAAGTCCTCTTCTGGTAGGCAGCATAGAGTTGTGTGCTGCTCTTTATTGTCTGCCTTCTACTTGGGGTATTTAGACCATTTATATTTGACTACTGATAGATGGTTATGTTTAAATCTACCGTATTATTTTCTTAATAATCCCTTTTCTTCTTCCCATTTCTTTCCCTTTCCGTCTTCTTCTGCCTTCTTTAAAATATTTTATGATTGTATTTTGTCTTTGGTTGGCTATTTAAATTATAACTACTTTGTTGTTTTATTGGTTTCTTTGGGCTCGTAGTATATTATCTTTTACTCATCAGACTTGATGTTCATGTAATATTAGATCACTTCATGTATGGTATAAGAATCTTAAGAATGGTACATTTGAATTTAAACCCTCCTGACTTTTATAAGATTGTGGCCATATGTTTTACTTTTACATATGTTATATACCATACAATACTTTGTTTTTATTTAAATAGTAAGTTATATTTTAATGAGATTTAAATTTTAGTGCAAAGTTATATATTTACACACATATTATTTTCAATGCTTTTCATCTCCTTTATGTAGATCAATATTTTCATCTAATGAAGCTCTTCTTCAGTCTGGATGAAATTTTTATTATTTCTTATAGGATAAGTGTGTGTTGGTGAATTCTTTCAGTTTTTTCGTGTCTAAAAAATATTTAATCTGCATGTTTTAAAGATATTTTCACTGGTACAGAATTCTTGCTTGATAGTTATTTTCTTTCATCACTTTGAAGATATTGCTTCACTGCTTTCTCTCTTTTCTATATTTTTTCTAACAAGATATCAGCTGTTCTTTTATTTTTTATTCCTATGAAGGTAAGACATTTTTCCCCAACCCCACCTCCAGCTGCTTTTAAGATTATTCTTCATCACTATTTTTGTGCATTGTGATTATTATGCAACTTGATGTAGTCTTTTAAGTGTTTCTTATGCTCATGATTCATTAATCTTCTTGAACCTATAGATTTATAGTTTCTATAAAACTTGGAAATTTTTCAGCTTGTATTTCTTCAAATATTTCTTCTTTCTCCCTCACTTTGAAAACCCCAATTATACATATATAAGCTCGAGAAAATTTTCCCACATCCGATGTTATGTTCATCTTTTTAAATTATCTTTTCTGTTTTTCATTTTGCATAGTTTCTACTGTCATGCTTAAAACTTACTAATATTTTCTTGTGCAATGTCTATTTTGCCAATAATCATAGCCACACTTTGTAGTTTTCATCTCTAGAGATTAGATTTGTATTTTGTTTGGGTTTGGTTTTGTTTTCCTGGCTTCTACTTAAATTTTTTGAATAAATGGAATAAAGTTATGTGTTTTAATGTTCTTTTTTGTGTGCATCCTAGTATCTGTGTTATAGTAAAAGTTAAGTTACTTTGATCCTTTTATGTTTGGCTTTTAAAGAAAGTTCAGTAGAACTAGATCAGTGCTCAATCTAGACTAACTGTTTTCCATTAGGACAAGAAACGTAGAGAACTGTACCCAATACCTTATTGATCATAAGATTTTCCAGTCTGGCTGGTGAAGACTGGCATTTTTCCCAGCCCTAATCCCTTGTGGTTCTTCCCTGGCCTTAGGTAATTTCCTCACATACATAGCTGATCAATACTCAGCTGAATACTTGAGAGAAACCATCTGCAGGTCTCTGCAGTTCTGTCTGTGGGCAGCTCTCTCCTCACCAGAACTCTGTCCTGCAAACTCAAGCAGCTTTGTTCTCCCCAAAACCAGAGCAGTGTAGACTCAACTCTAGGAAGTTTTGCGACTTCGCAGAATGGCCTAGAAATGGTGAAAGTAGAAACACTGGGCAATCATTGAGCTCCCTGCATTTGTTTCCCAGCTCTCAGGGATCGCTGTCCTCCCTTGCCTGATAGCCAGAGTCTTGAAAACTATTATTCACATATTGTTTTTGTCTTTCGTAATTTCTATTGGGGAGTGTAGGTCTAATCAATTACTGTACCTCGGACATAACTGGAAGAACATAGTTTAATTTCATAATTTATATTTTCCAACAGAAACCCAGGCTCATTGAGTTTCTGTCTTTCACAGAAATGCTGAGCAATTCATAGCTAAACAAATCAGAATAATAATATTCAGCACCACCACAGTAAGTGCCAAATGGTTGTCACTAAATAGAGTACCTAATATTTCTTAGCCATTTTGCTGGATAGTTTAGACAAATTATTTATATTCTTACCATATTATGAGGTTTTACCTTTTCTTAAAAATTTGAATTCAATTAGCCAACATATAGTAGATAATTAGCTACAGATGTGGAGTTCAGTAACTCAAGAGTTACAAACAACACCCAGTGCTCACCACATCAGGTGCCCTCCCTAATGCCCGTCACTCAGTTACTGCATCCCTCAACCAGCAACCCTCCAGCAACCCTCAGTTTCTTTCCCATAACTAAGAATCTCTGATGGTTTGTCTGGTTTTACCCTTATTTTTTAATTTTATATAAATAAGGAAAATTTATATATAATTTATATAAATTATATATATAATATGATATAGATATTATAAATATAATATTTATATTTTATATAAATAAGGAAAATTTCCTTATTTATTTATATAAATAAGGAAAATTAGGTTTAGGGATGTGAAATAATGTGCAATATACCCAGTAAATGATGTACTTCTCTCTCATATCTGGACTTTTCTAATTCCAAAACCTTCATACTTTTCATAGTGCTATGGTTATTATTTACTATAAAATATAAACAGAACATTGAATAATGGATTTTCTAATTATTCTTCCCAGCTAAGAACGTTAAAACATTTCCAACTTAACCACCTTAAAAGATTTAGCTGACTAGCAGAATTTTAAAAGAGACTTTCTGTAGATCAGCAGGGAAAGAAAATTTATATTGCAAGAATGAAAGTGATAAAATGGAAAGAATATAAAGTGGTTAATTTTATCACT
This sequence comes from Mustela nivalis, assembly GCF_964662115.1. Lineage (NCBI taxonomy): Eukaryota > Metazoa > Chordata > Mammalia > Carnivora > Mustelidae > Mustela > Mustela nivalis. The sequence goes on along the minus strand of NC_139030.1, from coordinate 89,620,769 downwards.
CAGTTTAATGCCAAATACTGAGAACAAGAATTTGCAGAAGAGAAGGGGATCCAGAGATGCAGAAATTCTAAGGAAGACTCAGAGGAGGAAATTGGTTCATTTGACAAACCACCAAAGAGCACATAATTGCTGACTGAGACTTTTAAGAAGCTGTGTTTTTCTGATGGTTTATAAACCATATAAACCACCTTCTCAGATGTTGAAGATACAAGGTTTTTAAAAATTAATATTACCAATCTGACCTTCATTAAAGGTATCAAATACTTTTGACTTAAAAATATTTCACAAATTCGGGACACCTGGGTGGCTCAGTGGGTTAAGCCGCTGCCTTCAGCTCAGGTCATGATCCCAGGGTCCTGGGACTAAGCCCCACATCAGGCTCCTTGCTTGTCAGGGAGTCTGCTTCTCTCTCTGCCTCTGCCTGCCACTCTTCCTGCTTGTGTGCTCACTCTCTTTCTCTCTCTGACAAAAATAATTAAAAAAATAAAATCTTTAAAAAAAAAGAAAAGCTCTTTAAAAAAAATATTTCACAAATTCATGTTCTTTTTACTGGAAGATACTCTCAGTTCTTGGTTTAATTATTTTAAATAAGTAAAAATGTAATATTTTCAGTATAAAAATAATCATCTTTAAGCTTTTATGTTATTGTAACTTTTAGAAAATATCAATTATATTGTATTACTGCATCAAATCAGTGATAAAAATACACAAAACACAATAAAGCTGAACAAACATCCCATACGTATTGTGCAAATAACTATCCAATAGTCAAAAATGACCAGTTAAGCTCTACTATAATCCATGTAGTCAAACACAATAACCTCACACGAAATGTGGGTTTTCTTTGGATTCAAACCTCCATGAGTATAATATCTATGACTATCATGGGTACAATATATATGAGAATATGAAAAAAAAAATCTATACAGCATTTGAGATTTCTATATTCCCTTAGAGATAACTGATAGTAAAGTATCACCTTGAAAGACATTAGGAAAAAAAAAATTTCCAGAACTACTCTCCATTCATTACTGCTATTTAAAATTTCCTACATTGAGGCAAAATGTAAACTTTAAGACTGTTTCATTCCTATTGAACAGAAGCCTAAGAGAGAATATTGACTGTACAAATGCATACTCATGATATTATTTTATTTACAGCCTGGTTATACAGAATAGAAATGGAACTGATTTTTAGTATCTCAGCATTCTTCAAGCATCCAAGGAACTTAGAGCCAACACTGTCAGAGGGAGAAGAAACTTTGATATCTTTAAACATGGTTTAAGTTAAAAAAAAAAAAAAAAGGCGAAATGGTAACAATGATATTACATGTATGTCCTCAAATGAACTATCAATATAGGTAAAATATTATGGTGATATAGAGATATGAACATAGTATATTACACTATATCAATAGATATGGACATAGTGTAAAACAGGTATTGTTCTCCAAAGAGAGACAGACTACAGACTCTATAAATACATTCTTCCCAATTACTTTCTAGAGAAATCTTAGAAGAATAGAACTTAAAAATTAAAAGAGACTTTTAAAATCATTTAATACGAATCTCTTAATTTGTACTTGAAGGAAACCCAAGGAAAGTAGGTGAAAGTGAGGGGCGCCTGGGTGGCTCAGTGGGTTGAACCTCTGCCTTCCGCTCAGGTCATGGTCTCCAGGTCCTGGGATGGAGCCCTGCATTCTCTCCCCATTCTCTCTGCCTGCCTCTCTGCTTACTTGGGATCTCTCTCTCTCTCTGTGTCAAATAAATAAATAAAATCTTTAAAAAAAAAAGAGAGAGTAAAAAAAGAAGGTGAAGGTGAATTGTTCAAAACACTGCAACAGAAAGAAGTAGAACCCAGCTCTTCTCACTTCAAAGGGACTATGTTTTAAACTAAATAAATACATATTCTGCATGTATTTTGCATCTCATTAGGTATCTGTTGGTTTGTTTTCATTTAACAGGAATGCTTGTACATTTTGAGGACAAGTATTTTATAGAATTTAATTTGTTTTTATATGCTGCTGGGTGTTGAGTGCCAATCAAATAATTCTTAAAGTTATTTTTTATTTCATAAGTACTTGTGAACCTACAAGTAAAAATATGTGTTTAGAAGTGTTTAGAATGTTAATGGCAACATTTACTAAATGTTGGGAAACACCATGCCCCAGGGCCAACTTTGAAAAGAAAGAAAGAAAGGGAAAAGAAAGGAAGAGAAAACAGAATTTCAACTTACTGCTAAGAAAAAGAGATCTCGAAATTTTTGACTGAGATGTTGAAAATAGTTGATGAGAGTTTCTTTTTAGTATCTATATCTGTCCAGTGACCTTTTTGTTATTGTCATGATGAATGCATTCCATGGCATAATAAAATTAAAATATCAACATTTTTGTGCTCAATTTAGTTTAGCAAGTATTTTTTACCCTCCTTCACTTAGTTGACACATATTTACTGAGTACCCACCATGTGCTAGGCATTGTGATAGCTGCCAGAAATAAAATGGTGACAAAGATTAGTCCCCACCTTTAAGAAATTTCCAGCTTTAAGAAAAATCCAAGCAAACAAACAAGCAAAAAGGCAATTAATTCCCATTGCAATATGTTCAAAGAAAATTATACAGAAAATCTGCTAAAGAGTGCCTCGAGGGAGAAAAATAAATAAATTAAATTTTAAGTCACTTTGGCTCTATTGGAGAGAATCAGTTATAAGTAACCAATATGGGGCAATCTATTGGTCCTTATGCTTTCCCTTCTGCAGCATCTTTGAACTATTGTGTCCACTAGTTCGAGCACAGCTGCGAAGATGGATTTCATTATTATAACTTAATAAATGCTTAACGCTTTTATTGGTGTCTGGTTATATAGAGGATTGATAGAGCGTTAGGAATTGGCACATTGAATAGATACTTGCACTATATCCTCCTATTTAGTCCCATAATGAGAAAGAAAACCCTGATAGACAATATAGGAAAAATAATAAAATAGGAATTAAAGATTAGGGCCCAGGAAATTATGAATATACAGATTAGAACATTTTTTTTTAATTTCCAGGACTGTGTTTCTTTCTCTCCCTTGCCACACCACTTGAGATTTTTCAGTCATCTTTGTTCTGTTCTTCTGACAGTCCTAACTACTTAAATCATCTATCATTTCACTTAAAACACCAGTAGGTAAATAAAAATCTAATTTCAAATGATAGAATCTGTGATTTGTGCCTTTAATTGTTAGAACTTGAAAATATTGACTTCCACTGTTGTTTCAGGGACTTCAACAGCAAATACCTAAAGTCTTTTGGAAGACTCTCTATAGGAAAATAAAAGTATTCACTTTTCAAAGAATAAGTAAGCAGAAATAGTGGAACCTGTCTTTGTAGCTCCCTGTTGAGACAGCTGGTCAGCATGAAATGGGCAGATTGAGACAAGGTTAAAAAATTGGGTTCAAGATCATACATTAATGAAATATATCCTCTTGATTTAAAAACTACCTATTTCCCCCACAAAATTTTCCAAAACTGTCTCAATGATTTCTCAGTAATTTTTATTGTTTGTAAGAATGTCTCAGTAATCTTTCCAGCTTGAGGAAGATGGCACTATCCAGACTGGTCATGATCTAAACTGAATTACATTTCTGGAAACCTATTACAAGAAGACAAATTTCAACACCTAAAGCAGGCCCCAATCCCCTAGAGACTGCAGGAGCTTTACTTTGCATCTCACAGGTATATGATCATGTGTAATTTAAATAAAAGACTAAGGTTATTTATAGGTATTCACTGGAAACTAAAATGGATAAGTGAGTGAATGAATATGTTAAGGTAGGAATGGGAAAATAGGCATTGTTTCATGCACTATAGGGTGAGCAGGTGAGATGAATGTAAAGCTATAAAAGGTAAAGTTCCCCTTAAAATAGACCTTTATTGGGTAGCTAGGTCTCTTACTGTATACATGTCATCTCATTTAATCTTCCCAACAGTCCTTTTACAGATAACATAGAGGCTTAGAAACTTAATTATAACTCGATTTCATGGCAGTACAATTGTAGCATCTCTATTCACCAGTTTCTTGTCCAAAGCCCATGGACTTTGGACATGTGCTCTATGACCAGACTACCTACGTATTACATTGTCATTCATATGCTCCATTAGCAAAGGTCAACATTGAACAGGAACCTGAGGCTCTAGAACAAACTCATGGGACTTTATAGCTTTTAATACTATAGCGGTGTTCTGCACTCTACCCCAGCTTCATTTTCTCTGGCTGCACTGGTAAGGACCAGCTCAGTTGCAAATGATAAAAAACCCAGGTCCAGTTGACTTAAGACAAAAAGATTCACCTAAACGAAAAATCCAAGGGCACCTCGCTCTAGATGAATCAAGGAACTCAGACAATCTGAGGACTTGATTTTTTGTCATTTCTCTGTTCTGCCTTTCTCTTGTTGGATGCATTTTGAGGCCCTTCCAGGTGACAAGATGGGGGCCAACAGTTTCAGGCTTTCTTCCTTTAGGTGTATGTCTAGTGGAGAATAAAAGAATGGATAGATCTTTTTACATAATACTTAGTGTGACTCACACTGGCCTGAATTGAGAATAAAAAGATTCCTGCACAGAAGTACATGATGTTCAGTTGGCCAGGCTGGAGCTACTTTCCCATTCCTAAAGATGACAATGGAGACAATACCACTAAAGTAATATGGTAGGGAGTGTGAGTATTTTCCCAAGAAAAACCAGGAGTGTTATACTCAGGAAAACAAAAACAAAAAAAAAAAACAATAAACAAAAACAAAAAAAAGTATTGTCCCCTAAATGTCAGAAAACATGACATTTCCACTACAGTTCAGAATTAGGAAGAAAATAGAAATATTTGCTATAACAAAAAAAAAAAAAAAGTCTGTGGGCACATGCACCCAAACTATAGGTATTAGCCAATAACTGTGATAAACACATCTCAGATCATTCAAGACCAAGCAAACTTTGATATAAAATATACCATATACATCATACCATGATAAAATATATCATGTTGTTACATGTTCAACTCATACCTGAGGAGGGAGAACCACCTTTGGATATAAAAAATTCTGATGGAGAACATCACCCCAAAATGAAGAGACCTAGAACATGAGTCATGTCTTTAATAGACTAGCATCCATGTCACCATAATGGTAATAATATCCTCAGAATAGATGTTCAGAACATCTATTAGCATTTCATGAAGCACAGTTTGAGAAATCTTGCATTTTTTATTTTATCTCCTTGGTGAATATTCATATAGAAATATATACAGAGATACACCTAGTTTATGAATAGTTTTTGATGTCCTGAGTTTGGGAAGGAAAGCATGGAGCTTTTAATTTTGGTATCTAAAAATTGGCCCGTATTTCTTGTTCTTCCTGTGACCTGTGGGAAACACAGTCAAGGTCAGGGGATAATCTATAGACATGAGCAAAACTAAATAATCATCTTGGTCTCATTAGCATATGTCTAGGTAAGCTAATCAATAACAAACAGCTTCCCTGACACTATGAGAAAAGAACTTAATCATCACAGACACTTCTGGAAGATGTCATGACATCTTTCAGATTTTTTCCATGAGACATAGGATAGTCTATGAATTTCAAATGACAGAATCTGTATCAATATAACCTAATATCCAATAATTTTTTTTTCATTTTTTTTAAATTTTTTATTTTTTATAAACATATATTTTTATCCCCAGGGGTACAGGTCTGTGAATCACCAGGTTTACACACTTCACAGCACTCACCAAAGCACATACCCTCCCCAATGTCCATAATCCCACCCCCTTCTCCCAACCCCCCTCCCCCCAGCAACCCTCAGTTTGTTTTGTGAGATTAAGAGTCACTTATGGTTTGTCTCCCTCCCAATTCCATCTTGTTTCATTGATTCTTCTTCTACCCACTTAAGCCCCCATGTTGCATCACACTTCCTCATATCAGGGAAATCATATGATAGTTGTCTTTCTCTGCTTGACTTATTTCGCTAAGCATGATACGCTCTAGTTCCATCCATGTTGTCGCAGTTAACAAAATCAAAAGACAACTGACAGAATGGGAGAAGATATTTGCAAACGACATATCAGATAAAGGACTAGTGTCCAAAATCTATAAAGCACTTAGCAAACTCAACACCCAAAGAACAAATAATCCAATCCAATAATATTTTTGTTTTATTGTCATCCACATTGCAACATTGAAATAAAAATGGAAAAAAAATATTTTACTATTTACATAGAGAGCAGGTCATTTTCTTCACTTTGCAAGAGAAGAAGCTCTTTCACATATAGAAGGCTTACCAACCAGCTAGCCTACAAGAAGGGAGGTAATGGCATGCTAGCAAGTGATGAAGATGTGGCATATGAGGACTATTGTTCAGTTCCATTAGCAACATGACCTTGAGCAAGTCACTTCCTCAGTAGAAAGCTCCATTTGCTCACTTGCAAAATGAAGCCAAAAAAACCTGCCCTGCCTGCCTTCGGAGTCTGACAGATAAATGTGTTATGAAAAGCATTTTACCAAATATTTTTTACAAGTTTACAATATTTTTACAAGTATGCACAAAAAATGCATACTTGTAAAAAAAAATTACAACATTTGAAAGGACAAATAGTTTCTATTATTGTGTAAGTAAACCATTCATTTTGTTCCCTGATCTTTCTTTTTCAAAACCACTAAGACCATTGCATAATACAGTGAAGTGGTTTCAGGCAGAGCCTGTGGCAATAGAGAGACCATTTCTCCAATGCTATTTTATGTGACTGTGACCCAGCTTTTCAGACTTTTATCACCTTAGATTCCCCTCCTATATTGAAAAAAAAAAAAATATGAGGATTAAATGAGATGATATAGGTAAAATGCTTTGCATAGCACCTGGCACACCATAAATACCAGCAATTTATTGTGTCTAATATCAGAAAGGTTTGTGATTCTATTTTCCTTAGGCTTGCTTCTCCAGGCTTCTCTTCTACTCAAGTCTCTTTGTTTGCCAAAATAGCCCAATGCAGTGCCAAGTAGGACAGATATCTTTGGTTCATTGTAGAAATTAAAGGAATACAGGGAGAAATGGAATCTGGTTTGGGAAAACCATTCTCTCTAGCACACAGTGGTCTTCCCAAGGTCCTTGAATTGATGCAAATTACTTTTAACTATATATCAAGCTACTTATCTGGTCCCCAGAGACCCTCTTTTAAATACTTTATATTGTTGTTGTAAAAGTCTTCCTCCGGACATTACAAAGAAGGGGTCTATTGAGAGGTTGCTTTGTGAAGTAATAAAATTGTAGCATTTTACACCTTAATAGACCACCAATGACAAATCTTAATGCCCAGAGGAGCCATCAAGTAACATAAATAAGAGAAGTAGGGCTTGTATTCTTTCAACAAGGATTTTCTTTATTAACATATTAAAACCAAAAAGAGGGGTGTTTAGGTGTCTCAGTCAGTTAAGCATCCAATTGGTGATCTGGGCTTAGGTCATCTGTTGGTGCTAGGATTGATCCCAGAGTCAGGCTTCACACTCAGCAGGGGGTCTGCTTGAAATTCTCTCCCCCTGCCCCTTCCCCCACACGCATCCCCCAAAATAAGTAAATAAATCCTTTAAAAAAAAGATAGCCTTCATTACTAAAAGAATTATATTCTTTCCATATATTTTTGAACCCTGTTAATGTCTTGACTTTTAGTTTTTCCACTTTAGATGGAGATGTGGAAACTAAAAAATATTCCCATACTATAAACTCAACAATAGGCAAAGTGATACTAGCATTTAGCCCCAGTATGAGGGAAAGAATAAGAAGTGGTAAACACTGGGACTAATGAAAGAAACCCATGCCATTTGAAACAGAGGCACCATTCTGCTCTGGCCAATTCTGCCATGCAAGAATGTGAGATTGGTATTAAGTCTTACAATTTTTGAATAAAAGCCAGAAATCTGATTTTTTTTAATGGCTATCCTAACTTTTTAGTGTTGGCTTCAAAAAAAATTAAGAACATAATGCAGGTCAACAAAAAATACCTGTAGGCCAAATGTGGCTTTGGGATTGCTGACAAGTGCAAGACCCCTGTTGCAGAGAAGTAACTGACTGTGACTTGCTCAAGGTCACATTGATATTGGCAAAGCTGGAAGTTGAACCTGGATCTCCTGACCCCCGAAGCCCAGGAAAAAATCAGTCTGTCTTCTCACATTTAAACCAGCCACAATATCGTTGATGACAGAATGAAGAGAATGCATGATAATAGAATGTAGCAGTTAGGTATGTGTGTTCTTATTCTTCCTCCCCTTATTTTTTTCCTAAAGAGATGTCCTCATTTTCTCATGTATTATCCAGAACATGATAAAACCCCTTTTCTCCTTTCATAGTATGATAATAATTCTCACACTCACAGAAAACAATCTTCTGCTTGATAGCAAATGTCTTTGTAGATTTAAGAGAATACACTGCAGCCAACATGCAGAGAGGTTTGGTACAAGAGGCACATATTGTATCATTTGAATCAATATTTTCAATGATATATATTCAGAACAAGTCATGCACATTCTAACTGCTAGCTTGCATAGTTTTTAATACCCAGTGTGAAACTTAGAGGCCATATATTGACATTCTGGTCAAAATGATAGTTTCCATACAGCATAGCAATTGCAAAAACACTCATTTGGTTACAGATCAGGACATCAAATTCCAAATACTAATAAAAAGAATTTTTTCTTGGACATAGTACAGATAATTTGCCCAGCCTTTCATGCTTTAATGCACCCCAGGTTTAAAGAGATTACTCGTGGTTACCTGGTAAGCTAATGCCACCCAACCCAAGAGCTATATGACAGCAGGTGCTGAATAGCAAATTATTAGGTAGTGGGGAAACAGTGATTAAAACCTGCAGCTGGCCTCGTTACATCCATAATTATATTTATTCAGAACATTTGGAAGAGAAACCACATTTCCCCTGCCTTTCTCATAAGCAGGCTCTCTTTCTCTTTTTCCTTTTGAGCTATTGAAGTATTTATATATTTCATCTACTTATTAATAGTGTGGAAATTCAGTAAGAAAAGCTGAACTTCAAACATTCATTTTGTCAATTGGTTACGTAGCTGGAACCAAGTTGTTCTCTCCCCATCCAAGGGCATTGATTAACTTCCTTTAAGAGTCTAAACCCCTTTGAGAACCTTATACTCACAGAGACTTGCTTTTATGCTATAATAAAATCAAAAGTTCTGAAGACTGGGGGGAAAAAAGAAGAAAAAAAGTTGCCAATGTTAATTTCTCTTCCATCTGCTAAAGTTCTATGACACCTCCAGCTAATATCATCTCCTCAGGAGAACTAAATCATCAAGGATACATATGTCAGGGGCAAAAAGCATCTCAGTTAATCTGAAAAAGCCATTTGTGTGAATACACCACTCCGTAATGAGGCTGTGAACTGAGTCTTTACTACACTAATAACAATGTTGGAAAATTTTGCAAGAAATGGAAGGGACTGGGATGTTCTCACCTTCAACCCATCACATTCCTGGAAGCTACAGCTGTGCATTCATATTGCAGGCAAGCCTTGAAAGATATGCAGAGGTCATCCTTCATTCAACTCTAATAGGGACTTGCCTCTCTGGCACAAATCTTTGTTAGGGGATTTGTAACATCTCCATGATTCTTAAGAAAGTATCCTTTGCTCCTTTGATTACAGCCTTAGGAAAGGGGCCAGTCCTGCTTTGTTTCATTACTGTACCTGGAACCATAATGCAAACAACAGCTAACATGTGTCAGAGCACTTAATATTTTATGGAGGAGCTCATTTAATTCCCACAATAGGCTTATGAAGTAGCTGTGATTATTATCCCCATTTCGCAGCTGAGGAAACAAGGTCTTCAAAATATTAGGTGTCTTGCCTAAAATCACTTCAGTATGCAATGTGGCAGGATTTGGATGTAGGCAAGTTCACTCTTAATCCCTCTATTATGTTGAATGTACAATGATAGCCCTCATTATTTCTTGAATTTTATTCACTCTTAGAAAATACCATTGCAAAAAAAAGAAAGAAGGAAAGAAAGAAAGGAAGAAAGAAAGAAAGAAAGAAAGAAAGAAAGAAAGAAAGAAGAAAAAATAAAGAAAATACCACTGCAGGGGCACCTGGGTGGCTCAGTTGGTTAAGCATCTGCCTTCAGCTCAGGTCATGATCCCAGGGTCCTGGGATGGACAGGTTCCCTGTTCAGCAGGGAGTCTGCTTCTCCCTACCCCTCCTTGCTCTTGTGTTTGCTCCCTTTCTCCCCAATCTCAAATAAATAAATAAAATCTTTTAAAAAATTATTTAAAAAAAAAAAGAAAGAAAATACCATTGCAGTATTGAAAGTACTACTTAAGCCATTTCCCAGCTGTGATTTTTTTGATTTTTGGTGGGATTTTTTGCTTGTATTTTTACTTTTCATATATATAGTTTATATTTTATTACTTAATTGTACCGTATTATGGTAAGAGCACTTGAGATTCTATCTCCACACATTTTTAAGTGTGAAATATATTTTTGTAGATTACAGGTACAATGTCGTACAACAAATCTCTAGAGATTTATCATCTTAACTGACTGAAACTTTACTGCTGTTGATTACTAACTTCCCATTTCCCCCTCCCCTCGCCTCTAACAACCACCAATACATTCCTTGATTCTATGAACTTGACTATTTTAGAGACCTCATACAAATGGAATCATACAGTATATGTCTTTCAGCGGCTGGCTTGTTTCACTCAAGCATAAAGTCTTCCAGATTCATCCAGGTTATTGCATATTGCAGAATTTTCTTTTTTAGGCTGAATAATATCCTATTGCATGTTTATACTATGTTTTCTTTCTTCGTCCATTCATCTGTTGATGGATATTTAGGTTGTTTCCACATTTTGGCTCTTGTGAATAGTGTTGCATAGAAATGCCAATATCTCTTTGAGATCCTGACTTAAACTCTTCTGGATAAATATCCAGAAGTCGGATTACTGAATCATATAATAGTTGTATGTTTAATTTTTTGAGGAAACTTCATACTGTTTCCCATAGCAATGGTGCCATTTTGCATTTCTGCAACAGTCTGCAAAGATTCCAGTTTTTTCCTCATCCTTGCTAATACTATCTGTGTGGGTCTTTTTGATCATGGGCATCCTGACAAGTGTCAGGTTACAGCTTATTGTGGTTTTGGTTTGTATTCCCCTAATTAGTGACATTGAGTATTTTTTTCATATACCTGTTAAATATGTGTAGATTTTCTTTGGGAAAAAAAAAAAGTCCATTTTTAAATCAGTTTTTAATTTTTTTTTTACTATTGAGTTATTAGAGTTCCACATATATTTTGGAGATTAACTCCTTATTAGATATATGGCTTACAAATATTTTCTCCCATTCCACAGATCAACTTTTCACTCTGTTGATTGTTTCCTTTTTGTGCAAAAGCTCTTCAGTTTGATATAGTCCCATTCGTTTATTTTATGTTTATTGCCTGTGCTTTAGGTGTCATATCCATTAAGACCAAGGCCAATGTCATGAAGCTTTTCCTCTATGGGTTTTTTTTTTCCCCCCTAGGAGGTTTATATAGTTGGCTCTTATGCTTAAGTGTTTAATCCAATTTGAGTTGATTTTTGTGTATGGTGTAAGATAAGAGCCTAATTCCATTACACGTGGATAAGAGTGGATACTAGTTTTCCCAACACCATTTGTTGAAGAGATTATCCTCTTCCCATTGTGTATTCTTGACAGCCTTGTTGCAGCTTAGTTGACCATACATCTGTGGATTTATTTCTGGACTCTCCATTTGGTTCTATGTGTTTGGCTTTATGCCAATACCACAGTATTTTGATTACTATAGATTTATAATATAGCTTGAAATCAGGGAGGATGATCCCTCTAGCTCTGTTCTGATTTGGCTATTCCAGGTCTTCTGTAGTTTCATACGAATTTTAGCATTATTTTTATCTATGCCTGTTTAACAAAAAAATGTCCTTTGGATTTTGATAGGGACTGCACTATATCTATAGATCATTTTGAGTAGCACAGACATTTTAACAATATTAAGTCTCCCCATCCATGAACACAGGACATCTTTCCATTTGCTTGTGTCTTGTTTCTTTCATCAATATTTTGTAGTTTTCAGTATACAAGTGTTCTATCTTCACAGTTTATTCCTGTTTTATTCTTTTTGGTGCTATTGTAAATAGGACTGTTTCCTAATTTCCCTTTCAGACAATTTCAATGTTAGTGTATAGAAATGCAAATGAATTTTTGTGTTGATTTTGTATTTTGCAACTTTACTGAATTTGTTCAAACAATCCTCAGAGGCAGGGGTGGGGAGTGTGTTCTTCAGAGTTTTTTATGTATGCTCATGTTGTCTACAAGCAAAGACAATTTTACTTATTTCTGATTTGGATGTTTTTTTTTTTCCTTGTCTAAAGGAGGGCTTCAAGCACTGTGTTGAACAGAAATGGTGAGAGTGGACATCCTTGCCTTGTTCCTGGTCGTAAAGGAAAAGCTTTTAGTTTTACCTGTTGATTATGATGTTAGCTGTGGGTTTTTTATATACAATCTTTATTATGTTGACGCAATTTCTTTTCTTCCTAGTGTGTTGATAGTTTTTATTATGGAAGGATGTTGAATTATGTCAAACACTTGCTCTTGAGTATAGGCATGCTGACAATACTGACACTATCTTGTTCATGTCCATCCAATGGCCTGCCTTGGGGCTACATGTTCCAGGCTCTTTGGAGGTTAATGTATGCCTTGACCAGAATGTTGTTCTGATTCTCTCTAAAGTTGCTTCGATAACTAGTGAAGATAACATGGTTTCTTCCCTCTCTACCCTCTGCTGCCCAGACAGCACCATGAGGTCTGTTAAAGGTTAAACCCATTGACCTCACTACAATGACTTCTGCACATTCCCTTGCTCTATAAAATCTGAGGATTAAGGTCTGGACTTAGAGAATAGATGTGCAGCACCTGCACCATCATCTACCTGATCTACTCCTCAGTAGGTTATCTTAAATACAACTCTGTGTGAATGGTATTGCTTTGTTTTTCAGTCTCAAAATGCCTTCTCAGTTTGGAGTATACTTTGGTGTCCCTTCTCTACCTTCTAATTATTGAGATGGTTTGATCATGTGATTTTTATCCTTTATTCGGTCATTATGATATATTATATTAATTGATTTTCATATGTTGAACCATCCTTCCATCCCAGGGGTGAATCACGCTTGGCCATGGTATAAGATGATCCTTTTAATGTGCTGATGAATGCAGCTTGCTAGTAGTTTGCTGAGATTTTTGAATGTATGTTCATTGAGGATATTGGTCTGCAGTTTTCTGTCCTTTTGGAGTCTTTGTCTGGTTTTAATATCACGGGAGTGCTGGCCTCACAAAATGAGTTTGGAAGTACTCCCTCCTCTTCAATCTCTTGGAACAATTTGACAAATATTAGTGTTAATTCTTTATATATTTTGTAGAATTCTCTCATGAAGTCCTGGCATTTTCTTTGTTGAAAGGTTTCAAAAACAATTCTTTCAAACTGATTTTCTTTTTTACATGATGTTCTGCATGTATGTAGTTTATCAGTCAAGGCTAACATAGATTATGAACAACCACAACTATACTTTTGACTCTTACCCTCTCTTTAAATTTCTCTGCTCTAAGTTACCTTTCCTAGGTCTTATATAAAAACATATCAAGTTTTGACCACTTAAAATCACAAAGATAGCCTCAACTCACTAAAGAAAATGTCTAGTCCAAAATATTAATCAAAATTAATTAATCTAAACTTCATTTAAATTAATCTAAAATTAAATTAATCTAAACTTGATTTAATTCCAAATCTCCACTTCCCTCGCTTCAGCGTGGAAGCCAGGAATGGGTGAGAAGATGTGGTCCTACTACTGTGTGCTTTCCCCAATGCTTACCTCCTTCACCTGTTCCCAAACTTCAGTTTCCACTGAGGTCTCCTCATCCTCCAGGTAACACTAGGCAGAACCCAAGACAAGCTCACATGGATTCACTTTATCATGTAGCCCATAGCCATGCAGTGGGAAAAAATACTCAAGCCCATTTACTTTAACAATATCTCCAAACAGTACCTCTCTTGGTTTTGTCACAGAAAGAGCCAGTCAGCCATTCACTTGCCTTCATTCCTTCCTGATCTCTAACCTCTAAACCACTTTAGCTTTCTAAAGTGAAGGTCAAGCATCAGTCTCCTATATGTTCCAAATGCATAAAATACACTTTAAAGCTGTCAGTAAGGTCCTCTCATTAGGCTCAGGATCAGGAACTAATATCTCTATTTGCCCTTCTTAGAAAGTAGAGTATGAGAACTCAGGCAGAACAGCTATTCCCATGAAAGTCTATCTAGCAATGTCCCCTCCCCACTTTGATCCACTTCCTGACACCCTCTAATATACTCCATCTTTCATAAAAGCCCTAAAATTTGCACACTGGTAAGATCACCTCAAAGTCACCTTGTTATCCTGATACCAGGCCATTCAAACCTGATGGAGCAAACTTCCCATTCTATTCTCATTCACAGTTATAGTCACAAAATACCAACAATATTATATTTTACTATTTTATATTATCCATTAAAAAAATCCATTCTTGTTATAGTCATTGTGTTTATCATCTTAGTAACAGCATAATATTCCTTATTTATTTTCCATTTTACCTATCAGTGCCCTATTGTTGGGCTTTTGAATTATAAAACTTTGAATTTTTATCTCTTTTTTCATCCACAAAAAGAAATAATCAAAAATATACAATGGAATACTATGCAGCCATCAAAAAACCAAAATCTTGCCATTTGCAATGACATGGATGGACCTAGAAGATATTATGTTAAGCGAAGTAAGGCAGTCAGAGAAAAACAATTATCATATGATCTCTCTGATATGAGGAATTTGAGAGGCAGGGCAGGGGAGTCATGGGGGGAAGGAAAGAAATAAATGAAACAAAATGAAACCAGGGAGAGATACAAACCATAAGATACTCTTAATCTGAGGAAACAAACTGAGGGCTGCTGAGGGGTTGGGGGAGGGAGAGGGTGGCTGGGTTATTGACATTGGGGAGGGTATGTCCTATGGTGAGTGCTGTGAATAGTGTAAGACTGATGATTCACAGACCTGCACCCCTAGGGGCAAATAACAAATTATATGTTAATAAAATTTAAGAAAAAAATATATATATAAATAAAACCTGGGGAACCTAAGTGGCTCTGTCAGTTAAGTTTCTGTTTTCAGCTCATGTCATGATCTCAGGGTCCTGGGATTGAGCCCCACATTGGGCTCCCTGCTCAGTGGGGAGTCTGCTTCTCTCTCTGCCTCTGCTCCTTTCCCCTGCTCATTCTCTCTCAAATAAATACATAAAATCTTAAAAGATAACATATATATATGGAAGAGGCTACCTTCTCAAAAAATTGACTACTCCTACTTTTTTACAGTCTGAAAATAGAGCAAATAATAAGATTAAATCCAATTAAATATTTTCCATGTTAATATTTTTTTAAATAATGACTACCTCCTGATTTTCTATCTTAATAAAAAGAGATGACTTGAATTAATGTAACTAGAAAAATCCATAAGTCACTGATTTGGGGTGGTATTTTTTTAAGTTATGGTTGACTAAATGCAAGGAAGAAGGTAATTAAGTTCATATCCCTATATGATATCAAAAGGGGAAGAGATGGGAACCTGGGTGGCTCAGTGGGTTAAGCCGCTGCCTTCGGCTCAGGTCATGATCTCAGGGTCCTGGGATCGAGTCCCGCATCGGGCTCTCTGCTCGGCAGGGAGCCTGCTTCCTCCTCTCTATCTCTGCCTGCCTCTGCCTACTTGTGATCTCTGTCTGTCAAATAAAATCTTTAAAAAAAAAAAAGGGGGGGAAGAGATGAGGATTTGATGATGGGGTTAGTACATTCTGAATGGCTTTCTAATTATAAAACAAAGGGGGATATGTTAATTCAGGTTAATCTGCAATAGTGCCCAAGGAACAATGCTGAGACAATTTAGAAATGTATTTGTCTTTCACATTCAAGTAATCTAGAAGAAATCAGTCTAGAGCTTATACAGCATTTCTTAGGATCAGAGACCCAGGGGTCCATGTGCCCAGCTGAAAAAAATAAAATACAAAAATAAAAACCCAGGGGATTTATTTCTGACAGAGAAGGAAAGAATGGATTTTAAAAGACAACTAGCAGTCATCTGGCATGGAAAGATAAAGCAACTTATTTACTCTTATAACTTAAGACCAGATACGGAGTACTCAGCCAAGTGGGAAGAAGACTAAAAGAACAGAGCAATGCAAACTCCCAAAGAAGGAGCCAGCTTAGAAACCAATATTAGGGATGCACAGTAGTAATGCCAATGCTCTCCCTCTGTGCAATTGTGCAATTTCATCCTCTCACTGAGTAAGAATGGAATCTATTTCTCTACTCTTTGAATATGAGTTGACCTTGTTAATTGCTTTGACAGTAGAATGTAGCAGATGTGATCCTATAAGACTTCTGTGGCTGAGCCTTAAGAAACCCTGCAAGCTTCTGTGCTCATCTTTACATTCACTCCCACCAACACATGGGGCAGCCTGGTTAGACTAGTGAATTTGATGAGAACACATAGAGAATGCCCAGGTGATAGCTAGCACCAGGATCTCAGACATGTGAATGTATCTCTTTTTAGACTTTCCAGCACCATCTGAGCTAACACTTGACCAAAGCCTTGGGAGTGAAGTCTGAAGGGGCCCACTGCCACCAAACATGAGAAATAACAAATCATTGCTCCTTTAAACCACTTAGTTTTAGAGTATTTTGTTAATGCTACCACAGACAACTGATACAATGATATATTCGAAAATCATCCCCCATAATGGTTTGATATCTGATATACTTTGAGATGCTGGCTTTTAAATTTTACACAAGCAATACAGTTCTGACATTAAACTCTATTACAAATATTGAAAACATTGAATTGAATTCTAATTTTGGGACTATCAAGTTCACCTTCTTGAAAAGGCATCACAAATAGTTGATTCTTGAAGAGAAAAGTAACATAAAGCCTCATTACCATGTTTGTGCAAGATCTCTTAACATCTCTTACCAGTCCTCGTATAACTTAGAAGGAAATGTTCTTGATTAACAAGGTGAGGAAATGTTCAACTTTCTTATGTAAATGGGGTACAGAAGAAATATGGGTAAAAGCAAACCAATTTCTTAGTTTATTCCAAAGGGACAAATACTGTTAGCATCTGAGATATTGATGCTCAAAACATTGGCAAAAATATAAGAAAAGTGATGCAGATACACCAGACATGGCAGAATAACTGACATGAATAGTAAGGAAAACAGACAAAAAGGACAATCCGTATACTCATAACCTTAAAAATACCCTTCAAGGGCGCCTGGGTGGCTCAGTGGGTTAAGTCGCTGCCGTCAGCTCAGGTCATGATCTCAGGGTCCTGGGATCGAGTCCCGCATCGGGCTCTCTGCTCAGCAGGGAGCCTGCTTCCTCCTCTCTCTCTCTCTGCCTGCCTCTCTGCCTACTTGTGATCTCTCTCTGTCAAATAAATAAATAAATAATCTTAAAAAAAAAAATACCCTTCAAACCTTAGGCCTTCATCTTCCTCAATGCTCACCAATTGTATTTAATACCTCATAGAGGGGGGAAAATTTTCTAATAAAGCTAAGTAAAAGATCCCCATGAAAAGCAGACAGACCAGCTTCCTCCTAAACATACTTCTCCATTTCTTCCTCACCTCTCCTCGCTGAGGTTATGAAACACCCTCTCCCTCACTGACCTCAACAATTTTTGTTTCTCTCCTTCTTTGTTCCTCAGGAGCAACACCTATGTCTGCATGTTGTTCCAAACTGATAGAAAAATAAGATAAGGTAAAATTTAAAATATTCATTTAACACTGGTTTTACCTACCTGACGGCCAGCTTGATTGCCACCCCCCTCCCTTCCCCCGCAAGACCTATTATCCTGGATTGGAAGCATCTATCCAATCAAGGGGCAAGTAAGATTATCAAAAGACCATTTTCATTAGAAGTACTTGTGTTCAGTCTATCACCCCACTCCTGACCACAAAGCATCTACCCCATTCTCTCTCTCCCCTTTAATCATAAGCAACAATATTTTAGTGGTGGGCTTGAAATCAATACATACTCCCTCTTCCAGCAACCCCATTGTAAGAAAGAGGGAGCTTGAATGTGGAAGCTCTAATTGGCTGGTTGTTTACATGTCATGTAAGCAAAACTCAAGAGCTTCAGTCTAAAATGGCATTTCTGGTCACAGAGCCTGACCTGTCTATCCCTATCTTACTCTTGTGTGGCTGCTGATGAAGTACAAAGTAAGAGTACCCAGCTACAGCTACAGTGTCTGAAAAGGCAAATAGATGGAGAGCTGGAGATGAGTTTTGACTCTGATAAACCATGATACAGTAATCTGAGTTAATTGCTCAACTATTTTTTTTTCTCCATTAGAATTCTACCTTCAATGAGCACGGTAAAAATAAAAACAATCTGAACAACTGAAAAAAAGAAAAAAAAGGGATTTTGACAATTGCAAGGTGCCAGTCAATTCTGTGCGGATTTAGTACACAGAAGATCAGCATTTCTCTTTCCTTGACCTCCACAATCTATATGCTCTCTTATCAGTTCTACATTTCAAGACCCATGGCACCTAGGAAGTAGTCTCTCTACATTCTATTCCTGTTGAGCATAAAAGCAAGCAGCAATATATTTACATTCAATTGAAATAGATCACTGCTTCCCATGATGAGATTTAAGGTGACTTATAGTTAATTGAAACAAAAACAACAGCAAGTTTGTTTGTCAGGTGTGAGTGGGAGAGCTGTTCAGTTTATAGATTAAAATGCTATCCTTCATATTTGCCATTACAACTCTTGCCCTACTGGCAGTACACTTGAAACTCTTTATCTAATAAAAAGAAGGAGCCGTGGTTAAGCAGAAAGCTTGTATTAGTTTCCTTGGGCTGCCGTAAGTAAATGCCACAAACTGGGTAGCTTAAAATAACAGATTTTTTTTTTTTTCCCCTCACAGTTCTGGAGACCACAAGTCTGAAATCAAGGTGTTGGCAGAGCCCTCTTCCCTCTGGAGGCTCTGGGGCAGAACTCTCCCTTGGCCTTTTCCAGCTCCTGGTAGTTACCAGTGATCCTTAGTGTTTCTTGACTTACAAATACATCACTTCAATCTCTGCCTCCACAGCCTTCTCCTTTATGTCTGTGTGTCTGTTTTCTCTTCTTATAAGGACACCAGTCAGGGCACCTGGGTGGCTCAATCAGTTAAGCACCTGCCTTCAGCTTAAGGCATGGTCTCAGGATCCTGATATGGAGCCCCGCATGCGGTAACCTGCTCTGTGGAGAGTCTGCTTCTCCCTCTGCCTTTGCCCCTCCCCCTGCTCATCTCTCTCCCTCTCCCTCTCAAATAAATAATAAATAAAATCTTTAAAAAAATAAATAAATAAGGACACCAGTCATTGGATTAGGGCCCAACCCAGTGTGACCTCATTTTAGCAAATTATATATACAAAAAACTTATTTTCAGAGAAGGTCACATTCTGAGGTTCTGGGTAGATAGGAATTTGGGGGAGACATTATTCTCTCCATTATAGGGATGCTAGTGAAGGATTCAGATGATCTGAGTTCCTTCCTGAGATCTGTCACTACCTACTTGTGTGACAATGGCCAACTCCCTTCACCACTCCAGACTTCAGGGCCTTGCCTTAATATGTACAGCTTTTGAACTAGATGTTCCCTGAGAGCCCTCCAAACTCTAGCCATTTATGATTCTGTTGTGCTCAGTTTCAGCTGTCCCAATTTCCCCTTATAAACAATGGCATATATTTACGGCCAGCTGGCCAGCCAGGGAGAGGCAGTCCTCATGCAACAGAACAATGGTAAATGGTCTCCTGTTAGGAGGCTTAGTCAGTGAGCGCATACGTTTCAATTAGGCCATTGCATGGGTTCTATCTTAAGATACAGCACCAAGTAAAAACCAATGGATTTTTATGGCCCTCCAAAAACAGGATTTATTCCTAACACACGCATGTAAATGTCCTTGAAAAATATTTTCTAAGACATAGTAAAGAGTGAAGCAACATGATAACATTTGTGTTATATTTCTTCATAATTGTATGTGGTCTTTGCAAGCTACTTGTTCTCACAACTCCTGGCATCAGGATAATGTCGATGTCAAACATACAATGAACTTTTAAACAACACCTTTGCCTGGATCATCTGTATTTTTATAAACATAAAAATGTATCATCATGAAAATGATTAAGGGGATGTTTAAAGCTGAGACATGAAGAACATTCCCTACCTTTAGAACACTGTATCTTAAACACAGCTTGTTGGAGAAGAAATAACATGCAGTAGTAAAAAGAGAGGAGCCTGAATATGATATTTTGCTCTGCCATTCATTAGCTGGGTGGCTTTAGACAAATCACTTAACCTCTCTGAGTCTCTGTTTTCCTCATTTGAAAAATAAAGCTAATAAAATAAAAATAAAGCTAATAAAAGCTAAAAAAAAATAAAAAAGACATATAGGGTATCTGTAAGAGATGAAAAAGTACATATGAAACTCACTTAGCTCAATGATTCTCAGCGAAGATGGGGGAAAAGAAGAATCCTACTGAAAAAAAATGTGGCAAGAGACTGAAATTCACACCCTTGTCCCATCCCCTAGGAAATGAGATTTCTTCTTCCTTTGTGCCAGCACTGCCAGACCCATATCTCTACCTACACTCAGGGTAGGACTGGAACAGGTCTTGTGTTTCTTCTTGAAGACGACTACCATGTCTCCTTCATCTTTCTCTCTCCAGTGCCCAGGAGAGTCAACTCTCTTTCAAATGAATAAGTAACTTACAAAGAAATAAAAACTAGGGAAATTTTAATTTCACAGGTAGATATTAAAAGCTATAATAAAGCCTGAAAGAGTTTGTTCAGAGAAAGATTATTAAAGGTACAGGTGTCATAGACCCTAATCCCTAGTTGATGAATTTGTTATTTGATCATTTCATCTGGAAAAAATTCTAAGATGTCTTTTTTTTTTTCCTTCCTATATCATGCAATATATTTGTGCAGGCTGTGTGTGTATAAACAGAAAATAGCCATTGCTGTATTAAGCTATAATTATATACTCAGAGCCCTTTTAATTGCTTGTTTATCACAACCTGATGAGGAATGTCACCAATGCCATCATTTTTTTACAGAGCAGACCCCGAGCCATAGAAAGGTTAAGTAGCTTAGTGAGGCACATGCAGTGAATCAATGGCAAAGCAGGAGTTAGAGCCTGCAACCCTGGAATCCTTTATTTATCGCTTAGCACCACTGCACATGAGTTATCGCTATTTATAATACTATGTTCTTAACAAGAAATCTTGGGAGACTGGAGGTTGAAAATTGATCTGAGACAGGTTGCCACCTTCCCTTAATTCTTCTTCTGCCCCAAGCAGACTATCTTGTTTATCTGCCAGCTTCATAGAGTTACTCAGCACAACACCCTTACTGACCTGGTGGTTACATATCTCTGCATCAATGAGTAGAAATTAGTCACTGATGAGGGAGGCAGAGCCAAGAACCCTACTGGAAACGTAGAGGAAATCTTGATAGTTGCTGCCCATAGATTTTTGTAATCGGGGCCTTTCTACAGCTGGGGTTTGTTTTTTATAAAGTCTTATTTAGAGCCAGTTTTTTACAATATTACAAGTGTTTCCTGTAATACCTCCCGTCCCATCCAGCCTATGCTTCCCATTATCATCACTCATCAATATTAATCACCAGTTTTTACTAGGGATAAACCTGTACTGATACATCATAATCCACCAAAGTCCAGTTTAACCTCAGAATTCACTTTTGGTGGTATACATTCTACGGATTTAGAAAAATGTATAACTATATATATATATATATATATATATCCTTCATTATAATATCACACAGAGTATATGCACTGCCCTAGAAATCCTTTGTGTTCTGCCTGTTCATCCCACCCCTACTCTCTATCCCTAGCAACCACTGAACTTCATATTGTCTCCATGCCTTTTTCAGAATGTCATATAATTGGAGTCATACATATGCAGCCTTTCAGATTGGTGCCCTCGATTTTGTTATATGTATTTAAGTTTCCTCTATACATCTTTTCAGGACTTGATAGCTCATTTCTTGCTGGTGCCAAATAAGATTCCATCGTCTGGATGTACCACAGGTTATCCATTCACCTTTCATTATCATTCATGAAGAACCTCTTCGTTGTTTTCTAGTTTGACAATCATGAATAAAGCCAGTATAAACATCCACGTGAAGGTTTTCAAATGAACATAAATTTTCACCTTCTTTGGAAAAAGACCGAAGAATGTGATTGCTGGGTTGTACGATAAGAATAGGTTTAGTTTTAAAAGAAATGGCCAAACTCTGTCCCAAAGTGACGACACCATTTCACACTCCGTCCAGCAATGAATAAGTGACTGTTGTTTCACATCCTTGTCACTATGTGGTGTTGTCAGGGTTAGGGATTTTGGTCATTTTAATAGGTGTGTAGTGGTATTTCACTCTTGTTTTAATTTCCATTTCCCTGAAGACGTACGATGTGGAACATCTTTTCATATGCTTATTTGCCATCTGAAAATCTTTTTAAAATCTTTCACCCATTTTTCAACTTTTTTTTTCTTATTGCTGAGTTTAAAGGTTCTTTGTAGATTCTGAATAATAGTCTTTTGTCAGATGTGTGTTTGCAAACATTTTCTCCCAGTCCATGGCTTGTCTTTTGATTCTCTTGACATGGTGTTTCATAGTCCAGAAGTTTGTTATTTTTTTTTTAATTTTAATGAAATCTAGCTTACCAATTATTTCTTTCATTTTCATGTATTTGGTGTTTTATCTAAAGGCATTACCATACCCAAGGTCATCTAGGTTTTCTCCTGTTACCTTCTAGGAGTTTTCTGATTTTACATTTAAGAATGGGATCCACTTTGAGTTAATTTCTGTGAAGGTTATACAGTCTGTGTCTAGATTCATTTGTTTGCATGAGGATGTCCATTTGGGGCCTTTGTTTTTCACTTATTGTTCCCCTCACTGTCAAGGGCAATTTCTGTGTGGAATCCCTAGGTCTGCTTTACGTTGTCCTTGCTCTGTTCTTAATCTGCTTTGCACTTTAACTTAAACTAGAACTCAGACCTTCTAAGAAAATAACTGACCGAATTTGGTGATTTAGTGATATGGGCTGAATTGTATCTTCATAGGTTGAGTCCTGACCCCACTATAACACAGAATGTGGCTCTCTTTGAAGATAACCGATCTTTAAAGAGGTAATTAATTTAAAATGAGATTATCAGGGTGGGCCCTAATCCATTATAAGTGGTCCATCTAAGAGAAGATTAGCATATACACACAGAGGGAAGACCCTTACAGACAGAGAGAAAAGACAGACATCTACGAGCCAGGAAGACGGGCCTTAAACCAGGCCCACTCACACCTTGACCTCAGACTTCTAGATTCCAGATTTGTGAGAAAATAAATTTCTGTTGTTTAAGCCATTCAGTCTGTGGTACTCTGTTTAGGTCACACTAGCAAACTCATACAATTAATAACCTTAATTTTACGCTTTACTACTAATTGGCAAGGATTGGCTTGAAGAACTGAAAGTATTGAATCTGTCACATAGTGAACACCCCTATTGTTTTAACTACTGAGCATCTACTGTGTGTCAGGCTCTGTCCTGTTGCTGGGCATACAGTGTTGAGCAAGACATACCTGTTGCCCTTAGGAGGCTCACAAGTACAAGAGGAGATAGACAAGGGAAGAGAGGATTATCACCCCATGATAAATTAGCAATAAAACAGAGGCACACCAATGTGCCACAGAGACAGAGAGAAGACATACAATCCAAACCATGTAAGAAAGACATCAGGAAATCCATCCTCAACAGAGTTTTAAAGAATGAGTAGAAATCAGCCAGTGACAAGGGGGCCTTCCATGAAACAAGGAGACACTTAAAAATGCAAGAGTCTCTGAGCACAGTGCATTCCTGAATGCTGCACAGCCAGCACGATTGAAACATGGGATGTGAGTGGAAGTGCTAGAAGAAAAAGCTAAAGAGGTAAGCAGAGGGCAAATCATGGTGTGTTGTAAACCATGATTTCTTTTGGTTCCAAGCAACCGTGCGGCAATACCCAGTTTAATTCAACCAGTGCGGCTTTAGACTCAGTAGAGGAGTGAAGAAACACAGAAAAACTCTAATAATCCAAATTGTCATGTCTCACTGTAAAAGTGGAATGTTGATCATCCTATTGTAATAGTTCTATGCTTATGTATATTTATTCTCAGCAAAACTAAAACTCTTCTCCTCTGAAATGGGTATCTGTTACTCTTATTCCAGGGACTCACCACATCTTATATTTTACTCCTTTTGGCCATGGATTCTACTTGCCTAAATCTACATCTTCTCCCTCATCAAGTCTGCTTGAGGAGTCTCTCCCTCTGTGCCTTCCCCTGCTGAGATTTCTAGATTAATGGACTTTAGAACCTATGAGATAACAGAAATACAGAAATACACACACAGACACACACACAAACATATATATATATATATATATATATATCCCCAAGTCTTGACACTGAGCTCTTAAAATCCTTGAAAATTCCTAAGCAATAAGAGAACTAGGAGGCAACTCTGGGTGGGCTCCAGCATAAGGGCTGTCCACAAAAAGACCAAGCTATGATTAGAAGCTTGGAATTTTCAACACCAGCCTCACCCCATTCTCTGCCCCAGTCTCAATTCTCTAGAGAGGAGAAAGGAGCTGGAAATGGAATTAATAAAAGCCTCCATCAAATCCCCATGACATGGGGTTAAGCGAGATTCTAGGTTAGTGAACATACCATGTATTAGAAGGTGACACACGCTCAACTCCACGGGGAAAGAAGCTCCTGCATTCAGGACCTTTCTCAACCTCACCTGATGTATCTCTTCATCTGGCTGTTCATCTGCATCCTTTATCATATCTTTTAACAAACTGATAACCATAAGTAAATTTTTCCCTGAGTTCTATGAGCTGTTCTAGCAAACTAATTGAACCTGAGGAGGTGGTCTATGACTCTCAGGTTTATAGCTAATTGGTCAGAAGAAAAAGTGGTCACCTAGACTTGAGACCGGCATCTAAAGGGTAGAAGGAGTCTTGTGGGACTGAGCCTTTATCCTGGGGTATCTGATATAATGTCTAGATATATAGTCTGAATTGAGTTATATTATACTCAATATACATGCTGGTATCGCAGGGAACTTTCTGATAGGGGAAAACCCTATACATCTGGTATCAGACATGTTGTGAGTGTGGTAGTCATGTGAGAGTAAAGGAGAAACTCAGGAGGGAAGACTGGCTTCTATTTAAGACAGAACCATTAAGATAAGAAGCACTGGAGAGAAAGGGAAGATTATACCTTTGGTTCTGAGCATGTTGAATTAGAATGCCTGTGAGACAGCACATCAGTCAGGGGAAAGAATATTATTACAATTCTCATAACAAAACCTGCCAAATCTCAGAGGCCAAACACCATAAAAATGTATTTCTTGTTTAGTTGTTCTTGGAATGGAGGATAATCTGCTCCATAAAATCATTTAGGGCCTTCCATCTTCAAAGAGTGGCTTCAAAGTCACCTTGTCAGTGTCCCACCTTAGATGGGAAAAGAGAAAAAGTGAAGAAAACATACCTAATCTTAAGTACCTAACCCCAGAGGTAATATATCACCTTTAGTCACATTCTTTTCATAAGATCTAATCCCATTATTATTATTATTATTATTATTATTTTATTATCATAAGGATTAATAGGGTGAAATTATTATTAGGGTGAAAGGGATTATTAGGGTGAAAGGCTGCTGAGAGTAGTTTAGCTGTGTATCTGAGAAGAAGAAACAGCCTTTATCCATCCAGTTTCTGCCACAAATAGCTGAATGGAACTTTCAGAGGCAAATGAATATAGAGTAAATCTTGAGCTGATGGTATATTTGGGAAAGATTAGTTGGATCCCTAGGGCATGGATGCAGCCAAGCTCCAGGAGCAGACCTGGGCTTGTCAAGAATCACTCTTCTTACATCCTCTTCTTCTTGGTTTCTCAAGCCATAATGGTAAAAACCTGATCTCTGATAGCGACCAGATTCATGTGCTTCAGGTAGGCACATGAAAAAAGACTAAATATAAATATTTTTTTGTTTGTTTCCAATTACAAATTTCTAGGAATGTTTTCTGATTGGTTCTCTGCAGATCATATCCCTACCATGACCGTTCAGTTGAGCCAATCCTGTCACAAGATACTGGCTGCGAGGAGTCTCATTATATTATATGGATGAGGGAGGGAGGAGGATCAAGCCTGAGAGACTTGGGGGTGGGTGGGTAAAGGGGCAGGAAATAGGACTGGGCAGCCAACCAAATGAGTAACTACTACTGAGACTCATTAGAAGTATATTAAAGGAAATACACCCCAGCTGTATTTCCCTATGGCACTATGTAAGTGCCAGACGGAAGAAGAGGAATCTGCAAAGAAATTTACAAAAGAAGAACATGTGATGCCCACGAAAGCAAGAGACTCAAAAAGTAGAAGGGCCCAAGCACTTGAATGATGCATAGAGGGAAGTCAAAAATAGAGGGAATAAGAGTCAAGAGTTGGAATCAATGCCAATAGACCGCATGCTTTAAGACTTATTTATTTATTTTGGGGGGGGGAGAGAGAAAAATCTCAAGCAGACTTCCTGCTGAGCTTACAGCCCAAGAGGACTTGATCCCACAACCCAGAGGTCATGATCTGAGCTGAAATCAAGAGTCTGATCCTTAACCAACTAAGCCACCCAAGCGCCTCTAGACCATATACTTTTAAAAGCTGCTCCATAGGGGTACCTGGGTGGCTCAGTGGGTTAAAGCCTCTGGCTTCGGCTAAGGTCATGATCTCAGGGTCCTAGGATCGAGCCCCACATCGGGCTCTCTGCTCAGTGGGGAGCCTGCTTCTTCCTCTCTCTCTGCCTGCCTCTCTGCCTACTTGTATTCTCTGTCTGTCAAATAAATAAATCTTTAAAAAAAAAAAAAAGCTGCTCCATAGTGAGAGGACAAATATCATAAACATGATGCTAAGTGAAAGAAGTCAAATACAAAGGCCATATGTTGCATGATTTCATTCCTATGAAATTTCAGAATAGGTAAATCCATACAGAGAGCAGACTAGCTGTTGCCACGTGGGGGATGGGTGGGAACAAAGAATAACCACTTAAAGGTAGGGGTTTCTTTTTAGGGGAATGAAAATGTTCTGCAATCAGTGGTAAAGACAGAGCAAACTTATAAATGCACTAGAAGCCACTGAATTGTACACTTTAAAATGGTTAAAATGGTGAATTTTATGTTATCTGAATTTTACCTCAAATTTTTGAAAAACTCTAGCCTGTGGAAGCATGGCAAATGATATGGCTGTGGTTTGGGGAGGGAAGGAGATTTTTTTAAAAAATGCAAGAATCTTGAATGTATTACCTGTCCACTGAAGGACACAGTAAGTAGGGCAGAATTAAATATGCAAAAGGAAGGGGATAATGTTTGATTCTTTGGCCTGACTGGATAAGGATACTTAGGGTGGACAGCAGAAGTAACCAGTTAAACTGGGACAGGAGAAAAGATACCTTCTCCACCAGGGAACAGGAGAGGATGAATCCTAAGCCAAAATGTTGAGAGGAGAAGGACATTGAATTAAAGAAACATCTCTGCTTTTCTTTAGTAAAATAAAGAATATGGGCTTTGGGATAACCATTTTAGAGTCACAGAATGCTCCAAAATATTTGAGTAAATTTTCTCAGCTCTGTCATTAACTAGGAAGCTGAAATAATATTCCCTAGATTATGAATTTCCCTTCATGCCCTGAGATCTTTCTCACCTAATTCTAAGGAACAACATCACATAGAAAGAGAAGAACTTTGGAGTCAGATAAAAGTAAGTTGGAATCCCAGCTCCATTACTTAGTACCTTGGACACATTAATTAATCTTCTGATTTTTATTCCCATATGTATGAAATAGGGAAAATGATATCTACTTTTTAGTGACCACACTTCCTGGCCCAATAATAGGCATATAACAGGATTCCTTCTCTTTTCCTCTTGCATTCCAACTTGACTTTCTAGTTCCTTCCCAATTATGGAATAGCTGAACTTGTAGAAATCTGGCAACTGATAAAAAGTTATTGTTTTTATTTGACATTGTTTTCGTCAAAGATATAAAAGGAAGAATAGCATGACTCAAAATACTTTAGGGTTTCAGGAATATAATATCAGAGGGATAAAAGTAAGCATTATGACAGCTGATCTTAGAAAATTAAACATGATGAACAAATCAAAGAGGAAGAAGTCAAAGAGTGACTTTCTGTGTGTAGTTCTGGGATGCACACTATGACGTGAGGTGACCTACTAAGCAGCATAAAGCCTCCTGGCAGCAAGAGGGCATGTGATGACTATCCCCAGAGGCAGGGGCTGGTATCAGGTATGCACGGCACTCAGAATGTGATGTGTGACAATGGGGAACAGATGTTCAAAGAACTCCACAGTCCATCAACCATGACCACAAAAGGCTATTACAAAGGAGGTGCTGCTGTGACAAGTGCCTTCTCTCGTGACATTTGTTGGCAGCACTCCTGAGGAGCTGTCAGCTTAGAACAACAATACATCAAAGAGCTCTACCAAATCAACAGTTCAGTTCCATAAAGTACTGTATCTGTGAGACATACAAAACAACCAGAGCCCAGAAAAGACAACCAAGGAAGAAAATCGAGGAATTTGTGGTGAATGTGTTCAGTTATCTTGTGTAAATTTTTTTTTTTGGCAAGTTGAATATTACAGTGCATCAAAGGAACTTGTAATTTAAAGAAGCCACCCATAGGTACTATGAATTATTAACTTTAAATAATCCTTTTTCCCTAATTTTGAGTCTTGCTGTGCTTTATATATCAGTCAGTGTTTATTGGGTTTTGCTGTTGTAACAATCAAAGCCCTCATCTCAGGAGTTTACAACAAATTCCTTGCTCACATACATGTTGGATGTGAGTTGGCTATGACTCTGATTCTCATCATTTCTTCACACTGAAGTAAAGGCTGAAGGAATACTCCCTATCTGGGATGTATGCTTTTCTTGGCAGAGGAGAGAAAAAACAATGGCAGAACAAACTGATGGCTCTGCTTATACATGGGACTCATCACTTCCACTCACGTTTTATTGGTCAAAGCAAATCACCTAGCCAAACCTGTGTCAATGAGGAAGGGAAATAGAATTGTTTTACTGTTCAAACTATGGCTATTCATTGTCAGAGGGAGACCATTAAGGACTATATTAAAATCTATCATATTTTCCTAAAGTGGTATACACACACACACACACACACACACACACACACACACACACATGTTTAACTTTAAAAGTTATACTAGCTCAGGTTAGATTAGGCTAGCCTCTGTGAGAAAACCAGGAAAGATGTGACAATATCTTGCCATGTCAGAAGAGTATCTCAGCGAAGAACTTAATGACTTCGGAGAGGAAGGGTTCACATAAGTATAAATAGTTCAACAGTATTATTCCTATTAACCCATAGACCATAAAATTAGGCAGCCAACTCTGTGCAAATGACAAAACCCAACTCCAAGTTAATGACAGCCAAAGGAAAACTATTAACTCAGAGGACTGAAAAACCCAAGCATAGTTGTAGTTTTAATGCATGGCTAGACCTAGGGACCCAGAAATAACTTAAGGATTCTGTGTCTTTGTCCTTCTGTGTTTGGGCCCTTCTTGCCTCTCTATTCCCTTTATTCTTAGGCACGCTTCCTACTCCCATCAATTTTTTGAGGCAAAGACCACACTAGCAGTTTCAAATCCCAATCTAGAAACATAGTGGAAAAAAGGGACTATCTTCCTAATAGCTCTGGCAAAATTTCCAAGAAGGATCTATTTGGTTCAGCCCTAGTCATATGTCCATCTCTGAAATCAGAAAGAGTACTCTGAGATCAAGTCTTGATTACCAGTCCAGCTAAGGTATGAGAGCAAGGGGTAGGAGTGGGAAGGTCACATGGGTCTCCTGGACTGAATACGATTGTTACAGAGATGACATAGAGGTTGTTCCCCAAGAAGATGCTGGGCAGAAAACAAACAAATAAGCAAGCAAAATACATCTACTATCCTACCTGTAAATATTTCTGAAGTGAGGTTATCCCTTAATCTACTTACCACATGTCATTCATTTCTTTCATTCTGTCTCTACAGTGAACCAACCAGTCTAGTACACCAATTCTTAAAAAAGCTAAAGAACTAACGTACAGCCAAATTCTACAACCTTATTCCTAATTTTCTAAAGTTCAAAAGGAAATCAGTGGAGAGGTCCTGTCTCTTTTGCTAAAGCTATTATATTTTATGCTAAATGCATCTACCATTAGCCTTATTAGTGCATGATAAGACTGTAGTAGTCTTACTTAGCATAACTTCATTCCCATAAGAGCAGGGAATACTGTAAATTGCTTATCTAAGGCTTTGTTTCTTGCTACAATGCCTTCAATTATTTATCCAGTCCTAAGTGTTATAAAATATTATAATTTATTCTCATAGACATGAAATTAAGTACTTCTCAATTATTCTGGTTTGAATTTTTTTTCTTTTTTTTTTTTAGCAAAGCAAACTGCTTTCCTATGCAGAGTAAGCACAGGGCTGTTAGGATGACTTAAGACAGATAAACATTGCCAAAAGCTTTTCAGCAGCAAACCAAACAATAAAACTCCACTCTGTGTGGTGCTGAAGAATTTCTCACTTGAGGATCAGGAATGACTTTGACCTTCACCCTCTTCTGAGCCAGTCTTCCTTAATGCCTCACATGTGTGAGTCTCTTCCATTTGGGGGGAAAATCTCTCAGCTCCTCTTGGAGTCTCAAAGTCTCTTCAGATCAGCTTTGTTTGCCACTTCCTCCAGAAGTTCTTAAAGTCAAATCAGAAATTAAAGTTTATCAGAAACTAAGCAGGTGTTGTCTGCTTCAAGACTTGAATGTGCTTAAAATTCATCCTTGAAATGTTATACAACTATGTTTTTTATAGCACTAGGTACTTTTTTTTGAGTTTCTAATTCAGTGTCTTGGGTGTTTTCTTCTTGTTTTTCCTTTCAAGGGCATACTTCAAGTAGAAAAACTTTCCAGAAAAGTGACAAATACACTACTGCTCTCATTTTCCCATTAAATAAAGTTTTTATCTAGAACAAGTCTTAGATTTTCTCAGCTATTGTCTAATATATCATCTTCTTTAGCTGGTGCTTTTGAAGTGGTCTGGTTTATCTAGAATTCTCATAAACAACCAAATATCTCATACCTTAATGGTGATGACTAGTCTAATGGTTTTTCTTATGCTTTACTTTTTTTTATATTAACCTGCCTTTGTAATTCTCTGGATTAGGAAATATTCTGTTAATACTTTCTTAAAGAGAAATGAATAGAGCCTGATCATATTAATGGCAGTAAAAACAGATACTATTCAGGAACTATTTCCCTAGAGGAAAAGAGACATCAGTATAGAACTGGCTTCAATCCCAAATACAAGATGGACAGGTGGGAATTTCTAAGATTGCATGCAGGGGGGAAGGGCTGGGAAGGAGGTCAGTGAATGGAATATTACTAGAGGGAAACATGAAATGTGATGGGGGATCTCTGGCTAAACTTGACAAGATGCTTGCTAAACGCAGACCAAATAGCACCTGGGAGAACTGGGGAATGGGACATTTGATAAGAAATGGACCAAAGGCCCCGTTGAAAAGAAGGTTCACAGGAGCCTGAGTGAAGTCTGGTCAAGGAGGGCGTTTTTGTCAATTCTTTCCTCCCACTGTGAAGTCACCAAGAGTTATAGAAATTAAGTGGCAAAGGCTACAGAGCCAATGCCTGCTCCCCGTCACCTGCTGACCCCTCACTGTGGCTTTTCCACCTCCATTTGCCACTTTCAGTGCTGAGCCAGCCATGACGCTAAGTGCCTGTCCCGTAAGTTTTTGCTTTGTTTCCCTCAGAGAACTGTGAGCTTCTTGAAGGCAAGGACTGTGCTTTCACATTGCTGTTCCATCCAAAATGCCAGGGGCTCCTGGGTGGCCCAGTCAGTTAAGGGTCTGACTCCTTGTTTCCGCTCAGGTCAGGAGCTCAGGTTCACGGAATCAAGCCCGGCCTTGGGCTCTGCGCAGTGGGGAGTCTGCTTGAGATTCTCTCCCCCCTGCCCTCGCCCCTCCTGCTCCCCCCACGTTCTCTCTCTAAAATAAATAATCTTTAAAAAATAAAATAAAATAAAATGCCAGAGTAGCTTCTCAAAAAACACTTCGTTCAAATGCTTTCATTTCTGTTTATTTGCTGAGACAATGAATCCAGGGGCTCTTTCAAAGCTCAGTTTTGCTCAGCCAGCTGAGCAGCATTTAGGCACGTCCTCCAGACGACCTCAACACCCTGCTAGTTTAGTGGGACAACCTTTCGGATCACCTAATCTCTTCTTGTTTCAGTTTCCTCACCTGTCAAATGAGAACCAGTAGACTTCCAACAATATATTTCCCCCAGCTACCACATGGGTCTATGTGAATGTGAAATTTTCTCCGTCAAAATATTTGGTAATCTTGAAAATGCCATGACCATTTTTCCTAAAAAGAATGCAAGCACCTGAAACATTCACATTCAAACTCCATCATCTTCCACATAAGGGATACAAGTTTGAAAAGCTGCATGACCTGTTTCTGAAATCCTCATGACCAGCTTCCGAGCATAAAAATGACAGGAAGTAATATTTCAAAAAAGCCAACAGGAGCACCTGGGTGACTCAGTGGGTTAAGCTGCTGCCTTCCACTCAGGTCATGATCTCAGGGTACTGGGATCGAGTCCCACATCGGGCTTTCTGCTCAGCGGGGAGCCTGCTTCCCTCTCTCTCTCTCTGCCTGCCTGCCTGCTTGTGATCTTTCTCTGTCAAATAAATAAATCAAATAAATAAATAAAATCTTAAAAAAAAAAAAGCCAACAAAGTCAGTTCAGATATTTCACAAACTGAGTATCTCACGTATTTGAAAAGAAAGATGCACTAGAAGACCTTCAGGCACGTGAAACATCTTCCTCTCCATGACTTGGTTTTAAATTTACACAAGACACCAGGCATCTTCACACAGACCGTGACACCTGGGGGCCGTACTGTATTATTTTACAAATATCAGCTATGCTTCGGTCCCCGGTCCTGTCAATCTACAAGAGCACAAGCTTTTGGAGCATTGATAGAACCTTAATTAATTGGCTGTTTCTAAGAACATGTTCACCATTCCGCTTCATCCACTTTGGGGTTTGATTTCACTACTACAGAGCAAAGATGTTTCTAACTAGAGCACTTGATTTCCCAAAGGAAGCCTGGTTGAAGAGAAATCCTATGCAGTAGTATATTGTTGTTTAAAGTCGTTGCTGACCAATTACATCTTCAATAATGGAGTGATGTTTTCATTTAAACAAAAAGTATACCTTTCTCACCCATTTATTCTAAAAGTGCACTTCTTTCAAGTTCTCTTCTCACCAGGTACTTGGTTCTCAATGAAAACTTGGTGGTAATAATGCCTAATAGTATTCACAATATGGCCTGTAGTTCACCGGGAATAGAGGTACATTTTTACAATCCTCAGTATTACATGTGCGGATTTGTATATCTTGGTCTTTTCATGTCTTGCTACAATCTTTCCTTTAATTGTGCTAATTATAGAGCACCAAAAGATCATATTTCTCTGAGGGGAAAAGAGAGTGTTCCCCGTTAAGGTGAAATGCAGATTTCCCATTAAAAGGCAAATTCTACATTTCAAAAGGTTGAATAGGCTCATACTTAACAGAATCCCAGCTGGCTAAATTTAGAGCACTGGAAAAGATCCAATTCAAGAATAGTCTTTGGAATTAGGCCTGTAACATTTTTATTTGATAGTGTATTGGAAAGAAAAAAAAAACATTCATTTTAAGCTCTTGCCTTTCCACATATTGTTCTTCTGTGATAGGCGAATTGGTGTTGATCATGGTGTTGGCCTCAAAACCACTGCTTCCTCTGAGTGGTCTATTTCAATTGTATTTCGCCAGTTTAAGAGGCTTCTGTTCGCAAATCTTTACACTGAAACTATCCTCTCCTCTTTCTCTAAATGTCAAGGCCTTCCTTTTTGGGTTCACCCTGTGTTCACAGCCCATCTTTGTGCTTTTATCCTTTTTGAAAGCACGGCAGGGTCACAGGTGCCTAGGTTATCTGTACTCACTGTTACAATTTGGAACTTTTCTTTGACAATTTTCTTACTTCCTGACTTGGGTCCAGCTCATATTCTGGCTTGAGTAATTCCCACTGTCCGTTACCAACCCCAGAATCCCAGCTGCCATTTCTGCACATCCACTCTTTATCAGTATTCCTCCAGTGTGCATCCAAATCACCAGGAGTGGTAATTAAAATGCCTATTTCTGGGCCCCAGCCCAGATCTAATGAATCAGAATCTGGGAGTGCACGCTGGAGATCTGTTACCAAATGAACTTTCTCCAGAAGATTCTGAAGTCTGAGAACTACTGCTCTCTGCTGGGTCAGACTTCTAGAAAGATGGTAGCTTCATAACTTCTGTTAAAGCTGCAGCATGGGGGTACTAGTTGAGGTAGTACTAGAGGCTAAAAGAGATTAAAAGTTGAAATCTCTGTGGCTTAACACATAGACATGTGGGGAAAGCAGTTCTCCTCTGGAGTTTTTATGTGACTAAGACTATAGTGGCTCTGCCTTTGTCAACACATATTTCCCAAGATCACTTCGCATGTCAAAATCCAGCTGGTCAACCCAGGAAAAGACGGTGAAGGATTACCAAGAATAAAACATAAAACATAAAAAAAATGTTTATGGGCCTGTCTGGGAAGTGGCTTTCATCACTTCTGCCCATATCCCCATGACAAAAACGTAAGACTCTACCTGGAGGCCTGGGAAGTACTGGGAAATACAGGCTCTGGGCAGGTGCTTCCAAGCAACCCCTGTGTGCCATGGACGTGCAGCAAAACTCAGCTGGACCCCTGGAATCTGCCACTAAGTGACATCCAGAGGGTAAAGAAACAAAGTGCATTTTTCCACAACACACTGTGGAGTACCAGAGACCTATTCTTCAAAGACCTCATTTCTAGAATTTCCCACCCAGGGAGAAAAAACGGTATCCCCTCATGGTTTATCTCTAGAACTATTTATTTCTTTTTCTTAGCATATCTGCCTGACTATTTTGAAACACAGGCAGATTTTATTAAATTTTAAAAATGAGCTATATTAGTACTATGCTATCGAAAAAAAATTAGTGCATGAATCTTCCAATATGTTCCTGATATTTAAAAAGAAAATTCTCCATATATACACACATACATATCATAGATTATGCATATATGTGTGTACATATTCATATGTGTGTTTTGCATATGTATCTGCTACTGGGTTTTGGGGTATATAAAAAACAAAATCCAGTGACAGACGTATTTCTCATGAATGCAAACCCTTGCTTTGTGTTCATTTTTTTACTAAAGAGATACACAGTATATTTAGCCCAAGAAAATTAGGGACTATGTGGCCAAGTCAACATAAAGGGGAGTTATGAATGCCTTCATGAGCCTTTTGAGGCTTATATCTTGCCATTCTATTTCTTTCAGATAAAACTGAAGGGGAAAAATCAACAAAGTTTGAAAAACTGCCTTCTAGCTTAAACACTAACCAGTTGCACAGACCAATTGTAAGAGACACAATATTTTAAGAAGCGCAGCACTATTCCAAAGTTCGAAAGTATATTTGAAGTTCCCAACCTAAAATGAGCTCTGAGTCCCATTTCTTTATACATGCATTGATTTGTGGGCAGTTTTATCAGAAAACCTTCAGAATCAAACATGCATGCATTAGTTTTACGTTTATTCATTATTAATTCAATTGTTAAATATTCATTGAGCAATGACGACGTGTGAGATAATCTTCGAAGCACTGAGGAGACAATAATAAAGTAAGGAATGTCAAGAGGAAGAAGCAGAGTACGGTGAGAGAAAATGGTAAGAGCTACAAGTGTCCAGGAAAGGATCAGAACAGGCCTGACTGAGCTGTGAACATTGGAGCAGAAATGCCTGTTCCAGGGAGGTTGTGTGCTGTGTGAATGTTCACAAGAAGAAGGTATCAGGCAGAGGTGAGAGAAAGTAATGCTCTGATGGAAGAGGGTACAGGCGAACCTCGAAGATGTCGAAGCTTCGGTTTCAGACCACCACCACAAAGCCAATACCTCAATAAAGCAAGTTAGGTTCATTGTTTGGTTTCCCAGTGCATATGAAAGTTACTTTTACACTACACTGTAGTCTATTAAGTGTGCAATAGCATCACGTCTAAAAAGGGTACATACCTTAATTAAAAATGCCATATTGCTTAAAAGTACTATCTCTGAATTTTCGATTTTTAGCTTTTTGTTTAAAATGAGAAACTTGCAACTCTTCCTTTCATTTCAACACTTAAAGGTTATTGTAGGGTCATTAATTGATCTCTTTTTAATATCGTTGTGTCTCAGGGAATAGGGAGACTTGAGAAGACGTGGAGAGATGGGGGAATGGCTGGTTGGTGGAGCGATCACACACAACATTGAGTTCACTGTCCCAGTGGGCATGGTTTGGGGTGCCCCAAAAGTGTTGTAATGCTAGCAGCAAAGATCACTGATCACTAACCCACCCATAGATCACCATAACAAATATAATAATGAAAAAGTCTGAAATATTACAGGAATTACCAAAACATGACACAGAGACACAAAGTGAGCAAATGCTATCAGGAAAATGGCACCAATAGACTTGTTCGACAAAGGGCTGCCACAGACCTTCAATTTGTAAGAAACACACTATCTGCAAATGCAGTAAAGCAAAGCACCACAAAAGGAGATATGCCTGTATCTTATATGAGAAATTTCTAACACATACACATAGAAGAAATTTCTCCCACATGATTTTGAATAACTCTTCACCTACATGGCATCATTTTTCTTGCAAAAAAAATCAACTACGTACTTTTGCCTTCTCCAATAAAATGGTCAATTAAGTACTATGTTCAACTGCAAAGTAATAGAAACATTAAAAAAAAAAAAATCTTCGACAAAAAGATCCCTCAAGTAAACTCAAGTCAGGGAGCAGATGATGGACAGCTGGTATGAGACCAACCTCCTATCTTTTTGCTTTTCCATTCTTAGTGGATGTATTTCGTGTTGAAGTTTACTTCATGGTCCCAATATGGCCACTATAGCACTAAGCATTCCCAGTAGAACAGAAGGGTAAATAATCACCCTCTCTCTGAATCTGCTCTCCCCTACACCTACTGCCAGCTTAGAAGGAACTTTCCCATGAGTCCACCTAACAGCTTCTCTTTACCTGTCACTGGTCAATGGTTCATATGGCTTCTTTATTTTCAGGGAAATTGGGAAATATATTTTAACCTTGATTCATGGCTCTCCTTGAGATCAGGGCTATATAAGGATAAGAAGAGAATAACAGTAGACCAGTGAAACCAAGTAACCATGGTTCCAATTACAAGAAGTGGACACAAATGATCAGCCTCCATTTCATAACCAAATATGAGTCTGAAATCTTATTACTGTGCCAATTATTTGTTGTCCCTAGGTTATATAACACCTTCCTCAATGTATTCATCACTTACCCTTCATCTCTATTGAGTTCCCACACATATCTCATCATTTGTACTCTCCTCGGGTTGTTATAATCCCTAGGGAGAACTATAAATAGCATCTCTTCCCTAAAATAATGCAGTAGCAGAGGGAAGCCAACTATCACCCTCATTCTTCATGGAGACCAAGTTAGAGGGCATGGTTTCAAGTTTATTGGCCAGTAGCTAATCCTGAATCTCAAATAATACAGCCTTTCCTACCAGCAATGGACTTCTACAGGAAAATCACACTCGCAAAGGCAAACATGCTTTCTTCACAGACTTAACAATCAGAGAAGCCATTCCACTGCCCCAGTAGCTGAGTATTTCACTGCCACTAACACCTGGAAGGAAACCTAAAGTTTGGGAAAGAAGCTCTTCCCAGCACCTGTGGTTCTGGAACACTGGTGGCCTGGGTAATCATGCCTCTCAGAATTCATGCTCTCCCATGGGGTATCATCGAGGTACTATGGGGTACCCACCACCCTATGAATCTTCCTGAACAGAAAGAATGCTTCAGCTTTAAATCTAAGCCTTAAGTTACCCTTCTGGAAAGGCCACAAGGAGAAGCTACTTTGAAAGAAGGTGAAACAGAGATACAGAGAAAGAGGTGTCCAGCTGTCCCAGAGTTCCAGTTAAGCCCAGCTTTCTATGGACTCACCTGCTTAAGAGCAGCCACATGCATGACCACCAGCGAGACGAGAAGGGCTGCCCAGCTAAGTCAGCCCAGGTGGCATGCTGGAGCAAGTAAATGAAATAATGGTTGTTTTAGATTTCTACCTTTTGGAGTGGTTTGTTACAGAACAATCAATAACCACAGCAATTAAGTACTGTTATTTCTTCCATAGTACTCCTCATTGTTTCCGTCTTATCTAGTCTCAGCTTCAGTGTGTATTACCAGTAAACTTGAAATATTGGCAAGTTCTCAATAAATATTAGCTATTATGATGTAAGCCACTTTGTAAATGGCAGATGTGAGTGTAAATATTCAGAGTAATAACCATTTTTGAGCGCTGTTTGCTGCTAGTTGCCTTTTCAAAACTCTAAGATGATACTTAGTCTTCTCAGTGATCTAAAATCGTCATTTTTATGGTCTTCTATCAGTTCTGGTCTCCTCTACTTTTGTACAACACAAGGCTATACTTTGCTTTCTCTTAGAAGTTCTTGTGTGTACTGTTCCTGCTTCATATTATAAACTTCCATCTACACCGTGTGCTTCAGCGTCCCTTTCTCTTCCCTCCCATTCTCCTGCTTCCAATCAGAAATTTTGTCAGACTCTAGCCATTGGGCCCTAGGTGTTGTTATTCCCATAGCCTAGTATTTCGTAGACTTTTATTTGTATGCAGTTGCCATAGACATTTGTCCATGTGACCTAAATAGGATGGTAATACTTGAGCAAAGTTGAGACCCAGTATTTTCCCCACTTTTGTATTTGCTAGTATTGAGAAGTCCACTGAAAGCTACTGCCTGCTTTCGTAGCTAGGCATCCAACTCTGAACATAAGAACAACCTGCAAATTATCTTCCTGCGGAGTTGTATCTTCTGAACCTCAACAAGTACTGACTTGGATTTTATCATGGTATGCCAAAGATATGATATGCTGAAGGCCTCAATTTTCTGAATATTAGATTGCCAATTCTCTATGTTGATTAGTCCTGGATTCATTCTGGGCTATAGGAGAAACAGTGCCTAACATCCACAATACTTTTATGGGCCCATGAGAAAAAAAATTTATTTCCACGAAATCAGAAGGAAAAAAAATGAACTTAGTTTGAAAAAAACTAATATTTAATATTAATATATTCATCTATATACCAATGTAGTAATAAAATATAATTTTAAATACTTTTTTTTAATCGAAGAAGAGACCCATAAAGGCCAAAGTGCCTAGAGCACATGACGGTCATAATGTAGCCCAAGATTTGTTAAGCGAATTGTTCTCAAAATTTAGAAGGCATTAGAATTTCCTGTGATTTTTCTTTTATGTCTTCTCAAACACAATAGCAGTGATCCTGTTAAGCAAAGCTAGAATAAATCTCAGGAATCTGCATTCTTAATGATCGTTTTAGGTAATTCTGCTACACAATGAATTAGAGGAAAACTGAAGCAGCAAAAGGAGAAACAATGAAAGTTTTGCCTCTAAGGAACAGAGCTGAGAAATGGGACAAATAAGATATACATTGCTTTCGGTTATATCTTTTCTGTACCAAATGATTTGTTCCTACTCCATGCCTATGCTTACTATGAAACTATCAACTCCAAAATCAGCAGCATCCTGGAGCTCCCTTGAAATTCTCCTGTCTGTGGGTAGGTTATTCTGCAGGGCAAGACCACAGATTCAGCGATTTTTTGGTAGTCGACTAAATTGCACACTGGTTAAACAAGACATATCAGGTTAATCTTGAAAACAGCTGACCTTCCAGTCCAACTGTAGCAGGGTCTGGGTACAAATAGGACCAGTGGGTAGATGATTAAAATGCAAAACAAAACAAAACAAAATGAAAGGCAGGTTCCAAAATAAGTAGGTGGATTCTCTTGTTAATATTGAATAGATTTGGATGCTTTCATTTCCCTAAAAGGAGGGTGAAATTAAGATGCATAAGTCAGAGAGAAAAATACAAGATATTATTTGGGTTCAACTGACAATGTTGAAGCTAGCCACTGTCACCCGTGCACCCACTGGATGAATCAAAAGACTTTCAAAGCCAGGCTGTTCTCCATATATTAAGTACTTAGTGTCTTCATCTGATCGCTCACTCATGAGAGGGTATGTAACAGCTGCCTATGTGTGTGGTGTTTGGGGGAGCTGAAATTTATTAAGAAGTTCAACCAGATTGCCCAGCAAAAAAAAGCCAGTTTCTAGCCAAGCTGATTACGCACAGGGCAGCAAATTATTCTTTAATTAAGATGAATTGAATAACCACCAAAGAATTTGTCAGGGGGCAGGGCCTGAACAAAGCTAGAAATCTTTACCCCATTATAAATAGTAACATCTTCCCTAGGAGAAACCATGATGTGTTCCACAGCATGAACTGGAATTATTGGTTATTCCCTCCAAGTCCCGGGAAATGCAATCCAGTTTTTCATGATTGCAAAGTGCCTCATAACATTCATTATTTTATCTTCACAACAAGCCTGTTGGGCAGCCTGGGGATGTGATTCCCATTTTACACAGGAGGAAACAATCAGAGAGAGATTAAGTAACTCGCCCAATGTTCCAGAATGAAAAAGGATAGACAAGTCCAATTTTGAGCTGTGAATTTCTAGCACATCATTTAGCTCATTGCTCTGCTCGCCTAAAATCCCAAAATAAATTTGACTGGTCTGAACATTTTAAAAGATATCATAATTATTTAAATTAAAGATGTCTTGATGGACTTGAATGCTATTTCTTGTCCGCCCACATCCCCCTGGACATGTTCTGTGAAATTTCTTTTCTCAAGGACAGTGTTGATTTAATTGGAAAGAATCATGTTCCCGTTTCCTATTTTGGCTACCACAGTACCCCCAGCCATATGCACAGTGGCCATCTGGAAAAATCCATTCCTAACTTCAGGGAGTATTGCTTTGGTCTGCCCTGAAACTGTTTACCCACTGGCACTGCTCTTCATTTTCAGAAGCAGTGTGATTTCTACTTGGGATTACTTGAGATTCTGCCTAATAACCAAAACAAACAGTGGTGCATAAGCCTCCACAGAGAATCTGCACACATATTTAGAGAATACTCCCCCAGTGCTACTCTATAATTTGTTCCTTTTTTTGCAGTTTTTGTTTTTTATAAGAGTTGTTGAATTCAGCTTTTGTCCAATGTATTCATGACTATGAGGCCTTTTTTTTTTTTCCCCCTTTTCTCTTTTTCAGACTAAGAAATACTCAAAGGTATAATCAGGTCCTTCCACAGTATTTAATTAGCTGTAATTAAAAGACATCTACACAGTGTTTTCAAAGTCTTTTCTTCTGTTACATTGCTAATGAATTAAGAAATTAATTGGCATGTGAGTTACAATAGAAAATGTCAGTGAGAAAATTTTAACTATCTTATAACATTATCCTTTTTTTGTAGGTCATGTTCTGTCACTGTATTAAATTAAATGGCATTCCCAATCACCAAAAGGAAAAACAACAACAAAAAAATCCAACATATAAGAAGAATGGGCAGGAAAAGGGATAAAGAATATTCCCATAGACCCATATTCTAGTAAGTTTGTTTTAAATGATCAAATTTCCCACCTACAACATTAGATTTTGGAGATTTTTTAAAAAATCTCCAAATCTCTTGGGGATACTGGGGTGAAGGCAAAGGATAGCAAAGAGTTTGGGGAAGAAGATGGACCTATGTTCATACCTAGCTACCTGCCTCTTTTGCTTTAATAATATACATGGAAATATTATACATCTAATTAATTATAACAACAATAACAAGGTCCCATGAAGGACAGTTTAATAAATAATTTATAAAATACTACCTTATGTTTCCATCTTCAGTCACAAAATGGCTTCACAAAGCCATTTTCTACAGACCTATTTAGACTTCATCTTTCCACTTTAGATGATATATAATGATTTTTATTTGGGCAAAATATAGATATCAAATATAATAAGTATGATAGGGTAAGGATATATATGTTTAGCACATGAAAAGTTTATACAAATCTATAAAATAGAATAAAAATACCAACGCAGGTGGGCAAAGAACATGAACAGACAGAATCATACACAAACAATACTGATGACTAATAGAAACAAAATAGATTAATTTTACTAGTAATCAAAGACATACAAATCAAAAGAAGATAACCCTTAACTTCTCTATCATTAAGAAATTCTTAAAAGTATAATACCCAATGTTTGCAGAGGTTAGGTTCCACAGATGGTGCATCTTTCTGGAGAGCAAGTCAGCTCTATGTAGCAAAAGCTTTAGAAATGAACACATGCTTGTGAACACTCAGTAATTTTACTTTTTTAAGAATTTTTTCTAAAGAAATTTTCAAAGATAAACTGAAAAACTTATATGAGTTATTTTATCATAGCAAATATCATAATAAATTGGTAATGTCAAAAACCAGAAATAATCCAAATGCCAACAGTAAAGTTTAAAATATATATTGATCATCCATTTAGTTGAACATTATGCCAAAAAAATTAATTATTTCTGAGGAGTATATAATGACCTAGAGAAACATGATGCAATGTTTTGTGGAAAATAGAATATAAAACTATATTATCCAGATTTTTAAAAAAATTATGTCTGAGTGTTAATATTTAGTCTAATATTACATAAAAATAACATTAATATATACATAAAATATTAAATGCTATACCTATACCAATTACATTAAAATATTAATGGAAGTTATATTGGGGTGGTTGAATTACTGGAAATTTTCTTTCTCCTCCAATTTTTGTAAAATGCTCTATAAGGAAAATGTGCTATTTTATAATTAAAAAATATAAAATTGATTTTATATATCAAGATTAATATATTTCTTTGGAGCAGAAAGTACTATAGCAGGAGCATATTTTAAAAATTAGATTTTTGCCACAATTAACTATAATGAAAAATATTTATAATATTTGATCTGTGTCTCTGAAAACCTTAAGGACTCAATATTCAAACTACAGATATTTTAACATTGTTAAAGAATTTTCTAATAAATTTTAAAAGACAAATATCATTATCTATCTACTCAACATTATCAGATAGAGTTTAATTTCCAATTGAACTTTATTTGGAGTGATTAATTCTATGCTAAACAGTTTGGAAATCTACTAATGAATCAGAACAAAGGAATATATGGGATGATTATAGCAATAAAGATTAGTAATCATTTTCATATATCTTTGACCCTCATATACCTTTGACCCTCATATACCTTTGACCCATATATGTTTGACCCTCATATTTGTAAAAAGGAATAATGCTTTCCTGATTACAAATAATGGAGAAATTTGTTAGAGTAAAATTAATGGAGCTTTCCATGGTCTCTTGGCAAGTCCATGAGGCAACCAGGTCTTTGACTTTGTATCCCTGGATACTGATCCTGAACCAAAGTCCATGCCTATATTCCATGATAGCATCCAAAAATAATCACTCTCTCTTATCTACTCATATGATTCTACCAAAAATATTTGCTCTTAAAGTATAACATCATCCATAACTGGTGAGTTAGATAAACACCACATTATTCAACAGCCTTGGAGACAGTCATGAGCCCGGAAAGGGCTCAAATTTCCACTAGATGGCATGTAGCCTGTTCTCACCTTCCAAATAAGTTTCAGAGAAATTTGTAGTCATTTGCCACATTTCCAAAATGTAATTTAAGAAAAATCCTAACAGATATTACATTCACATTGTTTTAAAAGTCAATTAATTCAAGGTCTTAAATTATCACTACTTCTTTGAATGTTTGAATGATAAGCCACTTTCCTTTCATTCCCAAACTACAGAGGTCAACT
This sequence comes from Mustela nivalis, assembly GCF_964662115.1. Classification (NCBI taxonomy): domain Eukaryota; kingdom Metazoa; phylum Chordata; class Mammalia; order Carnivora; family Mustelidae; genus Mustela; species Mustela nivalis. The sequence goes on along the minus strand of NC_139030.1, from coordinate 89,576,584 downwards.
ACCTCTGGGGGGGCGCCTAGGTGGCTCAGCTGGTTGAGCCATGGACTCTTGATTTTGGCTCAGGTCATGATCTGAGGGTCCTGGGATCCAGCCCTGCTTAAGGATCTGCACTCAGCAAGGAGTCTGCCAGAGATTCTCTCCCTCTCTTTCTTCCTTTCCCTCTGCCCTCCCCTTGCACACACGTGCTTGCTCTCACTCTCTTTCTAAAATAAATAAATAAATCTTAAAAAAAAAAAAAAAGACTAAAAAAAGAAGAGGAAATGACCTTCGGTTTCACCATCTGGGAAGATGGAAGATATTAGTGTCTCCCCATCCCCCCGTCACTGACCCCGCCTTTCCTTTTCTACCTCCCATAACTGCCAACTATACTGTACATGATCAAACTTGGTAGTATTTACAGTTTGTCAAGTTCTGTTCACAGGATGATTCTAAATGCAAAACTGTAAAGAGAGTAACATTATAGAACTGACTTTTGTTTTTTTTCACTAACGACGACATTGTTGGCTATAATCACATTTCCTTTCCTATACAACTAGTGTATGTTTGTTTTAATGGGGAGTTTTCCACTTCCTTTTTTTCCCCATTTTTCCCATTTCTCATAAAACTTATGGGCTTTTCTGCTAATACTTCCATGGACTTTTTTTTAAATTATAACCACTTTTAATTTCAAAGAGCTCTTTTAAGTTTTCTGACTTTACTTTTTATATAGCGTACCATGCTTCTTGTACTAATAAATATTTTATTCTCAAATGTACTTGGGAATTTAATCTCAGTTTTGTCTTGGAAGTTCTAACCCATTCTCCAAAAGGGACAGATTTCCTCAGTGTACTTTTTTGTCTTTTTTTTCCTATCTTTTCTTCTATCCTCCCTCCCTCCCTCCCTCTTGGTCTTTCTCTTTCATTTTCCGGGTGCTGCAGCTCACAGGATGCCTGCCTCCTGCTTGACTCATCCAAGCTCTTCTGTGAGATTGGGCCCCACTGGTGCCCAGGTTTTTCCTGACCTCCTTCCATTTCCAGTCTCACTTCACCACTAGAGTTTCTAGAGATCACCCCCTAAACTACCTTCATCTAAACAAACAGTGAGCATTCTAAAGTGCATCAGATCTTTAACTGCCCATTCATATGAACGATGAGGCAACTGTGAGTAAATGGTGATAAAGCATCCATTTTGTTGGGAGGATTTGTGTTTAACCAAATTTAGTATTTTGTTTACTCTTGAGATTACTACTTTTACTACCTGTCATAATCTTTGGTTCCTACGTTACTGCCCTTTCACCTTCAAGATAGCTTTTACTTTCCTATTTCTTTAAGGACAAAATTCACTACTTTAAAAAAAAAAAAAAAATGCTGTGTATGTTAAATTTGCCTGGAGGTGAATGTCTTCACTTCTGCACTGTTGCAGATTTGGATGGGAGGTGGGGGTGGTAAGAGGGATAAAATGGAATTGAAGACAACCATATGACCTTCTTACTCTCTGTCACCTAGGCTTTACCTGAGAGCTGAATTGCTTTGAGGTCCTAAAGGGCATGGCAACTGCTTGGCAATAACCCCTTACTGGCTAATTTCAGAAATAGTTTTTTTGTTTGTTTGTTTTCTGCTTCACTTTGAAAGCTCACATAGTCTTCATCCAGATAATTGCTAAAATTTACTAGTGATGATGGCTCCCTATTCTCTTCATTATTGGAGACATACTTTTTTTAAGTCAATTGCTTTATAATCAATTTAAGGATGGCCTCCTTTTTTCCTAAAGATTTATTTATTTATTTATTTATTATTTTTTTAGAGAGAAAGCAGAGGGAAGAGGTGAGGGAAAGGAAGAATTTCAAGCAGACCTTCCTCTGTGCACAGAGCCTCATGCTGGGCTCAATCTCATGACCCTGAGAGATCAAGCCCTGAGCACAAACTAAGAGTCCAATGCTTAACCAACTGGGCCACCCAGGCACCCCTAAGGATGGCCTCTTGTAGGAAAGAAAAACATGTATGATCAGAGTACTGTGTTAAAATGGAAGCCAGCTGTTTTCTTTTTTCAAATACAGTCATCAATGATATTTGCTTAATATCTTATATAACCATGAACAACTAAAATAAGATACCATTTATAACTAGAGGATTATAAAATATATACAATTTTGGTGTCAAAAACACTTGACTCAATTTTGATGGACCTCAGTTTTTAATTAAATCTCTATTATATCTCAAACTTCACCATAGTTTTATACCTGAAATTTTGTCTCCCTTTCTTCAGAATCAGAAGATCATTTGATTCAAAAACTTTTGAATCCTAATAACTTACATCTGGGATCCAGATGTAAGCTGAATGGACCATCAGATTGTAGTGACCAATTATATTTATGCTTTTGGGCTCTTGGTGGCTCTGCTGAAATATTTAGAAATTACAATTTATTCCTTTTATACATTAAGTATTTAATTCATCCTCATGTTATCTAACTCCTCATTATGGAGCTGCTTTCTATTAGACTTCTATTAGAAGTCTATTGAGAAAACTTTATTAGTTTTGGTTTCTCTTCACCATCCTATCCTTTAATATATATTTCTAGCTAAAGCAGACAAAGTATTTTATTGGTGCAAGGGTAATTTTTCCCCCTCTGTTCAAAAGGAGACTTAATGTGGCAAATTAACTTACTCCTAGTTTCCTTTCTCACAGTTTTGGGAAGAGCTGTTTAAGGTGATGTAAATACTGAAAGAAAGGTTAATCCTACTTGGGAATTTTACTGACCCTCCTAAATGCAGTTCTTATGGCCCCTCTAGTCAGTGGGAATCCCATCCTCAGCCATTTAACGAGTAACCGTAAAGTGAAGTGCATTGACTGGCACATAATCATTCCCGAACAGATAATTATTAAATACATAATTGAATCCTAGAAGAGCTCTACCCTTTGGCCCATGCAGGAGGCAGAATAAGGGCTCTTCCCAAGATGTCCATATCCTAATCCCCAAAATGTATAAATACGTTTCCTTACATGGCAAAAGGAACTTTATAAATATAATTAAGATTATTGACCTAGAGATGGGGAGAATATCCTGGATTATTCAGGTGGACCCAATCTAATCACATCAGTCCTTAAAAGGAAAGGCTCTTTCCCAGCTATGGCCAGAGAGATACATTATTGTTGGCTTTAAAGATGGAGGAAAAGGGCATGGAATTCATGTGGACTCTAGAAGGCAGAAAAGGCAAAGACATGGATTCTTCCATAAGGCCTCCAAAAGAAATGCAGCTTGGCTGACACCTTGATTTTACCCTAGTGTGACAGACTTCTAACGTACAGAACTATAATTTAATACATTTGTGTGGTTGTAAGTCACTAAGTTTATGGTAATTTATCACAGCAAGCAATAGAAAAATAACATAACTTTGACCTCTATACCTGAAATTTCTTCACTTTTATTTTTGCTTGTTAAATAGTCACTCCATCCCTTAGAACCCATCTTAAATGCTACTTCCACCAGAACCCTTTCATGACTCCCCTCCCCAGATGCACTGATCTTTCCATTTTACTTTTATTGCTTATCTTGATATTTCTTTTTTTACTTCTTAACCTTTTATTTTGCATTTTAAGTCTAGAAACCAACAAGCTTTATTATAAGGACCTTCAAGGGTAAAAACCATGTATTACTTTTTACCCACCAATATAACACCTTGAACCTGTATGTAAACATTTGTTAAAGTGATCAAGAAATAAAGACTTATAACCACACTTCTATGAATTGAATTCTGTTTCCCCAAATTTATGTTAAAACCTTAACCCTCAAAGTGACCATATTTAAAGTCATTAGGAGGTAATGAAAATTAAATGATGTCATAAAACTCAAATAGGGTCAAATGGGGTCCTAATCTGATAGGACCATGGCTATAGAAGAGAGAGATACTAAGAGAGAGAGAGAGAGAGAGAGATCTCTGTCCTCCATGTGAGAACAATGCTAGAAACCAGGAAGAGAATCCTCACCAGAAACTGAATTGGCAGGCACTTTGATCTCAAATTTCTCAGCTCTAGATCTGTGAGAAATACATTTCTGATGTGCAAGCTACCAGCCTATGATATTTTGTCATGGCTTCCAGGGGGTAATGAACTTAATCCTTATCCTTCCCATGTGTGCTTCTCTTTTTGAGGCATATTATGTACAAACAATCCCTCTTTCACAATGGGTCATCTATTTTGCTTGATCTCATTTGCTTAAGTCTTGATCTCATTTGATTACAGTTTCAGGTAATGCACATGAGAGGGATTTAAGTGAGTTTTTCTTTTTGTAACAAATTAGCTGGGAAGCAACTTAATGCTGGCTCCTCAAACAAAAACTGGCCAGCAGATCTTTTGTTTTCCATGTTTACTCTACCTTCACAGTACCTCTACTATTTTGATGTGATAAGAATCATCTGCATTTCAAAATCACTTACCATCACTTTCTAAAAATTATTCTGTCAATGTGACAGGTACTTGCTGATGAATAATAGGCATTTTGATACAGACCAAAGACCAATGCTATCAGGTCAAAATATAGAACTCAAGAGTAGGTGCATTAAATTCAACACCCAAGAATTTCAAGCCTAAGAGTTGTCAAAAGGAGTACTTTTCTCAATACAATAGTAATACTCCACAAGAAGAATGTATAATGTGAATGCGACTGAAAACTGAATCATTTGTGACTTTATGCATCAAGGTTGACATGATGAATTGTAGCTAGAAGTAAAGTGATCACATAAACCACCATCTCTAAGTAAAATATGTGCAAGAAAGTTTCTCTTGAAACATCAGTGTTTTTCAAGGATGACCCCTTATAGAATCCACTGAATCTCTGGTAATTTTTAGTTGAATGCTTATAGAATCCTCTGTAATGGTAATCCAACAGCAAGGAGTAGACAAAGGCAACAAAGTTCTATTGAAAAAGGAAGCTGGCATGCTGGTCATTTAGCTCAGTCAGATCAAAGATTAATCTACAGCCATAAACAAGAGAAATCTTAACACTGTCCTAGTACTGATGGTAACAATTTAGAAATGAATGTCATCTTGGTCAAACAAATGATTCCTGCAAGGTCAAAGAGAACCACAGTCAAGGAGAGCAGTATCACTCCAATCAGTATCACACTAGACCTTTCACCTGACCTTCACACTTTACTTCCTTCACCATGAAATTCAATAAATCTACCTTTCCCAATCAGAACACCCAACATATGCAAACAGAGCTAATGTGTTTATAAATGGATTATTAAAAGATACCTAAGGTACAAAAAAAAAATAAAAGTCCTGAATAACATTTCTAAAAATAAACCAAGTATGATTCATATCTCCACTAGGCCAATACCAGAGTGAAGATGATTCTCATCACAGTATTTCATGGTATTTCATCTATAGTACAAAACTATATGTGACCACTCATAATGTAGCAGAAGAGTCTCACTATTGATGTTCCTCAGATATATGACATGAATTGAACAGAGTTCAACATGATAACTAGCCAAATCTGTCATTCATTCAGTCATTCATTCAGTCATTCATCCAAATATTCAACATGTAATTCTGGAGAGCTACTTTGTGACAAATAAAGGCTGCAACTGATGGTCTACTTTTTCACTGAATAAAGAGTTGGGGGGAAAGATGGGGGGGATTATAATCCATGGAATAGAAGTGTCTATCCAATGCAATAGTATCATCTTTAGTACCCCTGGGAAGTGGTCATGCAGTCTCTGTTAAAACCTTCCAGAAAGCTCTAAAGACAAATTCTCAGATGCAAGAAACCTGTCCCCTAATATTATCTCTAGCAGCCACAATGCTGTATGCTGGTCACGTGGCATGCTCAGTTCAGTTAGCAACTTGAAGGGCTGCCATTCTGCCAGAAGTGGTCTGCAGGATGACAGCAGGGTGTTGGTAGAGCAAATGTCTTTGGCTCTGGGTTTTATTTATCAGTGAGAACTGATTGATGGTTCAGCCCATATACACACACTCGGGCTAATGGCTTCATCTTTACAGCTCTAAATTTAATGCCATGTTAATTTGGATAAACGGTTGTTAAGGTTCATATCAGAGGTTTATTTTTTTCTGTAATCATTTACTTAACATCTTAATTTTTCCCTCTCAAGCCTTCCAATTTAAATTGTTTAAAGATAATCTGTGTGAATACCAGAAAGCATCCATGTTATGTCAGGTGTAGGCAAGAGAAACATAATAGTATCAACTTCTGATCTTTAGGTAATATTTTTCTTCTTCTTTTCTTGATTCTGTTTAATGTAACACAGTGAAATAGGATATCTGAACATCAGGGCAAATTTCTGTATTTTTAAACCTCCCTTTCCATTCATTTTGGCCTTTGGCCAGAGAGATAGGTGGGTAGATAGATAGATAGACAGACAAATCAACCTACATATTTTGTGGACAGTATTTTTACAACGAAATCCCACCCCCCACTTCAGAATATTCAGTAGCAAAGGAGCTACATTTTGCCAGAGATAGTGTTGTAAGAGGAAATCATGACGCTTGTTTGCAATCCTATGTTCTACAGCAATGGCACAGTAGGTGCCTGTAGCACTTTATCTAGAAATCTTTCATTAGGTCAACAGCATGCAATCCGGTGATGAGAAAAGGAGGGCTGGATCCTGTAAACACACACACACACACACACACGTCTGAAAACTGGCAGTCGCTTTTTTTGGTGGAGATGTGTTATTCCAAAATTGGCATAATCACAGTTGCCACCTCGTTTATGACCAGCATAAAAAATTGCATAAAATATCATGCACAGCTGTAGTCAGAAGGAAGATTCAATTTGGGCTTTGTGTAGACTTGACTTGCTGCCAGTGCAGTTATATACATCATCTAGGGCTGCATTTAAAAGGATAAAATACAGTTTTAATTCTTACAGCAAATTTATTTTGTTAAAGAAAGATAAAAACGTTAAAATAGATCATAAAGAGCATTAAGTTCCTCCTTGCCCCCCACCCAGTCCATCTTTTGTTAATATAATGTTAAAGGGTTAGCAAAAGATGAAAAAGCCATAAAATTAAAGGTTAAGACTGCAGTTCTATCTCTCCACAGAATGAGAAGTTCTCTGGTGCGACTGCGTGCTCCTTTTTGTTACTCAGACAGCCTTGCTGGGGATGTTATACGTGAACAACCTCAAACATCCCTGCTGGTTTCTTTGGAAATCTCAAAGGCCACAGTGATAGAGAACAGCATGGGTAAGCTGCTGAGGAATAACAAGGTTTTCATCAGAAACCCAAAAGCACAATGTAGCATGCAGTTTTACAAGGAGATTTTCTCCACGCCTATGGAGGAAAGGGCTGAGTACCACTGCATCACAGCGTCTTTAAACTCTCAAGAGCCTTAAAGGACCAGCTGCTTAATTTCCCAATTGGGGTCCAAAGAAAACAAATGACACATGGCTGAATCATTGACTGAATCAGAACCAGAATTTGAATACAAGGTTCTTTCTACCTCTTATACACTGCTTCAGGTAGAGCTTGGCACCTCAGAGAGTGGGTGATTAGTTCTACTGAGAGACAAAGGGGTAAACTTGTTTCTTATCTGATGGTAAGCTGGAGCTAGTTAGCAGGCTCTGGAGAGTTGATGGATATCTCTTCGTGAGGTGCATTTAGTGACTTCACATTGGTAGCTTGAAATTAGCCTTGGTGGGAGTATTGACAGCACAGAAATGGGCAAATGCCAGAAACTGAGGTTCTTCTTTTCCCTGGAGCCGGATGCTAAACATGTATGAACACATCGCATCCCTTACTGCACTTAGCTCATCGGGGATCAGGCATAACGCTGCTCTCACCCATGGGCACTCATTTGCTCTCTCACAGTCTCCAGTAACTAACTCTCCGTCATTTACAGCACAGCTTGTGAGGACCTGTCGTGGTCCTATATGGATTTTAAGGATAACCTGTTTCTGAGGGTTAGAGCTCCAACCAGGACACCTAAAATCAGGAGATACCAGAACACGCGGCTCTGTCAGTTATGTACAGAAAGCTAACATGTCAGTAGTTGTCAGAGCTTCAGTTTCCAAAGATCTATTTCTTTTCATCTAAAGAGTGCATTGGTATCTTCAGTTTATATAGATAATGTATAGCTCATCATTAAGTAGAATTTTGCTGCAGGACAAACAGAATCTTGAGTTTAAGAAAAGACACTACGTGGGGCGCCTGGGTGGCTCATTGGGTTAAGCCTCTGCCTCTGCCTTTGGCTCAGGTCATGATCCCACGGTCCTGGGATCGAGCCCCGTCCTGGGATCGAGCCCCGTCCTGGGATCGAGCCCCATCCTGGGATCGAGCCCCGCATCGGGCTCTCTGCTCAGCAGGGAGCCTGCTTCCCTTCCTCTCTCTGCCTGCCTCTCTGCCTACCTGTGATCTCTGTCTGTCAAATAAATAAATAAAATCTTTAAAAAAAAAAAGAAAAGACACTACGGAGAATATGTATGGAAAGATGACTCAACCACCACCAAAAGGATACTTCTCACCAACATGAGGCAAGAAAATACAGTTGCTAAGAGCTCTGTAGGCAGGTAGACTAACGGTTGAGCCCAGCTTTGGCAACTAACCTGTGTGACCTTGAACAACTTAGTGACCTCATCATGCCTCACTTTCATGATGTATAAAATGTAAATAAAAATAGTTAGGTACCTCTTAAGATTACTGCATGGATTAAATGAGATGAAATGCACTAAAATCCACCCCAGCTGCCCACCCCAAAATTTTGCTCTAGCAATTCTCTCCCTCTCTCTCTCCTCCTTTCTCTCTCTCTCTCTTTTTTCCCTCCACTCAAGCTTTTATTTCCAGTCACTCCAATGATCTCTTTCTATTTTGTCAAGGTTACCAGTGACCTCCATATTACTAAAAACATTGGTCAATTCTTTGCTTTTATCTTACTTGACTTAGAATATGACATAGCTCATCAGCCCCTCCTCTCCAATATACTTTCTTATTTGACTTTCAGTATCCCAGCCTCCCAGAGCTTTCCTCCTCTGTGTGGACACTACCAATTCCAGTGGTCCTAACCAGTATAAAGGAGAGTTACATTATGTCATAATATACTGTGATAGGGACATTGGACCCTAGTGAAGGAATTGGAGATGCTGCAGGTGATAATGAGGAGGAAGAGTTCAGACTAGTGTTTTTCAATTTTGGCTGCACATTTGAATCAGCTGGGAGCTTCTGGAACTCATAATGTCCTGGCAACACAAAGAAAGTCAGAGTCTCTGGGGGTGAGACCCGGGCAGTGTTATTGTTTAAGGCTCACAGGTGATTACAATGTGCAACCTATGTAGAGACACTGATCTAGATGAAGGAAAAATAAAGGCAGGTGCCAAAGGAAGGAAGTAGTTTATGGAAAGTCTCCACAGAAGATTTACCAGATAAATGAATACGTAAGACTGAGAAAGGTCAATGATGCTGAAGAAAAGAAAGTGTAACATTTGTACACTAATGACTAACACAAGACAATATTACTTAAAAGATGTTACAAAAAGTATATTTGTAAAATACTACTTACAAGATTCAGAGAAAACAGAGATGATTTGGGTCCATGATTAAGTATATAAACGTGAAAATTAAGAGAAATAGTGTTGCGTATCAATCGATAGGGAAATTTGAATCAGATTGGCTGGATTGGAATCCCTATTTCACCACTTCCTTTGACCTTGGTCAAGGTGCCTCAGTTTCCTCATCTGTAATATGTATGTAAGAGTGAACTTATAAGTCTTTGAGAGCATTTAGATAATTCATATACAGGTCTTAGAGCAGCAACTGACACATCGTAAACATACATTAAATGTTGACCGGTGTTCATGATGATGATGATGATGCAAGCTTTTGAAAAAGTTGAGAGAATTAAACTAAGAAATGGGCCCATGCTTGGGCTCTCAATTTTCAGAGACCCATGACAGATGCTGAGTTTTCTTCCTCCAACCAGAACTAGCACAAGGAGCACTGTGAATCATGAAAAACATACCTGTTTGGTGAGTTCAGTCTCCTTTATAGCATTTCCCCTTTCTCTGTCCTTCAAGACCAGAGTTTTTCTGCTTGCAAATACCTTCCAGTAGAAAATGACCTGATAAGCAGTACCATTACTGGGATTACTTTTCTCCGTAGAACTCCCCTATCTTCAAATTTTATCTGAAACTGTGGCATGAATGGCTTTATCCTCAAAGGAATGTTAGCAATCAGCAAATTAAGTGAGATAATGTAGATGAAATCACTTTTAATTTATAAATTACAATACAAATATTAACCTTGACATTGGATATCCTACTTCTGCAAAGTCCTTGAATTGCTTAGGGGAGTATCCTGCTTTATTTGCCACATGCTTAGCAAAAAAGCATGGATGTTACTGGAAGATCAACATTCCTTGCTAGCAGCACATTAATTCCAGCTTATAGGAAAGAAACTTGACTGCAGTGAGCTGCGATGAGTATTGTACCAAAAAAGCACATGTGCAGATTGCTTGTGAAAGTCTCTGTTCTTTTGAAAAACCTTAGCAGGAAAATCATGTTGATTTATTCACAATCAGTGTGATTAGGAAACAAAAAGAAAAGAGGAAACCCAGGAATACATGTGTCCCTAGAATCACCAACCTGTCCAATGTCAGATCATGTCCTTCCACTTGGGATTTCTGCTAACTGCCAATATGCTGCTGGTCCCAAGACACATTTATGGAGCACCCGCTAAGCGGCAAGCACCTTCTGAGGCACTGGAGAGGTAAAGATAAGCAAGACATAGTGAGAAGCATGCAAAAAGAGTATGGCATGCAGACCGCTTAACTCAATGGATCAGTTTGACATAAAGACAAATTGCAAAGATGGAAGGAGGCACAGGGTCTGTGAGAGCACAGCTCGCAGCTCACCTTCGAAACCATTACACCACATGGTAACAGCCTAGCCAGGGAAAAAAATTGCTATCAGTGTTCAAAATAAAAGATAAAGTCAAAACAAACCAAACATTGATTCTTCTTCGGAATTGGGAGGGAGACAAACCATAAGTGACTCTTAATCTCACAAAACAAACTGAGGGTTGCTGGGGGGAGGGGGGTTGGGAAGAGGGGGTGGGATTATGGACATTGGGGAGGGTATGTGCTTTGGTGAGTGCTGTGAAGTGTGTAAACCTGGTGATTCACAGACCTGTACCCCTGGGGATAAAAATATATGTTTATTAAAAAAAAAAAAAAACATGAAGTGCCCAAGTAGCACGTGGGTTATGTTCCCTCCCAAGCAGTAGGTCATCCTCGGAATACTGTGGTCTCTAGTTAGAAAAGCCTTCTCCGTCCTTCCCAGAAATGGCACATTATTTCTCTCTCCCATCTGAAAAAGCAGTCTCATTTTCTCACTCTTCTCTCTTTTTTTTTTTTTTTAACATTTTATTTATTTATTTGACAGAGAGAGAGATGGCAAGAGAGGGAGTATAAGCAGCGGGAGGGGAGAGGGAGAAGCAGGCTTCTTGCTGAGCAGGGAGCCCAATGCGGGGCTGGATCCCAGGACCCCAGGATCATGACTGTGAGCTGAAGGAAGACGCTTAATGACTGAGCCACTCAGGTGCCGCTCACTCTCGCTCCTTAAGGTGCATGTCCAGTTGTGTGCATGAACACACCCAAACATATGCCCTCCAGGTGTGCCTGCTTGACCCAATGATGCCTCTGCACCAAAAATGAAATGGTATACAAACGCAATCAAAATGTGTATGTGCAAAGATGCACATTGAAATTATTTACATATTTTAAATAATACCAAGAAGGATTAGGGACAATATGGTATATGCATGAAATGGAAATATCTGAAGCTATTAAAAATACATAGTTCTATGGTGCCTGGGTGGCTCAGTTGTTAAGTGTCTGCCTTCAGCTCAGGTCATGATCCCACAGTCCTGGGATCGAGATCCACATCAGGTTCTATGCTAGCGGGAAGCCTGCTTCTCTCTCTCTCTCTCTCTCTCTCTCCCACTCCCCTTGCTTGTATTCCCTCTCTCACTGTCTCTCTCTCTCTCTATCAAATAAATAAATAAAATATATAGTTCTGGAATTTAAAGACTAATGGCATGGGAAAATTCTTAGGATATAATGTTTGCTTCTGTTTCATGTATATGTGAGTATATATATATATATATGTATATATACACACACACACGCATATGTACCTATGTGTGTGTGTGTGTGTGTATATATATATATATATATATATATATATATGCAAGCATGCTTGTATGTATGTATTTGTATTTCTCAAATTTTCTGCTTTAAACATGGGCTTATGTAAGCATAGCATAAGCAAATATGTATACATATGTATACACATGCATAAGCATAGCATAAGCAAATATGTATACACATGCACAGATGTGTATTTTTGCATGTATACACACATATTCACCATTTATGTTGATATACGCCCATGCTCAAAGTAGAAAATTTGAAAAATACAAATAATGAAATACGTAAGTGAATATCATATGTAATCTCAACAGCCAGAGATAATCATTGCTAACAGTTAGGCATATATTTTTCCAGGTCATTCTCCATACCCACTTGCTTTTTTAAAAAACTAAATTGGAACCCTGCGGTTTTGCTCATTCCGTGTAACGTCACATCAAGAACAATTCTCCATATTACTAATTATTCTCTGTAAATCTTACTTTCAGTTCAGTATAATATTCCATCCTTTGAATGTAGTGTAACTTTTTTTAGCAGTTTCCTTATAGTGGACAGGAATGATTATTATCCTCTTGTTGTTATAAGTGACTCTTCGATGAACTTCCTTGACCATAAGTCTTTGTTCATACATTCACTTATTTCTTGAGACTGGCTGCATAGAAGTAAAATTACCAGGTCAAAAGGTAAATGATTTGTAATGCTCTTGAAATATATTTTCTAAATTGCATTTCAGAAAGGTTATACTGACTGATACTCTCACCAACGGTATACAGCGGCACTCTTAACTCTTTGTCTTCAGTGTTACCTTTTATCAGCATTGCAAATTTGACTCATGAAAAAAAAGGATCTTTTTTTGAAGTTATATTATCTTAAATAAAACAAAGTATACAAAATGGTATATGCAATATGATCTCAAAGATATAAAATTGTGCCTAGAAAAAACGTCAATGGAAGGAAATACGTGAAAATATTTAGCACTTGGTGGTAGAATGATGAATTACTGCTCTTTTCACATAACCATATTAATAACAATATATCGACTAATTATTCAAAAGCTACCGTATTTCAGGCTAAGTAATTTTTGTGTGCAGAGTCTTTAATCCTCAAAACCCCACAAAGCCTTATTGTGCCATTTATAGAAGAGCATGACTAAGCCTAGAAAACCAGAGAGAGGCCTGGATTTAAAACTGAGCTTAACTAATTCCACAGCTCCTGTTTTTCCTGTTTCCCTCTCTACTTTCTGATATTTTTGCCAAGTAGCATGTGTTCTTTTTAAAACCATAAGAAGCAACGAAAGTTATTTTTACAGTCATTCACAAATAAAAGGGTCTCTTACTAAAACTGTTGCCAATAAAATGTGACCAGCTTCCCCCAAAAAGCAGATCACTCTGCAGCTCAAGGAGGTATGTACATAAGATACTTCGGATGGCCCACAGTGGTCATGACTTGCACGAATGCAAGGAATCATCAGCATTACCAGTTGGAGCATCGGTTTCTGACACTCCTGAAGCCTAAACGGGTTCCCCTATAGATACTAACTGGGCCGTGGCTGGTAATAATCACTCTGGCCCTGAGAAATGTTGCCTCTGTGATCAAATGGAGTGCATTAGGATCATAGACAAAGTCAGAATCCAAGCAGTTGCCCTTCCTGCCATAGTATGATTGTACTTTCTGTGTATTAATACTGAATTTTATTATTTTAATAATTTTGAGAAGGTAGAAGACAGGAAGTGATGATGTAAATGTGATGTTTTCTTACATTTATAAATAACGTTTGTTTCTATTTTCTTAAATTCCAGATAACAGCTAGACGATTTCATACAATACTTTCAATATGCATTACCAATACTAAAGATAAACAAACAAAATGTCATATCTGCAAAGGAGCCATCCTAACTTGTCTTTTATGTTATTTATTTATTTATTTATTTATTTTTATTTTTTTATAAACATATATTTTTATCCCCAGGGGTACAGGTCTGTGAATCGCCAGGTTTACACACTTCACAGCACTCACCACTAACTTGTCTTTTAAATACACCTTTGGGTAAAGTTTTAAAAACACACTACTTCATGACCACTTAAGCTATGAAAACACATGCTTGAACAGAGATGAATACAATAGCCATTTTATATAGTAAGAAGCTACTTTCCAAACTGTTATTTCTGTTTTGGGTTTTATTAAATCTTGATATGTTAAATATATTGAAAACACAATACACAGAGCAATAAGGAAGAAATAAAGAATATTTGTTTGTGAGCAAAAAGTCCCAAAGCTAACTTTTTTAATATTCAACAAACACGTTGATTGTAAATGTAATATATTCAAACACATCATCAGACATTATATCAATACAGAAATAAGCATTAACAAACCAGACTTTGTTAGTAAACTTTCAGGTGAATATATTCTGTTGACTTTTGTCAGCAGAGAAATAACTTCATTCTATCGTTTCACAGTGACTTCCATTTCTAAGGCTATGATGTCAATATCCAGACCCTACTCCCCTGGTCCCATGCCATCTTCTCCTTTGATTTTAGCTCCAATTTTCTGCTAATCGTTTACCTTCTGTGACAACGTGTACCAATGTACAGAAGACTTTGGGGGATTTATATTCTTGAGAAAAGTGCCAACTGAGTTGCCAATTTCTTATTTTCCAAGAGACAGTATAAGTCTGGGAATCTGATAAAGTTTTGTTTTTCCCCATTTACCCTAAAATGTCCAACATATTTACTTCTACAAATGTGAGGATTTATTATTAAAAAAGGGAAATATTTTAGAAATCATAATGTCCTACTTTTTTTTAAGATTTTATTAATTTATTTGACAGACAGAGATCACAAGTAGGCAGAGAGGCAGGCAGAGAGAGAGAGAGGAGGAAGCAGGCTCCCTGCTGAGCAGAGAGCCTGATGTGGGGCTCGATGCAGTGCTCGATCCCAGGACCCTGGGACCATGACCTGAACCGAAGGCACAGGCTTTAACCCACTGAGGCACCCTGATAATATCCCACTTTTTTAAATTGAGAAACAGATTTATTTTCTAAGATACAAAGAGAAATTGAGATGCCAAAGAGAAATGCATATGAAATTATTGCTTAAGTCTTTAAAAGATTCAAGATTTGCCAAACTGTCTGCTTTTACTGATACTAGTTACTTCCTGGGGTTAGCTATCACTATGAAGGAAATATGGTGGACAGAATCACTTAGGTTAATTTGGGCAGGAAAACTAAGAAATTTATATCTCATATAGCCATAAGCTTAAAGAAATTATTGCTTATTCATTATAGATGAGCAAAGAGAAAAAGGAAATTTCAAATACACTGAACCCTACCCTATGCAGACATATTGAACAATTTTTAAAAAGCAGATTGTCATCATAAATACTTTATCACCTAACAGCAATAAAACTCATATTTTTCCCCTTTGTCTGACTGTATCTCGTTAATCTCTCAGTTAATCCAGTTTTATCCATCCAAGTTATTCTCAGTTGTTAAGCACTGAAATTCAAACTCATAAAATGCCCTTACACTAGAACAATATCTTAGAAAGAACAATATCTTAGTTTCTAAAGATGACCAAGCTGGTTCTGGTAATTATTTTTCTAAAAGTTTCTACCCTCCATAAAATTCTTAGATCTCAATCAAGTTCCTAGAATTTTTTTCCCCATGGGAGTCTAGATTTTCTCACACATTAAAAAAAATGAAAACAAAACAAACAAACAAAAAAAGCCAGAATGACTCCCTAAATTTTCTTGGCCATAAAATGAAAGCTGACCGAATTTTTTTTTTTTTTTTTCTGATAGAGAGGGAAAGAAACCACAGTAGGGGGAGGGGCAAAAGGAATGGGAGAGAGAATCTCAAGCAGGCTCCACACCCAGTGTGGAACTGATGCAGGGATCCATCTCATGATCCAGAGATCATGACCTGAACCAAAATCAAGAGTCAGGCTTAGCCAACTGAGCCACCCAGATATCCCTGACCTGTTTTGATTCTAACCTATTTTGCATTCATTCCCCAAATACTTAGTAAGACCTGCTATGTGCCAGGTACTGTGCTAAGTACTAAGGACACAAAAGTGAACAAGCAGTACAGGGTCACCTAGGCCACACCTGCTTCACCCTTGGGAGAACTCTCGTTTTACACAGGTGCCTTGTTATTGCCATTTCTCACTCGTGCCCTGGTCTCCTCAAGTGAGAGATGACACTTTTTACAGTTTATTTGAAAGGACCAGACCGTTTGACCATCAAACTAAATATATTATAGACAATTATCATAGCATCTTGGCTCAAACAAAGGTTAGATGAACACAGAAAGATTTCATTTTCATTTCTTCACTGACAGCTTCAGAGCCAAGGGCACTTCAGATGACATTATGGCATTTTAGAAGTGCCAAGTACAAGACAGGTCCACACACTTACTGAGAGTTTGTGTTTAGAAAAGCCTGGAGTCAAGGGTGGTAGGGGAGACATCCTGTCTTTTTTTTTTTTTTCTTTTAACTTTAAATAATGAGCTGATTAGTTCCTCAAAAATTCTTACACTAGCTAAAAAAGGATTTCATCCTATCCAGTCTACGTGGGATTCATAACCATCTTGGGATCAGAGACCCCTTTGAGAATGAGAGAAAGGCAGTGACCCTGAGAATCAGATGAGAAGGAGCAGATGGGAAATATATACATGTAATAAGTACATAGATACAAAATTTTGCATACAGTCCTAGAAAATCTATGGACCCCAAATTAAGCAACTCTTATCAGAGTATTCAAAAGTTTGTATTTCATAAAGTGCGCTTTACAAAAACTGGTACTTGGTGAGGAAAATGTTTCTTTCCATAGTGAATGAGTCTGGGAAATGGTGGGCTTAAAAAATGATTTTTCACAATGATCTTTATAAACCCTTGAGTCTTTTCATGTGCATGACACCTCCCTAAAAAGATGGCTTTGATGCAGCTATTTCCTAAGTGCCCTGGGCATGGAACCCTCTGCTTTCAACATCAACATCTGAAACACCTTTTCTAACTTGTGTTCTAAAAACACTCTGAAAAATAGTTCATTCCAAATGTTCCTACCATGCTCCCATCAACTGAATCGGACTGAAGACCATCTGCTACAGCAGAAGTCAGTCAATAATGTTAAGATTAATAGTCAATGATTGTTGAGCCATAGGCATTAAAAAACAAACAAACAAACCAACCTCCATTTGTATTGATGGAACTTTTCACCTTTCATTTAAACCTTTTTCCTCTTAAGTGCAGTGTGGGTGTGGTTAAGAGCAAGCTTCTTAGCCTATCTCTGCTTAAATTTTCTCATATATTAAATATAGTATCTACTGCATGCCATTACTATGAGAATTAAATGTGTTAATATATGTAAAGCACTTTGACTAGTATCCAGCATAGAAGTGCCCAATCAATATTAGTTATAACTTTTATTTTCTGTAATTACATTAATATATTTTGTTGCTTAAGTATCACTTGATTAGCTCTGAATATTTAATATAGCCACAGAGAGGTAATAAGTAATATTATTGTCAAAAGCAGGTGGTAACTACTTTGTCTAGGAATCTCTGAATGCAAATGGAAACATTTTGGGGAAAAAAAGTCAGATATTTGGGAAAAACAGTCATTTCTTATCCCAAGAGTTGGAAAAAAAACATTTTCATTTTGTTTTACTTAGATATATATAGTCAACATTTAGAAACTTGGTTAAGAAAGAGTGAAATGAAGATAGATCAATCCTCTCTGCCAACATCTCCCCATCTTCATTCAGTACTGCTTTGGCATTATTTAGTTTCTTCAGTGTATGAATACAATAAATGACACAATTACAGCCTGAGGCATTTAATGGAAAAACCACAGCCTACTATAAGAAAACAGTCATCATTATTTATTTAGAGGTTAAAAAAGCATAAGACTGACAGATAGCTCAAACTTAACTACATCCTAACTTGATTCATCACAAACCCAAGTATGAGGGACTGGAAAAAATTGCTGATTTCTCCTACTGGTCTCCCTTTCCCATTGCTCTCTTTCCTACTTAAAACACAATAACCTGCTTGCTTTCCTGCTTATAATTCTCCAATCGCTTCTCATTGGACTCAAAAGGAAATCCTTAACTCAGCCTATGTCGCATGATGTGGCCTTCTGCTGCCCCTAGCCCCTCATCTCACACCTCTTTTCCCCACCGTAGACATTTTTCTGTTCTTTGAACCAAGCTCCTCCTGCCTCAGAGCCTTTGCACTTGTCACTGCCTCTGCCTGGGACGTTTCTCTCTCAGATTGTATGTGGTTTGACTCCATCCCACCTTCTGAGCTGCCAAGAGATGATAAATAACATCTCTCCCAACAGCCTTTCCTTGACTTCTCTACTTAAGGCAGCCCTTCTACCTTTCTCCCTGTGTGTTGTCTATCATACTATCTGTTTTATTTCCTTAAAGTGTCAATATTTATTTGACATTACTATTAATGAATATTTGTACTCAAATCATTCTAGTCATCTACATGACACAAATGAAGTCTTCCATATCTGTTTGACTTTAGGGAGATGTCATCCTTATTTATTATTATTGACCTATAAGTTTCAGCCCACTATGATAAACATTAACTCATTTTTTTATCATTCACAAAAAATCGCTCAACTCTGAACATTAATTTTGAAGCAATCCCTTGGGTATAGGAGTCACAGTAATACATACAGAAAACTGAAGCTCACCTATTAAACTTTGCAAGTATTTTATAGTTTTCAAAGAATGGGCCAGTTTATTCTGTTGGTTGATCTTGTGACAACACTGAAGGATCAAGAATTGATGAAGTCCTACAATTTCGGCATTGGAAGAGAACACAAAAGCTTTAGAACCAGCCAATCAGGGGCACCTGGGTGGCTCAGTGGGTTAAAGCCTCTGCCTTCGGCTCAGGTCATGATCCTAGGGTCCTGGGATCGAGCCCCGCACCGGGCTGTCTGCTCCTCGGAGAGCCTGCTTCCTCCTCTCTCTCTCTCTCTCTCTGCCTGCCTCTCTGCCTACTTGTGATCTCTGTCTGTCAAATAAATAAAAATCTTTATAAAAAAAAAAAAAAGAACCAGCCAATAATAATATTTGAATCCCTTCTATGACGATCCTACCAGGTGTACATTCACCATTAATAAGGAACCTCTTGAGGTAACCCTTTCTTTAGAGATTTCTGACTCTTTAGAAAATCTAAAAAGATAAGACAGGTCTTCCAGTAACTTCTATCCATTGGTCCTATTTCAGTACCTTAAATCTCAATGGAATAAACCTAATCTCTTTTATATGCAACAGCCTTTCAGATTTCTGAAGACAGTTGTAATGTCCCCTTAACTTTTATCTGGGATAATATCTTCAGTTCTTTCAACTATTCTTAACACGTCATCATTTCAAATTCTCACCAGGGAGCAATCTTCTTAATTTACACCACTTGCTCTATAGCCTTCTTTGCAGGTAAAGCCCAGAAATAAACCCTTTGCCACAAGTAACTAGATCACAGCAGAATAAAGCAGTTTGTCAAAACCTATGTTCATGATGTCAAAACAACAACAAAGCATATAAAGCCATCTAAGGAATTTAACACAGAGAGAGAGGGAAAAAAACGAAAGGAAAGAACCTGAGAAAACTGAGCTTTCTTTCACTCCCATCCCCACCATTCTCTAATCATTTCTTGTCTAGTTTGGCATTTGGGTGTTTGTTTTTTGTTTTTTATTTGTTTGTTTGTTTGTTTTAATTTTTTATAAACATATATTTTTATCCCCAGGGGTACAGGTCTGTGAATCACCAGGTTTACACACTTCACAGCACTCACCAAAGCACATACCCTCCCCAATGTCCATAATCCTACCCCTTTCTCCCAACCCCCCTCCCCCCAGCAACCCTCTGTTTTGTGAGATTAAGAGTCACTTATGGTTTGTCTCCCTCCCAATTCCATCTTGTTTCATTGATTCTTCTTCTACCCACTTAAGCCCCCATGTTGCATCACACTTCCTCATATCAGGGAGATCATATAATAGTTGTCTTACTCTGCTTGACTTATTTCGCTAAGCATGATATGCTCTAGTTTCATCCATGTTGTCGCAAATGGCAAGATTTCATTTCTTTTGATGGCTGCATAGTATTCCATTGTGTAGATATACCACATCTTCTTGATCCATTCATCTGTTGATGGACATCTAGGTTCTTTCCATAGTTTGGCTATTGTGGACATTGCTGCTATAAACATTCGGGTGCATGTACCCCTCTGGATCACTACTTTTGTATCTTTAGGGTAAATACCCAGAAGTGCTATTGCTGGGTCATAGGGCAGTTCTATTTTCAACATTTTGAGGAACCTCCATGCTGTTTGCCAGAGTGGCTGCACCAGCTTGCATTCCCACCAACAGTGTAGGAGGGTTCCCCTTTCTTTGCATCCTCGCCAGCATCTGTCATTTCCTGACTTGTTGATTTTAGTGGGTATTTGGTTTTTGTTTTTTTTTTTTCCAAAGTAAGATGCATGGATCACCATGATAGTGTCTCTCTCCCTAAGCTTAAAGAGATAAACAATTCTACTTAGCTCGAACTATATGAAATTACCAAAGAATAGTTATTTTAATTTACAAAGATAATAAATTCTAAATCAAAACCATAATGAGCTATCACCTCATACCTGTTAGAGCAATTATCACCAAAAAGACAAAAGATGACAAGTGTTGGCAAAGATGTGAAAAAAAGGAAATGCTTGTGTACTGTTGGTGGGAATGTAAAGTATATAGCCACAAGGGAACATAGTATGAAGGTTCTTCAAAAAATTAAAAATGGAACTACCATATCATCCAGCAATCTCACTTCTGTTATCTATCCAAAGGAAATGAAATCAGAATCTTGACGAGATATCTGCACTCACATGTTCATTGCACTATTATTCATAACAGCCAAGATATGGAAACAATCTAAGTGTCCATCAACAGATAAGTGGACAAAGAAAATGTGCTACATATACATGGAATATTAGTCACCCATGAAAAAGAGGGAAATCCTGACTTTTGTGACAATATAGCTGGACCTCGAGAGCATTACGCTAACTGAGATAAATCTGACAGAGAAAGACAGATATTTATTTATTTGTGGTGACAATTTATATGTGGAGTCTAAAAAATGAAACTCAGAATCTCAGATGCTGTTTACCAGGGGCCAGGGGTAGGAGAAGTGGAGAGATGTTGGTGAAAGGGTGTCTACTTTCAGTTATAAGATTTTGGGGATCTAATGTACAGTTTTGTGATTGTAGTTAATAATACTTGTATTATATTCTTCAAAGCTGCAAAGAAAGCAGTTCTTAAATGCTCTCAGCACAAAAAGCAAATGTTAATTGTGTGAGGGGCTGGAGGTATAAGCTAACTCTACATTGGTAATCATTTTGCAACATATACATTTTCCAAAAACCATGCTGAATATCTTAAATTTACATGTTATATATGTCAAGTGTATCTCAATAAATCTAGAAATAAAGCAATTTCTTAGGACTTAACCCAACATATCAAGTATACACATATAAAGTACACTATCAACATTGTTCAGGTGAAGAAATTCATTAAAAAAGAGTAAGTAGCTTGCCTAAGATCACAAGGCAGATAATGACAGAACCAAGATCAAAAGCCAGACTCCTGATCCAAGGCTCTTGTCACCATATCATAGGGCTTTTCGCTGAGGGCAGCCTTTTGGATTCCTAGAGAGAAGGCCAGTGTGTTGTATGGTGAGACGAATTCTACCATCTTCTTCATATTAAAAATATAGAAAGGCAGGGGGTGCCTGGGTGGCTCAGTCAGTTGGGCATCTGACTCTTGGTTTCAGCTCAGGTCCTTACATCAGGGTCGTGGACTCAAGTCCCAAAATGGGCTCTGTACTCAGTGCAGAGTCTGCTTCTCCCACCCTGCCATCCCTCCCCTGCTCATGTGTCCTCTCTCTAAAATTAATAAATAAGTCTTTAAAAACAAAACAAAATAATAGGAACTAAATCTCAGAGAGCTTATTGACTTAACCAAAATTAGAGGTCCGAGAGCTGGAAATGTGAACACAGGTGCTCTGAGTCCAGGGCAAGGCGCTCTTAGCCAGAGCAACCATTTTAGTATTTCATGGTTACTGTTTGCCTTAACTATTAATAGTGTCTGGTTTTGGGGGGCCTCTGAATTTTAACTTGAAACAGTCAACAGAAACTAAATAACTAAAATCTGTTTTCTTGTTGAATGCATTTTTTATAAGCTATTTCTTCTTCCAAGCACACAAATACATATTTGTTTTACATCTTTAGGCAGCAGAAACCATGGGGACAATATGGAAAAGCTTGAGAGGCTAAAAGCACTCGTACCAAAGTCATTACTAGGTCCAGGTTTTGTTCCATTGCAGTTTTATATTGAAATTATGAAGCTTTTCTACAAATTGGGTTCATAGGGAAACTGCTGAGTCCTTTCCATTATTGCATTGATTCTACCAGGGGGTATCAGCATAATGTTTGAGGAAGTCAAACAGTCGCTATGGTTTCTTTAATTTATATCTCAGATCGATGGAATTATCAAATCATATATGCGCACCTGTTAAAGTGATTCATGCTTAAGCTCAGATACATGATAGTTTCATCCCTCACCTACTATCAGGTGAAGGACTAGCAGTTCCAGAAGGCTCCATCATGAAGTCACACAAATCAGTGAATTCAATAGCATCCGAAGTTTAAATACATAAGCATCCTCCAAAACTGGTGGTTCTTCAGTTAGCAGCAGCAGCCAAGATGGCAATAACCATGTCAGAATCATGAGAATTATAGCAGTTCAGAGAATAACTTACCATGCAGGGAAGAAATTAAATTACACTGTACTTAGGTCCCCATTTCCTTTGCAAAGTACTTCTAAAATGAATTTGTGCCACAAGGGGCTCAAGCCAAAACTTCTCTCTCCCACAGCTTACCTTTTCTTAGTTAAAATGTGCAAGTTGTGACAGCACCACCATTTCCATGGCCTTATGGTATATAAGCAACAAGGACATCCAGGAATTATTTTGAGAGGAGGGCAGGTTAATGCCAAAAGCATGGCGGGGGTGGGGAGGGGGGTTGTTGAGATGGCTATTGAGTTCAGCTGTAAGTGATGTGATGGCAGAATCCTCATTTTCTAACATTAACTACTGATCCCCATTTAGTCATTTGTTTACAATACACACGAGATAACATTTATCTTTGCCTCAATGTTGGAGCAGCTGATCCTTTATTACAAATACATTCTTAGCACTGATTAAGCTAGAAAGATAAGCAGAGGTGGCCAACTACTCCTGACATGTGGGCTCACCTCTACCTGTGGAAATAAAGACAGGAGTTCTAGAAGAGGAACCACCTGGGGAATCAGACATGGACCACTGCAGTACTGGGCATTTAAAGAGAAAGATTCAAGACTGAAAGTAACCTCAGTAAATTATACTTATCCTGTGCAGGTTATGAAAATAAATTGGTGTCACATGTATCTGGTACATATGTCCATCCCATAGCTCCTTAACAGTGTACATAAACATAAAATTCATACATACTCGTGAGCAAGCTTATTGCTAAAACAACATGAACATGGCAACCATATAAAATGGAGACCCCACAGCTTCTAAACCACTGCTTAAAGAGCCATATTAACTTTGTGTGTGTTAGTTAGCAGCACTGGTAATCATGATAACCATGATGATGATAGCCATGATATTCATGATGAGATGCATAAAAGGAAATGAAAAATATAATAATGTCTGCAGTTGGAGTGGTTTAATATTGTCACCCACACAGCAATTTCACTGTTTCCCAAATGCAGGCTATTTCCATTTTCCTTCTTAAGTGAACTTTAACTGCATTTTGGCATTGATCATGCAACTTTCTCACAGACTCAGGAAGACTGAAAAGGAAAGTGGTTATTCCCTATGGACCTTCCAGCCAACACTTCACAAATCTTGAATTGTGTTGGGATCACAGAAAGCATGAAAAATGCAAGCAGTGCAGAAGGAGAGCAGTTAACCAGCCCTACCTAACCAGCACATATCTGTAGGACTTCCATGTGCAAACACATTCTGATTATGTGTGGACTATGTTAGGACAATTTTTGTTTTTTTTCTGCTGAGATTGTGGAGAAACACTGCCAAATAATTATTACTTGGAAGTAACAAATGCCTCTTAGATCAAGTTATTTCTTCCTTAGTATGCCATTCCTTCTTCCAAAAGTATAGAGGAATGGGTAATCTGTTCGGGCACGGTGAGAAAATGTGAAAATAAAAGAAGCAATTTTGCATTTTCTCTGTATTGGAATATTAGGTCTATTCCACAGGTAATCAACTTTTCTGTGAGTAAAATGTTCTATTTTTCAGGGAGGGTGAACTCTTCAGCAGACAGATGTCAAGCAAAGCTATTTCTTAAGTGAGCTCTTTGCAGAAGTGGTTTGTTTCACATTAAGGCAGATTCAGAGCCACGAATGCCCCATGGGACCCCACAACCAAAGCAATTTCTGATGTTACTGACTGTCCAGGGGAGAGTCCACACCAAACATAACTGTAATTGGAAGCTACCCATGTCTTGTTTTTTTACTGAAATGAACAGGTTTGAATGCCAGGGGTTCAGGTTCCCAGAGTTACCTTAACTATCAGATTTAAAGGATGAGTGGAAATGAAAACCACAGTAACGTATCCAATTGCAATGTTATAGTTTTTCCACTCACACATTAATTTTATATTTCTGCAATCCACAGTCTTTCAACTTTCCTCCAAAAGGAGCTATCCCACAATACTTGCAATTCTCTGTAGGGTAAGATTAGAGATGAAGGGGATGAAAAAGAAATCTACTTCTTTAGGAATTTTCAGAGAGCGTGGTTATAAACCTTGCGATCGCAAAATGCAAAGGTAGCCATGGAGATAAGAAACACAGACTAGGGACTGACTAAAATCTGCTCTAGGACTTAATACAATCCACTTCTGATCATAGTGAAATGCCTACATAGCCGCTGGTACATAGTAGGGAAGCAATAAATACCTAGAAGGCACAGTGAGAGTAGTAATATTAGGAGTATCATTACCATTATTATTTCAGCTTCTAAGTGTAAAAACTGATAATAAACCTGATTTCTTGCTTTGCTCACATGGATATTACTGAGGTAAGAATGTGCTTTATTTGATAAGTGTTCTATGAAAAACATTAATAACTCACTTCTCTGGACCCACACCAAGAAACAGATACTACATTTCTCCTTGAGTAGCCCTTCCACAGACATGAATGACCAACCAGCTTCCCATCTTTCCCCTCCACAGTTTAATTTCTATGATTGTCTTGAAATGTCTTTTAAATCTACTTTCACACCTCTGGTACCAAAATTAGGAGACAAGGGGGAAAAGCTAACATCTCTTAATTTTTAGCTCCATGGTAATTTTGCAGGCTTTTCCAAGACAATCGTATTTTTTGTTTGTTGTGTGCTTTGTTTTTAAGTCAAATATTTATGAACATAAAAATCTGACAATTGCCATTTGACCTATTTGGTAGTTTCAACTAAACAGGAATAGGAGATGGAGTGAAGCACAATGGGCAGAGTTCATTTCAGGCATCACGCACAAACACACAAACGCACAAACTTTCAACTTTCTCCCACCAGAGTCTTTGCCAGCTGTGACTGAATGGGAAGAGCCAGAAGCAACCCCATTAGCCCATGGGGCTGGATACAGACGCTGGACCCAGTGACCTCATGCTAGAGGGGTGATACCCTGATAGGCTAAGAATGCATTCACTTTTGTGACCCACTTCCCGGCATCCCAAACACTTTCTGATACATACACCAACTTCCAAAGTCAAGTCTCCTTTTATAGAATGAAAATCAGGAAAACCCACAACCTCTCTCAGTGAGCAGGAGGAAATGCAGCCTACATCACTGTATCTGACTCACAGTTCAGCTCACAATTACCAAACAAACCTCTTAACCTCACCATGCTCCAGTTTCTTTTGTAGCCCAGAAACATTGCAATGTGTGAATCTACCTCATTGGATTGCTCTGAGCAGTAATTACAAATACATATATATGCATACATGTATGTGTGTGTCTATATACATGTGTGTGTGTATAAACACTTTAGCTTTAAAAAAAAAAAAGCACTTTAGCTTTATAAGGTGTTCTAGCAATATTGAAAGATAAAGTTAGAACAATTGAATAAGCCTTCAGCTGTAATGCTCTATTCGAAACTGCTATTGTTAAATAGCATGACTTAGAGCTAGCTGGTCTTCCCAGGTCTTTACCCTTGGGCTCTGCCACTGATTTGCTCTAACTTCCACTTTGGATTCTCTCTGCCTCAATATTCATCCTTAAAACAATCTCAAGTGATAAACTACCTTGCAGGGCTAAGGAGAGGGGGCAAAAAAAAAAAAAAAAAAAAAAGCCAAGGGATTTAATATGTGTTATTGAAAAACAACAGACAGGATCCATCCCTCAAATACACACTTGTTATTTCTATTCATATAAATGCAAATTCAGCCCAAGAGTAAAATCACATGGAATTCTCTGATTTAAAGCATTTGCCTAGTAATAGTCACAGACATTTTTTTCTGGTTTTAGCCAACCAAGTGAAGAACAGGAGGTTTTAGGGAATGTCTGTGACATTGCCCTGAATCACTTGTATTTGGCTTATATAATTTAAATTGTTTGGGTTACCTATGGATAACAGCAAGCACAGTTTGGCCATAAACCTTCCAAGTAACCCTGACTTCCTGAGCCCCTCTTCTAACAAATATTTCTAAACTGTTTTCCTTGACTCGTTGCCAATAAAATGGATGGAACGCTTTCAATTCTCTCTTTTTCTTTCTTGGTCATAGCTTCAGAACCCTAGCGCTGCTTGATTCCCTTCAGTTGCAGATATTGGTGGCCAGGCCCCTGAAAAGTTTCACAGAGGGGACATACGTAGGGCCAAATTGGACCCTCCGATTCACACCGTGTATCTCTGAGATGTGTGGTAAGTGTCCGAGGTACTGATAATGCTGCAGCCAAGATGGTAAGATAAACCAACACGTCACTCGCGCTGTATTAGGAAGCCACGTGACATCCTAAAGCCAATCATGCTGCGACGCATACTGCTCAGGTCATCCCCTCCTGGGTGCTATGCATTTTAATTGCACGTGCTGCAATTAAAATTGAGGATTTCAAAGAAATTATTGCAATCCTTGTGTTTCCAGGTCCCTGCGTAGGGCCTCTGTGTTCTTTGACAAAAGAGTCTTGGAGACCATTTTCAAGTACCTTTCACTTGAACAGAAAGCAATTCATTACCACCAATGAGAAAGCAATGGTGGGAGATACAGATAATGTACTGCTTCAAGTTGCTGCACAAGTCCAAGGGCCACTATTTATTCAAATCATATCAAAACATGAACGGCGCCCCCTGGAGTTGCGCAGTAAGGCGATCCTGCAGGATCACAGTGATCCCTAGGGAAATCCTCCTAAAGAAAAACAGACTTGAATGAATTAGAAATGGCCACCTAGGAGATGGAGGTTCAGGCTCTTC
Source organism: Mustela nivalis (assembly GCF_964662115.1). Taxonomy (NCBI): domain Eukaryota; kingdom Metazoa; phylum Chordata; class Mammalia; order Carnivora; family Mustelidae; genus Mustela; species Mustela nivalis. Next base: position 89,548,926 of record NC_139030.1, on the reverse strand, counting down.
TACTCTCTGGATCTGACTTCTCATCTTAAACAAGAAACTTACTTTCATGAAATCATCTCCAGTATAAACTGTGCTCTTAAACTCTGGATTCTGATTCAAGCCCAACCAATAAGCATCAAGTGAGAGGACCAACACAAACGCTTCCTTCTGCTAAGTTCTGTCTTTGTAATTAGTATATTAGTGAAGACAGGAAGAAATTCCAAATGATCCCTCATTGATTTAAAGTTGAAGGCAAGAAGTTGAAAGAAGTAAAATCCCTGGACTCCCAGACCAGTTTAGTTTCTTTCACAGCTAATAATAACACTGCATAGAAATGAACGATGGAATGGAATCCTAAAGAAAAGGAAAGTTCCACTGAAGCAACATAGGCAGCAATTCAGAAATGATTTTAGGAGATATGTTTCTCCCAAGCTGGAAGCATATTCTTTGAGCTAAATAATAAAGCCTACTTCAAATCAAACACAAACAAAATAAGTTCCGTGATTTGGGGGTAAAATCCTATGTGCTTTAGGTGATTTTCTCTAATTTTTGCATACCACCAGCCAAACCATTTATTAATTATTTTATTAATTATTTAATTATAGAGCTCTACATTCTGTTATTTGATTTCTAAAACTAGTAGATATACTGAAGACACATTTTTTTTGTGTGTGAAATATCCCATGTCCTCTCCTGGTCCAAGATTCTCCTACTGCATATGGTGCTGCATCTCTGATTTAAAAATTCCTTGTATCCACATTGGCCTATTGAAATGTGAACTGAGCTTGGCTTCCTGAAAGGAAGCACCAAATTCATTACATTCAAACAGACTTTGTATCCCCTTTAAAGACTATAATCCAAGTGGCACTATGATTGCTTACAAGCCATGAGCTTTTGTTTTAGGAATATAAACAGAAGGGCAATTCTTAAAATTGTGCAAGTCATCCCAATTTCAAGAATTAGGTATTGGGCTGACAGCCTAATTCAGGTTGGATATAGCTACAGAGTATTGAGCTCAATTAGCTAAATGGGGTTTTATAACAGAAGTCAAAAAAAATCATAGTAGAAATTCAAACACAAGTTATAAAAGTAAATACACACACACAATATTCTCTACTTGGGGACATCCAAGAGAGAAGAGAAGGACACAGGGCTTTACCCTTACAAAGTAAATAACATATACTCTTTTCTAAAAGAGAATGGACATAAATTATCTCAGTGTCTCAAGCCTTCTACCAATCTAATCATTGCTCTGAATAGTCCTTCCAGAATACCCATTTAAATATTTCCCAGTATCCCCAGATATATTCAGATGTATTCTCATCTGTCCTTTATTATACTACACTAAGTACCATTAAGACATGAAGACTAATTTTTTTCACCTTGGAGTCCCAATAACTAGCACACTGCATAACACATAGTATATACTCAGTAAACATAGTATATACTCAGTAAATATTTGTTGGAATACAGAATGGAAGAGTTCTCTTTTTTTCCCCCTTGCATCTGGTCTTTCCTGGCACATAGCCATAGTAGATAACAGGTATGTAAAATATAATGCAGTTTCAATTCAATATAAGCTTTTTAGGATGAGAAAGAAGCTTAGATGGGATTGAATTCAGTTGTTAGACCGGCAGTCCTTTCCATGTTTCTCATGATCACCATGAGTAGGAATGAACTTCATAGTGTTGGCTACTTCCTATAGTGTTTGTGTACTTTTCGACCAGCTAAGAGACTGTCTCCTCTAGGCTGGTACCTACTTAATTCACAATGAGAAATTTCATACTTTGGGAACATCTAGTTAAAGCTCAGAAACTTAATATTTGTGGGTTAAAATAGGGGAAAAATGAAGATTTACGATCCTATGTCTTTTAGAGAAATATATATATATAACTCCTTTTACCTCTTCTTCTAGGACAAAAATTATCAGCGTTGTTGTTATAATCCTGCAAAGGTGTTTTACCCTGACTGCCTCTGAAGAGAGTTTTCTAAAAATGTGTATCTTATCTCTTCACTCTATCCTTAACATTCCCCAAATGCTTTCAGAATAAAGTCAAGATTCACAGTATGATTTGCCAAAAGCTTGATCTGGCCCCTGCTTATTCTACAAGCTCATGTCCTAGCACTATTCCCTATAGTAACTACTGCCACTACCAAATAAATCTATAATACTTAAAGTTCCCAAAAATATATTTCATTTTTCTTCCTCTTATCTCTCTGTATGAAAATGCTTCTCTCCACACACCACAAACTCACATCCTGTACATGCATATATGCATACACACACACACACACACACACACACTTCACCAAGCTAACCTCTATTTATTTTTTTAATTACCTCAGGGATCTTTCTTCCAAACCACAAGTCTTCCCTCATCCCTCTTTTCCATAATCTGGAGTGACTAGCCCTCTTAGATGAACTCTGCACTATCATAACCTATTTGTCAAGTTCATCCCCTCCTCTTCCCCAAGAGTCTATAAGGTCTTGAATGTCAGGGCCTGAGTCGATGTCTTTAGATTGCTAACATCCAGCATACTCCTTATTACTATAGTCATAACTCAATAAAAATGGAATAAATGAACAAATATGCCCATGTCTTTGTTTCTACTTCTCCCAAAAGATTCTGTATTAAATTCTTATTAAAATCATTCACTCAATGAAAAAAACAAATTCAGCAATAAGGAACAAGCAGATTGCTTCCAAAAGATTGGTAGTAAACTGGTTTTGGTGAACTTTCTATACAAAAGATTTTGAACTTAACACTGAGCAAATATGTACATCATCATGCCCCCAAGCAGTTTTCTCCTTCTCCAGTCTCCTCTTTGATATGTATGGATTCTTATTTCCATTCTTCATGAGGGTACGATAGGAGATCATTCAGAAAAACCATTCAGTTCTTCTTGGAACTAGATTGTGAGAAGATGTATCAATCAAGGAGACCAGCCTATATTCCAATGTCTGCATGGCATTGACAGACAAAATAGAGATTCGGAGACAGACTAAGTACACTATTCATTGACAACTATGGAATGGATCTTCATGAACTATTAATTCTCTCACATATTTGGGAGCTCTTACCACTCTAGAAAATTATCACTTTGATTAGATGCACCCATAGACAGCCTTTTACTCTCTGTAGGGGAGTACAGTTAGCTTCTTCTACAAGTAAAGAGACAGTGAGATGCTCAGCCAGTATTGTGTAGGTTAAATGGGTGCTATTATGTTACAAATGTCTCTGTTTCAATCAGGTCAATAAAAATGTATGGAGCAAATAACTTTGTACCTTCAAGTGCTATAGGAGAAAACATACTCTAAAAATATTCTCACCAAAGCATATGTTTTTAGTCAGATGACTATTGCAATGTAAACTCCAAAATGCAAACAGATCCTTAGAGTCCATTTGTCAACATCTTTTTAGAATAATCTAATATATATACATACTAGTATATATATATAATTAACATATATAATTTGGTGTAATAGCATACTTTTACTTAAAGAAAGATGTCATAATGGGATGGGTTTTTAAAAATTTTATTTAAGAGAGAGTAAGTTGGGAGAGAGGCAGAGGGAGAGAGAGAGAGAATCTTCAAGCAGACTTGGAGTTGAGCACAGAGCTCAATGCGGGGCACCATCTCACAACCCTAGGATCATGACCTGAGCTGAAATCAAGAGCAGGGGATTAACTGACTCAGCCACCCAGACTCCCCTAATGGAATGTCTTATTTACCCTTTCCCAAGTACATTTTAAAATATTTTACTTCTTGCTCCCTTAATTTTGATAATTTGCTTTGTCCACTTTACGTTACTTAAGAGCTAGAAGTGGTTAACTGGGTGAATTCCGAGCCACTTCTGTCAAAAATCTTCAGTTCTGTTATTTGAGAGGGGAATTAGCTGTCTGGCCTATTTGCACAACTCACATTAAAATTTCCAATTGGGAAAAACCCTCATAATTTCTAAACTGAGCACTTTTAAATTGCATCTATAGATCTTCCGTGCATGGATGGATATCTGGCTTCATATCTAGTAATGCTTGCTGCAGTGCCTCCTAATAAAATTAAGCAGCTATACAATCAATTAAATTTTTTTAAAAGGCAGTATGATGATGCTCTCTTTGGATGCCACATTGTCTCTGATTTGTTTGGGGACTACTGTGCTTGACTAAGAATGATAACAAATACTTGATAACATTGCAGACGAAATGTAAATCAACTCAGAGGAGCAACAAAGCATAACCCAGTTGGCATCCAGGGAAATTATTTATTCCCTAAATGTGCTCGATTCAATTGCAGGAAAGTTTATAAAATTATTTTGGTAACCTCTAACAAAACCCCATTCCTTTTTCTAAAATTTGTCCCATTCAAAATGCAAAGGCAAAATAAGTCCTGTGATTAGTTCACTGTTAGTAAAGTTGTCACTGCTAGCTGAAATCTTTCTGTGCACCTTGTACTAATTAGGGAAAAAAAGATCAATGAGAATGAAAGAGCCTTTTAGTTTCGTTACTGATTGACTTATTCTTCTGAACCATTAACTGGAGAAACTACAATTTTCATAGTTATCCAAAAACTTTGTGAATGAACACCAAACTTATCCTGGCCTTGTTTAGTAACTAATCTAAACTGGGGTTTTTGCTTTGTATTCTACACTCTCTTGATGTACTGCTGCTTTTTGATAGGCAACTCGTAACTAGATTGCATAAACGTTTTATAGCTAATATTTTAACAAAGACACTATCTTTCCTGGAACAGATCATTTTATTACCCTTTGAAATAAATTACAACTTTGAAGCATCACTGATATTAGAAAGTACAATATATTACACAATTTAATTAAATGTTTAAATTTTGCCTTAAAATGATTTAAGTAAAGGTTAAGATTAATTTTGATCTTAAGTATCTATTTTTTTTTAATGCTATGGGGGGCTTCTTTGTGTAGTTTGCATTGTAAAATACATGGAAAACTCAAAAATACCAGTTACATTACCTAAAGGTATACAGTATAAAGTTTAGAACCTACCACCTCTGATTCATCCCTCCCAAGAAACCTTACTTGGAATTACCATGCCCATGGGAATTAGGGCATAATCACTAGTGGTTTTTAAATAGAACCCACGTATCTTAAGCATAATACATAAGCCCTTGGTATTGGAAACCATGGTTGAAAAGAAGAGTCAGAAAGAACATAGTTTATACCATCAAAACCAATCATTTAATTGACATTTAGTAGAGTCTCTGCATTATCTCTTAAATCTTCACAATAACATAAGAGCAGAATACCCCATTGAACAGCTGAGGATACTGGAGATCAGGGAAGGGAGGTCATTTGGTCCAGGTCCTAGTGGAGCCAGATCCAGACCCACACTAGGTGGTTCCAGGGTCCCCACTGGGAACCATTATGCAATGCTGTGCAAAGACAAAACACTATTTTTTTTTTTTTCTCCCAGAAGAGATGGTTTCTCCTTCCATATGGTACATATATACTGGATTTGGTGTCTTTAACTCTTGTGTATAACCAGCATCATCTGTGCTTGGATGTAAAACATTTATTTCAAGAGTTCCATGCTTTTCAATGCTAATGAACGTTAAATTCTCACCATGATTTACAAGAGAACACAGACTACATCTGAATGAGAGGAATCCCAAGGAAATTAATTTGCTCCCTGAGAAATGTGTGATAAATAGCAGACAGCTTTTCTTCTAAAATGCCTAGCATCTGTAAACAACACACTGAAAACCAAGAGGAGAAAGACTCGGGAGAGATTTCATGATGATGTCATATGAGCCCTCAGCAGTGTCAAATATTCTCCCAGGCCCTAAATAGTGACCCGATGGGACTGAAGCATTTCTTCAGACAACACATGGAAAGAAGCCAATAAAGCTGCGACCCCATTTATTTCCCTTCCTTTTAACCCCCAACGTCTCAAAAACTAGCTTTTCCAGCACCCCCTCACAAGGGGCCTTTAGCTTTTGTTTGTTTCTCTTTTCTTGAAACAGGCTAGTTAGATCCCCCTTGGATGGGATAAAATCATAACGGATTGGTACGTCAGCTAGTAAAATTGAGTGTGTTTTGTTCAGACCAACTTCTGAAACACTTTGGCACAAAGGGGCAGGGGTGCTCTATGATAACTGCCTGGGCAGGGTCCGAGAGCAATTGTGTCCTTTCTACCACCGTCATGTGTCAAGGTCATTTGGCTCTTCTTATATTTCATTCTTTATCCCTTTCTTTTTTTTTTTTTTTTTTAAGATTTTGTTTATTTATTTGTCAGAGGGAGAGCGAGAAAGCAAGCACAGGCAGGCAGAGGCAGAGAGAGAAGCAGGCTCCCCGCTGAGCAAGGAGCCCGATGTGGGACTCGATCCCAGGACGCCGGGATCATGACCTGAGCTGAAGGCAGCTGCTTAACCAACTGAGCCACCCAGGCGTCCCTCTTTATTTTGTTTCCAATTTTGGTACCACCCTAATCGGCAAACAACAACAGCAACAAAGGCTCTCCCTATTGTGTCTTGTTAATTCTAGTGACAACTTAGCTATTCCCACATCAGGCTGAACCCCCAGGCATCTGTCCTTTTGTTCATCTGAGGGCTCCTGATGCCTTCCTCACTACGGCCTTGTGACTCCATATAATTTTGATTCACTTATTACCGTGCTTCCTGACCTAGAATAGGAACTCAAACAACATATGTTAAGAAATGACTGAATGAACTTGCAAATTATAATGGAAGACGAGCACGGGAAGAACTTTCTGAGCACGGTAGTGCGTGGGTGAACCTGGCAGCATGATAATGGTGAAGAACATGAGCTTTGGGGTAGGGGCAGTCTGGGTTTTGCATACCGGCCCTACCGCACATTACTGAGGGCCTTGGGCAAGTCCCTCAACCCCACCAAATTTCCCCATCTCTAAAACTAGAACTAGACATTCCGCACTCAGCTCTGTGTCTAAAACCAAGCGAATACACAACACTAACTCCTTTTTGTAATTTTTTCTTGGAAGTGGTTCATGCATTACACTCATAATATAGGAATTCTAATATGAGACATTGAATCTGATATAGTCTAGACAAATTTTAGAATGACATTACAGTTGTGGGGAAAAGTAAGCACTGTTATTCTTTTTTTTTTTTTTTTTTTCTGAGGTAAAAGTGTTAAATCTAATTCAGAATAATGATAAACAGCCACCAGAAGGGAAGTTCAGCTGCTGGAGAGCTCCGTAGTTGTTTTATTTTGCTCAGGTGGAGGAGGTCATTCATTATGGGACAGTATTGGCTCCCCGGGTGAATATAATGCCAGTGACAGTCTGTCTGGCTTTAATGGCTTCCCCTCAGTTTAGGTGGCTCCTGTGGTAGATTATTAACAGAGTCCCTTTCGCTTGTCCTTGTGTGCAGTGCGGTAAAATTTTGGGAAAACAAGCTGTGACCACTGGGGACGATTTGCATCTGATCATTTATACACCACCCACCAAGCTTCCAGGCAGCTTGGAAAATTACATAAACACCTCCCAAATCTACCAGGATTGCGGTCCCTCTCAGGTGTCTGATTCAGCAGCTGCTGTGCCCGTCTGGGGACCTGCATTGCCAATTGCCTTTCTATCCTCCATGCTTGCCGCATCAGTGAGCAATCATCGCTGCTGACAAGATTTTGATGGTCCTAACACAGAGGTGGGAGCAAAGTTGAAGTGACGGCAAACTTCTCCTGCTGCCGCCTGGCTCAGATTGACCCTGACATCGTGCAGAAATGTGCAGTTAATGCAAGATACAGACGCTTGTGTGAGAGCTGCCAAGGCCCACGGAGTTTCTATTTTAGCCAGTGTCCACCATGCAGTGAGAGGGGTGCCCTGAGCAAAGGGAAATTGCTGCAGGCACTGGTCAAAACAAGCTCCCTGCATCTTATTTTCCCCCTAGTGGGCCTCTCCTATGCCCTTTTGAATCTTTCAACCTTTATCCTCACCACCTTTCCCACTCCAGGAATGGATTTATCCCAGGGGTGATTACAGCTAATGACTGTACGATTTTCATCTACTTTTATCCAAGACACATTTCTATAAAACTTCCCATTTCTGAAATGTGTGCACGACTTAGCAGTGATGTGGCAACTAGAGGATCATTTATTTGTTCAGCTAACATTGATTGTCCCCCCCCACCCCGTGTTTGGCTGTCATTGTATCATTCGGCACCTTTTCTCTGCCAGTTTCTGATCGTTCTCGTTGACAAATCTGAATCCTGATCAGAGAATGACTTGCACCTCAGAGAATGCAGTGCTCGGTTTGTTTTTCTCTCTCTCTGGCAGATATGCAGTAGCCGTGGCCATCTAGTGACAGCAGCTCTTTCAGGTTAATAGGAAAAGGTGACTTCCAAGTTAGAATACAAAAACACCCTTCCCGTCCTCATCCACTCCCCACCTTCCTCCAGAAACTCCTCCGAAGGTTGAATAGGAATGATTTCATTCAGACATGTTCAAACATAACTTTCAACCCAGCCAAACTGCGATTCATCCTTGAGGCTTCTCAGTTCTCCAGGGAGCGTTCTCCTTTAAATACATTTGGTTTAACTCTGTAAACCTACCTAAGATAACAGTAATTTCACATTTTGCTCAATTTAATAGAAACGATACAGAATAGTGATTTCTAGGCCACATTTAAAAAAGTTAATCAGGCTAACCTAATCGATATCCATTATCTCCCTTCACATTTCATCAACAGGTTTTTTTCAAAGATAGCGATAGACCGTAAGAGCCCACAAAAAGTATGTGTCTCATTCAGAGTACTTTCCAGAAACACAAACGATGCTGCATTTGCTCCCGGAAAACTTATAGATTTGCCATCCTGTAGAGGATTTGTTGACCCAAGAAAGCAAGAGAAGCAAAAGAGAGGAAAATGAAGATGATTGACAAGGCCTCTCCATTAAATTGAAACAACGAGGAAATTCCAGATAATGTCCTACACGCCCTCTTAAAGTCAAATTGGTTTGGCTGATGCAAACATGCTAAGTGGATCCTATGGGGCATTCAAAAGTCCTGGATTTCAGGCAGATCTGCCAAATGGCTTCCCTTTCATTGGGTTGCTGAGTAAGGGGAAAAGGTAGACTTTATGGTGCACCCAGAAGTGTGATTATTTGCCAGTATTGTGACTATAGAAAAGATAAGAATACCACAGAATACCACAGCTCCGAAAGACAGGAATGTCTTCTCACTTGTTTTGCTTGGTAGCCCTACAACGCAATGAAGACAAAAATACAAGAATGATAATGCTATCCTCATCTAAAAATAAGGATTTAAGATTCAGAAAGATCATAGAGCTAAAAAGTTTTGGCTAAAACTCTAGCCAAAAGCTAGAGTTTCTGGTTTATGATTCCAAGTGTGTTGCCCGGTACTTATTAGAGGAAACAGGGTAGGGACTTCAGGCATGGACAACCAAAGCCTAGGATTTAGAATACTGGGGACAGAAGAGATGTCCTTGGAGTTGCTGATTCATTTTTTAGCTAGAACCCAATACTGTGAGAAGATCTGATTTGTAAAAGCTTCAGGAACTTAGTAGCTGGCCACCAGCAAGTGGCCAGTTGGAGCTGTTGACCTAAACTGGTCATCATAGCCTTTCTCTTTAGCCCTCCTATGACTTAGAAGACCCTTCGTCCTGGTAGTTTCCTGGTAACTCCCCCATATACCTAGCTCTCTTTCCCAGGACATTCTGTCTAAGCATTTGATTCTCCATCTTCACGGTAGAGTAACGATTCTTGAGCCAAGGCATGGCAACAGAACAAGTGATTAACTAAAGGTGAACAGTGCATGGGATTTGGAATTAACCTTGGATAAGTCTCTTAACCTCTCTGAGTTCCCATTTTCTTGTCTATATAGGGGACATTACTATATTCTTTGCAAATCTGCTGAGAATACAAAATGTTAATGCATAAATCTCTTACACTGTGCTATGTATCAGGCATTATTCTATGCCCTGTAGCATAGAGGTGAGTACTGTTATGATTCCATTATGCAGAAGAAAGAACTACAGCATCGATAACTTCAGTCTCTTGAGCAAGGCTATGCAGCTAGTAAGTACCAAAAATGAGATTTGAACCCGGGCTTCCAGATTCATCATGTTATGCTGCTTTCCAGTCATCCTGATTTTTCACATATTCTCTGCCACTTAAACTGAATAATCTTTTATGATGTTACTTTGGATAGTGGGATCTAAAATGCCCCATCTTCAGGAATTCACCACTAAATGCATCTTCTAGAAATTATAGAATAATTGCTATGAAAAGTATAGGATGCATGCAAAACTTTGAACAATTATGGATGATAAAAGCAGAGCAGTAAAATAGTCAAAGTTGGTCTAGAAAGTTGAATTTCCTGTAGCAAAAATATTCTAGAAAGACTAAATAGAAAAAAAAAAAATCTACCAGTTACCTTAGGAGCACTTGCATGAGCTATCTGTGTAAGCTATCACTTTGAAAACTGTTGTTATTAATTGCTCATTTTTAAGTATCATCTCTGCCAACATACTGAATAAGAACCCTATCCAAAATGTTGTAGAAAATATAGAATGATCCATGGCTGTTACCTTTTAGATTAATGACAAATAATTTTTAACCAAGTATAGCAGCAACACATGATCATTGTAAAAGTGTGTTTTAAGCAAGACGTCGTTTTGCTCAAGACACAAAATGTATCTCTGACATTAACACTAAGTCTAAACAAATATATAACACCTTACATAAAACAAAAAATGTATTTCAGAGCTGGCAGAAACCTGAGAAAAGCATTGATGTTTTCCCTGAAAAGGAAATATCTCTGTGGCAATTTTATAAGGTTTTTATCGATTTCAAGCAAATGGAAAATACAGTTTAAAAAAACTGTCTTTTGGTAAGATTATCAGGGAAATCAAGAAATTCCATGAATATCCTTGGAGACTGTGTCCCAAGAATCTGACCACAAAGACAACTGTGATATCCCACTAGGCCTTACCACGCAATTTGAAGAAATGCCTGATGTTGCTTACTCCCACGCCCTAAGGGAAAATAAAACCCATGAAATCATTTAATCATTCAGCATCAACTGTTTCAAATTTTTTATGCTGGATCTAGCAAAAATAACTGAGGGATGTTCACCAAAAATAATTCCCTTCCTGAAAGCCATTTCTATATGCACCCTCCTGTCACTTCCCTCTCCAACCCTGTTGACTAACTTCTGGCTCTGATTGGTGAGCCAGCCATGCCAGCACACATATATTAGCATTCTTGGGGTTAAGTGAGGGAGGTAATTTGTACAAGCAGGGAGGAACGAGCCTAGCATTGCTCTAGAAATTAACTGCCCCTAAAACAGTCTAGTGAGGTAAGCCTAAATGATTTCTACTTCCTCTAGTGTTGAATCTTTCATTTCCTCTTATGGTTAGGCACAATTTACTAAGCAGTGTGAAGGAATTGCTGTGGTATTTGGCACAAAGCTGCTAAGATGTATAAAATCTCAGTTTGATTACCATATGTTCATTGTGTTAATTTTCTCTCCGCCAAATGCTCCCTAGTACTTCTTTGCTGTCTCTTTTAGCTTCTCCTAGATTCTTTGGAATTCTAATGTTTTCCTTCCTTTCTCAATAATGCTCTAGTGGGGAGCATGCAAAAGCTCTGTTTTATTCTAGAAATGGCCACAGTAGGAGTAATATTGCACTTCTATGCAGCAGTTGTCCTCATTGTCAGTGATTGTTAAGTCTCATAAAAATAAAATATAATGTTCTTAGGCAGGCCAAGCAATTATTGCAAATATCAGGTTTTAAACAACAGAGAAATGCACACATTGTTTAGAAACCCTGTCATATGATTCATAATGTTTCCATACTTGAAATGAATATCATGCTTCCATCTCTGAAGTTCCAGATTTTATAAACCATTTTTAGCAAACACCAAGAAAACTGAATACTACAAACCATGGAAGAAGCTGAGTGAGAACCTTCTAAATCAACCACCGAGAACCCTGCTCACTCAGCCGCTTCCGTGATTTGTAACATTTAGTGTTCTTGGTGTTGGGGGTTGGTGCGTTCAAGTGATTCTGTGCCAAAACTTAGTGTCACAGAGGGAATCCCAAGGAGGGTTACACCCAAATTTTAATACCAGAGGCAAAATCTACTTTTAAGACTACTGTTGAATCGATGCTACAATTATTTACTGAATTCCTGCTACATACTGTGTTGAGTGCCTTTGTGGTATTGAAAGTCCAGTGTGGAAATGGTGTGTACCTAAATGCCCTTCAGTGCCAGATTCCATCACAGAGACACAGAGCACAGAGCTCTGTGTCTCCGGGGTGGAGAGGATGCTCAACTCCAACTGGTAGCATTTCGTTAACCCGAATCCAAAGGAACCCCTTGAGTGCCACTGTATAACACAATGGGCTGGGCCCTTGAGTAAATTCTAACAGACGACTTGGGGTTATATCTGCAAGCTTTAGTCTTTTCACCCTCCTAAAACCCTTGAATCAACACGAAGACTAAAGCAAAGATGATTAGAAGCCAGAGTAGAACAAAACAGATAGGTGTAGATGCATATAGTCCCAAGTGGGCTGCAGAAAGTTTTACTATACCAAGGCAAGGTAAAATATACTAGAAACAAAAGCATGAGAGATATTCAAATATTTTTCATCAAGTGGCCATGATTGCCAACATCTGTGTTCCTGGCGCTCTTTAAAAATAAACGCTACAATTAATTTTTTAGATAATAAATACAGGCCTCAACATTAAGGTTACTGAGGGGTAGAAGATGAATTGAACAGTAATCATTGAAGATCATCGTAGCACAAGAACAGCAAAATTCTATCTGGTTTTCTCCCTGGTAACAGGGCTTAATTATTAAAGTGTTCAGGTGCATTCAATGTCACAGATTCCTGAACGTATAGAGATTCCGGGGACAACAAATAAGTGAAGCCCATTATCTAGCCCCCGGGTTTTAGTGGAAAAGTCTTGCCAAGATCTTATTCATTCTCAGCTGAGTATGACTGTTCTCCCATACTAATTAAGAGGTGGAAGCAAAGCATTCTGTCCTGCAAAAGCACAGCACATAGTATTCAGTAGGCACTAGGCAGAGCTTGTTGAGTGAATCCACAAATACAAGAAGATCTTTCTCTTCTGTATGCATGGGAGTTTATTTCTTCCAGTTTCTTTCATTGATTTAGGTTTCACACTGAGTTACACCAGTTAATGTGAATTCTGCTTTCTTCAAATGTCTTCTCAATTGGAGGCAATGCCAATGTAATTCTAGGGTTGTCATTAAATCTACAAAAATCATATGACTCATGGATATTTCTCTCTCTGGGGCTCTTTGCCAGTAGTACACCAGCAGAGCAATTAGTCAGTCGTACTGCTCAGAACTCTTGTTAGTTCTGCTGAGCCGTGTGACTCACCGTCGCTCCTTGTGTTATGGGTGTTCCATCACTGTTTTGACAACACAAGACGTGAGTTTTACAAGCATAAAACATTTACACAACTTAAAAAAAAATTATGTCAATATTCTCTAGGATCTACGTGGGCATTTAAAAAAAATGCATGTTGGCAGAGATGATGTACTTTTGATTTCTGAAAATGAACAGAGCAAGCCAAGACTTACAATTCATAAATAAATTTTTGTGTCCTCCCTGCAGGATATAAATACTCTAAAATGCTGCCTACAAATTCAAATCTGAGCAGGGATTCAACCAAACTCAGTGAATCAAGGTGCCATTCTGATAGCATTGAAGGAGTCTGGTTTTTGTTTTTTTTTTTTTTTTTTTTTTAATATGCATAAACCTGCTAAGGGCTGACCACAAATGCTCCAGTCAAATCCAACCAAGTTGTTAACATAGATAATTTATCAAGTGGCTACCATGAAAACGATCAGTTTACAGTGGGCAACTTTTTTGACCTTCTATATTTAACCCTCCAAACCTTTAACCTTCCAGAAATTCTTTTTAAGAGCACTAATAACAGCATTAGTAATCATTACATAGTTTGAAATTCTTTGGAATTTCCCACTGGGAAATTCTACTTTATGTCTAAACTTACCTTTCCTGCTTTAGCATCATCTACAAGTTGACTCAAGGGGTGGTGGTGTTTCAGTTGCCTATCATTTCTTTAACACGCCTCCTGGCTTATAAAACAAGAATTCATTCTTATACAGTTCTGGAGATCGGAAGACAAAAGTCAAGATGAAGGCAGGCTCTTCATGTTCCTTCTGGAGGCTTCTGGAGAGAATCTGTTTCCTTGTATGTCTCATCTTCTAGAGGCCATGGGGTTGGTTTGTCATGATCTCTTTCTCCCATCACAGCAACCTCTTATTTCCTTCACATCTCCTCTTACAGACCCTTATTCTCTTGCCTGTCTCTTATAAAGAGCCTTGTGATGACACTGGGTCCACATGGATAATCTGCAATAATCTCGACATCTCAAAATCCTTAATCTGAATCACATCTGCAAACTCCCTTTGACTGCCTAAGGTAACATATTCACAGGTTCCAGGGGATTAGGAGGTGGACATTTTAGGGAAGCTATTATTCAACCTACCACAGGTGGCAAACCGAAAAGGACACCTAAGCAACACCTCTCCCTACTGGGGAAGTTATTTACCCCTCTAAAGCATTGGGGCATCACAGATAAAAAGAAGCAATTAGGACAACATGAAGTTATGCTGATGCAGCAAACAAGCTGTATTAGAGAATTGGTCCAGCCATATATTTATGTTATAAAAGATGGAAGTCCATGTGGAGTTAGAGGGTAATTCCTTGGCCCTTCCTTTTAGAGTCCTACGCATAACATCCCAATGCCTCTGCTAAGGCTCAGAAAAACACTGACCAGATCAAAGACATTGCTTCTTAATATCTTTTACGATCACTCTGAAAACTTTCTGAGGCAAAGAGAAAAACTCAGATAGGCAAATGTTTAAAAAATGCCTAACTCAGTGTTTAAAATGAAGCAGGCTCGAAAATCTGCATGTGAAATGCAAGTGTTGCACAAATTCTCTTTACTGCTCAAATGTTCCAGAAAGTACCATCCCTAGGGCTGTGCTCTGCCATTTGGAATGAAAATGAGCATCATATGAAAACTTGGGTGTCTCTAAAGGTCAGTGGAATTTCAACCAGATGTTTTGCTTCCCCTCCACAGACTTGGCAATAGGAGTGGTTTATAAATTCCACTTGGGGAAATAAATGTAAATATTTTTTAATAACATGTTTCCATTTCAACCTTGGCTCTTCTTTAAAGTTCAAAACACAGTCTCACATTCATTTTTTTTTCTAATGTATTCAGCCAGCATTTATTACCACAAAGAAAACATTTAAAAATATCAAAAACTGAACTTATCAGTCTGCTCCCCAACCCCCTCACCCTGACCCCCCCATCCATGTCTCACCCTCTTGCGTGAACCTGATTTCCTTCCTGTCCATCTTAGGAAATGGCATTATCTGTGTCACCTAATCCAGAAATCAGGGATGAGCTATAGGCTTCTTCCTCTGCTTTATCCCATACATCCACAGTCAATAAATCCCACAATGTATTAAATGAGATTTTTCCTGGTTAGGCACAATATTATGCCTTGTCTCAAAAGTCTTGTGCCTCCCCTAGACAGTCACAACAGTTCTCTAACTCACCCTTGCCTCTCATCCTACACACATCTGCTCAGTCCTCCAACCCCTAGACAGAGTGGGCTTTCAGAAACGTTAATGTCACATCACTTCCCAATACTGGAAACTTTACAGTGGCTCCCATTTATTTTTTAAAGATTTTATTTATTTATTTGTCAGAGAGAGAATGCACAAGCAGGGAGAGAGGCAAGCAGAGGGAGAAGCAGGTTCCCTTGCTGAGTAAGGAGCCTGATGTGGGACTCAATCCTAGGACCCCAGGGTGATGTCTTGAGCCGTCGGCAGGCACTTAAATGAGGGAGCCACCCAGGCATCTCAGCGGCTCCCCTTTGTAGAGGTTAAAAATACAAACCTCTAATTTTGATACAAAATACCTTCCATAATCTTCCACCAACCCTCTCTCTAGCATTACCTTTCTGCCCCCTCCCCACCCCATTCTTGAACCCTGTGACTCAGCTACAAAACCTCTTCCTTGCCAAGCACTACAACAAAAATTAGCAAGGCAGCTTCTGCTAGTTGAGATTTTATAATCTCTTAGAAGGGATAAAACTGCTCAACTATGTTAAAAAAAAAAAAATATATATATATATATGGTTTAATAGTGTCATAAGGGAGGAACAAAGTGCTTTGAGGTTCAAAAGTTAAAGAAAGAACATTTGAAGAGGAGAATCAGTGTAGCATTTATAACGTACTTCGAGGATAAATTTCACAAATGGCTGTAAAAAAAAAATAAAGGGCATTCAAGACAGGAAAGAACATCATTCTGGACTTTAAAAATCCTCAGTCAGATTTTACAAATCTTCTTATTCTCATTTAAAGAACTGAGAAGTTGTAGTAGATTTTACAGTGAGGAAGCTATCTTAGTAGACAGTTTCAGTATTCGGAACAGCCTCAGACTCTGGTTGGATAGGTCACCAGGTCAGGGAGAGAACAGATGTTTTAGAGGGGCTATTTGTAAAACATACAAAAAACTGTGCAGTGAAAAGGAACCTCTCTTTTTTGGACAAGCAGCCACTGTTGCTGGCAGTGTAATAGTTCTCATTTCTATTCATGACTGTGATGGATCCCCCGTTCCTTCCAATCTATCAGTTCCCATTGATTTTTATTGATTACTCTTTCCAACCTAGACCTCACTCATTAATTCACCCTCTTTCTCATCAACTTCCAATGAATCACAATATCAACCTAAGTCCCTGCCTCCTCCAATACCAGCCTTAGGCTCGTAGAAGCTTTCACACAAACACTTAGTTGTATATGACAATAGACTCCAAGGTTTCTCTCTCAATCAAACTTTCCATGCTACCCCTTCAGACCTTATGAGCTGGCTCTCTTGGACCACATGTCCCCAACTCCCTCCCATTCTCAGTAGGCTGCATCATCCCTTCCCAGCAAAGTGACATCATTTTCACTCCCCCGCCTACATTAATAGACCTGTCCTCTTCTCATCTTATAGTCCTTATCTTCGTATCTCAGAAGAATTTCCTTTCTCCTTAAAAGCAGACTCTGGCTTAGGAAGTCTGGGAGAGGCCTGACATTGTTCCTTTCTAACAAGCTCCCCAGTGATACCTTTGCTGCAAGCCCTGAGATCATGGCATTTTATTTTATTTTATTTTATTTTATTTTATTTTATTTTATTTTATTTTTTTATTTTATTTTATTTTATTTTTATCAAAGTGTAGTTGACATACAATAGATTAGTTTCAGGTGTACCACAGAGTGACTTGACATTTACATACATTATAAAATGGTCACCACACTAAGTCTAGTTACCATCTGTCACCATACAAACTTACTGCAATATTATAGACTATAGTCCCTGTGGTGTGCCTTACATCCCTGGGACTTCTTCATTTTATGCCTTCAAATTTGATCCTCTTAATCCCCTTCACCAAGCCACCCATTCCCCCACTCCACTCCCTCTGGCAATCACCAGGTTGTTCTCTGTATGTATGAGACTTTTTCTGAATTTTGGTTTGGATACTGTTGGATACTAAACACAATGTGTACATTCAACTCATTTCATTCCATATCCCAGTGGCACTTGAATCCTTATTGAAACCTTCTTCTCTATTGACTTCCAATACATCTGCTTACATCATCCCTACAGCCATTCATTCCCCGAGCTCTTCTCAGGTTTCCATTCCTCTACTCATGACTTGAATCTTAGTTCCCTGGGGTTCTGCCAACAGTAAACTTCCTGTTATTTATTCTCTCTCTTCCTAAGAGGTCAATTCTATGGATTCAATCACCATTTATATCTTGAAAACTTCTGAACTGATGCTTCCAGTTCCAATATCTCTTTTGATATCTCAACCTTTATATCCCATGACTTATTCTGACATTATTATTAGCAAAGGCATTTAAAACTCGGTGTTCTAGAACTGAACTCTGGACCTTTCCCCTAAACTTACCTATCCTGCCTTACTTCTCTCAGTGAAAGACACCACCTACTATCCCCATATCAGCAAGAACTATAAACATTTTATTTCCTCTTCCATACTACTTACATCTATATTCTATCAATTCTATTTTCTTTAGTATCTCCCTGGCTTGTCTTCTCTTCTCCGTTACTGTTGCCACGGGTTCATTGTGGGCCTTTCCCTTTTCTTTTTAAGAATTTATTATTTATTTGAGAGAGAATGTGTGAGAGAGAAATCACAAGTAAGGAGGAAAGGTAGAGGGAGAACCAGACTCCCAGAACACTGAGTCACCTAGGCACCTTCTCATTCCCTTTCTGGAGTAATTACTGTTCTTGCTTTCTCCAGGCTGAATGCCTTCCAAAGCCACTGACACAGGGCAGGAGGGTTCTGGCTCTAGCACAAATATGTTAATGCTACCCCACCACTCAACTACCTTTTAGTACTTGGTCCCATGCCTTCAACAATGAAAGCCATTCTACTGTGCAGCTTACAAGGTCTTCTGGGACCTGTCCACTGCCCTTCCTTCTCTTCTAGCTTCAGCTCCCTATACTACTCCTGGAAACCTAATCCTCAACTACAAGGAATTCCTCACATTATTTTTTCTATGAATCATAACCTTTTCTTGCTCATTCCACTAACTTACCTTGGACCATCTTTCCTACCCACCAGTGCCACCTGATTCTTGAACAGAATAGCTCCCAGTCATCCCACAAGATCCACTCAGGCTTCACATCTCCAGAAAGCCTTCCTTGTCTTCAGTTTTGATTAGGTTCCTTCTTACATTCTCCAAAGAAGTCCAATTTCCATGTATTCACCTCACTTCTGCTAGAGCGTAAGCTCCTTGAGAGTTTTTGGGAATTGGTTTTATGATCATTGTATCTCTATCAATTTGCACAGAAGTGCCCTTCAATAAATGCTTTTGGATAAGTGAATAAATAAACTATCCTGAATAATTGATATCTGGCCATTGGTTATTCCCAGGAAGGCAGCAGATTGGTGGATATCTTTGAGATAAAACTGGCAATATGTGTACCTAACATGGACTATCTGGATCCTTCTTTTCCTCACCCTCCCCACTTCTAAATGTTTCCTCTAAACTGAAGGAAAAATCATTTCCATAGGCAAGAATAAAATCAAGACTTCTAGACTCTCCAGGGGTGGGGAGGGGGGAGGGGACAGCAAACAGGTCTTAACTCTATACAAACTCTATAATTAACTCTATAATTATATTTTATTTATTTGCTTATTAGTGCACGAAACTATTTTCCTATTTTCAGAGAACTCGACAGGCTCTTCAATAATATTTTTTTCCATATAAAACCTCAATAATTTTCCTACCTGGAAATAAATATTGGTGTCTCAAGTCCGTTTATGTTTATGATAAAAGGCCAGGGTCTCAAGCATGATCTGAATGACCATACAAAATATATTCTTGGAGACAAAACTGCACCTCTGAGTGTTTCTGTACATCAGCAATGCAGAGAGTTCCTTCTAAAGTTCAGTTTTGGAGGTTGTTTATTCTGCAGCAATTCAAGATCGGGCCAAACTGATTGTTTTTCTGGTTTAAATTGCATTGTGGACCTCAAGGAAAAGAACATAAACAGCTGGCAAATTTACAGCCTTTAAACAAAATTGCCTTAACTTGAGGGGATTCCCTTAATATTGCTTATAATTTTTTTTCTCTCTTTTTAAGAACATCCCCGTTTTACAGGAGTTCAGACCATGAAATGTGACACACAGGATGTGCTTCAAGCTAAAGTTCTCATAAAACAACAACAACAGCACAACAATCTTCTTAATGTAAATCCCTTATACATTGGATACCACAGTCAAGGTTTACTTTAGGACCTGAAATGACAAATCTCAGATAATGTTATTTCACTTTCCACCAACACTATAATTCTGTCAGCAAAACTAGCCTACTATAATCTTAGGCCCTATACCAGAAGGACATCCAGTAAATACAAAATAACCTAGTTATTTTGGGAATAAGCTTCACTCTCTTTGTTCTCCAGCTTAATTCCTTTGTCTACAATTTCAACCACCCTCTTGTTAATAACTCCTTTCCCTTTTCTCCTGTCCTCACATGCCTGCCCAAACCCCAAAGCTGGAGCCAGGGTGCATACAATATGCTAACTATTCTCAGTATTTTGTGGGTATTAACTCACTTAATAATCTCAACAATCCTATCAGGATTCCAGGTCACAGATGAGGAGACAGAGACACAGAGAGAATCAGTGACTCGTCCCAAGGTCATAGGGTCATTCCATAATGACTGCCTGCCTGGGGCACTATTCCTCAATATTGCTGAAGTATAGAGGGGACAACTGCACAAACAATCAAACTGGTACCATTACATGTGGTCACCATCCTTATCTGGACCTTTGAACTGTGCAACAATTTCATTGTTTCCCTAGTTAGCCTTTTCATTTCCTCAAAAGACTGCCTCAACCCCTCTGTTTCCTCACCTTCTCCCTCCATTCCACAGATTAGTGCTACTTCCTACTTCCTAGAGGAAACAGAAATTGTCACAGAAACTCCCTCAGCCTCTTATTGCCTATTACCATGGAGGAGATTCCCTATCTGCTATCAAAGTCATTATTCCATGTTCTCTGGCTTTTTCAGAGACTGTCCCATCAAGAATTCTTCCCACCCCTCCAACCCTCCTTCTTTATATTCAACCTCTCTCTCCCCCCTGTTTCTTCTCCACCACCATTTAAACATGTTTATCTCACTCATCTTAAACACTGGCCTCACAGAGCTACTGACTGGACTTCAAGTCTATATTCCCCTTCCTGCCCACTATTCCTCAATCTTTTTTGGCCTCGCTTTTGCCTTCACTATTCCACAGAAATTGCTCTTGTGAGTCACCAATAACCTTGTCTCTATCCAGATATCAGTTGCCTTCTCCACGGCATTTAACACTGCTATCACCTATCCTACAAGAAACATGCCCTTTCCTTTGCTCCTTTGATATCAATACTGTTATTTTTTTCTTCCTCTTTGAAGACTTCTCAAGTCACCTTGATGGGCTTCAACTCCTCTATCTGCCCCTTAAATGATGTTGATGCCTTAGAGTCTCTTCTTGTACTACACCAAGCTCCAGGAAAACCATGGCTACTCCCCTGGCTTCAATTACCATTCATTTACCAGATACTCCCAACTCTCTCTGCCCAGTTTAGTCAGTTCTGTTCTGCTATTCATCTCCACTTAGATGATTCATGGGCACATAGGTTCAGATTTTCTAACATTAACTGCATTCTCTTCTACTTTCCCTCAAATTCTGTTCATTCATCAGTGTCCTGCATCCTTGCTCAAATCATCTTCTACTTTATTTCACACATTTGGTCTATCACCAAATCATGTTGATTCCACCTGCTAAATACTGCTCAAATTCACTCTTTGCTCTCTATTGCCAGGGCCACCATCCTTGTCTAAACCATGATTCTCTTTCCCTACTAATCCAAGAACTGTTTAAATTGGTCTACCTTCTTCAATACAGCCTTCACTTCTACTCAACTCATTATCCACACTGAACCCAGTGTATACTATTTGAAAAGTAAATCTGGTGATGTCATGGTATCAACTGCCCTTTAGATGCAATCCAAAATCCAAAGTGTAGTTACACACACACACACACACACACACACACACACAAAGAATTAGCTCCTACCTATGTCTCTATTTTTGTCCCTGATCCTTCCTCTCATTGATTCTCTGCAGAATCTCAAATGCTTCCCTTCGTGCCAAGCTTTCATTGCACTTAGGAGCTGTTCATATGTCACTCCTTTGTCTCTTCCTCCCATTATCACCCATCGCTTCCTTAAGGCACCCTGCTCTGACTCCTAGACTAGATTAAATCTCCTTGGTGGGTGTATTCTTCATTTCATTTTTCATAATTTTATCCCATTATTTATATTCGAGATCTACTTGCACTAAATGCATATGAGAAGGAAATACATCTATCTGGTGGACATTATATATCTAGACTAAAATGTTTCCAGACTAGACTCTTATTTATACTATTTATTTTTACTAATCTTGTCATCATTTCTGTACCATAGTTATTAACTATCTAGATGGACATTAAAGAAAATGTCACTTTGTTTCTTAATTTACCCATGGCGTGTCTAATAATCCATTGCTCTAAAAATCATAGAAATGTCAATCAGGCATCTTTGGTCATATAACCCAATAATGAAATAATCTGCCTATCATCTTTTTTTCTAGTTGCAAAGTATTCTGTGTTTTCAAAAATAAAGAATAAAAATGGAAATTTTTCTTTTTACCTCCATTATGAAATGTGATGTGGTGTGTGTTTGTGTGTGTGTGTGTCTGTGTATGGTGATGCCCATTTTGTTGATTTATGCTCCTCTCCCCAACAAGGATGTGACTTCCATTTTAGTGTGTTTATTCAAGCATATTAAGGAAATAAAAAGGGTTGCAATTTTTCATCAATGAAGTAGGTAATTTTCAAAAATACTAAGTTAGCTGTCAAAAGTAGAAAGTTTGTTGCTTAAAAAAAATTTTTTATATATGACAGTTGGACAAAACTGAGTAATACAAGCTTTTCTAACATGTTTCTATCCCAAAGATAAATATATACTATTTTCTTTCCAGTGATAACCAACTTGTTTTTTGGAAAGTGAGGTCATTAAAGCATCCAAAATGGTTCCAAATGCCAAGTTTCACACACGATTCTTTGATTCTCAAAGCTGTCATGTGGGTAAAAATCACACTTATCAAAGAAACACAATAATGACAGCTCAGAGGCTGTGCTAAAACTTGAAAGTAATTGAACCATTTAACTACCATTTACTTGCTCAAAATTTCTCCTCAGGAATGACCCCATGGCTAAAAGCCTATGTTCTTGTAGCATGATGAATTCATTGCTTTTTGGATGAGCTCAGTCTATTTTGAGGCATCTTCCAAAACTCAGACTAATTATGCTATTTTCCTGGTACGCAATGGTAAGGTTTTTATCCAAGGTCTCACTTATTCTAAAGTAGTAGTTCTCAAATGTTAGCCTGCATCAAAATCACCTGAAATGTTTGTTAAAACACAGATTGTAGGTTCCATAGCCAGAGGTTTTGATTCACTTGGCATCTGGCATGGCTGGAAAATTTGCATTTCAAAGATGTTCCCAATGATGTTGATGATCAAGGGCCCACGCTGAGAATCCCTGTGCTGAAAATATGCCCTTTTCCACAACACCTAGCATTCTTTCCTACCAGGTTTATGTAAATGGTAGTTTCCTCTGGGCCATTACTAACACCTTGTTATCCACTTTGTTATCATCCTGTAATCCCTTAATGCTGGGGGGCACCCCAGTGACTCAGTTGGTTAAGGGTAAGCATCTGCCTTTGGCTGGGGTCATGATTCCTGGGTCCTGGGATTGAGCTCTGCATGGGGCTCCCTGCTGGGCAAAGCCTGCTTCTCCCCTTCCTGCTCCCACTCAGGCTCCCCCTGCTTGTGTTCTCTGTCGTTCTCTCTGTCAAATAAATATATAAATAAATAAAATCTCTTAAAAAAATACTTCAAAAAATTTTTTTTAATTCCTCAATGCTGGTAATAATAGAAATATGAAAGTCACATGTGTCATTTTAAGTTTTCTAATTTTTTTTAAGATTTTATTTATTTACTTGACAGAGAGAGATCACAAGTAGGCAGAGAAGCAGGCAGAGAGAAAGAGAGGGAAGCAGGCTTCCTGCTGAGCAGAGAGCCCGACTACATGGGACTCCATCCCAGGACCCTGAGATCATGACCTGAGCCGAAGGCAATGGCTTAACCCACTGAGCCACCCAGGCGCCCTAAGTTTTCTAATATTATTTTAAATTTAAACAACTTTAAAATTTTTTTTTAATTAGCCACTTTTAAAAAGTAAAGAAGAGATGAATTTTAATAATATATTTTACTGAATTCAATATACCCCAAATATTTTCATCCAATATGTAATTGACATAGTAAATATTAATGAGCTATTTTACTTGTTTTTTCTTACATTCAAAGACATATTAAATCTTTCAAATCTGATATTTCTTACACTTGCAGCACATCTCATTATGGACTAGCCACATTTCCAGTGTCCCCTAGGCACACGTGGCTAGTGGCTACTGTAATAAACAGCACTGCCATAAAACTTCTAGATTCAAGAAAATGAATATTGAGAGTTCTGCTTTGTCTGCCCCTTTTTATGATTTTCACTATATTTCCTCACTTCCAAATGGGTCTGTCTGCTGCATTATCAATTTATACCAGGTTTTAAGGGGGAAAAGGTTTTAATCATTAAACATATACATTGATTTTAAAATGCAATGCAAGGTAAGAATTCTCTGTTTTTATACATAGAAACATGATGCACTTGCACAGATCATAATGCACGTGCTTTTATCCTGCTCCTTTGTCCTAGTCATCTCCTTCCCCATCAGCAATCCCTCCCTCCAACAAGATAATCCATGTCAACAATGTATATTGGTACTTCCTTGTTTTTTCTCTATTTGCATATAATTCTATACCAACATACAAACAGAAGTTTGTTTATCTACATTTGTTTTATTAAAATATTGCACCCAGCTCTCTGTATAATGCCTTTTTTTATTCAATAAGAACTCAACAAAATCTCTGCAAGTCAGCTGGAGGTAGTAATACATTATTTTTAATGGTTACTGAAGAGTATGGAACAGTTCACATAATTCATTCAATATGTCCATTATTTTTTTTTAAGATTTTATTTATTTATCAGAGAGGGGGGGAGGAGAGCGAGCACAGGCAGACAGAATGGCAGGCAGAGGCAGAGGGAGAAGCAGGCTCCCCGCCGAGCAAGGAGCCCGATGTGGGACTCGATCCCAGGACGCTGGGATCACGACCTGAGCCTAAGGCAGTCGCTCAACCAACTGAGCCACCCAGGCGTCCCCAATATGTCCATTATTAACAGGCATTTACATTTATCCTGTTTTTGTTTTTAAAAAATGCGTAAAAGATTGAATAGATCATGGACAGATGGGTGGATGGGCAGAGAAATAATTCAGATATTTAGATATATATAGATACCACTGCCTACTCTGCCTTTTACTACGCAATCCTTGTTATCCTTAAACTTAGACTTTCTCCCACCATATCTGGACCCTTTCTTTCGACCCTTTCTTTCCAACAACAACAATAACAAAAGAACAGTTATCATTAGCAGTCCAAACAGACCATTTTAAATCATTTTTTCTAATGATCTTTCCATAGTCAACAGCTAGCTCAAACTAATAGATCTCCCCTAATTCTCCCCAGTGATGCTCTTTATTCAGGTGTTCTTTTTATCCTTCTAGCTTCCTGGTAAATAGTGAATAGGCCTGGGGAAAATCCACATAGAAAAAATTTTATTGTTGTATGTTCACTGACTTTGAAAAAAAAAATATATATATATACATATATATATAAATTGGCATTAATAAGATTAATTTCTTCACTGATGTTCTATTTTTTTTTTAATTAGACTGACTACCAACCAAAGGGCCTAAAATCCATATCCCATCCAAAGTAGCCTAGATTGTAACTCAGGTAATAATAATAATCAGCATGATAAATAAATAGCAATATTTACCTAGTATCAGTATGTGACAAACACCATTCTAAGTACTTTACATGTATTAATTTATTAATTCATTTGCTTTTTCAAAATCTCCAGTAGACAGGCACACTCATTTCAGCATTATTCCCACTTTACAGCTGGGGGCACTGAGATCATACCTCCTGTAAATGGCAGAAATGGGATTGAAACATGGAGGGTACAACTCAAGCCCTAATCTTCTTACCTAGTAATTAAGTGAGCAGTAAATCACCTCCTCTCTTCTCTCTTTGAACCTCAGTTCTCTCACCTGTCAAATGGGTACACTAATATCAGTTCTTCCTAACTTTAGGACTGCTGAGAAGAAATATGAAAGTTACCTGAAAACCACTGACTGCTGTAACAAGGGGAGGGCAGTCTCATTGCCGCTTGGAAAATTGGGTTGGACTATTTCATCATTTGAAGCAAAAACTGAGCAGATAAAATGTCTTCTACAATAGCAAATTAAGCCACGTTCTGGCCACACATCCTTTTGAAGGTGAGCCTGGACATGTATGTCCCACTTATACAGGATGTGAACCCAGCCTGATTCTCCCAGCCTGCTGATGCGCCCGACATGACCGAAAGAGCAGCCAACCTTTACCCTATTGTGTAGCTTGACCACGTCCTTCCTTTCTCCGCTCTGCTCCTTGCATTTTACTTAATTGGAGCACCAGGCTATAAATCTTACATACTTAAGGGCCAGAAAACTCTCCGGAGCTCTCATACTGAAATGTGTGTGGGAGTTCAGTGATATTGAATTTTCAAATAAAATGATTAACAGGCACCTCTAGGGCAGCCTCAGAGAAAACAATCCTTCCTGAAACTTGCCACCTTAATCTGAGGAAGCTTTTTGTTCTGAGGTTTAATAAAATGGTTGGAATGTAACGTAGGGAGGGATGACTAAAGCAGGCAGAGAGAGGTACGTCATTCTCCAGGGAAAGGATCTAGAAGCTCCCTTCAGCAAGTAACTGCTCTCTCTCCGGGACTGACAGGGCTATTTCAACACGATACTGGGGAGGTTTTAGTCACTTAAATTTTAACTGCGATCGGCTCGCATTACTATTTTTTTAAGAAACATTTTCTCCAAGATTATAATAGTTGGAAATGAGTGTACACCTGATCAGAAAGCCTATTTGCTTTTCCATGGCATAATAACATCTATCAGACTTCATGAAGCAGAGAATTAAAATCAGTTAAAAGGAAGAACATAATCCAATCCAATTCTACCCACAGACTGAGGCCTACAAGCCTACCCTTTGCTGAAACACTGATTTAGATGCCCTGCCAAAGAAATATAGAATGTTTATGGCCTCACACAATAGGAATCTGCCTCATTTATGCAGCAGGAAGATCATTTACAACCAATTTCTAAAAGACACTAAGCGTCAATAATAAATTTTCAAATCAAGGACAGAAATTGCAATGCTCAAAAGGGGATCATTAAGCAATATGAAGTTGTTGTCAGAAGGAGGACTTTCAGGGGCGTCCTACCAATTTGTAATCCGGAAGCATCTATAAAGGAGTCGTGACCAGCCTGGTTTTCCTAGTCTCTGGGAAGGAGAGACTTTATTTTAACAATAAAGGGGATCTGGGTCGACAAGCAACAAGGACAGGGCATCTCCTATGGATACGTCTCCGGGCCAGGCTGGCTGCCGCCCTCTGAGATGATCGCTGGAAACCACACTGACTCCTCAGTGAGATCAGCTTCTTGGGAGCAATTCCCACTTCACGGTTAGAGACAAGAGGTTGAAGAAAGCTGCTGGAGCTTCTCTGCTCCAAATCTTCACCTTTACATTCACCCTTTTGCCTATTCACCCCTTCACCTACGCGCGCGCGCACACACACACACACACACACCTCTCCTTTTCTCTCTCTCTCTCTGTCATAATAGGAACTTAAATATCCCAACAGATTCTCTCCAATATGTCCCACAACATCCTAAATGCTATCAAAACTGGAGGAAATGAAAAGTAGCTCCTCCTCACAGAGAAGTTTGACTTCTGGAACGGAACACAGCAACATGCCTGTTCCATCCTTTACCAACTGTGTGGCTTTCTCAAAGTCACTCGAAACATTTCTGGGTCTCCTTGTCTCTTTTAAAAAACGAACAAAATACTACTTCATGTCAGAAAGGAATAAGGCTGTTCATGAAAATTCTTAAGAATTCCTAAAGTATTAACTAAATTCAGTCATATCGCTTAGATTTGGGTTTTGCCTGAGTTCCCTGTGACAGAAAACTGGGAGTCGGGAACAGGAGAGTGTTCGATTCTGACTGGCATTGAAGGAAATAATAGTACACATAAAGAAAGACTCTCCTCAAAGACAACTATCATATGATCTCTCTGATATGAGGAATTTGAGAGGCAGGGCAGGGGGTTGTGGGGGTTAGGGAAGGAAAAAAAATGAAACAAGATGGGATTGGGAGGGAGACAAACCATAAGAGACTCTAAATCTCACAAAACAAACTGAGGTTGTTTGGGGGTGGGGGGGTGGGAAGAGGGTGGCTGGCTGATGGACATTGGGGAGGGCATGGGCTATGGTGAGTGCTGAGAAATGTGTAAGCCTGATGATTCACAGACCTGTACCTTTGGGGCAAAGAATACATTATATGTTAATTTGAAAAAAAAGGAAAAAAAGAAAGATTCTCCTCAAGGGAAGTAGTCAACCAGAGGGGTCAGACTAGGAGAGCTGAAATGTAGGTTCTCCTGCTGCCTTTTGTCAAGTCCCTTCATCTCTCTGAGCTTTACTTCCTTCACCCGTGCTATGGGATTCGTGTGAACCACCTTACAGCATTAGGGTGACTAGGAAATGAGAAAACATATACAGCCATGCTCTGTAAACGATAAAGAATTTTTCCACTCCGGGTCGGGCCCTCAACTACACTCTTGTTTGCTTTCTTCAGGGACTGTCTTGAAACGGCCATGTTTGTTTTTGTGCTTTTTGTATCAGATTCACCCGCACTAGACTATCAACTCTTGAAGGCAGAAATGTTGTCTTATTAACACCTATAAAACTCACGTGTAGAGCAATCTTGTTCTGAATGTTTATTTTGTGTTCTGATTGCTAGACAAAGGATACTGGCAGTCAGCCCAGAAAAAAACTCAAAGCAGGTGAAGTCTGCCCTCACTGACTCTCCTGATCCTTCTTAGCATCAGCAATAAACCACGGCCTCTTTCCGATGACTGGGGAATCTTCTGTGCAGAAGGAAAGCCTCCCTCTCCCTAAACAAGTTACAACTACCAACTATTTGCGTTTCAGCTTCCCTTGTAGCCAAGGTGCAGACCCTTGACTAACCTCTATCCCCAGGCTTACCTGCTGTAGATTTCGAACCGTAAACTAGTAAATCCAAGAAGTCTCCATTCTGACAAATACTGGTAAGAGAGGCAGTGGTGCTGACGGTTCCAGCAGCATCCAGGATCCTGGGTTGGTGATAGTGAGGGAGCAAACCGCTTTATCCGTCCCCAAGGTGTGTTTTTATTAGGTCTGTATCATGAGTTTGGCCCTTGCTCCTGATTGCATTCCTTCAAACTTTGTTCTTTTTGGTATTCTGGATAATCTGTATATGAAACCTCCTTTAATTAGTGTATTTTAAGCTTAAATTATCTACACGTGGTTTTGTTGTTTGACTAATAGGATCCTCCTCTCCCCCCACAAACAGCCCAGCATCTCCATTAAGAATTCTCATGATCCTGGTCCCGGACAGGACTCCTACTAAGCTGTCTAGCTAGAAATTAAATTCCCTCCCCGCCGACTCATGCCCCCCTCCCCAGGTCAAACTGCACATTTCCTAGAGCATTTTCCCTTAGGACCTCACTTTGTATAGGAATAATATGATCAATTAACTTAAGCCAATGTGTTAATTGCTGACACTAATTTAATATTACCCCAGCATCTTAGCAGATTCTTTTAATGTGTCAAAGCAAAGAAGGAATGTGTTTTAACATGACCCAGTGCCAGGGCCCTTGAGGGTTCTACTTTTTGTCTGCAATCTCAAAGGTCCTGCCTCCATCAAGACATATCATGTCTTGTCCAATCACAGGTGCCCTGTGGACCAACCATACAATGACGCTGGGGCAGTTTTTTGAACCAATGTCTTTACTTCATGATTATATATGTATAAATGCACATGCACATCTGTGCACACACACACACACACCCCTACTTAAAATGTTTCAATGGCTTTCCATTGCCAAAATAATGTCAACAAGATTATAAAATTCCCAAATACTTAACACTTAGTTTTTGCAGGCCAGTATGAAGCACCAGCTCTGCATACCACCATTCTCCTAGTGACTTCTTACTACATACATCACTCTAACCCCACAGCTTTTTCCACTTCCTCAGTGAGTCCTACCCTCCCTACCCCTCTCTCCCCCTACACACCACATCTTTCCATGGACCCATAGGTCAAGTTCTCTGTTATGACCTTCCTCTGAGATCCTTTTCTTCCCAACCTTATTTCAGATTATGCATTTGTTCCTCCATGCAACCAATGTGATATCTAACATTATAACCAAGCATGGGTCTTCAGGAGATGTGATCAGAGTAGCTATAGACTTCTTTTTCTATGTAGTTCATGTATTCTTTAATGCAGAAATTTCAGGGCTCAGCAAGAAGAACTTTAAAGCCTGAGGAAATCGGCTCAGTTCTTACAACTGCAAATATGACATCTATTTTCTCCTGATTTCTTTGATTACTGAAGCCAGAAGAGATCACTCCAAATGCTCTCCCTCTGATCCCCATTCCATGCAGATGCCTCCTAAGCTATCTCTGCAAGGTTGAAGTGAGAAGATGGGGAAAACATCCTGCAGGAAAGACCGAGCTGCAGGCTCCTCGTGGCCACCTCACCAGAGAAGCTCTGCTTTTACATATTTCATGTATTGCTCTCCTTTAAAAGATCTCTTTTGAATAATTTCCACTATGGAAAAGAAAAGGTTCACAAACCTCTTTCTATTGTATAAGTGTGCAAATTAAGTACTTAAAGATGCACAGAATAATAGAGAAAATTATGTTTCATGAAGAATTTGGGGGGGGGGGTGTAGAAGTATCCCTAGTCTGCTTTTCCTTCTTCCCTCCTTGCTCCAACTCTCAGTAAATATTTGAATTGCCTTTCCAGTGTTATTGCATTTCCAAAAATATGAATCCTTTCTGAGACAAGACCATATTGGGTTCCATTAGTATTGGGTTATGCAGTGCTTGCCGAAGGTCACATAGATAATCACAGAACCATGACTTGAGCCAGGACTCCTGAGTCATAGTTCACTTTCAATCTGCTTCTCATTTGGTGTACTTCTAGTACCAGTGGGAATTTTGCTGCTGCCCACAGGAAAACCAAAGCCTCACTGTCCAAGAAGCTTCTCCACGAAAAATTTCTTTTAGTTATTAGATGAATTGTGTTTTCTGAAGATTGTAAGGCTACACAATATAAAACCAATAAATCTGATAAAGATCTATAGAAAAACAGTCTCTCTTCTATTTAGCCATCAAGATTCTTAACCCAGCATGCATCCTCAATACCAAAACAAACTGGACTTCTAAATTCTGATCAGAAACTCAGGATCTGGGCAATGGAAGCCAGCAATGCACTCGTCGGCATCTGCCTCTTTTTGTAGGCAATTAGAAGTATTCTATAGATTAGAGAAATTGAGTTCATATCCCATTGATGTCACTTCCTAGACATGTGATCTCGGGCAAGCTATTTTCTACCTCTGAGGCTCAGAAATAGACTTGTAAACCATGTAAGGTGCATAAAGGTTGAAAATGTACACCTTACATGGCTAATTGGAAATATTAAATGAGACATACTCTTGGCACGAAGTAGGTGCTCAGAAAAGTATTGTTATGTTACTATTAATTGAAAATATTTCTATACCAATATTTTAGGACTAAGACTGATATATATGCTATATATATATATATATGCTATATATATATATATATATATATAGTATGTAAGCCTGATATATATATGCCTGATGTATTAGTTCAGAAAATAATTTTGCTTTTGTTATATAACTAGCTAGTTCATACTATTTAATTTAGTTAAATAAAGATACACAGAGTTTTTAATATGTGCTAAACACAATATTAGGCCTGGACCATAAGAAATGACAGATA
Organism: Mustela nivalis; assembly: GCF_964662115.1. NCBI lineage: Eukaryota > Metazoa > Chordata > Mammalia > Carnivora > Mustelidae > Mustela > Mustela nivalis. Next base: position 89,517,227 of record NC_139030.1, on the reverse strand, counting down.
TTCAGGTCTTACTTTTAAGGAGCTGGCAATTTTAAACATATCAGACGGATGACACTTACTGTGTTCTTAAAGATGTCTAAGAGAAGAGATCTCACCCTACAGCTGTCTACTTAGTTCTCATTTCTCTGAGAGATTCGTGTGTGTGTGTGTGTGTGTGTGTGTGTGTGTGTGTGTGTTGTGTGTGTAATTCCTTGAGAATCAATGTATCTCCATCTCCTCTTATTTTAGGTGTCAGAAGAAAGAAGAGTTGGTCACCATTCTTCACATAATAAGCCTTAATTCCCTGAGAGTTATTGAGTTATTCCTCTGTCTTCTCTTTCAAGATTAAATAATCCTTATCCTTTTAACCTTTTCTCACAGGTCCTTTTTGCCAACCTTCAGTTTAATCATTTCACTGTTCCCCTCTAAGGATCTCTCCAAGTCTTTTGCACTAAATATGTTTTTTTTGCCATTGAGTTTTGCTATTGAGTTTCGCCATTGAGTTTATTCTTCTAAGCAACTTATCCTTCCACACAAAGAAAAAAACATCTCCCAAAGGAAAAAAAAAAAAAAAAGATAGAAGGATAGATCTCCTATGGAAGGAACTCACATGGAACACTCACACCTCAAAGCCCAAGTAATATTTTCGTCACCACTATTGAGGGGGAAGGTACAAAACTAGAACAGTCTCTAAATAGGGCCAACCATTCTGCTTGACAATTAACTAAATTACTTTTAAGCAGGTAAGACTATTAACCACAAACTTAAGGCTTTAGTTAACCTGAAACTCTCAGAAGGGTGATAATAAAATTACTGTTAATGAGATCAAACAGGAATTTTGGATTCTGTAAAATATCTCTGGCCGCCAAGTCAGCCATTGATGTGGTTATGTTATTTATAGGCAGTGACTCTGTTCAATCCTTGCGAAGTGCAAGGGATCTTTCCTTGCATTCTGTCAATCAGTATAAATTAATACTTTCTGAGCTGAGAAAGCAGGAAATTCTAAGGGGCTCTTAAGAAATGATTTAGAGAGGCTGATCAAATATATACTGATCATAGTATAACACCAAAAACATACAGAAAGGAACAGGTAGGAAAATTAGAGCACTAGTAAAATCTCTCTCAAGACATGCACAGTGACTTGTCAGAAATCTTTTACAAAGATCTGTCCCTGCTTTTTTCTCTTGTTGTGCTATTGAGATGAACCTGCCCACTGTGAGCCAGCAGAATGACCCCTCTTACACACGTAAACACACACTTAAGATTCTGCAGACAAGTTTCCAAATCCCCTCATGAAACTGAGAAAACTCTTCAGTAGATCACACTCTGCCTGTTTCAGGGACTTCTTTGTTTTGGAACCACTGTTTAGGAATCATTTTTTTCCTTCACCATCTATTAAGGAAAAAAGTATACAATCGGGTGAAAAGAGTTGATGAGAATCGAGGTAGAGAGAAAAACTACTGCTTCCCCTGGGGTGGCTCCAGGCAAACAGGTGGTTGTAGTCATCGAGTTTGACTTTCGAAGCTAGTTTGGCTCTGTCCAGATTCTGGCTGGCCTAATACTGGCTGGGCTGAGAGAGGTCTGTCAACAACAGCCATGAGACAACCAACTGCATTTTGAAAAAGGCTCCTTGCCAAGTTCTCTGCAGATTCCCTTTTTTTCTGAGTCTAGAACAAATTAATGATTTCACGTGAAATCTTTCCAGGGAGGTGTAGCCCCAAAGACAGTTCAACCTGTGAAACAATGACTTAAATTCTAAAACAGTGATCCTTAAGTAATCAGCAGTTAAGATGGCCAGGAGCTTATAATCACTAAAAAGAAACACCATCCTGGGTGAGAGCAGGCAGTTTGCTAGCTGTTTAATTGTCAGTGATGACACATTATATCCCTCTTAGTCTTGCTGGTTGGTTCTTCATGAGAACCAGGCACAGGTACATGCCCTGGGATGTTTGGCCACCAAATGAAAGAAAGGCATATGTACACAAAGGCCATTGGCAAGCATATCCACAACTGAAGTCTGGGAGCGCTAAAGCAACAGATGATTAAAATCCTAGCATATTAAATAGATTTGTGTGAACGCATTATAACTTCATAGTTGCCATTTTTATACAAGATTTCAATTATGAAGTGGAACTACAAATCACCCCTGATTTCATTTATTTGATGGTAAAGATAATCTCGTAAATTCTTATCAAGCAGTAAGAAAGTGAAAGTAGAGCACTGATATTGATGTATGTTACTTTGTAGTGGTTATGGAAAGTAGCCAGTAATGCTGGGTTGATAAATCATGAGTAGACAGAATTCCCCCTCTTTATCCAAATACGTACTTCAGAGACTTGAGCAATTTGCACCACCCCAATGCACCTTGGGAAGCAATTTTTATTCCATTTGATTTTGAGAAATAATATCACCAATACCGAATACCAGCATTTGCAGACTGGGATGAAAGGGAAAGGAAAGGAAAGGAGAGAAAGAGAAGTGAAAAACTAACACTGGTGAATTTTAAAAATATTCACCTATACTGAGCAGGTGACATTTTCCGTAAAGCTTTTCTCAATCTGAAAAATAAAAATAAAATTCCTGCTGACTTTCAAAAGCCAACCATTTAGGTCACTCTTAAAAACAAACAAACGAAAAAAAAAAGATAGCCAGCAGATTAAAGGAGCTCCATTTATAAAAATCAAATGAACCTCTAACAAAGACTGTTTGGGACATGAATAAATCATCTGGTCATGAATTATTTATTGTTATCAAGAAACAAGCTGGGGATTCCAGGAACTGGACTTTGGGGAGGTGCTGAAGCCAGGCAATGAGCAAGTTCATTGTCACCTACCCACCACGGGAAGTGAGAGGACAGACCACAGAGTACCATCATCTGATGCAGACCATGTTAGACTCCCACTTGAGTTTCAGAGGCTGCTTCAGCAACATTTACACCCCAGAGGATAAAGCAAATAGAGTTTGGTCCACAGACTCATACTTCAGAAAACTGCGAGTACTCAGTAACAGACAAGAAGAAGGTTTTTTATGCACTGGATCTCCTTTTTTTGTTTTTTTAATACACATAGGGACTATGAGTTGTGTGCAAAAGAGTAGTAGAGATGGCTAGGAAGTACCTTAGTAATAAACTGTGGCGAGTAATCTGACCTACTCATTCCTGGCTTTGGGGATTGGCTTTTTTACTGGGGTCGAGAAGAGAAAAAAGGGAGCCTCTGAGATTTAATCAACTAATCAACGTATATGTGTGTTCCAGGTCCAAACTGCTTTGCAGGAACAACAATAATCCCGGCTGGCATTGAAGTGAAAGTGGATGAATGTAACATCTGTCACTGTCACAACGGGGACTGGTGGAAGCCTGCTCAGTGTTCAAAACGTGAATGCCAAGGCAAGCAGACTGTGTAGGACAATTTCCCAACCGAGGAGGAGTTCTTAGGAAAGGATGCTATGGCTTCTACACTGCACATGTTCGAAACAAAACAAAACAAACAAACAAACTCCTGCCAGCTACAACAGGGTCACCAGCAAAACCTTTTAGGGTTGACAAAAGTGAATATTTTACTAAGAGGAAATTTCTCTCTTTCCCTCTTGCTATATAAAAAATATATGGTATATAGCTATCGAAACCGCTTTTGTAATTATCCGTGCTTGATGGTGACTTGACCACTGGATTTCTGAAACTAAAAGGAAGAAACAGCCTCGTACGGGCTCCTTCTCTGGTGAGACCTCTAGCCTGCCAGCTCACCGTCCGCCAATTTGCTTCATTTCTACTCTTCTGTACATCACCACCCATGGCATTTTTCTCTTGTAGAATTTCTTTTCGTATTTAGAATCTGTGGGGACAGATTTGACGGCACGGTTAAGTTTGGAGTGGTGTCATATAAGATTTAGTAAAGGAATATTGGGGGTGAGGACCCTTCCTGACCAGGAGGGCACAAAAGCAACTGACCATCCCTCCCCTTGGGTGAAAGATGCCCTGTAAGGTTCAGAAAACGAGAGCCACCTACAGCTGGACCCACTGCTGGGGCAGGGCGGGGGGGCCAGGGTTTGGTGCAGTATGTGGGAGATCACAATTTAATACTTACAAACCACACATTTCAGACGCAACACCTTGAAACTGCCAATCAAAAACTAATATGTGAAAAACACCACGAGCTTGACTACAGCATCCAAAGGGAGCCAGGAATTCACAACTGTAGCATTAATCACCAGACTTTCTCATGATGCCGAATTCCAGTTCGGCTTGTAAGTCAACACTCTACACCTGCTCTGTCACCTGGCCCTCCTCCATACCAGAACCAGGGTGTGTCACCCCACTGTGAATCTGAATCCTTCTGGAAACTCCTGGCTTTTGAGTTCAGATCTGGCTGCAAGCCAGGAGTACCCACGGGCAGTTTTATGGTTTGGGACTGTGTTTGCCATGTTTTCGTAATGACCGCTCAGCCCTAGGTCTAAAACACAGATTCAGGACACTCTTTCCACCTCAAGTGCTGATTTAAATTCAAGATTAGGGTAGAGTGAGTCTTGCACAATACAATTCCATTTGTTGAACATTTTTTAAAATGTATATATTCGATACTGAACAATTAAAGTGAAACTTTGAAGCGTCTCAAGGTTGCCCTGGTAATGCTGCTCGTATAGTAACAGAACAATAAAATACACAGGGTATCTGATGCCACCTCGAATCAAGATTCTTGAAACCACATGGTGTAGTTAGTTGCTTATTCCGCTCTCCTGTCTTGAAAACCCTGGCGCAGACCTGGCAGGATCCTTGAGGAAACTTTAAGGTTTTCTTCATCACCGATGTTCTTTGCTTTTCCACTCCCACCCGAGCCTGGGCTTTGCCGTAGCTCTCACGAGGTGCCGCATTCCAGAACAAGGTTTTTCAAGATGAATTCTGTTGACATTTGGACTAGATAATTCACTGTTACGGCGGGGTAGGGGGAGCTGTCCCGTGCACTTTTAGGACATTTAGCAACATGGTTGACCTCTATCCACTTAATGCCAATAGCAACACTCTTATTGTGACAACAGATTGTCTCCAGGCATTGCCAAATATCCCCAAGGAGTGGGGAAGGGACAAAACGTCACCTGGTTGAGAATGTGTGGTTTAGAATAATCAGTACAGACCGGTTTCTGCCAGGGTGGCATACTGTGCAAACTCTGGCTCAGCCCGTGGCTTTGGTGAGCCTCTAAGCCCTCTGGGACATGCACAGTCTGCAGCCCCAAGGGCAAGAGGTCAGTCTTCTCCCAGTGGAGTGATGCTTCTGTTGCCATAGGTCCACTCTCAGGACACACTTCTTTAGTCTCATCAACTGGGTTTTCATTTAAAACGGTCAGCCTCTCCTCCCTGGAAGCTCCTCCAGTCATCAAGAAAGAGTTGTCATTTCCAGAATTAACGTGTTGATGCCTTGGACCTGACACTTCTCACGTACACTGTGCTCGTGTGTGATACAAACAGCCATGCCGGGCCCCTCCGAGGAAGAACATCACGCTGCCTTCTCTTAGAACACCAATTTGCAGCAAGGTTGGTGCCTTTTGTTGCCACCATGGATACATCACATAGACAGTCATGAATGAACAATTCTGCATGATTTATTCCTGCACTCCAAAGTAAAGGCCTTCCATACTTTAGATTGTGTCTAGACAGAGATGTAGCATAGAGCTTTCTTTGCCCTGAGGTTGCCTGGTGCCGGCTTCAAAAATCCACTCTCTTGGAAAGAAATAATAATAATAAATGACAGGAACAAGGTTTGAAACCCAGAAAATATCATTAATAGAGCCATGTAGCATAGTACCCTATCTATTATTAAGGAGTTACTATGTCCTTTCTAGGAAACAGAGAGTGCAACTGGGGAGCCAGGGTTCAAACAATTTGCATTAAAGTCTTGGCACAGTGATAGTTGCAGCAGGAACTTACTAGAATGGAGTGTAATATCCATCAAGAAGCTCTTTTCAGAGAGCTTGCAGAATGAAGGCTGCTCTGTGGTCTCTGTTATCAGCCAGAGAGAGGGATTTTTTTTTTTTTATTCATTGTTGTCGGATTTCTTTTTTCCTCTGAGTTTCACTACAAGCTGTTTCCTTTAAGACTTTGTAGCACTGACATTTTTCTCCCTTTAGGGAGAGATGAACCTATACTGTGACAGAATTTCTCATAAACCGATAAATATTTTACAATTTCCTTCTACCCAGGTCATTGAGAAATTCTTTCCAAACTCTGAACAACAGAGTTCTGGTCTCATCTGTTTTGCTTTCTTTTTTTCTTTTGAAGGCTTTGTTTGCAGCCCCACTGTCCCCTCTGTCTCCCATTCCTCCTGTCTTTGGTTCTCTGCTTTAACTACAGCTTTGTTTAAATAAGGGATCAACATCCTGTTTGTCAGCTGATGCCTGTTTAAAACGATTCAGTTTCTAAAAATCTTTGAAAAATGGTGTGCCTGAAAACTAGTGAGAAAAAAAAAAAAACACAACTAAACACTAAACTGTAAAAAGGGGATTCTAGCAACAATATTTGATGTGTAAAAGACTATATTATTAAAAAATTATTTTGTTAAATATAAAGTGTGTTAACCAGCAAACATTGTTTGTGGTATATTTTCCTTCCAAAATTCTCTCTCCTCTCTACCCTCATCATTTAATAACTAATCCTTAGTGACTTCTATCATCTGAAAATACATGTGTCATTAGAACTATATTCAATTAGATTAAAGCATCAGCTTTAGCATTTTTCTGCATACATTTTCATTGTTCATAATATAAGTTCAGGCTGACTTAGGGATCAGACAGGAAGTTCAAATAAACTAGCAATGAGTGTAAGTGAAAGGAAAAATGTTTTCTTAATCCTGCATCCATACATAATACAAATGATATTATATAATTATTGGGTGCCTTCTCTGTTGGCTGGCCCTATTCTGGGCACCAAACCCATAGTATCCTGTTCAAGCCACACAGCACGCCTGCCAGGGAGGGGTTCTTAGTATGGCTGCTTTGCTGATGAGGAAACCAGAACACAAAGAGGTTAAGTGATTGACCCAAGGTCATTTGTTCATAAGTGGAAACACAGGAATCTTGTATTATAAATATACACAAGCATACATAAAAATCAAGAAAATAATACAGTATAAGGAATGTCCATCTACCCATTGCCCAGACTCGTTATCAGAATTGTGCATAATTCTTCAGCTATTTATTTTTCTTCCTCAAGAGTATTTTGAAGATTTTTTTATTTTTATTTTTAGAGAAAGTGAGAGAGACTATGAGCAGGGGGAGGGGCAGAGGGAGAGAGAGAATCTCAAGCAGACACTGAGCATGGACCCCCATGCAGGGCACCATCTCATGACCCAGAGATCATGACCTGAGCCGAAATCAAGAGTTGGACGCTTAACCAGATGAGCGACCCAGGCAGCCCTTTCCTTGAGTATTTTAGAGCAAACATCAAGTATCCTATTGCTCCAGCCCTACATCTCTAAAAAAAAAAAAAAGGGACAGTTTCTTACCAAACCATGTTACATTACCAAAGTCCAACAAAATCAAGAATTCCTTAGTGTCACCTAATAGTCAATCCATATTAAAATTTCTTAGATTTTCTAAGCTATGAGGGACGGGGGTACTTACATTATCTAAATCATCCATAACCTTCTATGTAGTTGATGTGCCTCCTAAGTTCAAAATGGGGCTTTCACCCTCCCCACTGACAGCTGGGAACTCTGACAGAGTTGTGAGTTTGCCATTGTGTGCTGGGAAAATTACTCTTTTAAAGCTGCAGGTTCAACTCCCCGCTAGGCGTTGAGCCCACTCATTGAGCAGTAGGCAAGAGGCTTTCTGTCAAATGACCTCTGGGGACAACCAAGTGCCTCAGAGCGAGAACTGCTGTGGACCACCAGCACCCGTGGGTCACTGCCTTCAATATGCATGTAAGCTCTCTTTCAGGCATAAGAGCAAACTGGGTTTTTTTCCCCTTGAGATAAACATCCTGCCTAACACAGAGTAAAACTGAGCAGAATTTTATAAATTACCATCATCTTCTGCCTTGTTGAAGGAAGAAAGAAAGGAAAAAGTCAAGCACTAAAAAAACGTCAGCATGGAGTCTCCACACATAGGTACACGCACCCGGCATTCCACCAACCTTTTCAGAAAACAAGATTAGGTTTTTTCCTTGCTTTTCAATTTCCTGTGCATCCAATTCTCTGCTCCCTGTGTCCCTTGCAAAGGGTTGTTTACAGTTCATTTCTGATTTGAGTTTCATGGGAGGGCACTTCAAAGCATACCAGAGAAAGCTATGAACTGTGATTAGAGTCCTGGGTTTGTCGTTATTTGAGGGCTTACCACGTTGAGACTATTACTCTTTTAAAGAAAAGTACCTTCATGATTTTGAAAGACAAATGCTGTCTGAGCCAGCAACCTCACCTGTACCTTCTTACCACATTTGTAAGGGATTTATAACTTGAATTGGAATGACAGTCTTATTGGGGAGCCTCAAACTGTACTGCCTGGTGTGAATACCTGATTATTCCTGACCAAACTCATACATCCAGAAGACACATTGCTCTTTTAATGAACAGAAAAAACCAGTATCATCATGTTTTTCATAGAGTATGAATTAAATGAGTTGAATTAAAGGAATTTCTCTTAAGTACTCAAAATTTGTTTTACACTTCAAATATTGTCAGTTGTGGCAGCAATTTGATGGCTTTTTTTTCAACTTTCAAAAATCTTGAACTCATAGTTCTTTGAAGCCCAAACTCTAACTTAATCCCAATACTTGCATTACCAACCTGGCTTTGAGTAGAAGCACTTTTAGGAAAGTGCTTTAAAAATTGAATTCTAGAACTTTCCCAATGAATACTTGTGTGAGGTGGGTGTTTAGGAAGGAATTTGGATAGGAAGTTTATCCACCCTTTCTTGAGCCCTCTCTCTGTGTAAGACACTTGTATTGGCTACTTGATATGAGACAATGATTTATGTTCATTTATTCAACGATCTTTATAACCATGAAATTATACACTGGTATTCCCATTTTGCAGACTGGAACACTGAGATTCAAAGAAGTTTTATGATTTTTGTCCAGTTCATACAATTAGAAACCAGGGAGTGGTAAGAATTAAAACAGAATACAATCCATAAAAAAAGCTTGGAATAGAGAATAGCACATAACAAGAGCATTATCAGGACTGGTGGTAACATAAAAGAGATTTCATGAATAAAGTAACCTGGATTTGGTTCTTGTAGCTTGAACACAAGTTGAACGGGCATTTAGGGGATGATATTGCAGCACAGGAAAATAAATAGGCTATTTGGAGTGTGAAAAGCAGTCAGGTATAATGTGACTGAGGTTAGAGATAGAGGGATATGGTGAGAGATGTGTCCAGGAAGGAAACCCAATTGTTAGGCCCTGAGAGATCATGCTACAAAAATTAGATTTGGCTTTTATTGATCCTGTGCATTATTTTTACATCAAAAAAGAAGATGAGATACATTTTTTTATTTGTGGCCTGGAGAGAGGGAGGTGGGGGGGCACTAATGAGAGACAATTACAAATGTCCAGGAAGGAAGAATGAGTATCTGATTCTATAGTGGTGAAGGTCATACAAATCAGTTGAGGCAAAAGGATTTCATGGCGGGTCCAGTGGGGATTCGAGAATTAAAATAGTCCATGTTTCTAGTTCAGGTGATTGGAAGGATATTGATGTTCAATAACCACCACCAATAATGTGGAACCCAAGCTTTCCTTGGAGGGGTGAGCATGTACTCTCATTTTAGGACTTGGGCATCAGAGGCTACTGGTAATATCAGGTATTGAGGATCAACCTCAGATATGCTTACCTCGAGGACAGCCCACCTTCTGTTTTATTTGCCAGTGCTGTTTCCATCTCGGTTTGAATAGCTGACATTGGAAGAGCCAAGGTTCTCCACTGGTCTTACATCTTATAGTAGTATTCTCAAAATGGAAGTGAAAGATTAGAATGGCAAGAGTCTCAAAATTATTCTCTAGTTTGAGGCAATATTACTCTTACCATAGTGAAGCAATGTGCTTGCATATTGTGATACAAACTGTTTATAAATTTCTAACACCTCTCTCCACAGAATATAAAAATATTGGTTTCATTTTCATATTGGCAGTCATCAGCATTCTAGAAATTCAAAACAAGGGATTAATTTAGCTTTTCACTGTGGCCTTCGCTGCTTGTGTGTTCACACACACACACACACCCAGGACATAAAATTAAATGACAAGTTGGGTCCTGGGAAAGCCTTTTGATTTGAGATTTCCAAGGATGTCCACCCTGCTCCCATTACATTTTTCTTTGCCTGTGTTTGTTTTTCGGTTTCATGCCCTTTTTAATTAATCACAACATTGGGTCAGCCAGACCCATTAACTGCATTTCTCATTTAGACCTTTCAGAGATGCAGTTGCAGATGCAATTTAATTTGTTGACCCATGATCGATAGCAATTAATAGCATCTCTTTAATCTTGTTGAAAGGTTGGTCTCTGGCTTCCAGTAGCTACCATCTCAAGGGAAAGGTATCCACACATGCAAGAGATTTAGCTCCTAGGTGGTAGTTGTTCTCCACTGCCTACTTTTATTGTGACTTAGGATGCATTTCAGAAGGCACCACTCTCTAAGACATTTTCAATTATTATAAGAAAGTTCATCTGGGCTCCAAGATTCCTCTGCTGCAAGTTCATCATGTAAATGTTATGGACCAGGAACCCTGACAAAAATACTACAGCACTGTTTAAATTCAGAATAGATTTGACTTTTTTAAAGCGTATTATGTTAATAAAGCAGGTTTATCAAGGTTCCTGGGATTTCTCCATGTTGTCTTGTGGCTAACCCAATCACTGCAATCTAGTATTTTCCTCTTATCAGTCACAATAATTCAAGAGTTTGTTTGTTTATTCAATAGGCAATGTTTCAACTAGGAAACTAGACACTTGCTAAAGCTGAATAAGGCATTTTTTTCCAGTTTTAGGAGTTTATGGTCTGCTGAGGCAAAGAGCAAGGCAGTTCCACAGTAACAGACAGGAAAATGCTATGGTCCAGGTATGAGCAGGTACGCTGAAAATATTGGCAAAATGCAGTGCATCATCGTGGCCTGTGGGAAGTCTTCCTAGGAAATGGAACTTGTAACATGAGTTTCAGAAGAGAAATAGACTAGATGAAGAATGAGGGAAAGAGTCAATGTCTGCTTGCAGTATATAACGTGAAGTTTCTACTGACAGCTCCAACCACATAACTGCCCCCATTTTGCTGATAATGAAATCCATCTAAATTGGTAAATATGTGTCTGACACCAAATCAAGGGCTTTGAGCAAATGAAAAAAACAACAATGGGCCACCTTCATACTGTGAAGGAATCACTTATTTGTCTTGGTGTCATTATCCCTCTTTCTCTATAGTCAATTTGCTGGCCAGTGGAATGCCCTCTCCTCTCTCCAATTTTTGGGACCCAGTACACTGCAGTTTATCAAAACTTATCCTTCCTTCTTAGCAGAAATTTGGGAAATGCCATCTTTCAATGGCGTTTGCATCTTTAGCCTCATTTATTGACTTTTCTTACTTGGTGCCAGATTCAACTGTGGAAACAGAAGGCTATGGCCCTGGGGGAAAAGCATCAGGAAACAAGAAAGAGATATTTTTGGGCAAGAATCCCTTTCCAAATACTTGGAAATGACAACCTGAATATGGGAAGGCACTCCGTAAACTATAAGACTAGACTTGAAACCAATTGCCAAAAATTCTCCTATGTTACAATCTTTACATCAATAATGGAAAGATGTTAAGCATCATCTTGCAGATAAGATTTGACGTTACTGGGTATATAAATATAAGTCATACAATTTGTCAATTGCAAGAATAAAATCTCTAAGGTGCATACATGTATATATTTGTATCTATGTGTCAATAGCAGCAGGTCTACATATCTATGAAAATTATAAATGGCTAGAGGCATTATGGTGGACTGATGGATGGGTCACGGAGATCACATACTTGCTACGCTTGCCTCCTCCAAGCTAGTACACCCTGCTCCCACTTTTGTACCTAACAATTGCAGGCTTGTTTAGCCTACAGTAATTCTTATCCCACCTTTGCCTTACTGTGAAGCATTTCATTAGTTCTGCTTGTTCATAGATTTAATTTTCCATCCCTAATCATTTGTGGCTCATGTGGTCCATCGATTTCAGAGAGAAGCTGAACATGAGCAAAGCAGAGTTGCAGAGGGGAATGAAAATAAGCCGTTGTGGAGCCTAAGATCATTGCAGTGACAATAAGATATAGGTATAAAAAAGAAAACAGTGTTTCTTATTAAATGTGCAAAATATCAACATGAACCTATGGTTGGGGTTTTGTTTGCTTTTGTTTGGGTTTTTTCTCCTTTATTTTATTTATTTTTTTTTTTTGCAACTAGATAATCGTTTCTGTTTAAGAGGCCTTATCTTCCAGTTACCTGCTCTGTTAACTATCCAATGTGGCCCTGCAGGGCACCACTCCTAGAAGAAGAAAAGAGGAGGACTTCCCTCGGCATCCAGGTATGCCCAAAAGATACTTGCATGCAGCTGGGAGAGAATGTTCTCCAAGCCACTTCACTTGCTTACATGAGACACAGTCCTATCCTGCAGGTTGGGCTGGTGCTACCTTCAGTTCTCAGGACAACCCAGCAACGTTGCAGGAGTTTCTTACCACTCAATTGCCTGTTTCTCAGCCTGACAAGTACTCTGCTCTCAGCAATGTTAACTTTAATTGTTTGAGTTTACCTTAGACACCCACTTGTATCTTCCAACTCATGAGCTATTAAACAGCTCTATAAGGCATACTTGGAATATAAATAGTAGTAAGAGAGGCCCCAGCACCACTCATGAGCGAAAGCAGAGACAAGCAGTGCTCCATCCCCCCACCCCCTTTCTTCCAGCAGAGAGCTTTTCATCCACAGCCAGGCCACTGGCTACCAAGACTCCAGAGTCAGCATCCTATAATAGCTTCATTAGAACATTAGGACTGGGCTTTTTGTTTGTTTGTTTTTTAACAACCTTCAGCTATCCTCCAATGAGCAGGGAAACCAGGGTCACAGCAGCAAAGCTGTGAAATGATACATTTGAAAAGCATAAAGTAACCTAAGAAATAGGAGCGGTACACAGAATTATGATATTTCTCAACACCAATGTAGCATGCAATGATACATTTCCCTTCTTTGCACTTGCCCAAGTAAAACCAGAACATACATCTGTAATCACATATTCCAGCCCATTGATTTGCTCTCACAGAAAATGGAAGGCTAGTCATCAAACTCACATCCCCATTGAAATGATGTCAACTCAAAAAAATATTCTTTGTTTACCATAAAATCTACATTTCCATACATATAAATCCACTGTATGTAGACTGGCTATACAGCACCATACAGTTTTCTTCAGCTGTCTCCTGGAGAAATAAAAGGGCATATTGGAAATGCATCATGTATGCAATGAAATACAACCTAGAAATGTGTTCTCTAACCCTCCACTCTGGCACAAAATGAGATACAGATTTTTAAAACTGGTTAGTTTGAGCAATTGCATACTTAGCATAATCAGACCTAAGGTTGAACTAAATAATCTGGTCCAAAGTAATTTTCTGGGGATGCCTGATTTATGTCTATTGAGCTGAATCAAAGAAACTAGATCATTGTAAAGTCTCACTTCTTAATGGCTCTGTAGATGTTGCCAGAGTCATGTTTGCAAAGGCCAATTGTTCCTTCCTTTATTTGTTCCAAGTGAACAAAACCAAAAAACTTTTATTGGCTTACACTGTATATAAATAAAAACCCACATATAATAAGAACACTTATAACATGGGATGTATAGCATCTATCCCTGGCACCCCAGAAGCCCTCATGTGACTATACCCCCTCACCACCATCACAAATAACACCACCAAGAATACTCCCAAACAGCAAAATTCACTTTTGCATGTTTTGAAACTGTATATCAAATCATAAGTTATCTTTTGAACCTAGCACCTTTCATTCAACATTTGTTTGCGGGATTCATCCATATTGTTGCTTCTCTTTATTTTATGGGGGGGGGGGGAGATTTTATTGCCTAAACTACATCCTTAGGAGAAATTTATGTCCTAGGATAAATGTAATTATTTAAATTAAAAATCCAAAATCTCACCCAAAGATCAGAGATGATGAAGAAATGGAAAATCTACATAAACTTGTAATTTTTTTCCTCTTAGAGTGATCTAATAGTATACATTAATCTAGGAATTTACTGGACCCCTGTATTGGGAGCTTGTTCTAAGAAGAAGTAGATGTTAAGGATCTCCAGTAATGACACTAAGTTTCTATTTTTGAAGGAGAGGGCTTGCCCTTTACTGTAGAGTTTCATCACTTCTAGCTGAATTTGTCATTTATCACCTCTGCCTTCACTCTTCAGTAAAGTCTTATACTACCAAGAAAGAGGAGCAAGATTCCCTGACAGGTGAGCTCAGAAAGGTCAGATTTGAAATTGAGAAGGAATAAGCTTTATGACATCCAGGGTAGGGTCACTAGAGAGTTAAGAGTATAACCACATTTCCTGAGGAGGACAGCTCATCTTAGCAGGAATTGTGTGTTCCATAATCTTTAGCTGGGAAACCTGCACCAATACACCATTCTCCTCTCCTTCCTCTGGCTATCTCTTCTCCACCCCTTACTTCTCAGCCTACCTGATATTCTTAAGGAACACCAACTTCACACCCTGATTGAGTTCGGTCCCTTAAGATGTCCTTTCACAGCTCCCTTGACTTCTCTTTTAGGAAAAATCCATGACTCTACAAGTAAATTATTCCTTGGTTGTGCCTTCTACCAGGTTATACATTGACAAGATGCTTAGCAGTGTACCTGGCACATAACAGATGTTCATCTAATATTTCTTCAGTGAGTAGATTAACAAATGATCAAAATTAAAGTATTTCAGGAATTCTCAAGATACAAAGTCAATTTTACTACTAAAGCTTTGCATTTTTTTCCTTCTTTTTGGTGTTCTTATTTCAGGGAGGATATGTCAGTCTCTCTAAACAAAAAAATTCCTGAATGGCACAAAAAGGGATACTTAGATCAATGGAACAGAATAGAGAGCCCAGAAATGGAC
The DNA here is from genome assembly GCF_964662115.1 of Mustela nivalis. Lineage (NCBI taxonomy): Eukaryota > Metazoa > Chordata > Mammalia > Carnivora > Mustelidae > Mustela > Mustela nivalis. Next base: position 89,502,138 of record NC_139030.1, on the reverse strand, counting down.
CCTCAACTTTATGGTCCACTAACCTTCAACAAAGTAGGAAAGAATGTCCAAAGGAAAAAGACCATCTCTTCAACAAATGGTGTTGGGAAAATTGGACAGCCCCATGAAGAAGAATGATACTGGACCATGTCCTTATACCATACACAAAAGTAGACTCAAAATGGATGAAAGACCAAAATGTGAGACAGGAATCTATCAAAATCGTTTAGGAGAACTCAGGCAGCAACCTCTTCGACCTCAGCCACAGCAACTTCTTCCTAGAAACATCGCCAAAGGCAAGGAAAGCAAAGGCAAAACTGAACTACTGGGACCTCAACAAGATCAAAAGCTTTTGCACAGCAAAGGAAACAGTGAACAAAACCAAAAGACAACTGACAGAATGGGAGAAGATATTTGCAAGTGACATGTCAGATAAAGGGCTATCCAAAATCTATAAATCTATAAAGATCTTACCAAACTCAACACCCAAAGAGCAAATAATCCAATCAAGAAATGTACAGAAGACTATAAATCTACTTTTTTCTAAACACAAAGTGTTTTCCTCATTTCCAGAAACATATGCATTATGTGTTCCTTAGATGAGGGGTCCAACAGGTAAATATTGGCACCAAACCCCCAAATAAATGGAAGTTCATTATAACAAACATATTTACATAGAAATGTGTATCACCCCATCTCAGAGAAATGGATAGATATAGATGATCAAAATGACATTTGTAAAAAGACCTCTAACATGCATTCCCTTCTGCTCATTTCTAGCAGATCCACTTAAGATGTAATATTTGGGATAGAGAAGAGACAGTTAAGGTGCTGTGGTATTATGTTTCTTATGTTAACCTCCTATTTTGTATTATGTTTCTTATGTTAACCTCCTATTTTGTTCTGTTTTCCAGAGGAATTAGATGCTTTGGCTTCTTCTCTACTTTCATGATTCAGACTGTTAGGAAATTTATAAAATGACCAAGAAAATGTGTTAATACCCCCTTATTAATATTCTCATGTTAATAAAGTGTTTGGGATTTCTTCAAAGGTGGTGCAGATGGTCACATGATGGGTACAATCTTTGCAGTTACAGATGGCTATGAATTACTTAATCTGTTGGGCATTAATTATTAACAATTTACATAAATGTATTTACATTTCTAATATTTAAAATAGATATATGCTATCTGTATTATATATATATGTATATATACACACACATACATATGTATATAAATATTAGATGTTGTTATATGTGATAGCAATAGTCCTATAATCCTGGCAGTGCAATGGGTTTCCAGAAACTTTTAGCCAATGTCTTTAAAAAATTAAGCTGATAAAATTAATGTCAGGAAATTGCAGGTGTTGGCAAGGATGTGGAGAAATGTGGGAATGCAAGCTGGTGCAGCAACTCTGGAAAATGGTATGGAGGTTCCTCAAAAAGTTGAAAATAGAGCTACCCTATGACCCAGCAATTACACTACTGGGTATTTACCCTAAAGATACAAATGTAGTGATCTGAAGGGGCGTGTGCACCCCAAGTTTTATAGCAGCAATGTCCACAATAGCCAAACTAGGGAAAAAGCCTAGATGTCCATCAACAGATAAATGGATAAAGAAGATGTGGTACATATATATACAATGGAATATTATGCAGTCATCGAGAAAATGAAATCTTGCCATTTGCAATGACATAGATGGAACTAGACGATATTATGCTAAGTGAAATAAGTCAGAGAAAGACAATTGTCATATGATCTCACTAATACAAGAAATTTGAGAAACAATACAGAGGATCATAGGGGAAGGAAGAGGAAAATGAGACAAGATGAAACCAGAGAGGGAGACAAACCATAAGAGACTCATTATCTCAGGAAACAAACTGAGGGTTGCTGGAGTGGAGGGGGGGGTGGGATGGATGGGGTGTTGGGGATGGACATGGGGAGGGTATGTGCTATGTAGAGCACTGACTGTGAATTGTGTAAGATTGATTAATCACAGACCCGTACCCCTGAAACAAATAAGAAATTATATGTTAATTGTAAAAAAAAAAAAATGCTAAAAAAATGGATGAAAGACTTCAGTGTGAGACAGGAATCCATCAAAATCCTAGAGGAGAACATAGGCAGTAACCTCTTTGACATCAACCACAAAAACTTCTTTGAAGACACATCTCCAAAGACAAGGGAAACAAAAGTGAAAATGAACTTTTGGGACTCCATCAAGATAAAAAGCTCTGCACAGCAAAAGAAACAGCCAACAAAACAAAAAAGCAACCCATGGAATGGGAGAAGATATTTGGAAATGACACTACAGACAAGGGCTGATATCCAAGATCTATAAAGAACTTCTCAAACTCAACACCACAAAACAAATAAGTCAAAAAATGGGCTGAAGACACCAACAGACACTTTTCAAAAGAAGACATACAAATGGCTAATAGACACATGAAAAAATATTCATTATTAGCCATCAGGGAGATTCAAATCAAAACCACATTGAGATACCACCTTACACCAGTTAGAATGACAAAAATTCACAAGGCATGAAACAATAAATGTTGAAGAGGTTGTGGAGAAAGGAGAACCTTTCTTACACTGTTGATGGGAATGCAAAGTGGTACAGCCACTTTGGAAAACAGTGTAGAGATTCCTTAAGAAATTAAAAATAGAGCTTTCCTATGACCCTGCAATTGCACTACTGGGTATTTACCCCAAAGATACTGATGTAGTGAAAAGAGGGGCCATTTGCACCCCAATGTTCCTAGCAGCAATATCCATAATAACCAAATGGTGGAAAGAGCAGAGATGTCCTTCAACAGACGAATGGATAAAGAAGATGTGGTTCATATATACAATGTAGTATTACTCAGCCATTAGAAAGGACGAATACTCAACTTTTGCATCAACATGGATGGGACTGGAGGAGATTATGCTGAGTGAAATAAGTCAAGTAGACAAAGTCAATTATCATATAGTTTCACTTATTTGTGGAACATAAGGAATAGCACGGAGGACATTAGGAGAAGGAAGGGAAAAATGAAGAGGGGAAAATTGGAGGGGGAGACAAACTATGAGAGACTGTGGACTCTGAGAAACAGAGGGTTTTAGATGGGGGGATGGGTTAGCCTGGTGATGGATATTGAGGAGGGCATAGAATCCATGGAGCACTGAGTGTTATATGCAAACAATGAATCATGGAACACTACTTCAAAAACTAATGATGTACTGTGTGGTGACTCATGTAACATAATTTTAAAAATTAAGCTGAAACTTTAGTGTATACCCTTTAGGACTTAAAAAAAAAAAAAAACCTCTTAAAACCTACTTTAACCTATAAGTGACACAGAGACTATCAAAAGAATTCTTCCAACTTTTTTTTCAATAGTCTACCCAATTCTCCAAAGCTCTCAGCCGACGAAAAGGAAATTCTGTGTAAAATGTATTAATTTAACTCAAAAACAATTTAAGAAACATTTTTAATCATTTACCAAATGGAAGGCATCAGGCTTCATGTTGAAGGCACTAAGATGAAGACAAAATAGTCTTTTTATCAAAAACTTGATGGTCTAGTCAAGTAGAAACATGCACAAAACTTTCAATAAAATTTCAATATAGAGAGGTATGCAGAGGATGTGATGGAGCATAAAAGAGGATTAATTACTTCAAATTGGATTTCAGAGAAGGCTTTCTGGAGAAAGGATGCTGCTGCTGAGTTTTGAAAGAGGAACCAGGGCTAACTGGAGGTGGAGATAAGAGCAGGCTGTTGCCTCCTGAGGAAAGGCCATGAATAAAGACACACAGTGTGAAGCAATATTGCAAGTATAGAGGGCAAAATCCACGGTACACTCAGGATGAGAGTTAAAGCTAGTAAGTCAAGGGCAGGCCAAGTCAGGAAAGATCTGTGAGCCCTGTTAAGAAGTTAAACATCAGTCGGTAGATGTTAAGAAACCAATGAGAGATTCTAAAGAAGGGGAACTATGTGGACCAAAGTGCATGTTTTTAGGATGATTCTGGTTCCAGCTACATGAAAGTGCATCTGGGGAAACGGATACTATACTGGAAGCAGGATTAGGGAACAGCTGCTCTCAAAACATGAGATAATGGGAGTCTGTACTAGAGCATTGTTTCTAGGGATAAGAGAAGTGGGTCTATGTGAGCTCAATTTAGGCAATAAAATAAGAACTTAATTAAATATGGGAGCTGAGAGGAGGGAGCAGTAGAGCCGAAGTGAGACCTAAAATACAAGGCTTCCCTTGTATAGGTTGGGGGTGTGGCAATATGACAAGTTAAACTTTTAGATATGCTGGGTTGTGGGTGACAGTACAATATCTAAAGAGGTTTTTTCCAGCAGTCCATTGGCTATAGGAGTTTGAAGTTCAAGGCCAAGTTCAAGACAGGGATATAGGCCAGAGAGTTCTAAGAATACAGAGGTAGTTAAAATCTGGAAGCAGGTAAGACTGCACAAGGAAAAACTATAGGGATGGGGGAATACCCATTACAACACAGAGATACAAGCCAAATGAAGACACATGGGGTCAATGATCAGGAGCTCAGAAATCTGTATAGTCGCACATTTTTTTCTGTATTGTATTCATGCTAAGGCCTTACTCTGTGTTTCCAATGGTCAAAATATTCATTAAATCTTGTCCATTTACATTTTAGAGAAGCAAAGCCAAGAGCTAATGATGGATTAATGTTGAGCAAACTTTAAGTGGCCTGAATGAGAATTGATTCGCCGTTATCTCAGAGAGATTCAACAGAATGCTTTGGTGTTACCTAGCCATGTCGATAAATACATATAGTGCTGGATAAAGGGCATGTGAGTAATCTATTCTCATACAAATAATTCTTACCTATACGTGCTGAAATGCTCATTTCTCAGTCCATTAGGTTCAATTTAATGCATATAGAACATGCCTAGGATCGATAGGACTTTGAAGGTTTCATTTTTAATTTTACTCAGATGAAAAATTCTGAGCACTGCTTGCTAGTTCTAGTACTTACACAGCATAGGCAACAGGCCCCACAAGAAGCATGAGGCCAAGGTTAAAGCCCTTCTAAGTCAAGGTGCTATGATACCCAAAGAACCAATTTTCATTGTATTGCATGTCTTCTGGTATTTTATCGGCATGCCCAGAATCTGAGAGCAGAAGGGGTGCACTGGGACTCATTTCTGTTGCAGATGTATAACTCATGGCATTAAATTTTCCTTAACTTTCACAAAATTCAAGGTTACCACTTTAGCTTATTAGTCTTTAGCTAATTTTGTATCATGGAGAAAAAAAAATGTAGGAATGCTGTTTTCCTCAAAATACAAAAGACAACAGTGTAATAGGAGATGCGGGTTCCAGTTTCTGCTGAATTAGCAAGTATGTGCTAAAGAAAAAACAGCTCTAATCACCTTTCTTCATTACTAAAGTAGGAGTTGCCCGTAGACAAAGGTGATGCTCTCTGCCCAAGGGGCATTCCCTTAAACTGTTTCATTATTGCTAAAGATGAGTTTGCAAGTCCCCAGTTATAGTCACATTCTCACTTACAAAATGGCAGATGAGAAGCAGGCCGAGGGTTGGGATAACCAAGCGTATAGCACATGAACCTTCATCCTGGGCATCAGCTCAACTACCATTCAGAAAATATCTCTGTGGCAATAAGTCTCCTCTACCACTCTATTGGCCTGTGTGCCTTAAACCCACCCTTTGGTGACACATCATCCCTGGTGATCCCTGCATTGTCCTGGCCCAGGAACTTGCTGAAAGATAACTCATCTTAATTTTGAATTTGTGTAGTACTCTGTAGTTTTCAGTGTATTTTCAAATACACTGTTTGAGATCCTCAGCAAACACTGCAGTGCTGGAGCAGCTACCACTGTTGTATACTGCAGACACCGAAGCACCAGCCAGTTGAATGGTTTGCATGGAATTACAGAATTAATAAGTGATGGAACCAGTCTAGAAGCTGAATCTTCAGACTTCTCAGCAAGCTTTATTTTCACTCTATCCCAGGCATCCAGTAAAAATAAATAAAATGAAATCACTGAAGTCTGACTCAGGTGAGGAATAAGGCCTCATGTCATGGATTTGAAGGATTTTTCTTCATGTCTCTTAGCTGGCTGGAGCAGAGCAGACAATGGCATGAAATAAACTGTCTTTGACATTCCTACCCCTTTTCTGAGACCCTCATTTCTCTCATCTTTTCACCTTCCAGATCTGGACATAGGTGCTCAGAATGCCTCAGAATCCTCCTAAGAATCACCCCCATCTCTTCCTAGTAAGCAATTCCCCTAGTCCCTCACAAGATACAAATGTGACCACCTCTCTGAAGACTTTTCGTATTTCTCCTGGAGTCACTGATTGTTCTCTCCTCTAAGCTACCAGAGAATAACATCATTAATACACATGTCACTCCTTAAATTACTGTCACTCATTACATTATGTCTTACTCTTTCATTCCTTCCATGTTTCCACTGGGCTGTGAATTCACAAAAGACAAGCACTGATGTGTCATCTTTGTATCATCCACAAAATACCTCCAAGAGTCTCTGGCACATATGAGATGTTGAGAAAGTTTCTGGTCCATGGATCTGAGACCTTTTTACCTAAAGGGCTGGTGACCATGTGTCTGCTCTTTACACAGTAACGGATGAAGATAAGCATAAAGAGGTACTTGCAGAGACAGGCCAATACTTACCACAAAGTAATGAGTCTCTCATGATATAATATCAGACACTATAATAAGAGGGGAGGATTTTAGGGAGAGTGGAGTCTTCCTATTGTTTCCCAAATCATATCACATAACTTCTAAGACCAGTTCAAATTACTTCTAATCAACAAATATTTATAGAGGACATTTGACATTCATTAGGAATACTTCCAGAATCCTCTACATATTCCTGAATTCCCTATTTCAGAACATTTAGCAGAGGTTCTTAGTTTTCTTCAGAACCCCATTCTATTAAAAATCTTTCCTTTATATGTCCAAGCCATAAATTTACCCCTTTTTAAATTTTTATTAGATCATGTATCTTTTATTTCATCCCTATTCTACACATAAAAAAATTCAGTTGTGAGCATTTGATGGTTGTGTGCAATAAAGATCACCTGATAAAGAACAGAGAACCAAAGTCACCATGAGATGCTCATGCTGGGAGTAGCAAAATTTTAGGACCCTCTGGAGGTCACTTGGGAAAATTCAAAACCACAAATGTTAGATCTGCAAATGCCAGGGGCTTCACAGATAATGAGTACCTATTACATGCAAAACATTGTGGTAAGTGCTGCAGAGAATTCAATATGCATAATTGCTCCTGTCCTAAACACTCTACTAATTAATCCAGTGCCTCTATCTCTGTTGTATTACCATTTGAGCTTACATTTTTATTTAATAGAAGTTCCTAAAGAAATAGCCTAAAGGCTTCCAATCAAGATGGTGTCTTGAATTAATGCCTCAACCTTTTCCATGACATACACAGAGTATTGAGAGATTGAGTACTTTAAAAATATTTAAAACATGGACATCTGTATAAATATGTAAATATACACAGGGCTGGAAATAGAACAGAAACAGTGGTAACTAGGGGCCATAGGCACTAAATCAACCAGATTCCAGAACAGCTGCTATAACAAAATACTACAATCCAGGTAGCTTCAACGATAGGAATGTATTTCTCTGTCTGGGCAGTTTGAGACCAAGGGTCCAACAGAGTTGGTTCCTGGGGAAAGCCCACTTCCTGGCTTGCATATTACTGCCTTCTTGCTGCATGCTCACGTGGCCTTTCCTCAGTGCATGCCTTACCCTCATGACTGCATCTGAGCCTCATTACCTCTCAAAGGCCCCCACCTCCAAATACCATCACACTGGGGGTTAGACTGTCAACATATTTTGGGAGAAAGCGGGCAAGAGCCCAAAATAGCACATTCTTTTGATGGAAAACTTAAACCAGAAAAGGCAGTTGGGATTTTGATTCACAAAGGATGTGGAGAAATACCTGAGGCAGGCGAACTGCATTAAGTAAAAGACCTGAAATAAGATAAGAGAAATATTTAAAAAGCTGGAAAAGCCATACAAATTCTCAGGACATTGGTTTATATAAAGCAATATGATTAGATGGGGGGGGGGGGTACGCCGAAGAAGCAGAAACATTCAAGTAGGTAGGATCCCAGCCAGGGTGCCCAAAAGATCACAACTGAGTCATACAGATGTTTCTTCAATATTATTATGGGACAAGAGCACAGAAGCATCAGTATGAAACCTGGTTTTAGATAAGGGGAAGCCACAGTATTTGTTGAGTCTGTCTACAAAACCACAGACAGGAAAGAACGAGCCCAGAGAACATGGAAAAATATTGTCACTCAAGGTAGAATTGCAAACTAAAATTTCAAGTATGTGATAAATAATAGAGCTAAGAGAAGAAAATCCAATTTTAGGAATGTCAAAAATGACTTTAAAGTAGGCATATTTTATATCCTCAAAGAACTAAAGAAAGGAATAATTTTCATAAAATAGCAACACAAATTATGAAACTAAAGCACTTGGATATGAATCAAGAATGAGTAGACAAAAAAAGAATAAGAATTTTTAGAAATTAAAAATTAGCTAAAAATTTGCTAAAATAAAACTTTCAGGATAGGTTATAAATGATTCCCTGGATACAAAGTGAGAAGTAATTAATTTGAAGGCAAGTACAAAAGTGTTCAGTCAGAATGAAGCAGAAAGAAATAAAATATAAAAGAAAAGCTAAGATATAATAATAATGACAGTGATAATGATGATGTTACACTGCTTAACAAAAATATATATAATAAAAAACCGATTCAAATATCAAACTTTTAAAATAGTGGGGGGAAAAAAACTTGACAAATAAATATCAATTCACATCACAACAATAAAAGCCAGAAAAAAGGGTAGGAAAAAGAAAAAGCAAAAACAACATGGTAACAGAGAATATAAGAGATTACTTAAATTTAAATAAGCCAGCAATATCAACAAATATAAATAGTTTAAAATTACCTAATAAAAGATCATCAAATGGGATACTTTTCATTTCAGCATTAATGTATTTTTGAGAGAAACACCTAATAAATAGTACTGAAAGCTTAGAGGAATTGGAAAATATATACAAAATCAAAATCATATTTTTCACGATATGAAGATTTTATTTGCCACTTTCATTGTGTTGACATTTATACTGGTATTGCAGTAACACTGGTGGGTAAACTGTTAAAATCCAGGCATTGACACTGAACTCTTATGAGTGGTGCTTTCTGTTTTACCACCATCCACTTGAAAAATAATCCTCCCAGAAAGCCACTATCACTCAAGGATGAGCTCCATGAAGTGGTAGTCTTATTTTATTAAATCTCAACCAATGTTTATGTATCTTTTTAGTATTCAGAGTGACAAAATAAGAAGTGCATAAAGCACTTTCTGCTGCATATTCACAAACTCAAGTTATCTTGAGACATTACTGTTTTTTTAAATTATAAAATAAATTACCACTTTTTTCATGGAACACTACTTCTCCTTGAAAGAATGACTAATAGACAAATTATGGCTATCAAACTTTGGTTTTGGCATACATTTTTTCAAAACATGAGGTAGTGAACCTGTCACTTTTAGGAAAACTGACAACAATACCTAATGCCAGTTGATAAAATTTGAGCTTTTAAGTGAAAATGAGAATTTTGGAAAACAAAATCATGACCAGGGGCTTGATAATGTCCCAATGTTTAAAGACTGTTTTGATGAGATAGGTGGTTATATTACGGAATGTGATTTCTTTTGATGCTGTATAATGAAATTTGTCATGTAAAATATCTACAAAATTCAGTGAACCAATATTTCCCAAATGATAATGCATAGTAATAAAAAAAACCCTCAAGCACAGCTTAAAAGATCTATTCAAAATGCAAAATAATCCAATGGATATTAGTGTAACAAAGTAGAAGTAGGTTATTGATAGAATTTCAGATCTCACCAAGCCACTAACTGTTAGTTTTTGTGGATTACTAAAGAAAAATATTAACAATTACTTTCTACCATTCTCACTGCTCAACATTTCATTAGATTTTCAAGTCAATTAAAAAGTAATTTTAAAAGGACACATGATTTGTACAAAAACATAATTGTCATCATTTGCAGGTGATATAATTATCTGCACTAGAAAATTCAAGAAAATTTCAGGCAAACTGCAAAAACTAATAGTTTTGCAATAGGAACAATAGGCAAAAATTAATTACATCCCTATCTATAGTTACTCAAATAGAAAATGTATACTCAGAATCAAAAACTATAAAGTACCTAAGCATAACACTAACATATCTTGTATGCCATTTACCTAGGACTTAAAAAAATGTTAAAACATGTTCATAAATGGAATATTATAAAGAGAAAAATTATCCTCCAAATCATGCACGACTTTAATAAAGTTATTATCAAAATTTCCTAATACTTTATGAAATTTAAACTCAAACTCCTATCAAAGTAAATGTCTAAAATTTTAAGGTACATATTATAGCAATGGAAAAGAATAAAAGGTACTCATGAGAGATATAAGAAAAGATCTACATGGATACTACAGGGAAATCTTAAATCTTAAAAAAAAATTTTTTAAAAGAAGACATAAATATATGAAGAAATAAGTTATTTGCATGAAAAAGAAAATTCAATATCATAAAGATGTCAATTGTTCCCCATATTAACATGTAAATTCAATGAAAATCTTAGAAGACCTGATAAATTGACATTGTGTTTACACAGTAGCAGCAAATACATAACCACCTTCTTCATGAATTGGGCACTTTTCTAAAAACTTCACACACAATTCTTTAATATCCATAATAACCGTATCTACAAGGTAGATACTATTTCATCCCTATTTTGCACAAAAAGATGAAAATCCTATACAAGTTCAGACAGACAGAACAAAGATCCCTGTCCAGCTGGTCTCCAGTATGCTCTTAAGCACTATTCCATACAGCCAAGATTGCTAAAATAACTTTGTGGGATAACAAGATGGAATACAGGGAAGTATCATTATCACTATAGCTTGACACAGTATAGTATTTATGCATAAATATGTAAGTTGACCAATGAAAGAAACTGAAGAACCTATAAACAGCCTACACATTTGATTTATGGGGGACAGTTTAGATCAATGAGAAATGAAAGGCAGATCAAATAAATACTATCAAAACAAATGAAATAAAATCCCTACTTCATTCCATTAACATTCAATTCCAAAGGATTAAATGTTAAAATAGAAGCAAGAATCTTCACATGTTTAAAATAAAATTTATGTCGGGGCCCCTGGGTGGCTCAGTGGGTTAAAGCCTCTGCCTTCAGCTCAGGTCATGATCTCAGGGTCCTTGGATCGAGCCCCACATTGGGCTCTCTGCTCGGCAGGAAGCCTGTTTCCCCCTCTCTCTCTCCGCCTGACTCTCTGCTTACTTTTGATCTCTGTCTGTCAAATAAATAAATAAAATCTTTAAAATAAAAAATAAAATAAAATTTATGTAAACATTTATAAACTTGAGGTAGGAAATAACTTTAAACACACAGAGCAAAAAACCATAGACTAAGAATAATAAACTTACCTATGTTAAGTTTAACTTCTGTGCAACAAAATACACCATTAAGCTAAGTAAAAAGATAGGACAAGTTGGGAGAAGATATTTAACATTCATAACCAACAAATAATTAGTATCTAAAATAAATAATAAACTCTTACAAATCAACAAAAATTGAACAACAGCCCAAGAGAAAAATGGTCAGAAGCACAAGCAGAATTTCATATAATAAGGAACACAAATGATGAAAAAAACATAGGGAAAGATGCTCAATCTAACTGGTTGTAAGAGAAATGTAAATATGACCAGTGGTGAGTGGAAGGAAACCAGTTTGAATGATCATGCTAGAGCTGATTGTACCCATCACTCCCCAACTTCACACTGTCAACATTCAGTGAGGTCATGTTAGTAACTTGATACTGGTCATGATGCCAGTATTTATACCAAGCAAATGGAGAGATGTTGCAAATTAGAACTTTTTTTTCATCTATTGCCAATTTATCAGCATACACAGATTTATTATTTTAAAACTATCAGATTAACAACTTTAAAATATAACAATACCAAGTGTTATTAAAAAGCATATAAAGTAATGGGAACTCTCATACTCTGCTGATAGGTATGTAATTTACTTTTTTAATTAAACAATTTACTTGAGAGAATAATTAGGCAGTATTTGTAACATTTAAGGCATATTTATCCTATGGGTCAGCAATCCCATTCCTGGCCAAATAGAGAAACTCTTACATGTATGTGCAAGAAGACATGTGTAAGTATGTTCACAGCAATATTGATTGCCATGGCCAGAAAAATCAGAAATATCTTCAATATCCACCAAGAGGAAAATGCATAAATCAAGCATGATATAATTATACAATGGCATGCTATATAGCCATGAAAATGAGTGAACTAGAAAAGCATATATCAACTTAGCTAAATCTCACAAATACATTAAGTACAAAAAGCAAGTTGCAGTAGAATACATAAAGTATAATAGCTTTCATATAATTATTAAATTATATGAAATACTATATGTTCTATATGGCCGTACACTATACATGTATAGTGTATGTGTGTGTGTGTGTATATATATATGTATATGTATATATATATATACATATACATATATATATATATGACATTTTTTATTTACATCAGATTGTTGGGGGCCCCTAGTGGCTCAAGTCAATTAAGGATCCAGGCAGGTCCCAGCAGGTGAGGGGCACGCCCCGGCTCCTGGACAGCCCCCCGGGATGCGGCCTCAGACAGAGAAAGCAACAATCAAGAGGAACAAAGGAACAACAAGCAGAGAAACAGGAAGAAACAGCCTTCCCACTGAGCAAGGAGTCCTATGTGCAGCTCCATCCCAGGATCCTGGGATCATGACTTGAGCCTAAGACAGACGCTTAACTGACTGAACCACCCAGGAGCCCCGTCCTCCTGGAATCTCGAAACACTTCCTCTGGTTCTAGACAACTTCTGCCGCCTCCTCGCATACCACCTACCCCAGGCTCCAGCAAGCGTCTTCAGCAATTATACCAGTCAGAGGACAAATTCCCATGAGACTTCCATGAGCCATACAGAATCTGATGCCGTTGGCAAACTGGAAGGCGTTTCCAGCAAAGGTGGCTTCACATACAGAAACAGCAGCACTGAGGTTCACAGCACGTGGCAAACACCAGGCCCTTCTGTTCCCCACTCTGCTCAGTGAAGCTCATTTACCCGCAAGACTAACCCTAATTCTCAGATCCAAGCTGTGGGGCAAAGAAGGCACCAGGAGGGGACGTCCTGAGAACCTGAGCACGCACACACACATTGCACCTGCAAACAGGTGAAAGAGCCTGAAAAGGCTTTGGGGTTTTGTTGTTCTACTTATCAGGTAGGTACATAAACTGGGAAGAAAGGTTTGCCCTGAGGGTATTTGTTAAGCCCAGAAAATTTTAGATTTCCTTCTGACACCTAATGGGCCAAAGGGGATAGAAATGACAGGCTTGGCGAGGTCTTTTTTTTTTTTTTAACAGTAATGGAAATGTTCTAAGCTCATTGTGATGGTTGTATAATTCTATATATGCTGAAATTCGTGGAACTGTACACTTAAAATGGATAAATTGTGTGATAGGTAAATTGTATCTCAATAAAATTGGGGGTTATTCAAATGCTGGGTGTTACACCAATACAACACAGGATGAGTTTCAGAGAAAGTTTACTACAACATTCGTACTCTCTACACTTTTTGCTCAATTTTTCTGTAAATCTAAGATCGCTCTTAAGAAATGGTCTAATGAAAAGAAGAAAAGAACCCAGTCTCTCTGTAGGCATTTGGCCGTTTCCTGCCCGCACCACCAGCTGGGCCAGAGCCTCTGTCCTCTCCCATGCAGCCCCTGTGGTCTGAACGTTAACAGTCTTCAGGACCCCCAGCATGGCCTCACCTGGCAGTTCTCTTGTTTCTCCCTCAGATAAAGGGACTAAGGACAAGTTGCTCCTGAGGGAGCTCCAGCAGATGGACAAGGAGGGTCTGAGCTGTGTCTGCCAGAAAGATACCTGGAAGTGAGACAGGGTTTAATGAAATAAAAGGTGGCAAACTGAGCCCAAAAAAGGACCTGTCCTCTCCCCAGAGGCCCGCTTCTGGAAATGACTTTGTGGACCAGAGACCCTCCTGGGGGCCATCTTGGGGGTGATGGGCTAAAGATGGAGAATCACATGGACCACTGCAGTCACCCCTAGAACAGAGTTAATCCCTTCCAAATATTCTTGGACATGCTGCCTCCACAGAAAATTCATGAATTCATGAGACTCTGCCAGCTCCAGCTGATTTCTTCTGACTTGCTAGAATTAGAATCCATTGTCTTAATTAATACCTTTGGGGAGACCCTTTCACTCCTGGGAAGCTCCCTGCCCAGAGTGACTGAGGGGACACAGATCCCTGAGACCTTGGAGGACAGTGCCAGGCTTCTCTGAAGCAGAAGGAAGCTTTAAATCAGGAGAATGAGCCTCACTCACAGATGGGGGCCTTGAGAGAATGGTCAAGGTCTGGCCCTGCTTTCACCTGTAGGTTTCCTGTCAGGTCACGTGGGCCCTGAGTGGCTGGGCACCTGGCTACAATCAGTGCTTTCCACCTTCCCCCCATGCCTGTAGAAGTGAGATCACTTTTTATTTCAGGGCAAAGTTAGAGGGCAACTGTCTCCTAGAAGCTGGCTGGCCTCCCCATCCCCCAATGCAACTGCTGTGCTCTGGTTGTCAGGCAACTGTTTACCTTAGAGGTAGAGCGCCCCCCAAGGTTCTGAGGCTTCAGTTGAGACCCAGAGAACACTGGCCTTTGGAGGCAGAGCTGGGGAGCTCTCCACAGCCCTGGACGGCCTCCTGCCTGCCATAGATTCACTTTCCACTTGGTCCTAGACCACCTGTGCGGCCCTCCACTGGTGATTTCTGAAAGCTGGAGACACGTTTCAGGTCTCCGTGGATTTCCCTGGGAGATCCTGGTATAAACTGTGATACTGGTTTTGCCAGTGAAGAAACAACACATTTTGAGAAGGGTGAAGGTGTCAGGCGAAAGGTGTTTCGCCCACGCTGAAGTCTGTGGGAAAGGCAGTGAGAAGATGGAACCGCTGACACAAGCTGATGATGCCCGAGGTCTGCCTGGGGCGGAGGCCAGTCTTCCCACCTTAAAAACCTCGTGCTTATCATCAATAAATACAACCCACTGTAGGCTGTCTCTTCAGAATACTGTTGACTTTTTGAAAAAGTTACTGAAGGGCCAGCCTCCTAAATCGTCTCAAGAGACTGGTGACAGACCCATCTTCAAAGCATCAGAGAAGAATGGAGAAGAGCTTTGGAAGAAAACCCTGGGTGATTTGAATGGAAACCCTCCTGATCTACAGAGTGCAGAGCAGCTCGCCCAAGAAACTGCGAGATGGAAGCAGAGACTCCAAGAAATGGAGCAGGAGAAAGAAAGGCTTGAACAGTCAAACGCAGGATTCCAACAGGCCCTGAACGAGAAAGTCAGCCAGTTAGTACCGGTGGGTGAAAACCTGCTGAAGACCTTCCCTGGGCCCACTCACCTTGGAGATCATTTGGGTCATGTCAACTGTGAGGTCGAGGAAAAGAGGGAAACAGAAAGTGATGATGGCCCCATCCACGGGTCAGAGGGTGATCTGAAGGGTGTCACTGATGATGCTGATTCCAATGTGTCCCTTCAAAGTGCTGAAGCGAAAAAGCAGGAACTAGCCAGACAATTGCAGGAAGGAAAGCAAATGAATGAGGAGCTTATGGGACAAATAACAGATCTTCGAGCCAAGGAGGCCTCTTTGCAGCGTGAAAATTCACAGCTTGAAGAGGAGATTCAGCAGCTGAAACAGAAGCTTCAAACTCTGCCTAAATTATATCAAGAATGCATCAGCCCCGTTGAGAGAAAATGGTCTGAGGCAGAAGAGCAGGGCGCAAACATTAAGTGGAATCTTTCCTGCACACGTAGAAACATCAAGGCCATGTCTCAGACTCGAGACTTCTACAAGGAGCTCGCTGAAGACACCAGGAGAGAATTGGAGGAAAATACCTTGCACTATCAAAAGGGGATCCTCTTCCATGCAAAGAGAGCTCAGGAAAGCTGGAGGGCAGCTGTGCTGACCGAGAGAAGCCTCAAGGAGCTAAAGAAAGAAAGTGATCACAATAGGCAAATGTTGGCCAAAGCGGAGTCCAACTTCCAGCTTTTCCCAAGTGGCCCTTTTACTCCTGCTCCTCCACCAGCTGCCCACAGAGACCCAGAAGTGTCAGAGAACCCCTGGATCATCAGCACCCCCAGGAAGGAGAAGAGCCAGGACTTGAGGGCCCAGGCAGGCAGCTGGGCCACACCACCAGGGACCCCTGCGGATTTGACTGAGCTCACTGCAGGCCGGTCCTGAACTCCCACAACCACAGCATAACATCTGCATGTGTTTTCTGTCTTTAAAGTTATTTGGACTTATCTCTTTTTATTTTAGGTATTATTTAGATAGTTAGTTAGATAGTTATTTAATTGATAGTACAATTACTTTTATTCAAGTAGATTTAGCATTATAGTTTTCAGATAGTATTTTTCCATTAAAGTGTCATTTCCTGTAATTCTTACAGATGTATTATTTTCACCAGACCCTCTAGAACTAGAAAATATTAAGTTAAAGATTTAAGTTAAAGATCTCCAGTTACTTTAAGAATCATCAAAAGTTGGCATGGATACAAACATTTAAAATAATCAACATTTTACTTTTTTTTTTTAAGAACATTTTTCTATGGCATGAACATTTTTGTGTGCTGTTTTCATACACATAAGCTTATATTATACATCTGCACAAGTAAATTAATATGTATCTGAATAAATTTTGATTTGAAAAACTGGGGAAAAGAAAACCCTAAACAACAATTCCCTATTCCAACTTCATAAAATTTTGTTTAGACTAACCTTAAATTCATAAATTATCTTAGCAGAGCTTAAAGTACAACTTTTTCTCCGTTTGTTAACTTCTTATAACTTTTTTTCCTTTTGTTTAAGATATTGTTTGCTAAATGTTTATACATTTCTCGATTTTATGTAGCGAAAATAAAAGTTTTTCAGAGATGGCAAGCAAACAGACCTCCCCCATGCGGTTTACAAGGCACTTTTAGTCAGTTTGGTGGTAACAGAGAGTATAATAGAACAGGAAAGAAAGCTGCCAATTTTTAAAACAATTTTAAAGAGAGAAAGAAATGATGTTCACACAATTTGTATAATAGCAAAATATACCTAGCTCGTATATACACAAAAGGAGAATTGCCCAATGTATCAGATAGATGCTCTCTGTTCCTCGAAGCTGTGGAAGCAGAAAGCAAGGCAAAAAGCAGAGGGAGACTTCCAGATGCTAACAACAGGGGGAGCTGTTCCCACTCTTGGGCCTGCCTGGAGGGAGGAGGGGGAAAGTGCTGCCATCAGGGCCCAGGGCAGGCAGATTTAGTTCCAGGCCACCACAATAATGCAAATGTCACCATAAAGCACATAACTCAATAATTAATATTTTTTCTGGAAATCTTTTTTTTTTCACGTTTCCCAGTGCATATAAAAGGTGTTTATCCCACGACACTGCAGTCTTGTGAGTGTGCAATAGCATTATCTCTAAAAAAATAAAAATTAAGCCTTGTTTAAAAAAAAAAAAAATTAAGGATCCAACTTTCAATTTGGGCTCAGGTCATGACCTCAGTGTCCTGAGATCACACTCCATCTTCAGTTTAGAGTCTGCTTGAGAGTCTTTTTCCCCCTCAGGCTCTCCCTCCCACTCACCCATGCTCAATAATAAATAAACAAATAAATAATATCTTATAAAACATTACACCAGAATTCCAAAAAATTAAAATATGACAATACCAAGGATATGGGGAAATATTAATTCTCATATGCTGTGAGAGTATGATTGGGTATAAACAACTTAAAGATCAATCTGACAATATTTAGTGAAAATGGAGATGTGCCTCCCTTTAGCCTATCAATCTGGGTGTTAGGTGCATTAATCTAAAGAAAGCTCTTATAAATATACACACAAAAAATGCTCAGTGATTTCCATTGCAAGATTACTTTGTGCAGAATTATTTTTACTGGATAATACACTGAAAATATTAAAATATGGCTTGAATATAAGCCAAATTAATGGTTGTGTTTGCCTTGGAGGAGGCGTTCAAGAATTCAAGAATGATATGAATGGAATTTAAGAGAAATATCTATAATGACTTATTTCTTGAAGAAAAAACCTGAAGGAAATGTAATAATATGTTAACATTTGTTAAATTTGGATGGCAGTTAAATGGGTATTCTCCAAGTATTTTTTGTTTGTTGCCTTTTAAATTTTTTTTTCATTTATATATATATATATGTATATACCTATATATATATATATATATATATATATATATATATATATATATATATTTCTAATATATATAGATAGATAGAGATATATCCCTTAGCTTCCTAAAGTTGTTTTTTTGGGGGGAGAGGAAAACCCACTAAACTTGGAATCAAACACCCAGATTATAAGCCAAGCTCTTCTACTAGATAGTTGTGTGTTCATGGACAAGTCTCCTGAGTTTACATTAAAATGTGGTAACTTCCTCACAGAAGATGGTTAAATGCTGCATCCTGAGCTACAGGGCCTCAGACACCAGCCAACTGTGTGTATTAGTTTATTAGGAGTGCCATTTCTGTGAACCACCACCTACATGGTTTCAACAACAATGCATTGTCTCATAGCTCTGGGGAATAGAAGTTCAAGATCAAGGAGTCAATAGGATGGTTCCTTTTAAGGGTTGTGAGGGAAAGATCTGGACCAGACCTCACTTCTTGCTTTGTGGATGGCTGCCTTGTCCCTACCTACATCTCATCACAGTGTCTTCCTTCCATGCATGTCTGTTCCAACCCACCCCTTCTTATAAGCATGCCTGTCATACTGGATTCAGACCCACCTCATGACCCCACTTTAACACGATCACCTCTGTAAAAACTCCATTTCTGAATAAGGTCACATTGTGAGGTACTAAGCAGTAGGACTTGATATGAATTTTGGGAGGACACAATTTAACTCAAAACACTTGCCACACATAGTTGATACTTAGAACACATATAAAGAAAAAAGAACATTTTAAGTATATAAAACTCATCCCCAACTAAAAGTGACTTTAATTTATTGATGTTAATTCACTGGTCAAATGTTAGGAGGAAGGGCTGACAAGTAGTGGAATTAGGGTTTTGGGTTTTTTTTTTTTTTTTCAAGATTTTATTTATTTATTTGACAGATAGAGATCACAAGTAGGCAGAGAGGCAGGCAGAGAGAGAGGAGGAAGCAGGCTCCCTGCTGAGCAGAGAGCCCAATGCAGGGCTTGATCCCAGCACCCTGGGATCAGGACCTGAGCTGAAGGCAGAGGCTTTAACCCACTGAGCCACCCAGGCACCCCTGGAATTAGGTTTTTTTTAATGTCAGCTCCTTCCTTTTCAGATGCACTAGGACACCTGTGTTGGGGAGCCCTGTGGCCCAACAAAATGATGGATGTGCCAGCTTCTCATGTGTCACACATATCAGTGTGCCGGCAGTTGGGGGAAGGCATGGAGGATAACTCTAGTAATGCCAAGATCTTGTGTTTGATTCCCATCAGAGCTGATTAGCTTCAGTCATCTCTACATGTAGCCGGCCACTTTCCTGTTGCCTGCTGACCCACAGAACAACCAAGGCCAATCAAAAACGGGGCCCTGGCTGTTCAAAAAGCCTTGACTTCTATTCTGAGTCCAAGAATTTGTAACCTAAGAGCAGAGAGAGGCAATAGGAGGCTACTTTTATGCCAGTTCAAAAGACGCTTCTCATGTTATTTCAGACCTCAGTGACCAGGTGATTAACATCATAAAAAAAAAAAAAAAAAAAAAGCCCTTCACAGAATTGAACAGTCTACACAAACCAATCAATGGGAACAGCAAACTTGAATAAAATGACCTCAAAATGCAGTGGCCTGGGTTAACTACACTATTCCTGTATGACCATATTTCTACCTAATTAAACATATTTTCATACTAAAATAATTACAAATAAGTTTTAAACTGAATAATCATTGCTTACAAATATTTTATTCCCATTTATCAACCATTCCAGCTTTCTCCTCTGTAAAAGATTGTACATTCTACAGGATAAGCTACTGTAACTTAACCTCCAAAAAAACCTCATTATGTCTCTCTCTTGCTTCTTGTCTGTTTAAGCCAAATCTAGGTTGTAAATAAAGACAAGGGCTTTCACATTCAAACACAGAAGACAGTAATATGATATTCCCAGTTTCTCATGAAATCATCCCAAATTTCTAAATTCTTCTTCTTTAAAATGAGAAACTCTTAGCTTCCTCCTGCTTTAGGTACTCTACACCTTAGAAATAATATGGATCGTAATGTAGAGAAATGAGCTAGGAATACAATACACTAGATTCTTCAGTACATAGATATAAATTGGGGCAACATTATTTGTATTTTCCCCTTGTTAATGTTCTCAGAATGATGACGACAGAGTATGTGGTATGAGAGTGCTCTTTTGACTGCAAGTAATAGAAACCTACTCCAATCTAAGAAAAACCAGAATCTTGATCTCTCATAATTCCAAAGACTACTTCAGGTACCACTGGATCCAGGTGCTCAAAATTCAGGCATCTGTCCCTTTCCATTTCTCAGGTCTATTTTCTTAAGATAAGCTGTCCTCAAATAAGGACAAAGAGCTCCAATAGAAGCTCTCAAATCATTTCTACCAGTTTAGCAACACCAGAAACAAAAGCTAAAACTTCTCTTTTCCAAAATTTCCAGCAGGAATCTCAAGTTTCATTATTACCTGTCAATCCCTGAACCAATCAGTATATCTAAGCAGATTCTGGGCTCTCATCTATCTTTCTGATCCATGTACCCAGCCCAGAGCCTAGAAGAGGGTCAAACTCTACCCTAACCATAGGGATAGAAATGGGTGAGAACTGGTACCCCCAAAGGAAAATTGGGGTGCTGTTATCAGAAGGAGAAATGGCAGGCAAAACTAATAGATAACTATTGTTGAAGTCTTAAGTTGTTATTTCAGAAAAAATACTATTAGTCACAAGATGGTGGAGTCAAAGTTGGCAAGCTGAGTACAAACTCATCATAACTGGAAAAAACTTAATTAAAAATCTATTTTCTGTTGCTGGAGGGTCAGAACTGCATTGTCATATGGACACATAATTATGGTAAGTCATAGTGATTTATCATTTGAAAGTGGCTCCATAGGTATGAGAAAACAGAAAATTGAAGAGGGACACTGAAAGGCTATTTAACTCATTCCCCAGCCACTGATAAAATCACACCTACGCCTTCAATTTTTGAAGACCTGCAGAAACAAGGTGCTATCATAATCATTCCATTATAATTAAATTAAGAAAAATGATATATGTTTCCTCTCTAGCCCTCTCCATGCAAGGGAATACCTCCATCTGTACATGTCATTAATTAATTTTTTGGTAACAATTAGTTTCAATGCTCCTATGAGGAATGTTAGTCTTTCACCAGGGTAAAATGAGGCACTTGGATAAAAATGTTGCTTCTGGGAGGCATGAATTTCCAGCCCTGATAATGACTTTTGGATCAAAAATGTTCTCTTACCCCAAGAACTATTCACATGGAGTTCAAAAGGCTGTAAAAGAGATGACCTCAATAGGTGGGCTCTTTCAGCTGCCAATTAGGACAACTCTCCTATTTGAAACATGGCCCTTTGGATCATCTGTTTAGTGATAGAGTCAGCCACAGGAATTAGGCATTTTTTGCTCCTGTTGTAATACTCTATCATAATTAATGACAGTGTCACACTGCACTTAATGTAAATTAATTCTATGTTTGTCCAAATAACCCAATATGGTTTGTTTGAGTTTCCGGCATAGCCAGGATTTTTAATGCATTATCTGGAAGATGGAAAAGACATTCCTCCACAGAGGATTTTTTTTTTCTTCTTCTTTTTTTTTAATCAGAAATTAAATAAATAAAAGGCTCACCATATGTGCAGCCTGGGACATTGCTTGCAGCATTTAGCGGGGTCAGATTATCAAGTTTCATTATTTGATACATTTTTCAGCCTTGCAACGGAGTCGCAAAGAATTGATGGGAGCAGCAAATTCATTTTAAAATGGGTTTATCGCTTCATCAGGTATTCATTTAAGCAGAATCCACAGCATAACTGGATCTCTTTGGCCCTATGTGACATGTTTTTCCAAATGGAATGATAATAAGTATAGAGACATAATATGTAGTTAAAGACTTTCCATCTCCACGAGGCACCCAGATATTCAAAGAAAGAAATTACGTTCATTCTCAAGCCACTGCTTGCTAGAGGATCAATGACCAGCTGTTTTAGGGCCCTGGTAAAGAGAAATCTAGGGATGCCACAATCCTTTTGGTTTGAGGCTAATAGCTATGTTATAGAGAAACCACCATAAGGGATTTAGTTTCTGGTGAGAAAAAAAATTCATCAATTGAGCATTAAGTAAGTATTATAATACATTTTCTTAGAGCTACTAAACCAGATCAAATAGGAAAATGACATGAAATTATTTGAGAAAATGAAATTATGATACCAAAAAAGAAATGTTATTAGGAAACTTCAAACTATTTTAGATTTCCAGAGCATCATAAATTACGCAGGCGAGATGCACACCAATTGAAAGTCTACAAAATCCAACTTCTAGTCTCAGACAGAGATTACTAATTTACCTAGTTCTTGTAGAATGTCTCGCATTTAATGAACTCTATCATGACTTTCCCCCCAAATTCACTTCATCATATAAACTTATTTTCCAAACACAGATTGACATTATATTTAGAAAATATAAAAAGTTACAGGTGGCGTAGTGGTATGTACAATTGTTTTACATAACAAAGGCTTCTTAGTTAATAGATATCATGTTACCATTTGGAATACCATGGAGATAATAATGTATAAAAGATCACCCTTATTACTGATAATGCTATTTTGGTTATCTGCTTAGATCAGCTACTTAAGCATACTAAGAACCCTGCCCCACAGTCTAGACCACTAGCTGTCAACTTGAGGGCACATTAGAATCACCTGGAGAGCTTATACAACACATCGTGACCAGACCAATTAAATCAGAAGATTCACTAAGGACTTGACGCAGGTATCAGTATTTTTTTTTTTAAGATTTTATTTATTTATTTGACAGACAGAGATCACAAGTAGGCAGAGAGGCAGGCAGAGAGAGTGTGAAGCAGGCTCCTTGCTGAGCAGAGAGCCCGATGTGGGGCTCAATCCCTGGACCCTGGGATCATGACCTGAGCTGAAGGCAGAGGCCCCAACCCACTGAGCCACCCAGGTGCCCCGGTATCAGTGTTTTTTATAACTACTGAGGTATTTCCAGTGTGTAGCCAAAGAGCCAATGGTTTGGAGCAGTAGTTTTCTAAGTGGTGTGCCTGGAGCAGCAGCTCCAGCATAATCTGGGATTTTGCCAGAAATGCAAATCAAGTCTCAATCCAGACCTACTGAATCAGAAACACTGGGGGGAACTGGCATTGGAGCAGATGGTCCAGGTGATTCTAATGAATGCTGAACCACAGATCTAAAATTTGAAATAGTCTACCTAGAGAAAAGTTTGGATCTGCAGAGCAGGCGTACTTATTACCTAGGACTGTCACCTCTCACTGGGCCAAAGTGGAACATGCAGAAAGCCAGGGGTGGATCTAGGCTTTGAAGAGCTTGAAGTCAATATGATTTCAAGACCTTTTTCAAGAAACCCAAGAAATACAAAATTAGGTACAAAGTAAATATCCATTTAGAATCCAAGAAATCACAAATTTTAAGAATTTCATGCTAATGAAATTTCATGCTAATTTCATACTATAACATAATGCTCTTATTAATTTATTTCCTGAGACTCTCCTCTAACATTCTTTTCCTACATTTCTTTTCACATAATACTCTTTCATTATCTTTGCATAACAAAAATTATATAGTATTTTCTACAAGGACAAAAATAATGACTCATTCTTTCCTCTAGCATGATAATTTTTTTTATTTTTTTATTTTTTTCTATTCAGAAAATGTGTCTTAGAGGTGGTTGTTGAATGTGGGAAGACCTCTATGAAGAGAAACCTCATTTTAGGGCATTATAGGTATCTCATTGCAGCAACCAACCTTAAATACTCTTTCAAGAGTCTCTAATCAAAGTCTTTGAAGTAGTCTTTGCAGATGAGGAGAGTAATCCTTTATTCACTTTATGCTAAATCTACCTTGTACAGACTTTTGATAAATTAACTTCCCCAATCAACCCACCACCCAGGTAACTCATTCTACTTCTACAGGGTAGAAGGAGGAGAGGGTACAAAGAGCTAGGAGCATTTAGGAAATTCCTCCTGATGAAAACAAGGTGAAGAGAATCTTTGCTTCCCCTGAAAGAGAAGGGCATTTTAGGGGTTATCTACATATGGAGAGATGCGTGCAGTCAACTGAGGTCACATGACCAGATTCCTTTCCATTTCTTTTCAGAAGCTTTAGCTTCTGAATCTGGGAAGTCCCAGCGAGGTCTAGTCTAATTTTACAGATCTTAAAGTCAAGTCAAGAATGTATACTGATGGTGTTGAGTGGCAAAGCCTGCTCCCTACCTTTGTGAGGCTTGACTGTTCAAAAATAGAATACGGACAATCTTAACCGGAAGTATCCTGGGGGAGAATTCTCATTTGGACAAGGTTCAAAGTGGGTATTTAATTTGGTTTACTCTCAAATCATCAAATAAGCAGCACATGGGATGTACGGATGACAAAGATGCAAACAACTGATACAAAGTGACAAATAGCATGGCCTCTCTTGTCACCTCTTTGGGTTGCAGCTGAGAGAATGAACCAACCTTCACTTAAAAAGAGCTTGAACTGTGGGCTGCTGCTTTTTATACCTCCAGCCTCCTCCACACTCAGATAAACCTGATTGAATATATAAGCAATGTATTCAATCAGGTGTATCAAACAATAATTCTGCCCCTTAGGGAATACTTGTCCAGGTTTCAGTTCTTAAAATTCCTGTCAGTCTAGCACAGAGACAACCTCTCTTAACAGGAACCTACATTATGGACTCAGGAACTTTCCATATTTGTCCATTCATGGGCAGAGAGCCTGGAGCATAGCAAGTGTCCAACAAATATTTGTAAGATGAATGACTCAATAAGCTTAATGTTTGCAGGATGGTAAGAGACGATAGGATAAGTACATACATGAGAAATAAGAAAGTGTACCTGGTACAGTGTTTTCCTTTCATTTGATGGTTTAATAAATAGCTGCCTAAATGAAAACCTGTTTACAAGCAGTCTTTTATCAGTATTTGGTCTACTTTCAGGTAAAACAAAGCAGAAAAACCACAACGAAAGAACTCTCTCATTGGGAAACTCAAGAATGGCTTAATGAAGTAGGTGGCATTTTGGATAGGTCTTGAAAGATGAAATTTGACAGATGACATGTTTTAGAAAGCAGTTCCAGATGGAGGCAGCCTCATTAGCAAAAGACACAAAAGTAAGAAAGCATGTGACATGTTTGGAGAAGAGCAGCAATATAGTTTAACTGAAACGCAGGATGTCAGAAGGGAGAAAACTGTAACGTTTGGGTCTGGAGTACCGATCTGAGGAGCTGGGATATCTTTCAGCAGGAATGTGGGTACCACAGAGAGTTTTCGAATTTTGATGAAAGTTAAAAGTGACATATCAGAGCTGTACTTTAGGAAGATGTATCTGCCATCGAAGATGTAGCAAGGGCTAAAGAGAGTGACTGCAGATCCATAAGAGCAGCTAGGATGTTAAAGCAAAATCCAAGTACAAAAGCATGAATCTTAACCAGGATGGCAGTTCTGGAAATCGAAAGAAGAGGAATGTGCAGAACAAGGTGGAAGAAGCTCCTGCCCAACATCTCAAGTGGGAAAATGAGTGAGTAGGGGCTGAATGGGACAATAGGAAATTGAGAAGGAGACGTCCAAAGAAGCTCTGAGTTTAAAATCTGGAATTGCCATAGTAAATTTGCTGGGAATATACTGTTTAATTTCCAAAGGTTGATCCTAGAGACAGGCCAGCAAACCACTGGGTGACTGATCTTGACCTTTGGAGGTTACTTCCAGACCTAAACCTAAGTTCCATGAAAACAAGAACTGCACCTGTTTTCTTCAGCATCAAATACTCAGCACATAATCCAGTACCCACTAAGAGGAGTTATTTAAGAAATATTTGCTAGATGAAAGAATGAATATTATAGCTAGAATCAATAACATTATATGAATGAAGACTATAGTATAGAATCAATGGAAAAGACAATGAATGTGCAAATTAGGGAAAAGTTTCAAACACTGAACCTTAAATAATAAATTATACTTTGCCAGAGGGGGAAAAAAAAAACACCTAGGGCCAGCAGCAGTCCTAGACAGTGTTGAGATCTAGCAATAATAATTCCCAACACTAAGATTGAGCAGGGTATGACTCACATGTTTAGAGTTCACTGGAAGAGAGGAAAGGAAAGCATTTGTACCTATGATATTCATGGAAGCCAGAGCGAAATTTGCAACATTAGAAATTAATGCTGATTTTTAAAGAGTTATGAGCAAAAAGGAATGGGGAAGGTTGAGTTACCCATGATACTTATTCTGAGTCATCACACTTTCTGGGTAATCTGTGGTGGGAGACTTTGGGACATGTGAGCATTTCATGCCAGTGACCTTTTTATAAGACTATGAAGCCTTTAAGTTCAAAACCTTCCAATGATTTCCCATTACATTTAGAAAAAATCCAAACTCCCTAACATCATCCACATCTCTGTTCTCTGTTCTCTGAGAACAATATCTGTTCTCTGCTAATCTCTCATTTTGTGCCTCCATGTCCTATAGCCTGCCATCATCGGTCACCCCAAACAGGCTCTGTTCCCTTTTCTTTTTCTTTCTGAATACCATGCTTTCAACCACCACTCATTTTCTCTAACCATTTGCTTTATCTAGTTAGTATTTACTCATTTTTCAATCTCAGTTCAAATGTCCCTTCTTTTGGGAAGAATTTCCCCTCTCTTTAGGTTTGATTCCCCTGCTATATAATATTAGAGTCTCAATCACTTTACAGCCTTTACTATAGCTTATTAGACATTTTTGTCTTCTTTTTAAATTATCATTCTCTAACAATCAACCATCATCTCCATGAGAATAGTATTGGCTTTGGTTCATTTTTATATCCCCACATCTAGCAGAGTGACTGGCATATAATGGTGGCTTACAAAATAATAGTTAACTGTTTCATATATATTAATTATTTACTAAATCCCAGATATTGTTCTAAATGTTTACATGAATTGAAAGCAGCGGCCTGTGATAAAAAAAAAAAAAAACAAAAAAACAAAAAAACATGAACTTGGGAACAGACAAGCTGGGTTCAAACATTAACTTTACCATTTAGTAAATGGGTAGACTCTGGAAAATTAATGAATTTTCTGTACCCAAGCTTCCTCATCAGTAAAATGGAGAAAACATAGAGCTGCTTGAGATTTGTTAATGGAGAACCAGAGAGATTGATTAACCTAGCCAAGGTCTGACAGCTGCAAGCAACAGGGCTGGGAACCAAACCCAAATAATTTCAATCTGCTATTAACCACCAAATAAGAGACTAATAGCCTACTGTTGACGAGAGTACTTACCAGTAACATAAACAGTTAGTTAACATATATATTGTGTGTTTTATATATACTATGTACTACATTCTTATAATAAAGTAAGCTAGAGAAAATGGTAAGAAAATAAGAGAAAATACATTTATGGTACTGCATTTATCGGGGCAAAAACCCCATATAAGTGAACCTGCACAGTTCAAACCCTATTTTGTTCAAGTGTCAACAGTATATCATACATAACATAAATTCCATCTCTAAAATCGCTATATAGTTAGGCAGAGACAGCCATAAGCACCTGCACCTACGCTTTACATCCTACCCTGTTCTTTCCTTTCCTTAAAGTAATAAGTAGGCCATTAGGCCTGGACCCATGAGAAAATAGCCCAAGAAGTAAAATGAGGCCAAGATTAGCTTGTCCATAAATGCCAAAGTCAAAACTAGAAGAGTAAAACCAACAACTGGGTTGGAGACAAACTAGTGACAAACACCATAGCATTTGTGCCTTAAGTGAAATGCCACTTCACTAACCAATTTCCAATGCCATTCCTTTGCCCGTACATACCAATATGCTTTAATATTTATGACTTAGTAAATACACGAGAGACTGCACAAAATCTGTGTCCAATGATCCTTGATGACAAAGCATTAGTGACCCAATCCTTTTCCAGACATAACGATATTTTGTTCCAGTAGCATAGTGCTGTATCTCCTATGAAACAAATAAGGCACTCATGCATAAAATTAATACAGTTAGCTTTCTAGGCAGTGATAAATTTAAAAGCAGGCCCACAGAATCATTTCATTCCTCTTGAAGGCAGATTTCCTATAAAACCTTGAGTCACCTACATCTTGACTTTTCAGGCTCTTTTGAGAATTATGTCATCATCTCTCATGAAACCCAATAGGGCATGTGCAGTCAAGGTGGAAATAAAGGGGACAATGAAGCTGTTGAGGAGATGCTTAGAAATATGACCACTTCATTTTATGTGGAAAAGGCAATTGATCTCCAAACATTGAGAGAGCTTTTGACTTGCCCTTTGCTATTAAGTTATCCTCACCACACTGCTCCTTTCTGTTCACCTGTGTGTAAAAGGGTCTTGAATTCTCTTGTTTTATGTAGGGGTAGTTGAAGGTTATTTTATCCCTTGACAACCTTTGACAAGCAGCTGTATCAAGAGTATCATCATGGAAATACAGGGGTTTCTCAATTTTGTCAATAATCACTAGAAAGTGCCTCTGTTTCTGAAACCATCAGTCTTATGAGGACATTCACAAACAAACCCTATGCATCCTCACAAACAAGTCTCAGTCACCCAAACTGTGAACCCTACTACTGAAGTTTGAAACAAGTATTCGAAAGATTTTGAAACCCGAAAGCTGAACGATGTTACCTCAAAAAATGCCCATTGGCTGGTTTTGAAGAAGAGGGAAAGTAGCCATTGTTGCATGAACCCCATTAGACCCCCCTGACAAGAGGAAAATGAAAAGTGTGGTTTATTAGGAAACACATTGTTCATTTACTGTATAAGTCACACTATACTGAGGTAGCACCTAAGAAAAATAAGGGGTTCTGGTTAAAATTATATAATTTATCACTTATGGTTGGTTTTTCTTGGCCAGACTCAGAACATCTTCAGTTATGAACTACAGATAACCTGGTATGGTATTTTTTTATATTCTTACTGAGACTCTGGTTGTAAAATTGAGTTCTTAGAATGCATGTGTCTCCTGTGGCTACTGTGCAGTCAGTAAATTACATA
Source organism: Mustela nivalis (assembly GCF_964662115.1). Taxonomy (NCBI): domain Eukaryota; kingdom Metazoa; phylum Chordata; class Mammalia; order Carnivora; family Mustelidae; genus Mustela; species Mustela nivalis. Next base: position 89,472,659 of record NC_139030.1, on the reverse strand, counting down.
TGCAAGTGTGTTTGATGGATGCCTTTTAACTTTGTTGGCATTTGATGCTTCTTGTGTCATTTTGAAAAAAAAAATGAAAAACATTGTCTTCTAAGGTTCTGTCTCCAAAAGGGGAACGGGCTAACATATCCTTTTTATCCCTTTCAGGTAGGGGTCCTGCATCACAAAAGAGTAGTTTACATAATAAATTGATAACACAAGTCTCCATGGAAAATGAAAGGCAAAGCTAACACATTCCCCCAGGGAATTCTAAGGTGCAGAAATGTGATCTTGTTTTTGTATAACCAAAGCATTAATATTAATAGTGAGTTAGGTGTACTTGCTTAGCAAGCAACACTTCTCCCTAGGGTGTTCTCACAGCAGTGACAGTCCCCCCTGATTCTGATTCCTTACTTTGAAGTCCAGGCACCAGGATATGAGCCTTTTTTTTTTTTTCTTTTTTTTTAACATACAATGTATTATTTGCTTCAGGGGTACAGGTCTGTGAATCATCAGTCTTACACAACACCCAGTGCTCTCCACAACACATGCTCTCCCCAATGCCCATCATCCAGCCACCCCACCCCTCCCACCTTCTCCACTCCAGCAACCCTCCATTTGTTTCCTGAGATTAAGAGTCACTTATGGTTTGTCTCCCTCCCTGGTCCCATCTTGTTTCATTTTTTTCCCTCCCTTTCCCCCACAGCCCTCTGCTCTGCCTCTCAAATTCCTCATATCAGAGAGATCATATGGTAATTGTCTTTCTCTGGTTGACTTATTTCGCCTAGCATAATACCCTCTAGTTCCATCCATGTTGTTGCAAATGGCAAGGTTTCTGGGGTTTTTTTGTTTTGTTTTGTTTTGCTTTTTTGATGGCTGCAAAACTCTTCACAGTGTAGGGATAGAGGGCACATACCTCAATATCATATCATCAAAGCCATCTACGAAAAACCCACAGCAAGTATCATTATCAATGGGGAAAAACTGAGAGCTTTTCCCCTGAGGTCAGGAACACGGCAGGGCTGTCCACTATCACCACTGCTATGCAACACAGTTCTAGAAGTCCAGGCCTCAGCAGTCAGACAACAAAAAGAAATAAAAGGCATCCAAATAGGCAAAGAAGAAGTCAAACTCTCACTCTTTGCAGATGATATATACTTTATGTGGAAAACCCAAAAGACTCCACTCCAAAATTGCTAGAACTCATACAGGAATTCAGTCAAGTGTCCGCATATAAAATCAATGCACAGAAATCAGTTGCGTTTCTATACACCAACAGCAAGACAGAAGAAGGAGAAATTAAGGAGTCCATCCCATTTAAGACTGCACCCAAAACTTAAGATACCTAGGAGTAATCCTAACCAAAGAGGCAAAGAATCTGTACTCAGAAAGATATGAGCATTTTCTTGAAGATTCCTCCTTTTCCTTACAGGTCAGGATGCCCCACTCACCCTTCAATTCAAATGCATATTTTGTTCCACAGTTAAACAGGGATTTCCCTTCTTTCATTCTTAAGGGCTCATTTTTCCTCTATTTTCCCCATCCTAATGTTATGCTGATATAGAATTTCCAGTAGTAACAGTCCTAAATCCCTGAATTTTGGGAGCTCAGGTTAATTATTAACTGAAAAATAACTAGTACTTAAGTGTACATATAAAGTTTCCCCACCAAAAAAAAAAAAAACCCACACAACCCACCACAAGAGAAACTGCATTCCATTCTGCCATGATCAGAGTTCCATCACCCTGAGCATTACTTTGCACATCCCACTGCTTAGTGGTACATTTCTTTGGAAATTTGGAGAAAATATTGTAATTAGTGATAACATAAGATGCATTGTTCAGAATGGTAGCTTTTTATGTGTTACAACTTGTATTGACCTATAAAGGATTTCAATGACAATTAAGATTACGGTATTTTGTACACTGTAAATAAATCATTCTAAAAAGCTATACCTACACAATGGAGCTGAGACAGCACATACTGGGCCATTTGGGGACTATGAGGGTTTCAGTTTCTTGGCCTCTGTTTTGTCGTTTTCAAGGAAGAACAGATCTCTGTGAGAAATGGAAACAAGGATTTTCTGTGGTGGGGGGATTTATTTATTTATTTATTTATTTTAGTGAGAATCTTTGCTAGAACAGATATAAGCTCATTTAAATGTATAGCATTCTTTTCCCTCCTAATAATTGCATCTTAAGGCAGACATACACAAATAAATCTCAATATTGGAAAAGCAAGTTTTTATCTGTTTAGAACCCTAATGCACTAGAATGTTAAATCTGAAATATTCTAAAATTCATGTTGTCTATCTTGATCATTTTATAAATGAGGAAATGAAGACCCAAAGAGAGAAGTGGTTTGCAAAAAGAACACAATAGGGGGGGAAAAAGTTGTATCATTGAAAGGATTCCAGTTTGATAGGATATCAGACTGGAAATATCTGTTAAAAGTACCATATTGAAGCCTCATATCCATCCCCTACCTTTACTAAAATATTAGTAAATATTTTTACATATGAACTCAAAACACAAAAAGAATGAGAAAGGAGACAGCCTGTACATGAGAGATTTCACAGATTTCTAGAATGCAGAGCTGGATGAAGAAAGGATAATTAATGGGACAAGGCAGAGGGAGCCACATGCTCACGGTTAGCATGTGTGGTTCACGGCAAGAGGCATAGGAAGTCGGGGAGTGTTGGAAATCCAGCAGACCCAGAGAAAACCTAGCCCTGCGGGTAAGAGAGAGAGACAGATGGTTCTACAAGGAAGGGTTTTGGAATAAATGGTGAGTGTCAATAAAATACAGGTTCTGAGAAGACTGGGTGGCAGTCCGTATGACAAGGAAACAAAACTAATTTGAAATGATGGTGGGAAAGTGCTATACAGAAAAATATAACCCTAATTAGCAGTCAGCCCTATCCCAAAACAAGATATTTTAAATTGTTCAGATAATTCAATTTAACAAACATCTATTGAGTGTTTACTATAGACAAAGAACTATTAGAAATATAAGTTGAACAAGAAAAAGGCCTTATCCTCCAGGAGTTTAGGTCTGGGGAGAGATACAAACATATACCCAGACAGTCATAATGTCAGGCTTAGTAATATATATATTCTACAAGAACAATTCAAGCAACTTGCTGTGGTAGTTCAGAGAGAGAAAGGCAATTCAGATTGTGGAACCCAGAAAGATATTTTTATTAGACCTTAAAAGGCACATAGGATTTGATAATCAAAAAAAAGTCATATATGCCAGAAAGAAATGTTCTTATTTGGGAATTGAGCAGAATGGTAAGAATGAACCATGGAGAATGCTTTTGCCAGATCACAGAGAGCCTGGGATCCCAGAGAAAGAAATTTGGATATATTTAAAAAGCTTAAGTGGCATTGAGTCATTGAATATATGTGGTAGAGGAGAAAAGCAACCATATTTTTTAAATCAATCTAATAAAGGTAGGATTCACATCCAATAAAATGCATCTGTTTTAAGGGAGGATTTTGACAAGCATTGACAATGTACATTGCTATGTAACCACCATTCTAATTAAGGTATAGCACATTTCCATTACCCCAAAATTTTCCTTAAGACTTTTCCCAGCCAGTCCCTCCATGGAGGGACAGTCAACTATTTGATCTGATTTCTACCATCATAGATAAGTTCTGTCTGTTCTGCAAACGTATATCAGAATTATACAGTATGTAGTCTGGCTTTGTCCCTGTCTTGATTTACTCAGCATAAGGTTTCTTGAGGTTCATTTTGCCTGTTTCTTGCTCATTTATCTCAAAAGGAAACTCCTCCCACAGAACTTGCCCATTTTCACAGATCCTATTTTCAGCCTCTGTTCCACTCTTCTACTGCTGTGTAATAAAGCGCCCCAAAACTGAATGTCTTCAAACAGCAATAAGCATTGATTTCCCTTATGAATCAGCCATTTGGGCAGAACCTGATGGGAACAGCTCATTTATGCTCCACACAGCATCAGTGGGGCTGGAGTCTTTACTTCCAAGATTCCTTCCTCCCATCACAGGCCAGTTAGTGCTATCTTATGGCTGAGAGATTGCCCAGGGCTGTCGGGCGGGGGGGCCTTAGTTCCCCTCCCAGGTGGCCTCTCCACATGGCTGTTTGGGCTTCCTCTCAGCATGGCAACTGGGTGCCAAGAGCTAGTTTGTTTTAAGAGATAGGAAGTAGATTCTGCTGACTTTTTAAGGCCTGGTCTCAGAAACTGGTACATCACCACTTTCACTGTATCCAGTTGGTGAGGCAGGGACATGGACTCTCATTTCTTGAGGAATAAAATGTCCAAGAATTCCAGACATTTTGAACCTAACATTCCTTCCCAGTCAAGGAAGAGGTTTTTTTTAATTAAACATTTACTCAACCAAAAAGGAAACCTACATTAGCCTTCTACACAAATTAACCTAGTCTTGTCAGACATTTGATGAAAATAAACTCAGGAGAGAGAATGACCAAGATGAACAAACAGAATAACAGTGGGGGAGAGAGAACTGATACAAATAGTTGCAAATGTCTTGTTTCCATTCTAATTAATCTCTAATTACCCCCAGGGTAATAGAATAGGACGTCCATAAACTAAGCTCAGGTTGCTACTTTAAAAAAAAAAAAAAAAAAAGTAATCTGAGAACAAGAATGGATTCCTGGAAATTACATACATATATCTAATTACCAAAATATAAAATTCACTAGAGAGATTAAATCTAAGAATGGATATGGCTGAAGACCAAGTTAGACATCTGAAATATAACACAAAAATAAATCACTTGGAATTTAAAGCTAGAAGACAAAATGATGAAGCAGAGGAAAATTAAAGCACACAGAAGCTAGATCCAGAAGGCACAACATCTGTCTCCTAGGCGTTCCATAAGGATAATACAGAAAATTAAAGCAAAGAGATGAGCAAAGCAAAGAAAAAAATTCCCTAAAAATTATACACATTTCAGATTGAAAAGTCATCTAATGTCAAGAAAAGTGAAGGACAAAAGGTTCCAACTTAGCCATTTTGGGGTGAAATATCTCAAGTGTAAGATGAAGAGCAAGTTCTGAAATCCTGGGGTATGGGAAGGGCAAGTTTGACAGGAAAAAGAATCTGGTGAGTGTCAAACGTGGAACTCTCAAAGAAGTAATGCCTTCAAATGTGTGAGGAAAAATGACTTAAACTTATAATTTTATGGCTAGCCTATCAGGAAAATGTGGACAAAAGTATTACATTTTCAGACATGTGAAGACTCAGAAAACTTGTGCTCCAAGACCCTTTCTGAAAACAGTGCGTAAAGTTGGAGTCCCATAAAAATGAAGAAATCCAAGAAAAAGAAATGGAGCCTAAGAAATAAGAAAACCATCCCAAGAGTGCAATGAGAAGACATCCCAGGAGTATAACAGTAAAGTAGGTCAGAGTAGAATAACAAGTGAGAGGTCCCTAGAAAGAATGGGGCAATCACATTTCTTAAAGAATGAGGAAAATTGTAAGGGTTTCACAAAAAAGAAAACGATGCATTTAGAAATTCTGGGAAGAAAAAAACGGCTCTGTAAGAAAGTCGTGGTCCAAATAAGAAGCCACATATTGGGTAGAAGAAGAAAGAATCCATTTATCCTTTTTTAAAGATTGATTGACTTATTGATTGATTTGAAAGAGAGAGTGAGCATACATGAGTGAGAAGTAGAAGGAGAAGCAGACTTCCCACTGAACAAGGAGCCCAAAACAGGACTAGATCCCAATACCCTGAGATCACGACCTGAGCTGAAGGCAGATGTTTAATCAACTGAGCTGCCCAGGCACCCCAAGAATCCATTTGATCTTAACATAAAAGATTCTCCTTTAAATAACATAGCTTAATGAAATCCCAATAGTTCATTTTTGCCCTTGCTTCCCTTGCCTTTTGCGTTGTTCCTAGGAAGATGTTGCTGCGGCAGAGGTCGAAGAGGTTGCTGCCCGTGTTCTCCTCAAGGATTTTGATGGATTCCTTTCGTACATTGAGGTCCTTCATCCATTTTGAGTCTATTTTTGTGTGTGGTGTAAGGAAATGGTCCAATTTCATTTTTCTGCATGTGGCTGTCCAATTTTCCCAGCACCATTTATTGAAGAGGCTGTCTTTTTTTCCATTGGACATTCTTTCCTGCTTTGTCAAAGATTAGTTGACCATAGATTTGAGGGTCTATTTCTGGGCTCTCTATTCTGTTCCATTGATCTATGTGTCTGTTTTTGTGCACAATGGAATACTATGCAGCCATCAAAAGAAATGAAATCTTGCCATTTGCGACAACATGGATGGAACTAGAGCGCATCATGCTTATTTAAATAAGTCAAGCAGAGAAAGGCAACTATCATATGATCTCCCTGATATGAGGAAGTGGTGATGCAACATGGAGGCTTAAGTGGGTAGAAGAAGAATAAATGAAACAAGATGGGATTGGGAGGGAGACAAACCATAAGTGACTCTTAATCTCACAAAACAAACTGAGGGTTTCTTGGGGGAGGGGGTTTGGGAGAAGGGGGTGGGATTATGGACATTGGGGAGGGTATGTGATTTGGTGAGTGCTGTGAAGTGTGTAAACCTGGTGTTTCACAGACCTGTACCCCTGGGGATAAAAATATATGTAAAAATATATGTTTATAAAAAAAAAAAATCACTTAGAACCACTGAAAAAAAAATAATAAATAAATAAATAAATAACATAGCTTAGTGACATGGCATTATATTTCCTGCTCTTTGGATCGAATTGGGAACTTCTTTCTTTAGTTCTGCAACAAAACTCCTATAATCATAATATATTATGTAATGTTTACTGTTTTAAGTTTTATAATTATTCTATGGACAAATTGATCCAAAATCTTAGAATATTTCTCAAATATATATATATATATATATATATATATATATATATATATATATATATATATATATACACACATATATATATGTATATATATCTCAAAGATACATATATATAGAAAAATATATTTTTATATATCTATGCATGTACAAATGACACATACATACATGTCTAAGTCTGTCCTAATACCCATCTCTATAAAATCAATGAAATACCTGACCAGAAGGAGTAAAAAAGAGAGGCAGAGAGCATAAGTGTGCTCATTTCCTAATTTTACATCAACAAATACTGGTTAAAATTAATGGTTCAAAAAGCCAGAGATCTGGGTATATAATTTACAGCTCTAGAGTAATAAATAATTAGAAGAACTAACAGAATAGTACTTTAAAAATCCAGAAGTTAGTGAAAAGTAGCATATTTACCCTAAATTCCTCAGTTTTTCTAGTGGTTGGTAGAAAGATCCTAATGTTATTAAGCCAAAAAATACGCCGGGCATTGTTGAGGTAATGAACTTTCTGAGGAGGTAGGAGTACGATGGGAGCTCTGCTGGCCCCCAGGAAGGGACATGGCCTTTTTTAAAGCAGCTCTCCTGAGGGGAAGGTAAAGCCCTCCTGCTGGGCGGCTGGGGACCAGGCTCCTGCGTCATGGAGGGGGATCGGGGTGCCTCACTACAGCACCCAGTGCAGTGAGTAGCTGTGTTTGTGAATAAGAATTCATATGAATGGGATTCAATAATTGGGGTTTTGCTCTATGGAGATTTTCTATATTGCTCGATAATTATGAGGTAGTTCTTTCTCATTTGTATTAAAAATATTAGTGTTAGAAATAGCATGGAAATAATTTCAAATAATTATTTCCAACTGGAATATCTTCTTGTAATACTCTCTTATAATCATATGCAATTAGGACTATTTGCTCAAATCCTCCAGAACTAAGACCTATTCTTCTTATGCAAAATGAAGCTTTGAAATGAGTGAAAATCTCATCTCTCCTAATTACAAATTCTCTGTTAAATTTATTCGACGTCTACTCTGTATCATGAAAAGATAATAGTACACATTCAATTCTATCACTTCACCTACAGGTTATAGCAAAATTTTGTTAATTCTGTTTCTACTAAATTAGATTTATGATTATTGTAATGGAGTATGGGTTGACATTCATTTTCATTCCATTATTTTTAAAAATAATACCTTTATAGTGTTTTACAAATTATGCATATTCATAAAATGCCCAACAATTATAGGAAAATATAAGGAATAAAGCAATTGCTTAAAGTCACACTTCTCAGAAGTAACCAGTGCTAACATCACTCTAGATATTTCTCTGGACAGACGAATAGATGAATGAAAACAAAAGCACATTTGTATAAATGGGATTACATGTACATACTACTTTATAGAATCTTTTCTTTAAAAAATAATGTGTCAAATTTTAAAAATATCTGTGACAATCACCTATCCCCTTGATCATTGAAAGTGTCTCACTCAAAATCACTGTGTGGTGACTTAGTCTTTTTCCAGTTTAAACAACCCAAATAAAATTCTAAGATTTTATATTTGTTTTGCTTTCATAATAAAAACACTGTTAACAAACATTTACAATGTGTCAGACACTAAGTTATGCACTTTGCAAGAGTCATCTCATTTAGTGCTTCTAGTATGTCCATAAAAATTTAAGTCTGAATAGAGAAGGTAAGCCATGCATCTGAGGTCACACAGCTAAGTATGGAACTGGATCTAAACCTAGGCATTTGGATTCCAGCACTAGTCCCTACAAAATCCATAATACCCTCATTAAAATAACTCCATACAAGACCAAGCAATTAAACACATTTTTCCTCATTTGTATCTACAATGTCTTCAACTCATGACAACCTACTGTCATAATCAGTAAAGTAATTAAAAATCTACTAGATATCAGCCACTGTGCTATGGCACAAAGAATTCAAAAGGAGAAAAATGAAAGAAATATTTATATAAGGATTTTATCATAAAACTACAAAGTAATGAGCAAAGAAATGAATGCTTATATATTTTATTTATATTTACTGATTGGAATAGAATTGTGGTTAATTTCTTTCTTGTCCTTTTTCCTATATATACAATATGAAAATTCACTTTTTCTTATAAAACTGAGAACATACTTCAATTTCCATTCTGTAGTCTGCATCTTTTTATTATAGATGAACATTCCCATATCAAAAAATATTATTTTTAAAAATAATTCTTAGTATCTCTTTGGGTGTAACTTTAATTGGCACATTCCAGCATATGGTTGAACTATAAATTAAATTATTCCCCAGTTGTTTAATGTTTGTACTTTTTATTATACTACAATATCCTTAATAAACCTCAGGAAGATCCTACAGCAGAAATAAAATAACTCAACTTTTTTAATTATGCAAGATAAGAAAGAGGGTAAAAATTTAAGTAAAGAGAGTCTCTGATACAAAGAATGCCAAGTTCATCTCTAAATTATAGTTTTCAAGGGGTACCTGGTGGTACAGTCAGTTAAGCATCCAACTCTTGGGTTCAGCTCAGGTTGTGATCTCAGGGTCATGGGATTGAGCCCTACATCAGGTTCCTCGCTCAGCTCAGAGTCTGCTTAGGACTCTTACTCCCTCTACCCACTCTACTCCACACTTCTCCCCCACCCCCACTGCACTCACTCTCTGTTTTTTCTCTCAAATAAATAAATCTTTAAAAAAATAAAATAGGGTTTGCAAGCCTAAATTGTGTTCTATTTTTTAATCTTTATGTGAAGTGACAATTGCATTTTCTTCTTGAAATCTCTTCCTGTTCATAAATAAATAAATAAATAAATCTCTTCCCTGTTCACTGTATTGTTTTCTCCATATTTTTTTTCTGTTTTCTGGTATGTTTTTCCCATTTAAGGGTCACCTTTGACACCAAAAATAGCCAATTAGAGAATATCTACATTTCTGGGAAATGCAACTCTTATTCTTTCTTGTCTTACTGTCTCTTGTTTTCCAATTAACGTAAGATTTATACAGCACCAGTCTGTATCCAACTACCCAGCCAAAAAGTCACCATCATCCCTGAATAAAATTCCCGGCTTTGGTTTAAAAACTCAAGCACTTCCTGCTGAGGTCCAGTTCTCTTAAAGTGATGTGATATTAATGGCTTTGGAGGTTTTCTTTCTCTTAGTAGAGGAAAATAGTTCAGTGGCTTAATTTTTCATGCCTTCATGAATTTAAAAATAAATAAATAAGTAGAATTATCCAAAGGTGATAAATTATTCATCATGTTGCTTAGTCTTAAATCCCTGGTTAATTTTTTTCTATCATTTCCACATATACTTTTTCCTGTTCCCTAATACTTCAGATACCAGTTAATAAATATGTGTGCTTGCGTGTTGATCACTTGGTTTAATCGCATGAATGTTTATCAAATCCAAGGGACTAATTATAATAAGCTTTCCACTGCATCGAGGAGCATTTTGCTGGGAATTAAATATTAAAAATGCAAAAGATATCGCTCTCTCTGCATAACGTAAACTGATATATTCTCACAAGAAAAGATAGTATAAGCTGAAAGAAAAGTGGCAAAAGAAAGCAAAATATATTCTAATTGGCTTCCTTGAATCCATTTTGATTTTCCTTTTTAATAGAGTTGGAGGAGGAGCCATCTAAAGCAGTTTGCACAAAAAGACCAGAAACCAATCATCATATAGGATACTAAAATTGCTTCTGGAATTCCATCTACTATATGTTGGGGTTAGTCATTATAGCTACAAACATTTGGATTAAATAAGTGTAACCAATGCGTAATACAGAGTAAATGCGTAAATACAGAGCATGACTTATTGTGTATAAAAATGTATCTCTCATGGTCCAGCTAATCCAGAACAAGGCTTTTGAGGCTTTTACTGGTATAAACATAAAATTGACAGTGGAACAAATATCAGCATCATCAGTTTTTTAATGTTAGCATATGCTTCAGGATACATATTGCCTCATGGCATAACAAGATCATGGCTAAAAACAGCCCAGAGTTGAGGGAACACTTGAATTTGACAACACTGGACCATTTTATAGAAGATCTATATGCATTTTCACTGACTATTAGCATGGGGAATAGGTTTCAGAGACCATTTTGCCTAGTTATATTTTAAGCTGTATTCTCTGGAGCCCTAAAAAATGTCCACCAAAGTGGCATGGAGAACATGGAACATGGGGGAAAGGTTGCCTATCTTTTCAACCAAAGTTGCTCAGCTTCTGTCCGTCTTATCAATCAGGGGTGGGGTGAACCTAGAATTTCCTTTTAGACATGAGAAATAAAATTCTTTGATCCTACTCCCTCATTTTACAGGTTAGAAAACTAAGTACCAGAGAGATTGTTTTCCCACACTGCAGTTATCTGGTGGTTAAATCAGATGTGCTACTCAACCTTTTCATGCAGCCCAGCACCAACGGGGGGAAAAAAAGGAAAAGAAAGAAAGAAAAAAGGATGATACTGCTTAGATATTCTCAAGAGTCTACTATGGACTGAAAGTTTCTAAATGTTAGGTTATTTTTGGCCAGCTTTTCTTCCCATAATTTGCTGAATACAACTGGAAAGTCAAGCATGGAGAGAATGATCAGAAGGGAAAGATTTTATTTCAGTGATCCAACTTTACTTTAGGAATGCTATTGGTTCTGTGACTTTAAGTTATTAAACTTTCTTATGCCCTAATGTCTCCATTTTTAAAATGTGGATAGTGTGATCCAATATATCACAACAATAATATAATACTATTTCACACCTAACAGACTAGCAAAGATAAAAATCTGGTGATATTAGGTATTGTTGAGAAAATGGGGAGGTAAGAACACCCAACCATGCTCATAGGAGGATAATTTGGTTTAACCTTTGAAAACACTCTGGTAAAATCTAATAAAGTTGACAACATAGTACTTTATAAGCCAGACATACTATTTCTAGTTATATGGACCTAAATATCTTACAAAAGAACTGTAGGAGGATGCTTACTGTAGCATTATTTCTTAAAGTGGAAAAAAAAATGAAAAAGGTCTCCATCAACAGAGAAATAGGAATGTTAAGTTTTCCAGTTGCCTGTTTAAGGAGTTTGGAAGTCATTGTTCTGTTTAAACAAATAAAAAGCTGGGGCACCTGGGTGGCTCAGTGGGTTAAGCCTTTGCCTTCAGCTCAGGTCATGATCTCAGGGTCCTGAGATTGAGCCCCGCATCAGACTCTCTGCTTGGTGGGGAGCCTGCTTCCCCCTCTCTCGCTGCCTACTTGTGATCTCTGTCAAATAAATAAATAAAATCTTTAAAAATAAATAAATAAACCAATAAAGTGCTATACAGACTAAAAGATCAACAACTTTTCTTGGGTCCCTAAGAGAGGGGATGACACAGAGCAAACTGACAAGAGTGGAGAGACAACAGGCAAATACAGGGAGTTATGGCTTACCAAAGTAATGACTCTCAAGGAGGAGAATCTACTGGAGAAACCAGCTCTGAGAAAGAAATGCCAAACTGTAATTGATGGTTTTCTGAAGGCTCCATGCAGACAAGTCATAAGGAAATCCAGTCCTAGTGGGGCTCCCCAGTATTGTGAGATTTACCTTCAGGAGCTTGAGCATATTTGCATAATCAGTACCAAGTAAACATTAGAGAAAAGTCCCCTCAGACTTCTGGCAGGGGAAGAAGAGTGAACCATCTTGAGATCTATCTTAATAACACCGGCCCTCAGGGAAGACTAGTTAAACCTCAGACTAACCTGCCAGGATTTTATCATTGCCTAAATGACCTGATGCAAAGGAGATACCAAACTCCAGGTGGATCTAACTATCCCACTAAGGGGTTGTGAGAAGTGGAAGACCAGAAACACTTGTGACATTGACAGTCCCGAGGCATGGGCTCACTAGACTGAAACCCAGGGGCTCCTGGGTGGCTCAGTGGGTTAAGCCTCTGCTTTCGGCTCAGGTCATGATCCCGGGGTCCTGGGATCGAGCTCCACATCAGGCTCTCTGCTCAGCAGGGAGCCTGCTTCCACCGCTCTCTCTGCCTGCCTCTACTTGTGATCTCTCTCTCTGTTAAATAAATAAATAAAATCTTAAAAAAAAAAAGTTTGAAACCCAATCATAGGTCTGTAGAACACTTCTCCTGCCCCCATGCATCACCACCACATTACTAAAGGCCTATTTACCCAGTACATCATGTCCAGCTATCAGGAAAAAATTACAGGGCATAGTAAAAGGCAAAAAACATAATAAGAAGAGACAAAGTAAGCATCAAAGCCAGACAAGGAGGGATATTGGAATTATCAGATCAGAAAGGTGAATAAATATTAATAAACAAAGGGCTCTAATGAGAAAAATAAACAATAAGCAAGAACAGATGAGTGACACAAGCAGAGAAATGGAAATCTTAACAAGGAACCAAAAAGAAATGCTAGAAATAAAAAAATAAAACAAAAACCACAATGTAAGAAAAATGAAAAATACCTTTGGTGGGCTTATCAATAGACTGGACAGAGCTGAGGAAAGAATCTTTGAGCTAGACGATATATCATAGAATCTTCGAAAACTGAAAAAGACAACAAAGATTGAAAAAATTAAAATGGAATATCCAAGGACCATGGGACAGCTGGAAAATATATAACATACATGTAATGGGAATACCAGAAGGAGAATAAAAGAGAGAAAGAAGCAGAAGAAATTTTTGAAGCAAGAATGATGGAGGATTTTCCTAAATTAATGTCAGACACCAAAACACAGATTCAGAATACTCAGAAAACAGCAAGTAGGATAAATGAAAAATAATAATAATAATAATAATTAATAAAAATAAAAACCTAGACATATGATTTCAAACCACAGCAAATCAAAGATAAGGAAAAAGCCTGAAAGACCCGAGAAGGGAAACACACACACACACACACCTTACCTGTAGAAGAATGAAGAATTACATCCGACTTCTCAAAAATTATGCAAGTAGAAAATAGAATGAAATATTTAATGTGTTGAGGAAAAAAACCCACAAATTCAAAATTCCGTACCCTGTGAAATTATCCTTCAAAGGTGAAAGAGAAATAAAACCTTTCTCAAACAAAAATTAAGGGAATTGTTGCCAGGAAACATGATTTGCAAGAAATGTTAAAAGTTCTTTAGAGAGAAGAAAATAGTATAGGTCAAAAACTTAAATCTGCCTTAAGTAAGGAGGACCAATGAAGAAGGAATAAGTGAAGGTGAAATAAAGATTTTTATTTTTCTTATTCTTAGTTGACCTAACAGATAAGTTTGTTCAAAAAATTATGTCAATAATGTATTTGATTATATATACTTATGTATATGTACGTGCTATATATACTTTGTGTGTGTGTGTGTGTGTGTGAAATGGATGATAGCAATTATACAGGGATGAGGAGGATGAATTATAAGGTACTCACACTACCTATAATTTGGCATACAGTTATTTGAAAGTGGGCTTGGATTAGCTATAAATGAATATTGCAAATGAATATTGCAAAAACCACTAAAAATGGTTTTTAAAAAGTATAACTGATATGCAAAGGAAGGGGAGAAAACTCGCTATTAATATGATGAAATATTATAAGGCAATTAAAATACATAAACTAGAACTCTATGTATCAATATTCATAGTAGAGTGACCATGGGTAAGTTATTTAATCTTTTTGTCCCTCTGCTTCTTCATCAAAAAATGAACATGTTGTGATGAGCACTGGATGTTATTTGCAACTAATGAAGTGTGGAACACTACGTCAAAAACTAATGATGTACTATATGTTGGCCAACTAAACATAATCAGAAAATAATAATAATAATGGTAAACTATCTTGGAGGGTTTTTGTGGAAATTAAGTGAGTGGAGACATATAAAGCGCTTAAAACAGCCTGGTACATAGTGAGTTGTTAAGAAGTGTTTCCTCTTACTACAATATACCTGAAAACAATATTGCATGAGAAAAGTTAGCAGGAATACACCAAGAATCATTCAGTCCCGGAATCACAGGCCTATACCTCTGAAACCAATAATACATTATATGTTAATTAAATTAATTTAAATTTTTAATTAAAAAAAGGAAAAAAGAAAGAAAATGTTTACCTATTGAAAAAAATCATTCAGTCTTTCTATATTCTGGGCAAATATTAATCATCAGGATTTGGAATGAAAAATTCAAATTCTCAGGAATTCCCCAAATTATGACTTATTCTGTTTTTCATAAAACTTTTTTACAAGTTTAAAAAAAAACTTTTTGAACAAGTTTTTAAAATAATAACAGCCACAAAAATAAACAGGGAGTCATTTTTATGTGAGAAGTTATATTAAACATTTTAGAGGTAGCTTATAAAAAATAGCATTAATATACATATTATTATTAACTCCTTTAAAGTGAAACAAATATATTTTAATGACATAAAATTATCTCTACCTGATATAGACATAAGATAATAGAAAACATTTTAAAATACCCATAAAATGCCCATTAAAGTCAGGTTTTTAAGTGAAATATAACTAAGATTCCACATGCAGAAAAATTGCTTTCATTTTCTATTAACACTAGTCAAATTCTAAAGGTGTGTACAATATCATCTTCAAGTTGGGTGTAGGATACATGATGCAAAATGTGAACTAATTTCCTTTGCTTCCAAGGAAGATATTTTATGTGCAGTAAACTATAATTTATAATGAATATTCAAACATTGAAAAATGCCAATGAGCATTATTAGGCAATATTCAAATAATGTAATGTTTGATCTCCTAGCAAGGTGAGAGCACTACTTAGAATCATGTGCCAAAATTGCCAATTAAAGGACTTCTTTTGCTTCTCAAACTTGTTATTTCCTGGGAATCACTATTAAGATTTATCTAAAGTATATTATGTATGTAAATTTGTAAATATTCCTTTTACTTGCAAGAATGACTCACCCTTAGCAGCAGACAGAACCATGAGGACACACTCACATAAGGCCATAGTCACAAGCAAGACTATCCAGTCAGATAGTGACCACTTCTCTCCTACACATTCCTGACCTGGTTTCTGAAGGTATTAACTAACCTTCAACTCCACTTGTCAGTATTTCTACCTTCAACTTGACATGAACGAATTCCTTCCAACCAGCAGTGTCTCTGTGTTGATCACTAAACTTTAATTCCTGCAAGATAGTTATATTTTCCAATTTTCCCAACTGATTTTCTCAAGATTTAGGATTTGAAAAAAAATATGCAAATTTCCCAAGAAATGTTAAGAAGAATTCCCACCTGGAAACCATAATATATACTATTAAACGTGGACTCAAGAATTACCATATTCCTAACTGTGATTATAGCTAAGAAGTGGCAAAGTGATGAGTACATAAAAAGAAATAAAAAGAGCTTAAGTTGTGTCTGTGGGGCAACTGTTGGTTAAGACGCTGCCTTCAGCTCAGGTTGTGATCCCAGGGTCCTGGGACTGAGCCCCACATTGGGCTCCCCACTCAAGCAGGGAGCCTGCTTCTCCCTCTCCCTCTGCCTGCCACTCTACTTACTTGTGCTCTCTATCTCTCTGTCAAATAAATAAGCAAAATCTTAAAAAAAAAAAAAAAAGTGTCTGCCATATACTATCTCTTTTATGAAAAATTCAGAGCAAAAATGGTAAAATGCTGTCGTTCATTCTAGGAGAGGGTATGCGTGTGTTTGATAAATTATTCTACTTTCCAGCGTTTTTTAAATCTTTACAAAGGAATTGTTTATGCTGATTCCTGGGCCTCAGAGATTCTGATCCTGTGGGTATTGGATAGAGACTAGGAATCTTCATCTTTACTAGCAGATAATGGGGCAGATGGCACGACCACCAAATGTAGGTGAGTGCTGACCAAGTCCAGGGAAAGACAGATGTGAACCAGAGATACCAATAAAGAATCCTAAATAGTGGCGGAGCAGGATTTGCAAATTGCATCCGAAGGCTAAAGGGGGCGCCTCGGTGGCTCAGGGGGTTAAAGCCTCAGCTTTCAGCTCAGGTCATGATCCTAGGGTCTTGGGATCGAGCCCCACATCGGGCTTTTTGCTGGGCAGCGAGCCTGCTTCCCTTCCCCCTCTCTGCCTGCCTCTCTGCCTACTTGTGATCTCTGTCGGTCAAATAAATAAATAAAATCTTTAACAAAATAAATAAATAAATAAAAATAAAGGAGGAGACCCCATTGGCAGGAAGAGCTGGGTGCTTTTGCCCTGCGGGCATGTGCAGAAGAAAAGGCCTTACAATCCTCTTGACATCCCCATATAGGTGCCTTTCACAGCCCAGGTAGACTGTCCGTGCTGGGCCTCAGCCAGCGGACTCCCACCCACCAGTGTGCACTGGTTTCAATAAAAACACAGTAGCGGGCAGCAGGCACGCGGGTGGTTCAGTGGGAAAAAAACCTCTACCTTCGGCTCAGGTCATGATTTCAGGGTCCTGGAATCCAGCCCTGCATTGCGCTCTCTGCTCAGCATGGAGCCTGCTTCCCCCTCTGCCTCTCTGCCTACTTGTGATCTCTGTCAAATAAATAAATAAATAAATAAGAATTTTTGAAAAAAAAGAAATGGTAGGGTGGGGGGAGGTGAAGAAAGGTAGAAGATAAAGCTCTATACCAAAGGGATGATATTTTAAGAAATTCCAAAATGCTTTCTTCATGGAAAGGAAAATTCTAAGCCATAATCGTACATTTGCTTTCTTGAATGTACTTAAAAGGCATTGTCTGACCTCATTGTGTGTCTTCTAAGTCTTTTCATAGCGCTTTATGCTTTCTGATTGCTTTGCAATCATGAACCAGTTAATGATTAAATTACTAGTTTCAAACCCTCATTATAAAGCAATAATATCAGCATCCTTGTTTCTCTTGATTGCTTGATTTTAAATTTTTAAACTCAGTATCATTAGTTAGTCCATATGCTAATATTTGAGAAATATTTATGTCATGAGAAATTTATGTATGTTTTATGATACTTCAAAGTACAGCAAGAAGCAAGTTTTAGGGCTTAAGATGATTAAGAGAAAATGAATCCATTCTCCTGAATTCTAAAACCAATCTGTGTTTTCTCTTTATTCTCTTTGTATAGAAAAATGGGGTATTAATTAAAAACAAAACAAAATAAAACAAAAAACAAAGGAGGCATAGCTACCCAGAGTTCTGCATTCAAGTTCTTAGAAAAATCCTGGTTTCTCCATGAGTCCTTTGCCTCCAACAACTGAACCTGTTCAAGATTGGTAAACTCGACCTAAGCTTCTGACTTCTGCACCCAGACCTTTTTTTCTTTCCTTCCATCCTATAACTGAGGCCAAACTACAGAAAGACTCCCCTGCCTAAATGCAACTGACCAGGCTCACTGTCCTCTTGATTAAAGCTATACCATGTGGAAATTAGATATTTATCCAAATGCCATGGAGTAAATGGGATGTCATTTGTACAGGGAGTTGCTTAGACCGTTGCTGTGGCTTTGGCATTGTAACAATGCCACAAGCTGCTATTATGGCACAGTGGGGCTATACCAGCTATATACACAAACTTTCCATTATAAAAAAATAAAACTTTTTTTCAAATTTTTCTTCATGACTTCCTGGTGACAAAGACATCTATCTACCTCAGAGTACCTGGAATATGTCCTTCCCACTTTCCACTAAAACTCAATGTTTACAAGTAAAACTTACAATTAAGACTATTGGATAGGCCAGTGCCAGAATCTGAGTGGTCTCTACCCTAACTCTGAGGCCTGTGGACTGAAGAAAATCAATCCAGACTTTACCTCACAAATCACAAGCAGCATGAATTAAGGTAAGAAGACATGTCAGTTTCCTTTGCTGCCTGTTCCCTGACTCTAGAGTTCTATAGAGCGAGTGCCAACCAAAATCCTGGGCAACCACCCTTCTGCATGAGACTACTATTCTTCAAGACAAACGAAGCACCCTACGCATGACCGTGTCCTCACCCTCCTCTTTTAATATGCATTGACAAATAGTGCATTCTAGAATGCAATGAGGAAACAGCAAATGTGGTGATAAAAAGGTCAATAGGACAGCCTTGGACATAACCCTGCAACTATTTATGAGAAAGTTTCCTTGCTGAAAAATACTATTATTTAGCCCATTGGTATGAAATATATGGGGGCGGGGGGGGGGCAGAGAGGAGGGAAACCTGTAGGAAAAGATGGAACTGCATAAAACAGAATTATAAAGCACTCTCCATGGATTAATGCTTTAATTCTCATCACAACCACATGAGTTAAGGATTGTGGGTCAGAAAATTTCGTTTTTCTTCCAAAGTACAGCAGGATCTAGTTCCCAGAACTCTGGAATCCATTCATTAATTTAGCTCGTATTTACTCCCTCCATGGTCCTATAGCAAGCATCAAACCAGATTAGAGATAGATGTTATGTATGTCACTACATATTGAGCTCCCTAAAATCACAAATAACCAAAATGCAATTAAAAAAAATAAGTGACCTAAGAGAAGATAAAATAAAGTATTATGAGCACACAGAAGAGGAAAGAGGGTTCTTCAAGGGGAGGGAATTATGAACTTTGAGCTTCCTAGCACGGATGAGTAGAGGTAAAGAAAAGCATTCCAAACCAAGACACTGACAAGAGCCACGCCAAAGATCAAATAAGGAATAAAGATATTAAAATTGAAGAGGTAGTGCAAGGGCATAGACATGGAGGGACTTGAATGCTCAGCTAAGAAGTATTCCTTAGGAAAAAACAAACCTACAGATTTTCTCCACTTAGAAAGGCACTGATGATTCTTGAAGTGTAGAGTTCAAGTATCAGAGCTGTGCTTCAAGAGTCAATAGAAAACAGACTGTAAATTGGATGGAAAGGGAGGACTGAAGAAAAGTAGGGGGGAAAAAAACTGTTGAAATAGCCCTAATGAGATTTATAGAAAACCTGATTTGGCATTATGTTGCATTTTATGAATGAAGAAACTAAAGAACCCAAGAAGTTAAATAACTTGTCAAAGTCACACAAGTGGTTAGTGACAGAGTCATGATCCATGTCTGGGAAATCTAGTCCAGAGACCATACTCTTAACCATTCTGCTGTAGGATTTCTCAGTATTTAGACTTTTCAAAAAAAAAAAGAAAAGAAAAGAAAAGAAAAAAGGGCTTTTCAATAATATACTGTCCTTGTCAGCCATTCCTAAAGCAAAGGGAGTAACCATGATGTGACATGACATTTAATAAACAAATACTTAGGGCATAAAGAAAAGTAAAAGTAAAAATATGAGCAATCTAAAAAATTCTATGATAGGCAAGAATGTGGGCATCCATTATGAAACATATATATTCGGAGTATTAAAATGATGTTTGAAAGAATATTTAATGGTATATGAATAATTTCTATGACACTCTTATGAGTTAAGTGAAAAAATCAGATTATCAACCTACATCTATATGTGCATAGAATAAACATGAGAATGATTTATTCAAAAATATTTGCAGTTTTTCTTATTTATCTTGAAGCAAGGTTTGAAATGATTTTTATTATCTTTATTTTTCTGCATTTTATGATTTTTCTGCTTCCTTCTGTAACAAAACTGTAAAATTTTCTAGTGCTAAATAATGAATTTGCTTGGCTTTTTCACCTCTTGCACAAATTTGTCATATAGAGAGGGCCTCATGGCTTCATGCTTAGTTTCTTTAATGTATTTGAGCACTAAGCAGGTATCAGACCCTGTGTTAAGCACCAGAGCTACAACTGTGAATAACATAAATAGAATCATGAACCTCACAGCCTAGTAGAGAACAGGATATTGAGCAAGTAAATTAAAATGTGACCGAGTAGACATGAGTATAAAGAAGGACTATCTGAAGAAGGAGGTTGAGGATGAAAAGTAGGTTTAAAGTACTGTGTGGGGGTAAAAGTGTCCTAGAATGAGCAAAGAACATGCATGAAGAGGAGAGGAAGTATGGAGGTGGTGAAAAAAGACAAGGATTCTGGGAAGACAGTGGAGATCCAGGCCAGTGTACAAGGTGGAGGATCTTGGAGAGATGTTAATAATAGTGGCATTTGTCCTGAAGGTAATGGGGAGCCACTGTTATCCTATGGAGGCTGGTCTGTGGAAGGGTAAGAGATGCTGCTAGAGGATGAGTTAGGAGGTTTTTCTAGAATGATTAGTGGCTGGAACTAGGAGAGCAGAAATAGTTGAGAAACACAGAAAAGTCAGGAGTATTTAAGAAGTAAATCAGCAGGGGTGCCTGGGTGGCTC
The DNA here is from genome assembly GCF_964662115.1 of Mustela nivalis. NCBI lineage: Eukaryota > Metazoa > Chordata > Mammalia > Carnivora > Mustelidae > Mustela > Mustela nivalis. The sequence continues at coordinate 89,451,621 of NC_139030.1, read as the reverse complement.
AGTGGGTTAAGCCTCTGCCTTCGGCTCAGGTCATGATCCCAGGGTCCTGGGATGGAGCCCCACATCGGGCTCTCTGCTTTGCAGGGAGCCTGCTTCCTCCTCTCTTTCTGCCTGCCTCTCGACCTACTTGTGATCTCTGTCTGTCAAATAAATAAATAAAATCTTTAAAAAGGAAGTAAATCAGCAGGACTTGAATGGCTGAGGTTGGTGGGGGTAAGTAAACTGTCACAGATTCTCTCTTCTGTCTGACTTGATCAACTGGATGGACAGGTAATTTGCAGAGATGGAAATCACTAGAGGTAGAAGAGGCCAGCAAAGAATGAAACAGAACCTTTACCTCTAAAATCTAAACTCACTTAAAATTCCGAAGTAATGTCTACACTTCGTAATGAAAAGTTAGTGAACTGGCAGAATAAGCAGTTTACCTACAGCATAATTTTCAGGGACCTGGGAATGACTGGTTAGCTTTCATAAGTCCTTACAAAGATACCTAGACCTCCTGGAGGCTGGAATTTGAAAAGAAATATAGAATTCCAACCACTTAAATAAGCAATGATTTAACCAGAGCTTAGCATCATTTTATCAACCAGAGAGTCATCCAGACAGACAGGTGCCTCTTTCTGCATGGGTTCTAACTGGGATCTGGAGGTATGCATCTTAACCCAATTACAATAGCATGGTGCACCACTTTCTTTCCAGAGCATGGTAACAATGTTGTTGCTTCCAGATGGAATGTTTTTACTTTATTAGTAAGGAGCTTTAAAGACATTGTTTTCAAGTAATTTTATAATACTTTTTTTTCAAAATAAACACCTTTATGATCTCATTGCCATAGGGGTTCTTCATCAGCACAATTCAGGGATGCCAATGACTGATTAGATACCTATATGGTATCTCATAATTACCATAATTACTCAGAAAGACCATATGAGTAAGAGCAAAGCTTGGAAAACTGAAATGCTTATAGGGGCAAGGCAAGCTATTTGAATGATTGAAATAGGCTGGATATAGAATTAAAAAAAAAAAAGCTGGATATAGAATTAAAAAAAAAACCTGCAAGCAATGTTAAATGATAAATACTATATTTCTGCAGAGTTGGTAAACATGAGGAAGTGGTAGGACTATAGCATTATGGAGTGTCCATGCCTTATCCCCCACCCTCCCCCCAAAATATTTATCAGCTGATTATTGCCATGCAAGAATATGGACCTCAGATTTCCAGCTCTTTTTGTTTTATCTTAAATTTTTATGGTACATATTATCAATTTATATTGATAATATATATAGATTGGTACATATTATCAATTTATTCAACTTTTTATATGTTTAAGCCAAATAAACCTATCACAAGCTATTAATTTGTAACTGTGATAAAAATTTATAATAATTTGTGATAAATAATAATAATTTGTGATAAAATAATTTGTGATAAAATCAATTTGTAACTGTGGGGGAAAAAAAAGCCACTTTGCCCATCTTTCTCAGTCACACCTTAGTTGAAAAAGGTGGTGGTCACTTCTGATTTTGAATGTTCTTAATATCTGGCATTCTCATATACAAAGAAGTCATGAATCCTTTGCCCCTAATAGAAGGAGCTATTGAACAAGTTAAAACTTTGGAGCATATTAACCTGTAAGACACAAGGCTGAAATATACCTGTGGCATTGTCAATATCTGTAGATGAATTCTAACTAAGTGAACCAAATCCATTTTTTTTCAGTATTTGTTGGCATTTATCAATATCTGTATTTGACATTGTCAATATCTGTAGATGAATTCTAACTAAGTGAACCAAATCCATTATTTTTCAGTATTTGTTAGGCAATAGATCAAGACAAGACAAAATGGAAAATGTGGCCCCTGCCCAGGGGGCATAAAGTCTACACAAGGAGGAAAAAACATTCCAGAAATAAAAACACCAGCTGGGAAGGAGACATAATTAATGAAATAGTGCCAAGATTGTTGTCTTGTTGCAATTACCAGGTGTTTTCTAATACTTCAACAGAGACTGATGACTCATGGTGAAGGGGACAGACCAGGAACTCACATACCTTGAGTTCTATGTGGAACTGAAATCGGGTGTAAAAGTCTCATATGCTGCAGTGCCTCACTCTGTCAACAAAATGCAACAAGTAAAACTAACTGATTTGCAAAGCACTGTAATAGTCTCTAATGATAGTCATTCTACAATTACACAATTGCCTTAACCTTTCCAGAAAATTAATAGCATTAAAGTGACTTAACTGGGCGCCTGGGTGGCTCAGTGGTTAAGCCGCTGCCTTCGGCTCAGGTCATGATCTCAGGGTCCTGGGATCGAGTCCCGCATCGGGCTCTCTGCTCAGCAGGGAGCCTGCTTCCTCCTCTCTCTCTCTCTCTGCCTGCCTCTCTGCCTACTTGTGATTTCTCTCTGTCAAATAAATAAATAAAATCTTTAAAAAAATAAAATAAAATAAAATAAAATAAAATAAAATAAAATAAAATAAATAAAGTGACTTAACTCTTCCAGTTTAACGCCAATTTATTTTTTTAAAGGACTTTGCTATTGTTGTCTAACTTTTTAAAAAGACTTTCATGAAGGATTAGGGAAAATAATTGGGAAACATACACTGTAATTGACAGAATAAGACCCCAATTTTGTTTTTATGAAATGTATGTAGGCAAAGAAAAGGACTGAAAAGAAAGAAACCAAGATGCACTGACTATCTGTGGGTGGTTGGTATCTCAGGTGACTGACAGCATAACAGCAAGCAGAAACCAACCATGTTTTCTCTGTATTGCTTCTAGGAATCCACTCAATGAGTTTGCTGTGTCCTGCCCCTTCGATGAAGTTTCAGAGTTCCCATGATTTTTTTTCTGGTAACTCTTAAATAGCAGAGGAATAGTGTCTTTCTCTAATAATAAAACATCCAATCCAACCTACATTCTAGTCTAGTCAAATTCTTATCTAATGTTCCCTTTACCCATAATGGCCGGTAACATTTGCCCCAATTTAAACCAAATCGTACATGGTGAGAAAGGGATGGCAGCTTGGCTTCTTCTCTCTTTGCATCCTCCACAACTTGGCAGCCGAAATGTTTGGCTTCTTGAGAGTTGCCTCAGAATGAAGGATGAGGAGAGGTAGGGACACAGGGAAGGTTTTTCCTAATGACTTTTCCTAATCTGGTATTGAGGCCCTCTGGAAATGTCAGCACAGAGTTAACTCTTCCTTTCATAGGGATCTTTTGCAAATTCCTCAGACATTCATCTCTGGGGTACTTTTGACTATAGCTCCCTCTCAAACTCTCAAAACTTCTCCTCCAATGCACTTCTGACACTCCCATGGCCCTGGACATCCAGCACTCCATGAAAGAAATACCTTCATCCCACTGACAAAGGAAGTGCATCTTGCTCCCAGTGTCCCTGGTTAGTCTCCTACTGTAAGGGCCTATTCAGCCAGAGCAGCCCCACCCCGGTTGAATTGCCATTTTGTTGTAAAACTTAAATTGACTCTGCCCCCCTCCCCCCAGGGAAACTTACTTAAAAACAAGTCCCGGAAACCAGTCCCAGGCAACAAAGCCCAAATATACAAGGGTTGGTCAGGCCAGGTGGAGACATCTGATCAGTGGGGGGGGGGGGGGGGGGGGGGGACATACTGTCTTCCTAGTTACCAACGAGTATGGGCTCTGCCCTTTGGGCACCTTTTAGGTGCCAATTCTGACCAAGGTGATAGGCTGGTTCAAATGTCTACTATGGTAAATTGTAATTCAATTGTCACCTGGCATGGCTGTGCAGCTTTCTCTGTGTGTTATAATTTTATTGGCCACCTGTGTGTGGCCAGGCCCAACCACGTGGCCTTTGCTCTATAAAAGCTAGTCTGTGAAACAGAGAGGGGTCGCCCTCTCTTGTAAGAGGTGCGGACCTGAATGTTTGGTTTGATTCTTGATGCTTGGCATGAAATAAAGTTTTGCTTGACCTTCGCTTTGTATCAGTCTCACTCCTTTAATCATGGACCCATTATTGGGGAACCCATTATTGGGGGACCAAACACTACCTTGGGATTTCTCCTGGAAAGAATCAGGCCCCAGTTCTGAGTTCACCAGACTCCAGGCGATGAATGTCAAGTCCTCCAAGTAAATCTTATAGAACACCTTGTGGGGAAAAAAGCACCTCAATTTTTCCATGCTGTCCACATGAAAGATCACTCTGGACAAATTCTACTCACCAATTCCTCCATCTCCCAGTAGGTTCTGCCTATGTGGTCCACATCTCACTCTTGAATGTGGAGTACGTGAAACCTATTGCATTGCTCTTAGCCTTTCAAGTTCCTGCTGAAACTCAGTGGAAAAAAAGGGTTCTCTTTTACATATTGCTGCATTATTTTCTTTTGTATGTTTTCCTTTTTTTTTCTTATTTTCCTACATGGATTATTTCACATGAATTATTTGACTATAAAAAAGAGAGAGAGAGAGAGAGAGAAAAGAAAAAAAAGGACACAAGGGTGGCTCAGTTGGTTAAGCATTCTCCTTCGGCTCAGGTCATGGGCCCCGGGTCCTGGGATCAAGTCCCTCCTTGGGCTCCTTGCATGGAGGGAGCCTGCTTCTTCCTCAGCCTACCACTCCTCATGCTTGGGCTCTCTCTCCCTCTCTTTGGCAGATAAATAAATAAATAAATAAATAAATAAATATTTTTTTCTTAAGAGTATCCAGTCCTAATTCTGTAGAAACATTTTGGCAGCAGTTGCATACATCCATTCAACAAAAATAGTAAATGTGATTTTTAATTAAAATCATAGAATTATCTTGAAATTTATAACTATAGAAATACTTACAAGTTTCTTTTAAAATTTTACTATTAAAAAAAAAAGTTTACTATATGCATAGCCGGAACAAACCACCCCATAACATGTCACCATGCCTACAGCAATGACTTTCTTCCTCTCTTCATAATTATATTTCCTATAGTATTTAAATGAGTCATGGTGATAAGGTCAAAGTCTAAGGGAAGACTACCAGGCTACTCAGAAAAGTTTTCCAAGAATAGCACATCTCTAATGAAATCATCACTTTCCAGGGATTTACTCAGAGCTCTTCGGTCTAGAAATTCAACATAATTAGGGAAGCCAGAATTTATCAGACACCAGATAACCAACAAAATCATCCAAAAGTGACATATATGATATATGTAATGGGTCCAAATCTCAGATCATAAACCGAGTTATTCAAGATGTGTTGTGTTACTTTCTTTATTCTTCCCTACCTTCTACTTTGAAGCTTTATATTACTGAGTGGGGAAATTTTATATTGGTCACTTCATGGTCATCTGTTGATTTGAGGATTCCTTTATTGATTCAAGGTATCCACACAGGGTCGTGGCGGATGGCTGAAACAACTCTAGGGAAAGGCAATCTGGTCTTCCACTATCCTTGATGAAACATCCCCCTCCCCAGAAAACAGACAAACAAATAAAAAACCTTCCCTGCCTCTTTCTCAGCAAGCTCCCACCCACCTCCTCAAGCACTCACGGTTGTCATTAATAGAAGCTGGCAGCTACCCCAATGGAATCACTCTAAAAAATAGCCTAGAGCCAACCTGTATAAGAAAAAAAAAAAAAGTATAAACAAATAAATCAGAGGGCCAAGAGGCAGAGCAGAAAAAGTGGGGAAAATGTGATAAGAAGTTTAAAATTTATTCCACTGCCTGTGATTTCAAAAGCCATGATAAACTACTTTACTATTTTCTAGCTTTGGAATCATCCATGTGGATTTAGGGGCTAGTACCAAGAAAGAGCTCACAATCCCCCCAAAACACAGTGCAGTGCTAACTACGAGCAACTAATCTTTGAGACAGTAACTGAGCTGGTAGAGGGTGATTTAATAAATTATTGCACCAAATGGTACCTCTGTGGCTTGGGGAAGTTAATTTAAAAAAAAAAAAAAAGTTCAATAGGCAGCCACCATATAGCTACCCTGGTGGAATCTAACTCAGAAAAATGTTGGCCCCAATTCTTTAACAGCACATACTTATTAGAAGCCTACAGTGGAAAATGGAGTCAGTTCAGAGACAGAGTATGTTTATAGTTGAGCTCCCAGAGAGTGCGAATAACCGAAATACACTTGAAAGGTAGCAAGTACCCAAGAGAAGAAAAGATGAAGTGTTATGGGATCGGAGAGGAAGGTATAGTATTTCAAGAAAGGGAATTGGGAAGCTTCCTAGGGATTTGAGTCCTAAATGATAAGGGTATGGATGTGTGGAGGTGATGAAGAAGGGCAGTGCAAGGTACTGGCATGAGTAGAGGCAAAAAGCAGGAAAGGAAAGGATTGTAGAAGGAAGAATAAGGTAGGAAAGATAGGTTGGGGAACAGACAAGGAAGCCCTTGAAAAATCATCTAACGACTCTAGAGGACTTTTTTGGTGTTCTTTTGTTTGTTTTTTCATTTGTTATTTTGTTTTCCTATGCTAGGGATGCACTTGTGATCATTGAGTAAGGGAGTGCAAATATTAGAGCTGTGTTTCAGAAGAAAAAAATTGAAAGGAGCTTGTAAAAAGGAGTGAGAGGGTGGGATCAGAAACAGTGAGAAACCAGAGTCGACTGAAATAGTCCTGGTGACATTTGCAGAAAGCCTCACCTTGGACTAGGTCACCCTGCCCCTTTGGCAATCCCAGAACCCATCATTTACTGCAAGAACTAAATAGAATGGGTTTAAATGGTCATTGAATGAGGAAGATGAGTGAATGAGTCAAGTTCTTCTCCTAGTAAAAGATTGGAAAGTATAATTTGAGGAAGACAAGTGAGTTTTGAGAAAAAGACATTGATTCCTACAGACAAATCTAAAACCACGTGCAAAGATTAAGGTCATCTAATAGGTGAGAAATCAGGGTCATGAATGACAGACAGGATCTTGGAATTCTCTACTCACTGATTCTCTGTCTCACTCTCTCAATCTCTCCATCATAACAGGAAGAATAATTTAAGAGATATATGATCTTTCCTCCCTTCTAATCCCACCTACCTGCTGTAGCCTCAGAACATATACAACACACATAATTTTCATTAAAACATAAAATAAAGGGTGCCTAAGTGGCTCAGTTGGCTGAGCAACTGCCTTCGGCTCAGGTCATAATCCTCGACTTCCAGGATCGAGTCCCGCATCGGGTTTCCAGCTCCTTGGGAAGTTGGCTTCTCCCTCTGACCTTCTCCTTTCTCCTTTTTCATGCTCTCTCTCACTCATTCTCTCTCAAATAAATAAATAAAGTCTTTAAAAAAATTTTTTTTAATAAAATTTAAAAGAACATAAAATAAAAAACCTAATTGATTGTATTTTTTCTAGATACAAAAATATCATAGGCTCACTAAAGGTAAATTATTTAATTAGTAAACCTGAAATTTTCAGAAAATTACTTATAACTCCATCCCCAGAGATAAGCACATTTAACATGTATAAACCCTTTCAGGTATATGCAAATATACAGAATATAAGTCACTAGATTGGTAGATTTACAGATAGATAAATACATATTGCCAGGTAAACTTTTTATTTGGAATGATCCTATCACCCATTCATTATCTTAAATAAATTCCTATACTCTTTGTTATTTTAAAATTTTGTCATGGTTGCTTTTACATCTCACAGAGTCATCTCAAGGTTAAAATCTACACCAAAATTAAAGAACTCTGTTTAGCTACCACTTAGACCATATTACTGTCCTTACTTTAATTAGTTATAATATGTATATAGGACATTTCCTGCAAGGGAGCTGGCAGCCTTGTCAACCTCCAGGAAGTAAGTAGAAACCACTTTTAATCTCAGTGCTCAGAATCATAAATGCAGGCATCCAGCAGTTCATAACGAGCTCAAGGTCACCTGGTCCATGAGAAGCAGGCCCAGATATCAAAGCCAGGATTCTGTAAACTGAAACTTTTACCTAAGCATGGAAATCTCTTCACAAAATGGTTAGCCTCACAGATCTGGACCTGAGAGCCTAGTTCAACCTCTTCAGTTACAAACAATGAAACCAAAGTTATTGAGAGGTTGGCAAGCCTCTCAATAACTTTGGTTATTTGGTGTTTAATGATTGATCTAGAGAGTTCTTTCCATTGTTTTAAAACTGGAAAGAGTACAGAATTTCCCTAATTTGGGGGAGAAAAGGAATTAAGGAATGCTCTTCAAATTTTTTTTTAAAAAAGTTAATTAAAAACAAACCCTTATTTAGTCAAAAATTAAAGTTCATTAAAATGAAAAGATAGTCTATTTTGACTTGATGAAAATGACTTAAATGTGAATTTCTTTTTTTTTAAACTCACTGTCTATTACTTTAATGAGTTTTTTAAATTAAGTTATTAAGTCAATACATGTTTTATGATTTTTAATTAACTTCACTTTTTAAACATTGCATCAAGCTTTGCTACACAGAAACAGATTCTGTCAATGTGCAAAAAGGATTCTATATTTTTTTAAGTGTGGGGATGGTTGGTGGGATTGTGCATGTAGGGGTTTGAAAGGTCATATGTCAAAATATTGACAACGGATGTAGGATTTCAGATAATTTTTATTTACCTCTTCTTATCTGTGCTTGCTTATTTTCTCATTTTTCTACAATAAATATATATTTCTTATATCATGCAAAAGTGATCTTGCCAGTGAAAATAGTCATTTCTTGTATTTGAAAAGCAACCTGCTATTTGCTCAGTGTGTGGCTTGCCTGCTTAATATCCATTCAGCCTCTTTCAAGTACATCTTCCTATGCTATGGTGTTTGGAAAGCTGAAAATTCTATTTTTAGAGTCCTTTGCAGTTAGGGTTCCAGATGAGACTTAAGTTCTGCCAATCAGATGCCCTCATACGAAGCTGGAATTTGAAAGTGAATTAAATGGGGGGGGGCAGGTTGTGGGGTGCAGATGGAGGCCAATCACAGAAGAGGCTGCATGCTTCGGCCGTGTTTGCTCCCCAGCCTCCTGCCTTGGCAGATTCTTGCAGCAGTGGTAGCGACTGCACCGATGACAGGGAGACAGTCTGATTCTGGGACCAAGAGCTGTTTTTGGGAATTCCACCTACCTCCTGTTCCTTTGGCATTTGCAATAGCAATTTTTCTGATAATATCTCATACATAGTAAAAACCCCATTCTGCTTAAAACCAGCTATGATAGCTCTGTTGCTTGCAATTGAGCATTAACCAGGGTCATGTTCAAAATATTCTCATATACCCTCTTCCCAATTCTTAACTCTACCCTTATTTTCCCTCCTTTTGCAGTTGCAATAATAATATCTGCCTCTTGCAAAAAAGAAAAAAGGAAAAAGGAATCAATGCAAAAGTTTTACATCGAAAAGTGAAAATCTGTCCTCATGCTCCCCACCCCTCAGTTTACATAGCTTGTTGTTTCATATCCTTCCAGACACTTTTTATGCCTATAGAAAGTGTGAATACACAAAGAGGTGGGGGTTTTTTTTCATTTTTACAAAAATGACATGATACTGCATATGCATAAATCCTGCAACTTGATTTTTTTTTTAAATTTTTTCATGTATGTGTGTACTAAGCTACCTGGCTCTTTTGAACCACTATATGTTTTTCTATGCTGTGGAGAAACCAAAATATATTTCAACCTTCTATGAATGGAGCACTGGGTGTGGGTGTGTTAATATTTATAAACAGTGCTGTAATAATCATCCTTTATTAGATATCTTTATGTGTACATTTGAATATTGCTCAAGATAAATTCTTAAATCTAAATGCAAAACATTTAAATGTTAGAAGATTGCGTTTAGCAATGTTTTTAAAGAAAAATGTCTGTTTTGCTTATTACTGTGACACTGCTGCTCAGAATAGCATCTGCCATGGAAAAGGCACTAAATAAATATGTGTGAAATGAATGCCAAGTGAATGATTGAAAATAGATTAGGAAATGCGTTAATGCAATTCACCACATGAACAGATTACAGCAGAAAAAAATAAATACATATACACCATTATGATGGATGTCCTCACAAGTCGGGTGGGACTTCATATCCATTCCTGATTTTTAAGAAAAATTATTCATCATGAGATAGAAAAAATATCATTAATCTGATAAAAGGACTTATCAGAAACCAACAGCAAAATATATTTCTAAATATTTATAAGAGAAAGGATAGTTATTACCTTCAAGGGCTCAATTATGAATAAAAATAATTTCACAGACCTAAGATAGGAAAGGAAGCAAAAATATTAAAATGAGATATAAAATATTAAAGACCTATATACTTCCACAAAGAAATGCAAAGCAGGTCTAATCAAAAAGCAAAATCACCAGCCACACAAGTGCATGGAGTTTACTCTGAGGAAGTTCATCATATTGGGGGCAGACTGGGTGGCCCAATTTTAATATCTAGGAAACTACATGGTCAGACAAGAAAACATGCTCAGGAAGCAATGAGTAGCCTGCAGCTGTTCCGCCTCCTCTCTAATACTCCTGGTCTCATCAGCAGAGACAAAACCCATTCCTCTTTTTTCCCTAATGTTCTGTTCTATCAGTTTTAAATGCTGCTCATCCCTAATTGTGGTCATTTATAGAATATAGACAGGCCAAGAACAAGACTCCTTTTAACTTGAGGAAACTCTAAGATGTAAATTCAAGTTATAGGAAACAATCAAGTGTCCCAAAGCTTGGAATATTACAGAACCACTTATTTTTTAATTCATTTTTTATTTATTTTCAGCATAACAGTATTCATTGTTTTTGTACCACACCCAGTGCTCCATGCAGTCCGTGCCCTCTCTAATACCCACCACCTGGTTCCCCTAACCATTTTTTTTTTAAGATTTTATTTATTTGAGAAAGAGAGAGAGCATGCATGTGTGTGCACATGTGCGTGCACAGGAAGGGGAGGGGCAGAGGAAGAGGGAGAAGCAGGCTCCCCTCTGACCAGGGAGTCTGACTGGGGGCTTCATCCCAGGACCCTGAGACCATGACCTAAGCCAATGAAAGACGCTTAACCAAGGCACCCCAATTACATAACCATTTAAAAACATACGCAACTTGATGTGTTCTTATAGGAAAAAAATACCCTAAGCTGTGTAGAATGAAAAGTAGGGTAGCCGTGTGTATAGCACAATTATATAGGCAAGCGTTTTTTTTTTCTTCCCAACAATTTTATGAGATATATATGTTTACCTATTTAAATCGTACAATTTTACTATTTAAGTGTATTTACAGAGTTGTACACCTATCACCATAATCTTATTATAGAATCTTTTCCTTATACCAAAAGGTAACTTTGTACCCATTAACAGTTGCTCACAATTCTATCTCATCCAGACCCAGATAAACACTAAACTACTTTCTGTTTTTATAGATTTGCCTATTCTGAACACCTGATATTAATGGAATTATATAATATGTGCTCTTATATGACTGGCTTCTTTCACTTAGCATGTTTTCAAGGTTCATCCACGTTGTTCCAAATATCAGTACTGCATTCCTTTTTGATGGCCCAATAATATTCCACTGTATGGAGAGACTACATTTTATTTATCCAGTTGTCTGTTGATGAACATCTAGACTGTTTCTACTTTCTGGCTGTTATGGATCATGTTTCTATGAGCATTAATGTACAAGTCTAAATGTAGACACATGTTTTTATTTCTCTTGAGTATGTATCTAGTGTTGCTTCTCCAAGGCCCACCGGAGAAGAATGAGGCACAAGCAAGTCAGCAGCATGAGAAAGGGAGCCGGGGTCGGCAACTGAGAAGAATGTTGCCCAGAAGGAATGCTCAGTCCCCTGTGTATTAGATACAAGATAACAATCAACAACTGAGTGGAAGGAGATTATGGATAAGCAAGATATGCCTGATCAAGCAGTATAGGATTTGTGGTTGAGTAAACACATTTGAAGGAATCATCTAATGAACTACCAGTGATCTCCAGAGAAGGGGCAATAACAGAAAAGATGCAGGGGTTGTTTCACCCTGAGCAGGGCCAGGCATTCCCAGCTGCTCGGCTTCAGGGACGTATACTATCCTTTTCCCCAGAGGCCTGTTGCTGGTACTTTTTTTTTTTTTTTTTTGGAGTATGTAAACAAGAGTTTATTAAGGAACAAAATGAATTTATTATTATAACATTAAAAATATAAACTATTTCTTAAATTTCACAATCCAACAACTTTAAGTGAACAAACCACTTAATATTGTTACTAATTTCATTTCCAATGACTCTGCTAGTACATGTTTAAGCACCTTTGGTCAGTACATTGTTCTGAGGGACGGTTACAACTAGAAGTACAACTACTGGGTCATATGGTAACTCTATGTGAACATTTTCTGGACCTGTCAGGCTGTTTTCTAAAGTGGTTGTCTTTTACATTCCCACTGGCAGCACATGAGGGTTCCAATGTCTCTACAACCTCACCAATATCTGCTATTGTCTATCCTTTTATTGTACCTAACCTGCTGACTGTGAAGTGACATCTCATTTTGGTCTTAACTGCATTTTCCCAATGACTAATGATGTTGAGCATCTTTTCATGTGCTTATTAGCCACTCACATATCTTCTTTAGAGAAATGTCAGTTCCAATCCTTCACCCATTTTTAAATTGGTTTCTCTGTCTTTTATTATTTGGCCCTATGTTCATATATTTTAAATATATGTCCCTAATCAGATACATGATCTGCAAATATTTTCTCACATTCTGAAGGTCTTTTCACTGCCTTGATGATGTCCTTTGAAGCACAGAAGTTTTTTGTTTTTTGTTTTACTTTTAGAACACAACTTATCTCTTTTATAACTTTCATTTTTGGTGTCATTTCTAAGAAATTGTTGTCTAAACCAAAGTTTTGTGTACATTTTCTAAAGCACATAAAAACCCTATGCAAGCATATGTCCTTTTTCTTCTCTAAAGATTCACAGAAATGTTAATGGTAGTTAACTTGTGAAGAAGGACAAGGGGAAGCAGAGAAAATTTTATGTTTTACTCTCTTCATGTGTATGGTAGAAATATTTTATCATCTTTATGTATCAATTCTATTTTACAAATTTTCTTTAAAATTCAGATTGAATACTAATAAACAGCAATTGATTACTGTTGAGATTTTAGAAGGCCTAATAAATGACAATACTGTTTTCTGCCTGAATTAAGAATCAACTAAGATACAGATACAGGAATCAGAAGAGTGGAAGCCATAATGTCAACCCAATTTCTGATAAACCAGTGGCTTAGTGTAAGAATGAACTAGACCTCTTGAAACATCCCGACCTTCTCCCCCTGATTCATACCTTAAAACAGTCTAGAATAAGTTTGGGGGCGCCTGGGTGGCTCAGTGGGCTAAAGCCTCTGCCTTTGGCTCAGTTCATGATCCGAGGGTCCTGGGATCAAGCCCCGCATCGGGCTTTCTGCTCAGCAGGGAGCCTGCTTCCTCCTCTCTCTGACTGCCTCTCTGCCTACTTGTAATCTCTGTCTGTCAAATAAATAAATAAAACCTTTAAAAAGGGGGGGGGGGTGCCTGGGTGGCTCAGTGGGTTAAGCCACTGCCTTCGGCTCAGGTCATGATCTCAGGGTCCTGAGATCGAGTCCCGCATCAGGCTCTCTGCTCAGCAGGGAGCCTGCTTCCCTCTCTCTCTCTCTCTCTCTGCCTGCCTCTCTGCCTACTTGTGATCTCTCTCTGTCAAATAAATAAATAAAATCTTTAAAAAAAAAAAAAAGAATAAGTTTGAGTCAGGGCACCTGGATGGCTCAGGCAGTTAAGCGCCCAACTCTTGATTTTGGCTCAGGTCATGATCTCGGGGTTGTGAGATGGAGACCTGCATAGGGCTCCATGCTGGCACGGAGCCTCCTTAAGATTCTCTCTCCCTCTCCCACTGCTGCTTCTCCTACCCTCTCTCTTTCAAAGAAAAAAAAAAAAGAGTTTGAGTATAAGAATGTACATACTTCATAAGGATCAGTGCCTAGCAGTCTTCAGGGGGAAAGAGAAGAGCAACAAGAGAAAGGACCCTGCATGCCTAAGAACTTTTTATATATTAGCTTGATCCAATGGAAAGTTGTGAATTGATGCCTTTCCTCCACCAACTACTTAACTCATCACCATCCCACCTCCATGGCAAGAACTAATGTCTGAAGCAAAAGGCTTAAACAATTTAAGAAAACCCCTCTCCATGATCTACAGAGAAGCAGGAAAATAAGGCATCTCTTTTTGACAATTACCATAAAATTTTAGGCTACAGTAGATAGATCTTTATACCTAGATATTGTGTATCCTTATATCTTGCTCCTGATGATCCCATGATAAAATTGCTATGCACATACAAGTAATTGGTAATTAAGTAGCAAACTGAGCACCTAAACCACTTTGGAAACCCCAAGGCATCTGCACGGGCATCACATTTCCTGTGGAGAAAAATTTGGAAAAGAAGCTTAAGATTTCAGAATATAGGATCTACACTCAGAAAGCAGAAATGAGAAAAAGAGCATTTAAATTTTAAAGCACAAGAATGGAGCTGGCAGTAGCGGTCTTTTCAATACAGAAAAAAAGAAAAAATAGCAGAACAATTACTGGACTATTCCCTGCTTACTACATGATGAGCACCGAGTGAGGCCAGAGCTTTTCAACCTACGTGCTACACAGTGTCTAGTGCTCTAAGAGACTGACACTCTCAGCCCTCAGGAAAGATGGGCAGAGTGTGGAGTTTAGAACCCACAGGTTGGTCACTTCCAGCCAAATAAGCCTTTTTCATTTCCCTGGTGGGTCACTGAAAAGATTTGCAGTGTTTGTGTTGACATGAACAATGTTGGAAAGTACTGTGACATTAAGATACAGTAAAGATTAAGGCTTTTAGAAACCTCACTGTTGAATGAGTGAGACAAACACTTAAGCAAATAACTGGAGTTACTAAAAGGAAATTTAATAAGTGCTAAAAAAAGAAATATGAACAGATGACAGCCTCATTTAAAGTACCACAACAATAGCTTATCTTTGTTGGGAAATTACTATGTCTGAAACAATGTGATAAGCAGTTTACAAACATCTCCATTGTGCATAAGAACCCTACTAGGTAGGTTCTATTGTAACTCTGTCTTGCAGATGACAAGATCAAAACACAGAAAGGTTAAGTAGCTGAGTTTCATAGCTAATAAACAGAGAAAGGAGGATTTGAATTCTGCTATTTTAAATGAAACCTGTGCCGTTAAGCACTGACATAGACAACTTTGACCATCCAGTCATGGTCGAGAAGTAGTTAAATATGGTACTAAATGATGTCTCTCCAATGTCTTCTCACTGAATTCTTGGGACATTCGGTTTGAGTTGATCCCTACTTAAAACCATCAGGGTGCATAAATATACTGTTTTGAGGGTCTAAACAACAAATAAACAAGATAAAAACATCATATACCTTTAAGTGTAAAGCTCCAAGTTGTTCACAGGTGAGTGGACTCACATCTTCATGAAGACAAGACAGGTACAGTATCTTTATCATTTTGGATTCTTAGCACAGCGTTTGGTGCAGATGAGGAACTCAGTAATACTTGTTGAATTAAATGAGTGAACAAATAAATGAAAGAATAAATTAAAATAGTTCAGGGACACACACACCAAAAAAATGACAACAGTAGAGAGAAGAAAGGAGGACATCTTATTATCCAAACAAAAATAGTGGTGCCTTCATTATCTCCAATGATACAAAAGTTATATAAAGACCATAGTGCATAGGGGTGCCTGGGTGGCTAAGTTGGTTAAGCATCTGAGTCTTGATTTTGGCTTAGGTCATGATCTCAGGGCTGTAAGATTGAGTCTCACGTCTGGCTCCACATTGGGCATGGAGCCTACGTAAGATTCTCTCTCTTTCCATCTGCCGCCCGCCACCCCTGCATACTCTCCACACACACACAGGCTCTCTTTCTCTGTCTCTCTCTCTAAGAAAAAAAAAAAAAAAAACGTCGTACTGCATAATCTTAACATTGAGCTTATTTTATTGTTTGAATTCTAGAACAGTACATTTGCAAGAGACATAGAAGATATCTAGTCTGACTCAGTTTAAAAGCTTCCCTTGTAACGTAGAAGCCTCGCTTATAACACTGAATGATAAAAAGCTATTTGTGACCCAATGAAATTATTTAATATACAGAAGTTTTCCCTATCTTGACCCAGTATCTGTATTCTAGTCCTAGTTCTACTACTGGAAACTGTGTAGAACATTCTGATCTTTCTAGCTCATGATGGCCCACAAAATATTTGAAAACATTTATCATGTTTCCTTGGTTTCCTTGTTCTCATCCCCATCTCTTTACGTTATCCTGGAGTACCATATCTTTCTATTGATTTCATACAACATGTGTATGTATATTAAAACAGGACAGTAACATGATTAGTGGGGAGTAGCCACAACAAGGGTTAGAGGTTTGAGAAGTCCTTTAACAGCACATATTTGGAAATTTGTAGAGACAATATTATGTGCTCCTTGGTCTCCAGAGTACCCCATGAGAATAATATGGATAAATACCACTTACCTCTCTTCCCAAAATGAGGATTCTGCCAAGCATATATGCTCACCTGCACATTTCTTGGGGCAATTTTTATATCCTCATGGTCTCCTCTCTCCTATTCTTGAGACTGTGTTTATATATTCAACAAGCACAACAAAATAATGCAACATGACCCTCAATGTTTAAGCTGAAACTAATTGAAGAAAAGTCAAGTTTCTAGGACTACTCCTCAGCCAGCCAAAAATTCAGGTCTGGCTAAGTTTCATTCTTACATACCCAGATTTTTTCCCCATTTTTCCCATTCATCCTAATTCCCTTTCTCTGGTCTAAAGTTTTCCCATACTCAGTTTTCCTTTCTAGGAGAATGAAGGGCCCCACACACCCTATGCTTAATCAGTACTGGTATGGAAAAATCAATTCAGGCTCAGAATAAAAAAAAAAAAAAAAGACTTTGCTATTTATATAAATTGCCTTGCAGGAAGTAAGAAGCAATAAAAGAAGGGACAGTCCTCCGGTTCCCTAACACTTCTACATGACAGGCTTTGCTGATAGTGAGCACAGTCTGTGATTTTCCAAGACTCGCTTTGTGATTAGTAGAGGAGGGGGTGTGACATGACATTCAGTTAAGAAAAATGAGCTCTCATGACATTCAATAGGAAAAGAAAGGGCAGGATACATACAAGAGGACACTGCAGATTTATAAAGGGGTCTCAATATCTGTCCAGGAGGATAAAATATTAAGGACCTCTGTTAGTTGAGAATTTTATCCTTTTGAAAATAAGACAAGTGTTTGTAGCGTGTAAATCCTGTTTCTCTCTTCAAAATGGAATAGGCCATGAGTCTCATTTCTAAAGGGCAAACTCATTCCTTTCCCCCTCCCTAGAGAAGACTTCAGTGTGCACTACATTTGGAGCTATTTTGTTCATGGTCTCACGCTCCCTGCACCTTTTGGCCACAGGAGGTTTTTAACGTGGGCAAAGAGTAGTTTCAAACTGTCATGACTGAACTAAAGTCCCAATAAATAATTTTTTCTATATATTTAATCTGGCTCTTTAAATTAAAATTATATTAAGGAATTGCTTTTCTCTTTTAAGAAGTCATTTTTTTTTGCCATTTAGTAATGAAACATATTTGCACAAATCAGTGTTAATTTATAACAATGAAACAATAAAATATTGATGAAATAAAAATCCCCAGACTCCACATATGAAAACAGGCATTTAAATCAATTCTTCACACGGCACCAAAGCAATCTTTCTAAAACACAAACCAGTTTGTACTTCTTGCTTAAAACACTTCACTAGCTTCCTGCCATTTGTAAAATAAAGTCCAAACTCATTAGTATGATAAAATACCTCCTTCATAGTTGATTGTTGCTTATTACCCATATCCCAACATACAGATGCGATCTCTTGTTTCATACTACAGCAATACTAAGCTACTCATGGTTCTCCAAATACACCAAGCTATTTTATGCCTCCTTGCTTGAATGTTTGTCATTCTAATGGAATTCCCTTCTGCAATGTCCACACAGGAAAATCCCATTCATCCTTCACAATCCAACTCGGATTTTACCTACTCCAAGAAATCTTTGTATTAGTGTTTCTGTGAGTGAATACATCACTCCTTCGTCTCTCCACCACTTTGGCACATCATCCCTATTTCTATTATCTTCTTTAGCCACAATGTCTTGTAGGTTCTTAGGGAAAAAACTAATTTTTGTGTCATGGTACATAGGACACTCTGTAGATGCAAGCACTCTATAAATATTTAAACTGATCACAGTTTAGATTATTTGATTTAAAAAAACTTCATATTTTCATAGACCCTCCAAAATGGAAGCAAACACTAGTATTTTAATGTCATATGGCTAACACTTGAGCCTCACAATAATCTTGCAAAATGAGCAAAATAAATATTTTTACATCATTAATACAGAACAGCTAAGTGGAAGTGCTAGAATCAGAACTGAAGACTTTTGACTCTCACATTGTCAGATGCTCTACATGCTACCTACTTTGACCACAAAAAAATTCACTCTCAGAGATTCTTCTGATCAGATAGCCTGATGAAAAAGACCTCTCTGGGATGGAATTTCTAATTATGCTGAGGGAATGAAGCCACAAGATAGAGTATACCATGTACTATTTATATGAAATAGGTTGGGGCACTTCGGTGGCTCTGTGGGTTAAGCCTCTGCCTTTGGCTCAGGTCATGATCTCAGGGTCCTGGGATCGAGCCCTGCATCGAGCTCTCTACTCAGTGGGAAGCCTGCTTCCTCCTCTCTGCCTGCCTCTCTGCCTACTTGTGATCTCTCTCTGTCAAATAAATAAATAAACAAAATCTTTAAACAAAAAAAAAAAAAAGAAAGAAAGAAATTCTATGATAGTGGGTCTCCAGCAGGGTCAGTTTTGCCCCCGAAAGGGACATTTGGCAATGTCTGGTGACATTTTTGTTTGTTTGTTGCAACTGGGGCGAGGGTGCCACACACATTTGTTGGATAGAGACAAGGGATGCTGATTAACCCCCTGCAATGCCCATGACAGTCTTCTACAAGAAAGAATTATCTGTTCCCAAGTATCAATACCCCTGAGGCTGAAGTTAAAGTTTGAAAATGCAAACTCATCTATTGTGAGAGGAAGGAAATGAGTAGCTGCTTAAGGATTGGGGGGACAAAAAGGGCTGGAGGAAGAGATTACAAAAGACCACAAGGAAAGTCTCAGGGGTGATGGATGTATTCGCTATATTGATTTTAGTAATATATGTTATTACTTCATGTGTGGAACATATATTAACACTAATGAATTTGTACATTGAAATATTATCTGTTATGCCTCACTAAAACTGTTCTTTGAAAAAGTTAAAAAATTAAGTGTTAGAATAACAATGAGAAAAAGTCTTCTCCCACATTATATAAGGGTTGGTCTGTATGACCAATAAAATACAGAAATTATAGCATATCACTTCCACAATTAATTATAAACAGCACTTTGTCTTATATCTTGGCCTCTTTCTTTCACTCTCTGTCTTTGATATGCACCACAGAGTAAGCCAGCTGCCGTGTCATGTCCGGCCTTACAGAGAACACCATGTGGTAAGAAACTGAGCCTGGTGACCAACCGACAACAAGAAACTGAGGCCTTCCAAGAGCCACGTGCATGAGGATCCTCCACAGTCAAACCTTCAGATGACAACCTAACTACAACCTCATGAGAGGTCCTGAGCCAGAATCACTCAGGTAAACCATTTCCTGAATTCCTGACCTTCAGAAACTGAGTGAGATAATACGTGTTTGTTGTTTCAAGCTGATAAGTTGTGGGACAATCTGTTATGCATTAAGAGGTAACTACCATACCAACTTGATCCTCAAAGATGGGAGTTAGACATAAGCCTACATTTGGTATGTATATCTTAGGATGCCCACACCCCAACCGAACAGCTGGTTTTTGGATGACATCCTAGAGCCTACAAATGATTCAATATGCTCTTTGGACAATGCAAAGAAAGGAAAAGGATGTAGAGTGGTCAAGGGAGCAGATGTAATCTGATCTGGTCTCTCTGGGTCTGTAAAAAGGAGCTGGGAAAAAATGAACATCTCTCTAAACCAGAACAATTACCTGACACTGGTTGAGAAGCAAAAAATGGAGACCTTAACAGAGTTCTTTCTTACCTGACTATTCCAAGCAAACAGAGTAAGGGCTAGAATGTGATTCACAAATTAAGTAGAGACTTAACCACAAAACAATTCACTTAAAATCTGCACCATTAAACACACAGCTTTGAATAGGAAAAAAGGCATTGTCTCCAGAAAACCCTAGTTAAAATGCCACATGGCAGAAGAGCAAGAGCCCTCTTCCATTAATATTATGGCAGAAGAGGGGTTGATTAATTAATAATGTTCATTTCATTTTTTTTTTCCCTCCCAAAGGCACAAAGAGAAAAAAAAGTAGAATGGGGACCAAGGTTATTTCAACTAGAGAGCTATCAGGAACTGTTGATTAAAAAATAAACAACAAAAATTTAAAAAAAAAAAACCCACAAAAGTGATTCACAACCTTAGCTGTATATGGGAATTACACAGGGAGATTTAAAAAATACTGATGTGCAGAATATACTCTAGATCTATTGCTGTGGTATCTTTGAGGATGAGAAGCAGTCAGCCCTGTTATTTTTAAAAGCTCCCTGGATGATTCCAATATGTAGCCACTTTTAAGAATCACTGAGCTGTGGGATATGAGACATCCAAGAACACTGAAAGAGCAAGAAGAGAAAGAAAAACAAACCACTGAATTCAACACATTTGGCCCATCCCTTTCAAAGGATAGCCTAAATGCTCTAGCTGCCACTATTTACTTGACAACATAAACCCATCAAGCTATCTCAGTACTGTATTCTTCATTTTTCACAGCACCAAGCATGTTGTTAGCATTCTATAAATGTTAAATAGTAATAATGGTTTGCTGTCAGATTTCTCTTTGTAGTTGTCATTGCTGTAGAGCTGGATGGCAGGCAAGAGATTTTGTTCCGTAAGTTCCAATTATTTGGACATCAAGGTACTGGTCAAATCATAGTCTACCACAGACCCCAGGGCGGTGAGTACAAGTGGCATGTCCACAGAAGCAGTTCCTGGGAGGTCACCTTATTTTCCCTACAGCTACATGGCTCTATTGACTTTCCAGAAAATCTGGGTTTTTAACCTCTCCTCCCTTATTTTGTAACCACCTTGACTTTTCCCCATTGTTAAGATGTGCTGTAACCTGGACCCAAAATCCAGCTGGCTGTCTCCCGTAGAATTGGCATTGTGGCTCTTCTCCCTCTTCACAAAACTTTTCCAAAATCACCTGCCCTCAACATTTTGGGTAGTTGTTATAAAAGGAACACTGAAGTATATTAAGTCTGAGGAACCCTCCAGGTGTTGATAAGGAAAAAACAATTAAGGATCAAAGCCTTAAGAAAATTAGATTTCCAATGTCATGCCAAATGACCTTTAATTGTGAGTAGTTAAGAATCATTCCACGTCCAGGCTCTCTTGTGTCTATCTAGAATCTTTACATGACAAAATCCAAGCTTCTGCTTTGTTTTAATAATGTCTTTAAGGTTCAGCTGGGAATTTCTTCAATATACAATGATGTTAAGTAGTGAGCAAGAAAAGTATTTGAAGGACTTCATGACCTACAATTATTCCTTGGGAGAGTTAAATTTTTGTTCTAACACATAAAAGAATATTTGTGCCTCCTCTTCTCAGAGAAAACCTTGTAGCCATAGTTCTATCAGCATGTGGCTGCCGTATGCTCTAGAATCATGAACAAGAGTTCTCTGTGTCAGAGGTAGCATTCCAAGACAACTTAATGAAGAAAGCAAGGCAAGAGAAATGCAATTCTCTTATGAATGCAAACACCTAATTCAATGAATTACACAGTAGACAAAAAAATGAGGAAAATGCAACCAAGATTCTAGCTCTTCATTTATATGAGGAATATTAAGTAATTAGTTTATTTGTTTGTTTGTATGCATGAATGTGCATGCATACACACACATACACACACACACAGGTTCAAAGTTTCAAGTTTTCTTCTTTTCCAATCTACACACCAAAGAAGATCAAGAATGTAATTTATTTTCTTAGTAAAAAGAATTTTTACCATGGCAATACCACACATTATCATACAGAGCCTATTGAGAGGAGGTAAGGGTATATTATAAAGCAGTGTTAATGTTGGGGGGTAATTTGTGTGCCTAAAGTTCCTTATTATAATGCTTTGAACTTGGGAGATGCAATTATTATGTAGCAATAAAGGACAATAGCATTGAACTCTTACTTGTTCATTACCTGGGTTTCAGGTACATTTTTATTGCTACTTTGTGCAACTGTATGATGGAACTGTGGCACATGAAAGCACAATGACATATATGCACGACCTCTGATTATAGCACTGTTCGTAACTGCAAATAACTGGGGGAAAACTAAATATTCATCAAGAGGAAATATTTTAAATAAAATATGCTGTATCTATTCAGTAAAATACTAAGCAGCTGTAAAAACAATGTGATGATTTACGAAATTCTCTTGAACAGGTATAATTAAAGGAAAGTAAAAGGTGTAGTTTAGTATGTATAATATGTAATCATTTGTGGGATTAACAGAGCATTAGGCATGTATATTTAACGCATACATGCATAGGCCAATAAGAAAAAATAGTAATAATTACTATGGAGAAGAGTGAAAGAGTAGGGATTTTTACGGGCAGAAAGGAGAATTTTTTTACCTTTTTTGTTCTGCATTGTATGTTGCCTGCACTTTTCTTTAAAAGACTTCAACATACATGATGTGATTTATATGTGCACATTCAATATTTTTAGTTTTTCTTATACCTGAGATGGGAGAGTTAGTTAGTATTTGAGATTCCTTAGCATTTAAATAATTATTAATAATAACTAGTTTTTTGTTTTTGTTTTTGGGTTTTTTTTAATAATAACTAGTTTTTAAAAGTGCTAATCATGGGGCATCTGGGTGGCTCAATGGGTTAAGCCTGTGCCTTCCGCTCAGGTCACGATATCAGGGTCCAGAGATCAAGCCCCGTATTAAGCTCTCTGCTCAGTGGGGAGCCTGCTTCCCCCACGCCCCTGCCTGCCTCTCTGCCTACTTGTGATCTCTCTCTCTCTGTCAAATAAATAAATAAAATCTTTTTTAAAACTGTGCTAATAAAAATGTCACAGTCCACAAATAGACTAATATAATCACATCATTAGTCTTATTTTCTTTCTTTTTCTTTTTTTTTTTTAAAGATTTTATTTATTTATTTGACAGAGATCACAAGTAGGCAGAGAGGCAGGCAGAGAGAGAGAGAGAGGAGGAAGCAGGCCCCCCACTTGAGCAGAGAGCCCAATGTGGGACTCGATCCCAGGACCCTGAGATCATGACCTGAGCCGAAGGCAGAGGCTTAACCCACTAAGCCACCCAGGCGCCCATTAGTCTTGTTTTCTGATAAATAGAAAAGGTCATATTGGTTTAAAAATAGATTATTATTGATTTAATCATGTATTTAACAAATATTTATTGAGCAACTATCTGAAAAGTAGTATTTTTAATACTTTATCTATATCAATGAACAAAAACAAAGTTTTGTGTTTCTCTAGTGATCTGATACAGTTTTTGAAAATTGTTTTCATTAGTAAGATTAGTGGTTTTGACTTTTTTTCAGCTATGGTAGGTTAAATATTATTTGAATGCTCCCCCAATACAAACATTAATTGTCAGCAGACACAGGGAGCGCAGGAAAAATAGGGAGTCCAGGGAAACAACTAAAATGACTCCCACAAGTTGCCCTGGTTTCCTGCTTAGAGGCAATTTCCAGAAAGCAGAACAGAAATGAGGACCTTAAAAAGAAAAGACAGTATTCTTGTTGATCAGATCCATGGAGGAGCTGCAATTTCCAGGAAACACTGGAGAGGAAGATGCTACACAAAGGAATAACTCAAGAAATCTGCACAGGCCATCTCCTGAATCAGAAAAACTAAGGGTGACTGTAAGCTGAAGAATTCTCTATACTCACACGGGGCTGGGAGACATCCAAACTCCACAGACAGTGAGGAGACTTCACTTAAGCACTGGCACATTCAAGAGACCCCAAAAGGGCCATGCCTTAATAATGAGGTTCTACTATCTTAAATGGGATTGATTCCTTGATTTCTCTTTCTGCTCCTTCATTACTGGTATATAGAGATGCAACAGATTTCTGTGCATTGATTTTATACCCTGCAACTTTACTGAATTCCTGTGGAGTCTTTTGGGTTTTCTACTACAGTATCATGTTGTCTACAAAGGGTGAAAGTTTGACTTCTTCCTTGCTGATCTGAATGTCTTTTATTTTTTTGTTGTTGTTGTCTGCTTGCTTAGGCTAGGACTTCCAGTACCATGTTGAACAAAAGTGGGGAGAGTGGACATCATTGTTCTGTTCCTGATCTTAGAGGAAAAGTTCTTGGTTTTTCCCCACTGAGGATGATATTAGGTATGGGTTCTTCATATATGGCCTTTATGATGCTGAGGTCTGTTCTTCCTATCCCTACTTTCTTTGGGGGCTTTTAATCAAGAAAGGATGATATATTTTGTCAAATGCTTTTCCTGAATCTATTGAAAGGATCATATGGTTCTTATCCTTTTTTAATTAATCTGATATATAATGTTCATTGATTTGGGGATGTTGAACTACCCTTGGTGCTTAAGAATAAATCCCACTTGGTCATGGTGAATAATACTTTTAATGTACTGTGGGAGCTGATTGGCTAGTATCTTGTTGAGAATTTTTGCATCTGTGTTCTTTAGGGATATTGATCTGTAATTCTCCTTTCTAGTGGGGTCTTTGTCTGATTTGGGGATCAAGGTAATGCTGGACTCATAGGATGAGTTTATAAGGTTTCCATTTCTATTTTTTTAAAGAGTTTCAGAAGAATAGGTATTAATTCTTTAAATGTTTGGTAGAATTCCCCTGGGAAGCCATCTGACCCTGGACTCTTTTGGGGAGATTTTTGATTACTGGTTCAATTTCCTTCCTGATTATGGGTCTGTTCAGGTTTTCTATTCCTTCCTATTTTCGTTTCAGTAGTTTATATGCTTCTAGGAATTTATCCATTTCTTCCATATAGGAGATTGCTCAGCTATCAAAAAGAATGAAATCTTGCCAGTGGATGTGGATGGAACTAGAGGGTATTATGCTAAGCAAAATAAGTCAGTCAGAGAAAGACAAATACCATATGATTTCACTCATATGTGGAATTTAAGAAGCAAAATTGATGAACATGGCATAAGGGAAGGAAAAACAAAATAAGATAAAAACAGAGAGGGAGGCAAACCATAAGAATCTCTTAACTATAGGGAACAAACTCAGATTTGCTGGAGGGGAGGTGAGTGGAAGGAAGAAGTAATTGTATGATGGGCATTAAGGAGGACATTTGATGTAATGAATTGGTGAATCACTAAATTCTACCCCTGAAACTAATAATACATGCTATGTTAACCAACTTGAAGTTAAACAAAATCAATAATAATAACAATAATGTTAAACTAATCTTACAGTAAAGACTACACAAAACCCAATTTAACAAAGCTTAAGAAATAGCCTCAAAATTATCACACTATCTCATCTGCCTGACAAAATAAAATTTGACATTCTTTTCTAAAGCAGGCAAAAAATTTTAATTCTCAATAATGTACTATTATATTTTCTGGTATCCAATCACTAATTACTGGACATGCAACAAAAGCAAAAAAAAAAAAAAAAAGTGATCCATAACCAGCAAAAAAATAAAATAAAAAATAAACAAACAAACAAAAGTCACAGAATGTCAGAGAAAGGGAATTAGTATACAAAAACTTGAAAACAGCTAATGTAAATAAGTTCCAGTATTTTAAGAAAACCATAAACAAAATGAAGAAGTGGAACCTATAAGTAGGAACTTCTAAAATAAAAAGTATTGTATCTGAAATGATAAGTTTACAGTATTTGTTTCATATCAAATTAAACACACACTAATTTGAAGATACAGCAAAAGAAACCATCCAGACTGAATCATGAATAGAAAAAAAAATTAGCAGTTACTTATGGAAGGGTATCAAGAGTTCTGATATGTGTGAAATTAAAGTATTGAAATGCAGTAAGGAAAAAAAGAATAAGAAATTAATGGACAAAATTTTTCAAATTTGTTGAAAACTGAAAACTTAGAGAGGTCCAATATGCTCAACAAACCCCAAGCAGGCACATGATAATCAAATTTCTGAAATCCAGTGATGAAAAGAGAGTCTTAGAAAGCAGTCAGAGTAAGAAGACACATTATTTAGGAAATCAAAGGGGGAATTAAACTAATTAATCATCATAAATAACTGAAGCCAAAAAGACAAATATGGCACCTTTAAAATGAAGGGGGAAAAAATTATCAATCTAAAATTCTATACTCAGTGAAATTATACTTTAGAGATAAAGGGAAAACAAAGCTTTTATTAGACACGAGAGAGAGAGAAATATCACTATTAAAGGAGGTTCTTCAGATCAAAATAAAAGAACACGTCATAGAAACTCAGAACTATATAATAGAATGAAGAGAGCTAGACATGGCTTATATGTAAGTGATATATGACTTGCATTTTCTAATTTTTTAACTCATTAAAAAGTAATATATTTTGAGGTTTATAACATATGAAGAAATACGATAACAATGATAGCAAAAGGAACAGGAAGAGAAGAAGAAATACATTGTTAAATATTCTTATGTATGAAGCAGTATATTAAGACAGATCTGCTAAGTTAAAATAAAGATATTATAAATGTGTAATAGCCAATAAAAATTTCAAAAAGAGGTAAACCCAAAAAGCTAACTACAATGACAAAATAACAAATTATTTCTATATTTATATAACATATGAATGTATGTAATATATGAAGAAATGTCCAAAGAGCCTAATAGTCAGACAAATATTCGACAATATTACATTATTTCAAACAAATATTACATTATTTTATATAATTATGAATATTCATAATTTGTGTAATTATGAATATTCAGACAAATATTACATTATTTGTCTGAATTTTGTGTAGTTTGTGGTATCTGTCAGCTCAGAATGTGTGATTTTTTGTGTATGATTTCTTTTCTCTTTCTAAATACCCACTTTTATCCCGATATTTGTACTTGGAATTTGGTGTTATTTTTTTCTTAAAGAGAGCTCTTAGAATTATTTAACCTTTAGTTCACACAAGACCTGTAGGTAAAGTGCTCAGTGGGCCTGTTAGAACAAAGAGCTTATTCTCCCTCCCATTTTTAGAACAAGCTGTCTGTTTTGGGGCCTTCTTTGCTAATACAAGTTTTTATATGTGACATAATGGGGTCTAAAACTTGTTTCCAATGTAATATATTGCCCAGTAAGGAGGTTGTTGGGGAGGAGACCAAAGCAGAGTAGCCATATAATTTATCATCCAAATAGGATACTTTGAAGAATGTTCAACTACTAACTGAATAGGGGACCAGGACAACAGAAACAAATAGTCTAGTTGAAGCAAACTGAGCCAGCATCCCCTTGCCTCCTTTAACTACTAGATGCTACAGAAAGCCTCCAAAGAAAAAATTTCAACAGACCAAACAGGCTTAGGCTGGTTCATAAGTTAGAATTTATATACGCATGTACATGCACATGAATTTATATATGTATATGTATAGCTATGTGTTTCTGCATGTGTGTGTATCTGTGCACATACACTTATATCTGTATAAAGTATGCATCTGTACCTGCAAGTGTTTATGTGTGTGTATATATGTATATATGCATATGGTTTACAAATTCAAACTTTTGTGTATGTTTACCTGTGTGTGTACAAATATACATGTATATACATGTATGCACATGTGTGCATATATATACATATAGATGTGTATTTTTTTAATTTTTGAAAAATAAAAAAATTGATTTTTTTAAATACTTAATATCATTTCAGGAATGTACTTTCTTTGGGAACAATTTAAGACGTGTTTTTAGTGTTGCTTTGTACTCAAAAGACACAGATACCCAAAAACAAAATTAGGGAATTTCTTAAGGAAGAATAAATAAATGCAAGAATAAATTACTTGCATTGTTGGTCTTCCTTAGGAAAGCCAGTTCTCCATTATTAGCCCAGTAGGAAAACTACAGGAACCAATGCTTTCTCAGTACTCCGTCACGGCAGAGGTGAGAGTGGGTGATAAGGGAGATAATCAAATGGTTCTAAAAACAAGAGCTACATTAGGTGTTTCTGGGTGTCTATTTTCCCTGTATCCCATCCCCAAATCTCCCTCTTTCTAGGCAACTATCCCCAAAAGAATATGCTTCAGGAGAAGCATCTGATGAAATAAGGAAATATGGCTAGAATTCTCACAATTTTGTATTCAGAATAATTTCCTTAGACTCTGGAATTTAAAGCCAGACATTGCCAAAAAAAAAAAAAAATCATCAGAATCTTGGCATATGGTTTTTAAGTTTCTGAAAATCTCAAATATCACCAACTGACTCTGTATCTATTTCCTATTTGGAAAGGAATCTATCATCTCACGTTTCCAAAAACACAAGAAGGGCTTTCATAAGAAGAGGTTCTTGACACACATGTCAGTCAATGCAGCTTTCCAAATGCAAGGTGACAGCAGAGTCATTAGAAGAAAATATACACTTGGTGTGACTTCACATTCGAGTGGCTTTTCAGTTTCTTGTTTGACAGTATGTTAAAGGCAGTGAAAAGTGAAAATATGCAATACAGAGAAAACAAAACTGCTCAATCCTTATCGTCCACGATTAAATCAAAATTTAGAGTAAGACAGTTTTTTTTTTTTTAAATGGATTCTTTGGGGGGCACCTGACTGGTTCAGTGGGTGGAGCATGCCTCTCTCCATCTTGGGGTTGTGAGTTTGAGCCCCACATTGGGTGTGGAGATTACTTAAAAATAAAATATTTGGGGGCACCTGAATAGATCAGTCAGTTAAGCATCTGACTGGATTTTGTCTCAGGTCATGATCTCAGGGTTGTGGGATTGAGCCCACATCAGGCTCTGTACTTGGCACAGATTCCACTTGTCCTTCTTCCTCTGTTTCTCCCACTCTCTCTCTCTCTCTTTCTCTCAAATAAATAAATAAGTAAAACCTTATAA
Organism: Mustela nivalis; assembly: GCF_964662115.1. Lineage (NCBI taxonomy): Eukaryota > Metazoa > Chordata > Mammalia > Carnivora > Mustelidae > Mustela > Mustela nivalis. The sequence goes on along the minus strand of NC_139030.1, from coordinate 89,422,534 downwards.
CAAAATAAAAATAAGTCTTAAAAAAATAGACTCATCCCTGTGTCATGAAAAATAAATTCAAAAACAGTTCACTTTTAATAGAAATTGGAATATAGTAAATAGAACCATATGGGGTTTTTTTGGGAGGTTTTAGTAAAAATGGTACTGGGTTTATCTTCTGTTTTGTCAATTCTCTAATACTCTGTACTAAGTGTAGTTGTCATTGTCCCCATTATCATCATCAACAATAACCTTGAAGGGAAATTTCCTACAGAATGAATGAATGGATGGATGGATGAAGCACAGAAGCTTAGAGAACTGAAAGCCTCTGTTTGGCTCTGCCTGTCAAGACAGGGCCTGAATTTTGATTTGGGCCTTCCTCCTTCACAAGGTCCCTTGGTGCTGCGTCACTCTTTTCTGCAACTCTTGTCATTTTTCTTATTCCCTTTTTTCTCTTTGTCTTCATTTCCTTTATCTTACGTACACAGAACTAAGTTAATGGTGCTTTGCTTATGGCACACCATTACCCCTAGTTTGTTCACTTTACTTTATTATATTATCTGTCTGCTTTGTTTCTCTGTCTACATCACATTTCCTGTCCTGATCTTTAGATACCTACTTCACTGTATTTAAAGTAGCCCCTAATATACTGTCCTCATGTGTATTAGATAAATATGCTTCCTTAGTTGGTGGGAGTCAAGATGGTGGAGAAGTAGCAGACTGAGATGACATCAGGTTGCAGGAATTCAGCAATATAGGTATCAAACCATTCCAAACGCCTATAAGTCCAACAGGAGATTGAAGAGAAGAAGAGCAGCAATCCTAGAAACAGAAAATCGACCACTTTCTGCAAGGTAGGATGTGTGGAGAAGAGAATCCAAAGCGAAGGAAGATAGACTGTGGGGAATGGGCCATCTCCCAGCAAGCGGTGGAGCAACAGAGCACAAAATCTGAACTTTTAGAAGTCTGCTCCACTAAGGGACATTGATCCAGAGGTTAAGCGGGGATGGAGCCCTCACAGGGACAGTGTGGTCTCAGATGCCGCAGGGTCACCAAAGGATCAGGAGTGTCTGAGTGTAACAGAGCTCACAGGTATCAGAGCGGGGAAGAGAGCTATAGAGATGGAACCAAGGAGTGAGCTCTTAGTGGGGTTACCTTAAACCGTGAACTGTGGCACAGTCAGGCCACTGCTCTTTGAGCAGGGATCCCACAAGTAGAGATCTGGGGAGACCCACCTTCATCCACTGGAAGAGCAGAGTGGCAGGAATCTGATGGATTTGGAGACTCCAAACAGGGCTGTGTGCCAGAGACAGAAATGCTCGGTCACAGGCCAGGTGAGATCAGAGCACAGCTGGAGACCAGGCAGACGGGAGTGATTGAGTGCTTTTCTCCAAAGGCACACTGAGGAGTGGGGCCCTAAGCTCTCAACTCCTCCAGGCTGGAAATTGGGAGGCTGCCATTTTCATTTCCATCCTCCAGAGCTCTATGAAAAGTGTTCAGGGAACAATAGCTCTCAAGAGCGAACCTGAGCAGATTATTTAGCCCAGCCCCTAGCAAAGGTGGCACAACTCCACCTCAGGCAAAGACATTTGAGAATCACTACAACAGGATCCTCCTCCAGAAGATCAGCAAGAACATCCAGCCAAGGCCAAGCTCTCTGATCAAGGAGAACAGCGGAATTCCAGAGGAAGGGAAAGCAAAGCATGGAATTCATGGTTTTCTCCCATTATTCTTTAGTCTTGCAAAGTTAATTAAATTCTTTTAATTTTATTTTTTCTTATTCTGCTTTTTTTAATTTTTCTTCTTTCCTCTATTAATATTTCTTAACTAGTTTATCTTAACAATACCTTTCTAAAAAGAAAAAAATCTCTTTAAATCTTCATTATTTTAGTCCTATTTTACCCTTCATTGTATCTAACTTTATTTTTTGTATACATATAAGGCTTTTTCTTCTAAAAAATTTTTGGGTTATGATTTCTTCTAATTGATCAAAATATACCCTAAATCTAGAACAGGGATTTGTTCCAGTCTCCAGCCTGAGCAAACTCTCTCCACTTCCTTTTCTTTCTTTTTCCAACCAGTTTATCTTATCAATTCCTTTTTTAGAATTTTTTAAAAATTTTCATCATTACAGTCTTATTCCATCACTTCATCGTGTTTACCCTTATTTTTGTGTATATAAATAAGTTTTCTTTTTTAAAAATTTTGGGAGGTAGTTTCTTCTAAGAGACAGAAATACACCCAAAATCAAATGGGTGGCTCTGTTCTATTTACCAATTTTTTTGGTAAATTTTTAAAAAATTTTTTAAATTTATTTTATATTTCTTTTTACCCCTTTTCTTCTTCTGATTTGGCTAGTGTATCTTTTTCTTGGGTCTTTGCCACCCTTATAGTATTTTATTCTCTCATTCATATATTTTTATCTGGATAAAAAGACAAGGTGGAAAAACTCACCACAAAAAAACAAGAGACAGTACCAAAGGCTAGGGACCTAATCAATACAGACATTGGTAATATGTCAGATCTAGAGTTCAGAATGACAATTCTCAAGGTCACAATGACAATTCTCAATTATTTTTTGAGCTGGGCTCAAAAAAGGCATGGGAGATAAGATATTAGAGAAACCCTGTCCAGAGAAATGAAAGCCCTTTTTGGAGAAATAAAAGAACTAAAATCTAAACTAGCTGAAATCAAAAAAGCTATTAGTGAGGTGCAATAAAAAATGAAGGCTCTTACTGCTAGGATAAATAAGGCAGAAGAGAGAATTAGTGATATAGAAGACCAAATGATGGAGAATAAAGAAGCTGAGCAAAAGAGAGACAAACAACTACTGGACCACAAGGGGAGAATTCGAGAGGTAAGTGATACCATAAGACGAAACAGTATTAGAACAATTGGGATTCTGGAAGAAGAAGAAAGAGAGAAGGGGGCAGAAGGTATATTGGAATGAATTACTGTAGAGAATTTCCCAAATATGGCAAAGGGAACAAGCATCAAAATCCAGGAGGCACAGAGAACCCCCTCAAAATCAATAAAAATAGATCCACACCACATCATCTGCTAGTAAAACTTACAAGTCTTAGTGACAAAGAGAAAATCCTAAAAGCACCCTGGGACAAGAAGTCTGTAACATACAATGGTAAAAATATTAGATTGGCAACAGACTTATCCACAGAGACCAGACAGGCCAGAAAGAAATGGCATGATATAATTAGAGCACTAAATGAGAAAAACATGCAGCCAAAAATACTATATCCAGCTAGGCTATCATTGAAGATAGAAGGAGAGATTAAAAGCTTCCAGGACAAACAAAAACTAAAACAATTTGTAAACAACAAACCACCCCTACAGGAAAAATTGAAAGGGCTCCTCTAAGCAAAGAGAGAGCATAAAAGAATAGATCACAAAGGAACAGATATAACAGTAACAGTTACCTTACAGGCAATACAATGGCACTAAATTCATATTTTCACTAGTTACCCTGAATGTAAAAGGCTCAATGCCCCGAATTAAAAGACACAGAGTATCTGAATGGATAAAAAAACAAAACCCGTACATAAGCTGTCTACAAGAAACACATTTTAGATTTAAAGACACTTCCAGATTTAAAGTGAAAGGGTGGAAAATAATTTACCATGCTAATGGACATCAAAAGAAAGCTGGGGTGGCAATCCTTATATGAGATAAACTAGATTTTAAGCCAAAGACTATATCATACTCAAATGGTCTGTCCAACAAGAAGATCTAACAATTTTAAATATCTATGCCCCTAACATTGGAGCAGCCAACCACATAAACCAATTAATAACAAAATCAAAGAACCACATCGACAATAATACAGTAATAGTAAGGGATTTTAACACCTCCCTCACTGAAATGGACAGGTTATCCAAGCAAAAGATCAACAAGGAAATATAGGCCTTAAATGACACACTGAACCAGATGGACATCACAGATATTTTCAGAACTTTCCATCCCAAAGCAACAGAATATACATTCATCTCTAGTGCACATGGAACATTCTCCAGAATAGATCATATCCTGGGTCACAAATCAGGTCTCAACCAGTACCAAAAGATTGGGATCATTCCCTGCATATTTTCAGACCACAAGGCTCTGAAGCTAGAACCCAATCACAAGAGGAAATTTGGAAAGAACCCAAATACGTGGAGGCTAAAGAGCATTCTACTAAGGAATGAAAAAGTGCTCCACATCCCTTGGCTTTAGGGAAATACAAATCAGAATCACAATGAGATACCACCTCACATCAGTCAGAATGGCTAAAATTAACAAGTCAGGAAATGACAGATGTTGGCGAGGATGCAGAGAAAAGGGGAGCCTTCCTACACTGTTTGTAGGAATGCTAGCTGGCGCAGCCACTCTGGAAAACAACATGGAGTTTCCTCAAAAAGTTGAAAATAGAGCTACCCTATGAACCAGCAATTGCGCTATTGGGTATTTACCTAAAGATACAAATGTAGTGATCCAAAGGGACATGTGCACCCAAATGTTTATAGCAGCAATGTTCACAATCCCAAACTATAGAAAGAATCTAGATGTCCATCAACAGATGAATGGATAAAGAAGATCACACACACACAATGGAATACTATGCAACTATCAAAAGAAACAAAATCTTGCCATTTGCAACAACATTGGTTCAACTAGAGAGAATTATGCTTAGTGAAATAAGTCAATCAGAGAAAGACAATTATCATATGATCTCCCTGATATGAGGAATTTGAGAGGCAAATTTGGGGGCCTGGGGGGTAGGGAAGGAAAAAAATTAAACAAGATGGGATCGGGAGGGAGACAAACCATAAGAGACTCTTATTCTCACAAAAAACTGAGGGTTGCCAGGGGTAGGGAGGGAGGCTGGGAGAGGGTGGTTGGGTTATGGACATTGGGGAGGGTATGTGCTATTTTGAGTGCTGTGAAGTACGTAAACCTGGCGATTCACAGACCTGTACCCATGGGGATAAAAATACATTATATGTTTATTTAAAAAATTTTTTTAATTAAAAAAAAATTTTTTAAGTCTTTGTCCACAACAACAACAAAAAAGCATCCTTAAAATGGTCCCCACCCCCAACTCTGCTGCGGTGCCGGGCGCCTGAGGGTTTCCGGGGGCTCTTCTTCCTCCTTGAGCCCTCTCGGGTCCCCTCGAGGCCTTCTGCCCCCGATTGCCTCGGCTCGCCGCGCGATCGCTGCTGTGGTCCGGAGGAAAAATGAATGGGAGAGCTGATTTTCAAGAGGCGAATGCAGAAGTTTCATGACCAATTCCCCACATAGGGGCTGATTACATTCCAACAGAGGAAGAAAGAAGAGTCTTCGCAGAGTGCAACGATGAAAGCTTCTGGTTCAGATCTGTGCCTTTGGCTGCAACAAGTATGTTGATTACTCAAGGATTAATTAGTAAAGGAATCCTTTCAAGTCATCCCAAATATGGTTCCATCCCTAAACTTATATTTGCTTGTATCATGGGATACTTTGCTGGAAAGCTTTCTTACGTGAAAACTTGCCAAGAGAAGTTCAGAAATCTTGAGAATTCCCCTCTTGGAGAAGCTTTACGCTCAGGACAGGCACGGCGATCTTCACCATCCGGGCACTATTCTCAGAAGTCAAAATATGACTCAAATTTGAGTGGTCATTCATCCTTTGTGACGTCTCCAGCAGCAGACAACATAGAAAAAGAGATGCTTCCTCATTATGAGCCAATTCCATTCAGTGCTTCTATGAATGAATCTACTCCCACTGGTATTACTGATCATGTTGCCCAAGGACCTGATCCCTACCCTGAAGAAAGTCCTAAGAAAAAAAATATTACATATGAGGAATTAAGGACTAAGAACAGAGAGTCATATGAAGTAACTTTAACACATAAGACTGACCCCTCAGTCAGGCCTATACAGGAAAGAATGCCAAAAAAAGAAGTCAAAGTAAACAAATATGGAGATACTTGGGATGAGTGAAAAATTGCATCATTGGACCTACTGAAGGCGTTTCAATATCCAGCTTCATCTAGGTGGTCATGAAAATCTGCATGCCTTGAGCCCAGCAGCAGTCTTCATAAACACATTTAAAACTAGACCCTGGGTTATTGTGGTTTGGCTTATTAAAATGATGTTTAAAAACACAGATTTTAATGTGAATGTTGTGTGGCTGTATTCTTGAAGAACTGTTTGAATGATGGTATTATACTAGAATCACATACAGTTTGTGAAATTGTTTAAGTTACAGGGTAAGGATACTCTCTTAAGAAACTGTAAAGAGATTGTCTGCTCTGGGATCAGCATATATGAAAATACATACCTGTATGTTGAATTGGGGTGGGTGGGGGGAGCAAGCATAATTTTAAGTGTTAAGCTTTACATCCAGAAATTATTAAAAAGCCTTTCTCCAGTGTTTGCTGTATTCACTTATTAATGTTTATGGTGAATAAAACATGAAGGAACATGCAAAAAAAAAGGCATCTTTAAAATGCTTTTGTATTTTACAAAATTTCACAAATGATACTAGATTTAGATTTGAATCTCATAATGTGTTAACAGGGGTTTTTTTACTTAAACTGTTCTAGAATTCTAACCTCATTTTATTTGTTAATCTAGCTGATTGATTCTGACAGCAATCTGATAATGCACCATGTGCTTCTACCTCATCTATCAAAAACCAAATTTTGCCCAATAAAAATGCTGCTGTGAGCTTCCTCAAACATGTCTCCTTAGGGGTCTGTGCCAGAGTTTCTCTAAGGTATATACACAAAAATGGGCTTATGAGCTCTAAAGGTACGTCTGTATTTAATGTTCAGAAGCACTGTCAGGATCGATACTCCTCAAACGACTATATATAAGAATTCCTGCCACCATGGTCTTCGCATCTTCACTGTGACTTTCTCACTTTAGGTCTTTGGCAAAATTGGTGTTATTCATAAATTTAATTTATGTTTTTCTAATTATTGAAAAAATGAACATCTCTTTATATACATCTTAACCATTTAATTTCCCTTTCTCTGAATTACCTATTCCTTGTCTTTGCCCAATTCTTTATTAGGTTTTCTTTTTTTCCTTGTAAATTGTTAGACATCTCCTCTATGTTCTGGGTATTAATCCCTTCTTATATTTTAGGAGTTTCAAATATCTTGTCTCAATCTAGCATCATATTTTAACTTGTTTATGGCAAATTTTGTTTAACAAAAAAAGTTAATTTGTGATAAAATTCAAACACATGAAATTTTACCTGATGGTTTGTGCTTTGGGGAATCTGATTTTTTTAAAATCCTTCCATAACCCAAAGTCATAAAGATATTTTCATATAGTGTATTATGTTTAGTTTTATAATTTTATCTTTGTCAGTCTAAATCTTTTACTCCTCTGAAGTCCATATGGCATTAGTTATACAGTTTTATTTTTTTCTTTCCATAGAGAAATAGTTTATCCAAGATCATCTATTAATAATCTAACCTATACCTACTAATTTATAATGCTATGACTATCCTATCCCAAATTCCCATATATGTGGATCTAATTCTGGGCTCTTTATATTCTTTCACTAGTTAATTCCCTTTTCTGTGCCTATACAATCTTATTTTTCTTTCTTTGTAATACATCCCAGTATTTGATAAAAGCTTATGTCTATTCATGGCTTTTATTTTTCCATCTAAATTTTGGTAAACCATATTCTCAAAGATTATCAAAGAATCCTTTAGGAATTCTAACTGGAATTGCATTGAGTTTTAAAATATTAATTTGGGAGAGAAATACAGCTTTACTATGTTACATGACCTCATCCTTGATATAGGATCCAGGAGATCCTATATCTCCTGACTTAACTTATTAAGTTTCCTTTTACTAACTTGAAACTTAAAAACATTGTTCTACTTGAAAATCTTGTACATTCTATTAAGATTATTGGACATTTTATAATTTCTATTATTATAATGAAAGAGAGATTCTTTTCTTTTCTTTTTTTTAAGATTTTATTTATTTCTTTGTCAGAGGGAGTGGCAGGCAGAGACAGAGGGAGAATCAGGTTCCCTACCAAGCAAGGAGTCCGATGGGGAACTTGATCCCAGGACCCTGGGATCATGCCCTGAGCAGGAGGCAGATGCCCAACCAACTGAGCCACCTAGACATCCTGAGATCTTATTTGCTTATATGTTCTAATTAGTTTTTATTATATTTTGCAGGAGAATACTATTGACATCTGTATGTTAAACATGTATCCACCATTTCTGATTTAAGTCTTTTCTCTCTTCCATTAACTCTTCTTTTCTCTTTCTGGGGTTTCTGAGGTGCATAGATGGCTCAGTCAGTTGAGCATCCAGCTATTGATTTCAGCTCTGGTCATGATCTTAGGATCATGAGATTAGCTGTGATGTCACATTGGGCTCTGTGCTTGGTGGGGAGTCTGCTTGAGATTCTCTCTCCATTAGGCCCTCACCCCCTCATGTTCTCTCTTGCTCTCTTTCTCTAAAATAAATAAATAAATATTTCTAAAAAGTTATTGACATTTCTATATCTAGCCTTCATATTTCTTAATTTTTCTCTCATTCTTCTCATTTATTACCCTTTTCTGATGCCTTCACAGACTCCCTCAATCTAATTTTCCAATGCATTATTCTTACCTCAGCTGCATTCATTCTTCACTTCAACCCATCCACTGAGTTACTTCAAAAGCTCAAATGTAAACTAAAGTCCACTGAGTAATTGATGCCACATAGTGTAAAAGAATCACCCGGGTGATCTCTGCCCAAATTTCTGATGCACAAAATTGTGTGATAATAAAATATTTTCTTAAATATTTCATAAGTTTGGTACAGTTTATCACACAACTGATAACCAGTTCATCATAAGATGATGATAAATAAAGCTGCTACTTTGAGAGACAAATTAATCAAATTCCATTATAGATTTTGAAAATTAAAATAACCTAAATCTTGTTTAATGTAGATTTTAAAAAGAAAATAAAAGGCTGGTCCCCATGCAGATGATCTCTTCTGGACTCTAACATCTCAATAGTGTCATAGGAGTCAAGGCATTGTAGAAATGTCAAGCTCCCAGGGACGTTGTACATCATTAGACTCATCTGTGTGGACCATTTGGGGGGCACTTCTGTTCTTAGTGCTATGGCCTATTTATTAACTGAAGTAGCTAGCCTCATTATGAATACATCAAAATGTGCTTGTGTTTGCTCTTTGGATTCTCAGAGTGATTTTTAAAACACCTTTTTGATATGCTAAGAGCCTTTAACGAGGACAGAAACCATCAATTCAAAAAAAAAAAAATTAGGCTGCAAAAAGAATAGTTATCTTTTTTGCTATTAGTTGACAGTCCACATATAGAGGTCATACAATGGATTGTCATTTGTCAATAGGCCCCACTAAATAAGACAACCTACTACTGACCTTGAAGAAAACAAACATATATTTGCCTTTAATTTGCCTGGATTATATAAACTTCAAAAGCTAGTTGCCCAGGAGAGAGCAGGGATGTAAGGAGATGTGGGGGTGGAGTCAGATACACCCCGCCCACTGTACTACGTGGAAGGAGTAGAAAGGTCCTGGAGAACTTTGGGGTTTTTTTCCTCTACTTAACCTCAGTTTCCTCATCCATGAAAGGAAAATAACAATACCCATTCTCAGCGTTGGTATGAGAATTTAGTGAGAATTTATACCTAAACTGCCTGAGAAGTACTCAATAAATGATAACTGCCACTTTTATTATTACCAACATCACCATCAGTAATAGGAGAGGATAAATTTCAGTAGTTCAGAGCAGGGTTAAAACCTAGAAAGACCATCAAAAGAAAATCTTTCATCAAGATGTCACTCCCAAACCAGTGAAGTTATAGATTATCTAGAAAATCACCAGAAATACCATAACTAAGTCATTTGGAAGCACCGGACCAGAATCCAGGAAGTCAGTTTACTATTCAAATGGAGTCTAGAGGGTGGAGACCTTCTAGAGATTTGACTTGTATAGCCTGTCCCCCTCCTTCTGATATTTTGAAGGGGCAATTTACCTTGATTAACTCCTACTATAATATTCAAGAGCAGGGAATTCATTTTGGTGATGGGGTAATAAAAATAAAATGGGAGGGGGAAATGTCCCTAAGAGCTCCTTTTGAAGAGAACATTCACTTTGGAAAGAATACTTTGATAAAGGTAGCAGACACTGGTGGTACTCAGCCTAAATCTCTTTTGGATCCCTCTTCCTGTTTCTTTATGCCCTTCTGTGCAATTTCAATGTATACTTGCCTCTCAGGGCCCACAGGGGTACCTTTTCTTTGCTGGATGGACCTTAGTCAACAGAAGTCCCCTTAGCCTACGCATATACAAGTACATGAGTCTATTACCCTTCAAGTTGGCCCTTGGCCAATGATTGATGGTACCAGAACATGGAAGCCCAGCCTTCTTGCCTCACAGTACAAACTATGAGGTATAATTTATACTCCATAAAACCAAGTCAAGTCTAGGACTTAGCCTGTGGTTCCACCTTTGCTTGGCTTCTTCCTTTTGTTTTCTACTCTCCTCACTTTCCTAGTTTCCCCTGGGAACACCTTAAATAAACTACTTACACTAAAATTTTCATCTAGGTGCACCTGAGTGGCTCAGCTGGTTAATTGTCTGACTTTGGCTCAGGTCATGATCTCAGGGTCTTGGGATCAAGCCCCACATTGGGCTCCCTGTTCAGCAGGGAGTCTGCTTCGCCCTTTCACTATCCTTCTATGCTCTCCTCCTCTCTTTCTCTCTCTCAAATAAACAAAATCTTTTAAAAAAATAAAAATTAAATAAAGTTTTCATCTAAGTGTGTGCCTCTGGGAGCCCAACGTGTCAATGAGCCACTTAGGTACTGGCTACAACCCCAACAGCATGCATAGGTAACAAAAGATAATTGCTATCTGCCTTCTAAAAATAGGGGGGTCCTATTAATCAGAAGGCTCTGTGTTTCAGTGGATTTGAAAATATAAATTGAGTAGTAGTTGCTGAGACTGAGCTGGTGATTCATGTTAGAGAGCCACTCCCCACCACCACCACATACACACATATATACAAATCATCTCCTCCGTGAAATGTCAAGTAATGTCTATGTCACGCTCTAAGACGTTCACACACAGGTAGAGTCTTCTGAAGAACTGAACCAAGTGCTGAGTTCTTCACTGGGATGGGTAAAAAACAAAACAGAAATTTTCCTTGTGCACCTACACAGGACCACAGAATTAGGGCACATTTCACTGCAGGTACACATATAAAAAACTTTAAAAAAAGCTTTTAAGTTGTGATCAACAACATGAAATGGAAAACAGTAACTATTAGCCCGACCCTAAACTAGTTGCCTTCTTTCATCAGCCCTTTAGCAATCCACTTTTCCCATTTTAGCTATGCTCCACTCTTCTCCCTTCTGCATTCTCATCTCTCTTACATTCATCTGGCCAATGCAAATAATGTAGATATACTAACATTTGAGAATGCTTAAACCATTTGGGCCAAGTTTCACATTCTGTTATCAAAAGTCTAACATAATTAAAACATTTCCTTCCCTCCTTCCTTCAGTAATCAAACACCATGCTCTAACCTGTCAACTCTTCAGCAGCTCTTTTCCTGTCTTTCCATGTCTCCATCCTTTGGGTGTGCTCCTATCTCCCTATAATTGAAGGCTGATGTCATCTTGAAAGAACATGCACTCTATTTTCAGAGGCTCTGTCATCAATGCAGCTGTCTGGCATCCTGTCATTGCCCATCTCTGTCAGTTAATACAGAAACACAATCCTTCGGTGACATTATGCAAATATGTAACCTTCCCTGGAGACTTTTTGCTTGGATGCCAATATCTAGGTTGCACTGAAATAATACATTGTCCATTTAGACAGCTGTAACCTACTCCAATGTGTGTCAGAAAAACAAAGAAAAATTATCTTGATCTCATCTGCAAAGGGAATCTATAATTTCTAGAGTGGAGTAATAGCCTAGATCAAAAGCCCCACAAGGAAAAATGCCTTTGAAATACCATAATCCAAGGCATCTAAGAGAAGACCTCAATAGAGGTAGAATTTAAAATTAATTGAGCAGGGGTGCCTGGCTGGTTCAGTTGGACGAGCTTGCAACACTTGATCTTGGGTCATAAGTTCAAGCCTCACATTGGGGTAGAGATTACTTAAATCAGTGAAGAAAGAAACTTAAAATTCATTGAGCAAAATTGCCTTTTCTGGTACTCCAATAGGCAATGTAGACTTTACATGATCCCTACCATATCCAAACAGAAGAGAAAGCAAACGAAACCCACTCTTCCCATTTTTAACCAAGTTTCACTCTCCTCTCTTCTCTATTCTCCTCTCCCTTAGGTTTATCAGGCCAATGCAAGTAATTAAGATACACTAACATTTCAAGATATCAAAGCATATAAGCTATTTTCATTCCCTATGATTGCTCCGCATGGCCATTTTGGCCACCAATAGTCCTAGTTTCCCTTCTTATCCCTCCTTCCTTGCACTCAACAAATACTTCTTAACTATTAACTGTTCTCAGACACTTAGTAAGTCCTGAAAAAATACAACATTGAATCACCAAGGATTGGTTCTCAATGACTTTGCATCCTAGTAGAAAAACCAAGATATGAAATCAGTGAGAGATCACACACTGTTTTGATAACCAGAAGTGCTTCAAGAAGGTAGCATTTATAAGCAAAGATAGAGAAGAAGATTATAATAATTTTCTTGTTGCCACTGTAACAAATTACCACAAACTTAGTGGCTTAAACAGCACAAATTTACTGTCATACAGTTCTGGATGTCAGAAGTCTAATGTAAGTCTTAGGGAGCAAAAATAAATGTGTCAGCAGGGCTGATACCTTCTAGAAGCTCCAGAGGAGAATCCAATCTTCACATTGTCCAGCTCTAAAGTCTTTCTAGGCATTCCTTAACTCATAACCACTTCACTCCCATCTCTGCCTCTGTCTTTATATCACCTTCTTCCAATCTGATCTCTCATATCTCTTCCAAGCATCCTTGTGATTACATCAAGACCACCTGGGTAATAAAAAATAGAATTTTATTATTCTATTTTAAATAATAATAAAATTTAAATAATAATAAATAATATTATTTAAATATAACATTATTTAAATATAATAAATAATAAATAAAATTTTAAATAATAATAAAATTATTATCCCCTTCTCAAGATCCCTAACTAAATCATAGCTACAAGCCCCCCTTTTGCTATGTAAGGTAATATAGTCACAGATTCCAGGAATTAGGGCATGTCCACACCCAAGAGAGGACATTATTCAGCCAACCCCAAAGGTGTTGTAGGTCATGAAAGTTTACTAATTAAAGGCATGGAAGCAGGTGGAGATAGCACCACGTGAGGAATGGCAAGGTGAAGGGTTTATGCAATGAGGATAGGGAATCTTCATGCATGTGGTAGGACAAAATACTACTAAAATAGTACTAAATACTACTAAATGCTACTAAAATGCTACTAAAGAGACTGTAAACTTTATTTAAAGACAACTAGAAGCACTCAAAAGTGTGGAGAGTAATGTTTTTAAATATTAATATGGAAGGAGTGTACAGAATTATTTGGAATATAAGTCTCAAATATAAATCCTACAGGAAAAAAGCAGGTACTTTATTTTTTTTTTTAAAGATTTTAATTTTTTATTTGACAGAGAGAGATTACAAGTAGGCAGAGAGGCAGGCAGAGAGAGAGAGGAGGAAGCAGGCTCCCTGTGGAGCAGAGAGCCTGATGCGGGACTCGATCCCAGGACCCTGAGATCATGACCTGAGCCGAAGGCAGTGGCTTAACCCACTGAGCCACCCAGGCGCCCCCCAAAAGCAGGTACTTTAATGAGTGAGATGCTCTTAGTATAAAAGAACATGGTCCTGGGAAAACAAAGGAGGACCGGAGGACATAGGCCCCATACTAAAAAGGCCAGCACTGGGCAGTCCAGCCAATTGCTGCCCCAGAGAATGTAGGCCCATCAGCATCTTCAAAAGAAGTGAGAAATCAGAATTATATATATTAGCTCCCAATGTTTCAATATTAACAGCTATTCAAAAAATGTTTAAACATTCTAAGAAATATAAAAGATAAAGCATATCTGTGAACTCCACACATCCCACAGCTTGCTGTTTGCAGCCTCTGGTTTAGGGGAAGGCAAAACCAGCCAGGCAACCTTACTTAGTGCTCAAAGCCAACCTCTGCTTTCTCCATGGCATCCTGACTACATTGTGCTTTGTTTCATTTTGCTTTCTTTTTTATAATTTTATTTATAACAATATGTATGTTATTTAGTTATAAAGTAATTCAGCTTGATTACATTTTTAATGCATGGTTTTGAGTTAAAATGTATAGAATTCTCTATCCCCTATATATTGATAAATATATGAATTATTTTTATTAGCAAGTATATCATCTTTTACATCCTGCAATATATATTTCCTACAAGTGCTCATAGTATATTAAAGCCCACTATAGTTTTAAGAAGCTTACATGTATTTAGAGGGAAATACTGTAAATTGTAACTGCTGAACAATTTTCAAACTCACAGATACATGTAATACCATGAATACTTACTATTTCACAAGGTAAAATGTAATCCATTTAACTACTACTTTACAAAAAAGCTACCCTAGCAGGGTCTAGTGAGTTACATTCTTAGGGAACTTGACCAGTATGAGATAGTTTTCTACTGAAATACTGATGCTTCAAGTGTCTCATAAAATATAGTGTATACATATGTGTGTGTGTGTGTAAGGTTTTTATAGTGTAAAAAATTATATCTATATTCCCAGATATATTTTATCCTACTGGCCTGGAGTAGTGGTTCTTAATATTTTTTTCAGCCTGGACACCTATGATGGAGATGTTCACATGTTTACATTTCCATGGCTATGCAGATTTTGCTGAAACAAACTAAAAAACAACTTGGCCCTGAAACGTTTTTAAACAATCCCATGGATGTAATACAGAATTTAGATTTACTTCCTATTTACACTTTCCTTATTCTCACTTTCTTCCTTATTATAAATTTACTCATTTGGTAATTTTTTAAATAATTAAAATTATAACACACATATTTAAGTGATTCGTAATCTCTCATGTATGACCAGCACATTAACAGCACTGTATTCCAGGATCAAGGCTGGGAATATGTGTGATTTCCACTCAGATGATGAATTACAATTCAACCCTTTCTCTCTCATACCAGAAAGCAGGTGAGAGAGATAGGTTTGGGTCCACCTGAATTTTTAAAAGAAGGTAACTCATTTATAAACTTTGGTACTCTTGTTAGTAACAAATGACCTATACTGAGGTTCACCACCCATTTTATCACAGCCATATAAATGTGGCTTGACATCATTTTGAGAACTGCTAGCCTGTTAAATGTAAACTAATGTGTGTTTGCAAAGAAAAAATTCAATTTCATATGTTTGTGCTTTAAGTGGGGGAATAAAAAAATGTGTCTAGCATAGTAATTCTGGATCATCATAGAACATGCATTTGGAGACAGGGTCAGTGGATATTCGTAATTTTTACTATTTTCTCTCTATTAAAGTCACTGTATTCATTCTACCTATCGACCAGAGTTTAATGAAAATATGAAGTGTTATTATAGAAGAAACTACATAAGAAAATTCATTCACCATGCTGAGCCTATGCAGATTTTTAAAATCTCATTATGACCTTAATATGCAATTTCTAATGTTCTTCGTGCCTGGTGATACACAATGGTGTGGGGCAGGAGGGGCAGGGGTGACAGGGAAAAAGTAGCTGAAAGGATTTAGCAGTTTTGAGTTGATAGCAAAGCTCAATATGAGCCAATAGTGGCAGGAGGCAACCGAAAAATCTCACACATTCTTTATTAGAAATGTAATGTTCACAGTGAGGTCTCTTCGGTGACTCTCAGACTATACCTGGATTAATATGTATTGTTTGGGACTCACTTTCTTGAGTGGGATATGGATAAAGAGAAAAAAAATCAGAGTGGGAGGGGTGTTGTTAGAAGACTTGAAATCCTATTGTAAAAACATTGTTTGAGGGCTTTATGCTAGGTGACATAAGCCCTACACAAAAGACAAGTATCATATGACTCCATTTATATGAGGTGCTTAGAGTACTCAAATTCATTGAGACAGAAAGCAGAAAAGTTGCCAGGGACTTGAAGGAAGGGCCAATAAGGAGTTATTGACTAGGCAAAGAATTTCGGTTTTGTAAGATGAAGAGTTCTGGAGATTGGATGTATAATAATGTGACCGTATTTAACACTACTGAACTGTTCACTTAAAAATGGTTAAGAGAGTAAATTTTATGTTATGTGTATATTACCATAAATTAAAAACTCAAAAAGAAATCTGAAAGAAGCAAAAAAGAAAAACTTATGAGGCAAGAGATTAAAAAACAAAGAAGGTAAATCTGTTAAAGAAGGGTCATTATTTGGGAAAAAAATAAACTTATTCTTAAGAATTTAAGAAAAAGTCAATACCAGCTAGTATTAGTTATTGGTACAGATTTTAGCTCAACATAAATACGAATAATTCAACAGTCAGAATTTAAGATATAAAGATAAAATGAACTATTGGGGCACCTGAGTGACTCCGTGGGTTAAAGCCTCTGCCTTTAGCTCAGGTCATGATCCCAGGGTTCTGGGATCAAGCCCCACATTGGGCTCTCTGCTCAGCAGGGAGCCTGCTTCCCTTCCTCTCTCTCTCTGCCTGCCTCTCTGCCTACATGTGATCTCTGTCTGTCAAATAAATAAATAAAATATTTTTTTAAAAAAAGATTTTTAAAAAAAGATAAAATGAACTATTAATATTTGTGGTCCATGATATTAGTTACCCTGAAATAATTCATGCTTCAGGAACCAGTCAGTAGCAAGGAACCATTTCGTAGCAGTGATGTAGTATGAAAGAAAGAACATTAGAGAAAGAGTCAGAAGATATATATGCATGTAAGCCCACTTTATACCATAATGTAGCTTAATGTCCTTATTTGTAAATCAATGACCTGGAAAGGATTTCCAAGTTAAATAACATTAACTCCACTCTACCAGATTTCTATTCAAATAATCAGCTGGGGAAAAAATTATGTAGCAATGTTAGAAACTAGAAAATTTGGAGCAGATACAATACACATTGGTCAGAGCAAAGGAAGACACCAAGATGCTACCCACAACTCTTACTGATGAGAGAGAATCTCAAAGAGTAGAAAGGCTCTTGGAGCATCACATTATCAACTAATTATTCATATAACAGAGTCAAACCTGAATTTATGGCTGAGTCTCAGAAGAGATGGAAAACATCACTTGGAATCACTACAGAACAACAATAGATTAGAGAGGCAAGATTGTAGTTTGACAGAAAATATGATTTGTCTCCTCATTTTATTGAAACTTACTCAAAAGACAATGAGGATAAAATACCTATAAGATTAAATACAGGTCTTTAGCAGCTGAGCTATTTCAACATATTTGTAGAAGATAAAAAACACAGATGGAGGAATGTTGACAAATGAGACAGAATTGTAGAAGTGGTAACCTAGAGTTTAAACAAAATGGGATTCAGGGCCACGGAGAACTAATCAAGCCTCTAGACTTAAGAAAAAGAGCAGGTAAAACAAAGGACAGGAGGGAAAGGGGAGAAGGGCAGAAAACAGGGTAACTGATTTTAAGTCTATGTACATTACAGGAAAGTTTATTCCTTTCCCACTCAACCCTCATAGCTCCGTACTTGCATTGGTGATCTTGGAATAACTAGGATAGCTAGTGAGTGTGTTAATATCTTTGAGTGTATCCCTCCTGATTCTGACACCATGGGTGCGTCTTCAATCTAGTATATTTTTTCACTCTGTAGAAAAAAAAAATAAAAATTAAGAGACTGGTGTTACTAACCTTGCCTGTTCCCATAGAGCTCTCTCCCATCAGTCCTTCTTTCTAGAATTTGACTGAATATCCAAGGTCAACATCCAGAAGCTGAGAAAAATCTGTAATATTAAAGATAAAAACCAAGATAAAAGACCCCAGATAAAAGGGAATTTATTTTTGTATCTTCAAAGATATTGAAGGGGATACTACATGCAGAGAACAAGAATAAAATTGGAATGATGATTTTTCAGAATCTTATCATTTTAGTAATAAAACTGCAAAGAAATTTTCTTCACTACAATTCTAAAGTCGGGAATATCCTCTAGGGTTCCAAATTTACATAAGTTTTCCTCAACACTGTTTTAAATATCCTACAGCTTCTAGAAAATATTTCTAGATCTAGATAACCTATAGCCATGTTAATTCCAAACAAATCTAATATACCCCTTGAGAAGACAACAAGGGGACAAAAAAGAACATAAACTGGTAATATTTAAAAAACAAGAGCACTCAAAAATTAAAATGTTTTTGAAATAACATTTTAATTTTTTTTTTGAATTTATTTATTTATTGGAGAGAGAGAAAGCACAGAGGGAGAATGAGAGGGAGAAGCAGGCTCTCCACTAAGCCAGGATCTCAATCCAGGACTCAACCCAAGACCCTGAGACCATGATCTGAGCCAAAGGGAGATGTTTAATTAACTGAACCACCCATGTGCCCCTGAAATAAGTTTTTTAATATATAAGTTGGAAATAAGGTAAAGGAATCTCCAGAAGGCAGACTACTAGACAAAGGTACGAATTTTTTCAGAAAACAAGAAGGAAGAACCCAGAAGTACAAATTATTTAGACTGATAGGCATATTAAGAAAAGGGAAAGTAAGAATTTAGAAAATGTATCTATTCTGGGGCGCCTGGGTGGCTCAGTGGGTTAAAGCCTCTGCCTTCAGCTCGGGTCATGATTTCAGGGTCCTGGGATGGAACCCCACATCGGGCTCTCTGCTCTGCAGAGGGCCTGCTTCCTCCTCTCTCTCTCTCTCTGCCTCTCTGCCTACTTGTGATTTCTGTCTGTCAAATGAATAAATAAAATCTTTAAAAAAAAAAGAAAATGTATTTATTCTGGATGCTACTTTAAAAATACTTATCTATGCAAACTTATACCCAAGGATTCTGATTCAGGATATCAAGGGTCTTACCCTGGCAACTGTAATTTTACAAGTGCCTCAGATTATTTCTATTTTAGTGAAACTGCTGAGGAAAGCTATTATTATTTGGAATTATCTTCCGTTGGAAGGTTGGCTTGAAGTAAATGTAGAGAAGAAAAGGAAATTGACAAAGCAGGAGAGCTAATGAGTACTCTTACCAAAAGCATTTCCCCCATCTCCCATTCTTTAAAGATATAAAGCTCTATCCATGGAGAAACATAAAGGTTTATATTTCACCTCAAGGTTGAACAGAAGGTCCAATGCAGAATTTATGCTTTGATGTTCTGACAAAGGTCTCTTTGCAAAAGAACAAGACTTGAGAAACACTTATTAGAGAAGATGTAGAGTTACAAGAAAAGTTACAAGATAATAATGAGAAGATCAAAATACTGTGAAGATACTGGCTAGGGGGAAAACTGGAGGAAGTGGGCCCTCCTAGAACTATACAATGATGCATCCCTTCTGTTAAAGGTAACCCAAAGCTTCTGTAGGACCATTGTTAGCCCTGTCCTTGATTAAAAAAAAAAAAAAAAAGAGGAATCAGGTCCTATGAAATTTATGAAACTCTTTTCAAGACAAAAAAAAAAAAATCTAGCTTCTTCCATTATGATACACTGCCACGTGGAGGAAATGCATACACACACACACACACACACACACACACAGAACCACACATATATTTGTGTGTGTATTTATATATATATACATATATATGAGTTTCTTCAAGAAAAGCTATCAATGCAATAGTGGAAAAAATGGAGAAACTGTAGGAAGTCACTGGCTACCATGTAGAAATTCTTTTAGAAATATTAGAAGGCTAGGGGCCCTGGGTGGTTCAATTGTTGGCTGTCTGCCTTCAGCTTGGGTCATGACACCAGGATCCTGGGATTGAGCCCCACATCAGGCTACCTGCTCAGTGGGAAGCCTGCTTCTCCCTCTCCCACTCCCCTTGCTTTTGTTCCCATTCTCACTGCCTCTCTCTCTCTCTCTGTCAAATAAATAAATAAAATCTTTAAAAATATATTAGAAGGCTGAGTTCCAGCTTATACTTTTGTTGGAAAAAAATATATATATTTCAACCAATAGTGGCAGACAAATAATAGTAGTAACAAAAATAATAGTTAATGATGCTGAACACTTTGTGCTAACCACTCCAAGCCCTCTACATGTGTCTACTTATTCAAGCTCACAGTAATTTAGTGAGGTAGGTTTTAAGAGGTGACGTGACTTCCTCCTGCTCTTACAATTTGAGTCAGATGCAGAGCAAGAATTTGAAGCTAACAGTTTAACTTTGAAATCCATCTCCTTCACCACTAAACTCCTGTCTTAAGCTGACAATAGCAATGGAGAAAATGCCATAAAAACATCACAATGGGGCACCTGGGTGGCTTAGTAGGTTAATCTGCTGCCTTCAGCTCAGGACATGATCTCGGGGTCCTGGGATTGAGTTTCGTGTTGGGCTCTTTGCTCATCAGGGAGCCTGCTTCCTCCTCTCTCTCCGTTTGCCTCTCTGTCTACTTGTGATCTCTCCCTCTGTCAAATAAATAAATAAAATCTTTAAAAAAAATTACAATGAGATGATGGGGGAGATTAACAGCTGTGGCAAAAGAATAAAAATAGAAGAATGAAAAGGATGAGTGGTAAGAACAATCATCTTAACTTCAAGTATACTGGAACAAAACATGATAAAAATGAAGATAGAATTGTACAGCAAAATTATGCATATTACCTTAGGTATCTCCAAGATGTGGAGGCATGGAAATTGTAGCTAAAATGTTAATAATGCAATAATCAGATTAAATAGAGAAAAGAGCTATATGTAAAGAAGATATCAAACACTTTAAAAATCAACACATTTGAAGGTGAGATCATTTGATGGAGAATATTTTGGTAAGAATTAAGGGGAAAATAAACAAGTGGGAGTTTTAAGATAGTAGAGAGCAGTTTGTACAGCTTGGGTGTGGCTGATATAATGCTAATGCTTAATGTAAAACTCCTGTAGTCAGGATAGCCCTTTCCTTATTTGTAGTTGCAGTGGAAAGGATATGGCCTCAGACATGGCACAGAAGTGTTCAAATCCCAGATGTATCATTTGTTATTGAAATTTTATTTAAAATTACATAATTTTTCTAAATTTCATATGTAAAATGGAACAATTTTCCTTACCACATGGTTTTGCAATGATTTAAAATGACATGTACAAAACATAAAAAGTCCATTAAATTTCAGATCTTTTCTACTGAAACTCTTATTATGCTGAAAATAGAAGATATAATAAATATTTGACTTTCTTTGTTGTCCTCATCGCTCTCTCAAGAGGGAGAAAAAAAAAAAGTATATGTTTCACTGATTGCTGAACAGTCAGGAAAACAGGGGTCAAATTAGAAGAGATATAGACTATTGTAGGTGGTGAAAACGGGATCAAATCTTGGGAAGTTCAATCCATGCCATCTTGGAATATATAATAATAAAGGAACATAGGTATAGGATGAATACAAACAATGACATATTCTATTAGTTGCAAGTAATGTTTGTAGAGTAGGATCTGCTCCACACTATAAATTATAAAAATTCACATTCTGCATCTACTTTTCCCCTTTTTATCTCATAATCCAACATCAAGAATAGATATTCTCCTAAATAACCAAGGATTGATAAAGAAATCACATGAGAAATTGGAAAATATTTTATATTAATAAAAATGGAAATACAATGTACCAAAATTTATGTGATAAAACAAATAAGTTCTTTGAAGGAAATTTATAGCTCTACATTTCTATATTTAAAAAAATTTTGAATCAACAACTTACCCTTGCACATGAAGAAACTAGAAGAAGAAATGCAAACAAAAAGAAATAATATATATTGGAATAGTTATTAGTGAGACAATAGAAAAATAAAACAGTAAATCAATAAACTCAAAAGTTGGTTCTTTGAAAAGATCAACAAAATTGGCAAAACTTTTCTTAGACTGGCCAATAATAAAAGAGAGAAGACTAAAATTATTGACATCAGAAATGAAAGAGGGAACATTATTTTTGAGTTTACATAAATAAAAAAGATTTTAAGAGAATACTAAGAAGAACTGTGTGCCAAGAAAAATTGATTACCTAAATAAAACAAATTCTTAGAAAAATATAAACTGACACTAATTCATGAAAAAATTTTTCAAAAATCTGAACAGACCCATAATGAGAAAAAGAAATTAAATTTGTAACCAAAAACAAAGAATAAGCCCAGGCACAGATGGCTTCATTGGTGAATTCTACCTAACATTTAGAGAAAAATTAATACCAATCTTTTACTGATGCTTCCAAAAAATGTAGAAGGAGGAAATTTTTTCCAAAATTGCTTCTATAAAGCCAGGATTACCCTGACACCAAAACCAGACAAAGACATCACCAAAAAAGAAAACTGCAAGCCAATATCTTCTATGAATATAGTCACAAAATCCATCAACACAATATTAGCAAAAGGAATCCAGCAAGATATAAAAAGGATTATTTACTATGACTAAGTGGAATTTATTCTAGGAATGAAAGGGTCTTGAAATATACTAAAATGTATCAATGTAATATATAATATTAATAGAATAAGAATAAACACTATATGATCAACTCACTAGATGGAAAAAAAATGACAGAAATCAAAATCTTTTCATTACAAAAACACCTGGAAAACTAGGAATAGATGGAAATTTCTTCAACTTGATAAAGAGCAGCTATTAAATACCTGTGAATAAGATCATACTTAATGGTGAAAGACTGGTTTCCCTTTATGATCAAGGTAAGTATGTCCACTCTAGCCACTTCAATTCAACACTGTAATAGCATTTCTACCTAGGGC
The DNA here is from genome assembly GCF_964662115.1 of Mustela nivalis. NCBI lineage: Eukaryota > Metazoa > Chordata > Mammalia > Carnivora > Mustelidae > Mustela > Mustela nivalis. The sequence goes on along the minus strand of NC_139030.1, from coordinate 89,399,645 downwards.
AATCAGGCAGTCAATCAATTAATCAGTCATTATAAAAATGAAAAGCATCCAGATGGAAAGGAATAAGTAAAACGTTCTCTATTCACATATAAAACTATCTTGAGTATAGACAATTATAACAAAGCCACAGATAAACTATTAAAGCTAAAAAATGAGTTTAAAAAGGTTGCAGGATACAAAAGCAGTATATAGAAGTCAGTTGTATTTCTATACCTTAACAGTAAAAAAATGAGGAAAGGAAGTTAAGAATTACATTTTCCATAACATTAAAAGAAAAAGAACTACTTAAATATAAATTTAGCAGGGAGGAGCAAGATGACAGAGGAGTAGGAGACCTAAATATCATCGGGTCCCAGGAGTTCAACTAGATAGTTATCAAAGAATTCTGAACACCTACAAACTCAACAGGAGATTAAAGAGAAAAACAGTATTTCTAGGAACAGAAATTGAGCACTTTTTGGAAGGTAGGATTTGTGGAGAAGTGAATCTGAGGTGATATCCAGGAAGACAGACCTTGTGGGAAGGGCTGCCTCCTGGCAAGCAATAGAGCAGTGGAGCACAAAATTGGAATTCTTACAAGTCTGCTCCACTGAGGGACATCATACCAGAGGCTAAGCAGGGGATAGAGCCCTTGCAGGGACAGTGTGGTCTCAAGACCCACAAGGGTCACAAAAAGACCAGGGGTGTCTGAGTGTGGCAGAGCTCCTAGGTATCAGAGCAGGAAAGCAGCTGCAGAGACGGAACTGAGAAGTGGGATTTCAGCTCTGGATTACTTTAAACCGTGATCCAAGGTACAGTCAGATGATTGCTCTTCGAGCAGGGACCCCACAAGTGGCAGATCCAGGGAGAACCCACTCTTTACTCCTCTGAGGGGAGCAGTGTGGGAGTATACTGCAGGAATCTGCTGGGTTTGGACACTCCAAATGGGGCCGTGGGCCAGAAACAGAAACTCCCGGTCACAGACCAGGTTAGCATGGAATGTGGCTGGAAACTGGGAGGTGGGAGTGATTGAGAGCTTTACCCTCCCAAGGGAGGGACCCCAAGTGCTCAGCTCCTATAGGGCCAGAGATTGGGAAGCCACCATTTTCATACTAGTCCTCCAAAGTGTATGGAAAGCCTGCAGTGAACAAAAACTCCCAAAAGTGAACCTAAGCAGATTACTTGGCCTGGTCCCTGGCAAGGGCAGTGCAATTCTACCACAGGCAAATACATTTGAGAATTACTGCAAGAGGCCCTCTCCCAGAAGATTAGTATGAACAAGTTCAAGAATCAATGAGAACTGTGGAACTCCAGAGCTAGGAGAATGCAACACATAGAATTCATGGCTTTTTTCCCATGATACTTTAATCTTTCAAAGTTAAATTTTTTGGATTTTATTTTTTTCTTATTCTATTTTTTTTAGTTTTCCTCTTTCCTATTTTAACCTTTTTTAACTATTTTAATTTATCAATACCCTTTTAAAACTCTTTTTACATTTTCATTGTTATAGTCTTATTCTTTTTTTTTTTTAATATAATTTTTTATTTTTTATAAACATGTATTTTTATCCCCAGGAGTACAGGTCTGTGAATCAGCACTCACCAAAGCACATACCCTCCCCAATGTCCATATAGTCTTATTCTATCACTTCATTGTATTTAAGATTATTTTTGTTATAGATATAAGTGTTTTTTTCTTTAAAATTTTGGGATACAGTTTCTTCAACAGATAAAAATATATCTTAAATCTAGCACATGGCTTTGTTCTAGTCCCCAGCCTGATCATATTCTCTCCTTTTTTTTTCTTTTTTTCAACCAACTTCTTATCATATCAATTACTTTTTTTAAGAATCTTTTAAATTTTCATCCTTATAATCATAGTCCATCCCTTCATTGTGTTTACCCTTATTTTTGTATATATACTAGTTTTTATTTCTTTATATATGGCTCTGTTCTATTCACCAGATCATTATATATATATATATATGTATATATTTTTTTTTTCCTTCCATCTTTCTTCCTCCCTCCCCCTCCCTGGTTTTGGGTGTTTTGGGTGTCTTCCGATTTGGTTATATTTTTCTGGGGTTGCCACTACCTTTTAGTATTTCCTTCTCTCATTCATCTACTCCTACCTGGATAAAATGACAAGGTGTAAAAGCTCACCAAAAAAAAAAAAAAAAAAAAAAAAAAAAAAAAAAAAAGAGGCAGTACCAATGGCTAGGGACCTAATCAATACAGACATTGGTAATATGTCAGATCTAGAGTTCAGAATGTGGTAGCTGGACTCGAAAAAAGCATGGAAGATATTAGAGAATCCCTTTCTGGAGAAATAAAATCACTTTCTGGACAAATGAAAGAACTAAAATCTAACCAAGTTGAAATTTAAAAAAAGCTATTAATGAGGTACAATAAAAAATGGAGGCTCTTACTGCTAGGATAAATGAGGCAGAAGAGAGAATTAGTGATATAGAAGACCAAATGACAGAGAATAAAGAAGCTGAGGAAAAGAGAGACAAACAACTACTGGACCACAAGGGGAGAATTTGAGAGATAAGTGATACCATAAAATAAAAAAATATTAGAATAATTGGGATCCCAGAAAAAGAAGAAAGAGGGAGGGGGCAGAAGGTATACTGGAGCAAATGATAGCAGGAAACGTCCTTAATTTGGCAAAGGGAAAAAGCATCAAAATGCAGGAGGCACAGAAAACCCCCCTCAAAAACAATAAAAATAGGTCCACACCATGTCATGTAACAGTAAAACTTACAAGTCTCACTGACAAAGAGAAAATCCTGAAAGCAGCTCAGAACAATAGGTCTGTAACACACAACAGTAGAAATTTAGATTGGCAACAGACCTTTCTACAGAGACATGGCAGAGCAGAAAGGGCTGGCATGATATATTCAGAGCACTAAATGAGAAAAACATGCAGCCAAAAATACTATATCCAGCTAGGCTGTCACTGAAAAATGGAAGGAGAAATAGAAAGCTCCCAGAACAAACAAAAATTAAAGGAATTTGCAAACACCAAACCAGCCCTACAGGAAATACTGAAAGGGGTCCTCTAAGCAAAGAGAGAGCCTAAAAGAAACAGACCAGAAAGGAACAGAGACAATATACAGTTAACAGTCACCTTACAGTCAATACAATGGCACTAAATTCATCTCTTTCAATAGTTAACCTGAATGTAACTGGGCTAAGTGCCCCAATCAGAAGAAACCAGGTATCAGAATGGATTTAAGAGAAAACAAAACCCATTAATATACTGTCTGCCAGAGAGTCACTTTAGACCCAAAGACACCTCCAGATTTAAAGTGAGGAGGTGGAAAACAATTTACTGTGCTAATGGACATCAAAAGAAAGCTGGGGTGGCAATTCTTATATCAGATAAATTAGATTTTTAAGCCAAAAACTCTACTAAGAGATGAGGAAGGACACTGTATCATACTTAACGGGCCTGTCCAACAAGAAGACCTAACAATTTTAAATATCTATGCCCCAATATGAGAGCAGCCAATTACATAAACCAATTAATAACAATATCAAAGAAACACATCAACAATAATACAATAATAGTAGGGGACTTTAACACCGCCCTCACTGAAAAGGACAGGTCATCCAAGCAAAAGATTAACAAGGAAATAAAGGCCTTAAATGACACACTGGATCAGATGGATATAACATCACATATATTCAGAACATTCCATCCCAAAGCAACAGAATACACATTCTTCTCTAGTGCACATGGAATAGATCATATCCTGGGTCACAAATCAGGTCTCAACCAGTACCAAAAGATTGGGATCATTCCCTGCGTATTTTCAGACACATGCTGCACATGTCTGCATATTTTCAGACACAATGCTCTGAAACTAGAACTCAGTCACAAGAGGAAAGCTGGAAAGAACCCAAATACATGGAGGCTAAAGAGCATCCTATTAGAGAATGAATGGGTCAACCAGGAAGTTAAAGAAGAATTCAAAGAAATTCATGGAAACAAATGATAATGAAAACACAACAATTCAAAATCTTTGGGACACAGCAAAGGCAGTCCTGAGAGGAAAATATATAGCAGTACAAGCCTTTCTCAAGAAATAACAAAGGTCTCAAATACACAACCTAAACCTACACCTAAAGGAGCTAGAAAAAGAAAAACAAAGAAAGCCTAAACCCAGCAGAATAAGAGAAATAATAAATAATAAATAGCAGAGCAGAAATCAGTGAAATAGAAACCAAAAGTATAGCAGAACAAATCAATGAAACTAGGAGCTGGTTCTTTGAAAGAATTAACAAGATTGATAAACCCCTGGCCAGAACGATCAAAAAGAAAAGAGAAAGGACCCAAATTAATAAAATCATGAATGAAAGAGGAGAGATCACAACCGACACCAAAGAAATACAAAACAATTACAAGAACATATTATGAGCAATATATGCCAGCAAATTTGACAATCTGGAAGAAATGGATGCATTCCTAGAGACATATAAACTACGACAACTGAACCAGGAAGAAATAGAAAACCTGAAGAGACCCATAGCCAGTAAGGAGATTGAAGCAGTCATCAAAAATCTCCCAAAAAACAAGAGCCCAGGGCCAGATGGCTTCCCAGGAGAATTCTACCAAACATTAAAAGAAGAATTAACTCCTATTCTCCTGAAACTGTTATAAAAAATAGAAATGGAAGGAAAACTTCCTAATTCGTTTTATGAGGCCAGCATTACCTTGATCCCAAAACCAGACAAAGACCCCATCAAAAAGGAGAATTACAGACCAGTATCTTTGATGAACACAGATGCAAAAATTCTACGAGAATACTAGTCAATAGGATCCAAAAGTATATTAAAAGTATATTCACCAGGACCAAGTGGGATTTATTCCAGGGCTGCAAGGTTGGTTCAACATCTGCAAACCAATCAATGTGATATAATACATTAACAAAAGAAAGAACAAAAAACATATGATCTTCTCAAAGATGCTGAAAAAGCATTTGACAAAGTACAGCATCTTTTCTTGATCAAAACTCTTCAAAGTGTAGGGATAGATGGTACATACCTCTATATCATCAAAGCCATTTATGAAAAACCCACAGTGAATATTATTCTTAGTGGAAAAAAAAAAACTGAGAGCTTTTCTGCTAAGGTCAGGAACATGGCAGGGATGTCCATTATCACCACTGCTATTCAACATAGTACTAGAAGTATTAGCCTCAACAATCAGATAACAACAAAAAATCAAAGGCATCCAAATTAGCAAAGAAGAGGTCAAACTATCACTCTTTGCAGATAATATGATACTGTATGTGGAAAAAACAAAAGATTCTACGCCAAATCTGCTATAGCTTGTACAGGAATTCAGTAAAGTGTCAAGATATAAAATCAATCCACAGAAATCAGTTGCATTTCTCTACACCAACAAGACAGAAGAAAGATAAATTAAGGAGTCAATCCCATTTACAGTTGTACCCAAAACCATAAGATACTCAGGAATAAACCTAACCAAAGAAGCAGAGAATTTGTACTCAGAAAACTATAAAGTATGCATGAAAGAAATTGAGGAAGACACAAAGAAATGGAAAAATGTTCCATGCTCATGGATTGGAAGAACAAATATTATGAAAATGTCTATGCTACCTAAAGCAATCTACATGTTTAACATGTTCAATGCAATTCCTATCACAATACCATCTTTTTTTCCCAAAGAAATGCAACAAATAATCCTAAAATTTATATGGAACCAGAAAAGACCTCGAATAGCCAGAGGAATGTTGAAAAGGAAAGTCAAAGTTGGTGGCATCACAATTGCAGACTTCAAGCTCTATTACAAAGCTGTCATCATCAAGACAGTATGGTACTGGCACAAAAACAGACACATAGATCAATGGAATAGAATAGAGAGTCCAGAAATAGACTCTCAAATCTATGGTCAACTAATCTTCAACAAAGCAGGAAAGAATGTCCAAAGGAAAAAAGACACTCTCTTCAATAAATGGTGTTGGGAAAATTGGACAACCATATGCAGAAACATGAAACTAGACCATTTCCTTATACCACACACAAAAATAGACTCAAAATGGATGAAGGACCTCAGTGCGAGAAAGGAATCCATCAAAAATCCTTGAGGAGAACACAGGCAGCAACCTCTTCGACCTCAGCCGCAGCAACATCTTCCTAGGAACATCGCCAAAGGCAAGGGAAGCAAGGGCAAAAATGAACTATTAGGATTTTATCAAGATGAAAAGCTTTTGCACAGCAAAGGAAACAGTAAACAAAACCAAAAGACAACTGACAGAATGGGAGAAGATATTTGCAAACGACATGTCAGATAAAGGGCTAGTATCCAAAATCTATAAAGAACTTACCAACTCAACACCTAAAGAACAAATAATCCAATCAATGGGCAGAGGACATGAATAGACATTTCTGCCAAGAAGACATCCAGGTGATGTGGATTTTCATGTGTCTGAAAATGTCCTCCACGTCAGGCTCCAGCATCAGGGAAATACAAATCAATACCACAATGAGATACCACTTCACACCAGTCAGAATGGCTAAAATTAACAAGTCAGGGAATGACAGATGCTGGCAATGATGCAGAGAAAGGGGAACCCCCCTACACTGTTGGTGGGAATGTAAGCTGGTGCAACCACTCAGCATGGGGGTTCCTCAAAAAGTTGAAAATAGAGCTATCCTATGACCCATCAATTGCACTACTGGGTATTTACCCTAAAGATACAAATGTAGTGATCCAAAGGGGCATGTGTAACCACCCAAATGTTTATAGCAGCAATGTCCACAATAGCCAAACTATGGAAAGAACCTAGATGTCCATCAACAGATGAATGGATAAAGAAGTGGTGTGTATATATATACAATGGAATACTATGCAACCATCAAAAGAAATGAAATCTTGCCTTTTGCGATGACATGGATGGAACTAGAAGGTATTATGCTCAGTGAAATAAGTCAATTGGAGAAAGACTATTATATGACCTTCCTGATATGAGGAAGTTGAGAGGCACATTTGGGGGGTTGGGAGGTAGGAAAGGAACAAATGAAACAAGATAGGATTGGGAGAGAAACAAAATATAAGAGACTCTTAATCTCACAAAACAAACTGAGGGTTGTCAGGGGGAAGTGGTAGGGAGAGGGTGGTGGGGTTATGGACATTGGGGAGGGTATGTGCTATGGTGAGTGCTATGAAGGGTAAACCTGACAATTCACAGACCTGTGAATTAATATATGTTAATAAAAAATATGTTAATAAAAATATTAACTAATATTTTATATGTTAATAAAAAATAATAATATTTTTATTATATGATAAATATATGTTAATAAAAAAAATCCTGAGGTTGGCAGTTCTGAGCAGGTATAGGCTCTCCACAATGTCATCTGGGATCCACAATCATTTTGGCTTCCTAGTCCCTGATATCTGGGTGTCTTCCTTGTGTAGCAAACCTAACCACTTAGAACAGTAAGATGAAAGAAGACAAGAAGGCTCTTGTAAAGCACATACTTCTTGTGATTGACCATTAGTATTTAATCACACAGCTAACTGCAATGGACACCTGGAAATGCAGTCTTTTAGTTAGGCTAAAAGATTATAAATCTATACTAAGGAAGGAGAAGAGAATGAATTATAATAGGCAACAACTAAAATTCTCTGCTATGAAGAGCAGGTGTAACAATAATCAAAATTTCTGTCAGCCCACCAAGTCTAACCAAACAATGAGCATAAACAATTTAAGTTTTGGGGGTGCCTGGGTGGCTCAGTCAGTTAGGTATCCGCTCGACATCTGCCTTCAGCTGGAGTCATAATCCCTGGACCCCACATCCAGCTCTCTGCTCAGCAGGAACCCTGCTTCTCTTTCTCCTTCTCTCCTTCTCTCAAGCTCCACACCCAGCTCTCTGCTCAGCAGGAAGCCTGCTTCTCCTTCTCCTTCTGCCTGCCACTCCCCCTTGCTGGTGCCCAATCTCTCTCTGTGTCAAATAAATAAATAAAACCTTTAAAAAAATATATAAGTTTTTTCTTCTGTTTTAATGTACTGATGGTAAGTACTCTGCAGCATTTACACATATTTTTCCAAAGCTATGTGCCACATCAAAAAGTTACAATGTTTATTTGTTTGTTTAGAGAGTACAAGTGGGTGGGAAAGAGAATCTCTAGCAGACTCCATGCTGAGTGTGGATTCTGGCAGCAGGGCTCAGTCTCATGACCCCGAGATCATGACGTGTACCAAAATCAAGAGTCAGATGCTTAACCGACTGAACGACTCATGTGGCCCCCCAAAATCATAATGTTCTATGTATATGAACCCTGTTTTAAATCAATAAGCAATGAACAAGGATGTTTTGAAAAAGCAAGTAATCTAAGTAATGGCAGAATCTGAAATAATGTTTAGGATGCCATGACAATTTCTCACCAAACATGGAGAATTGTCTCCCCAGCATGGATTAAAGATGGCTATAAATTCTTCAATCCTTCATTCCATTGAGATGTGGGCTTTATTTCCCTTCCCCTGGATCTGAACTGACCCTATGATAGGCTTCAATCGATAGAATGCAGAATGATAATGTGTAACTACTGAGACCAGACTTCAAGAGATTTTGCTTCAAGAGAACTTTCTTCCTTCACTGCTTAAAATACTACTCTCTTTTGGAAGTCAGCTGGAATGTCCTTAGAAGTCTAAACCAAATCTAAGTTGAGAGGCCATATGGAGAAGAACAAAGACACAAGGGGGTTCTGTAGTCAATACCAACTGCCAGTCATATAAGCAATTTGTATTAAAGGACCCAACCCAGTCAAATCTACAGTATCTGCAATCTCAGCTGATACCATACTGCACAGAACCATTCAAGTGAATCTAATCAAGCCCCAGCTTCATGAAATATGACCCAGTTTTTAAGCCAAAAGCCAATAAGTTTTATTACAGTGATATGTAACTGACACACATACGCCCTCCCATGTTAGATAAGTGGGAAAATGCTATTTGGTTTTGTCTTAAATTTTAAAATTTTGTTGCTTTTTAAAATGATTCTTAAACTTGTTTAAATTGGGAAAACTTATCTTCATGAATCAAAAACTGTGTCTTCTCATCTTTCATTCTATAGAGCCTACATATGACTAGTAGTAGACCTGGACATCAGGTAAATATTTACTTAAGAAACAATGCTTTTTCACAGATACACATTTATAATATCAAAAGTAAATACAGTGTAAAGACTTTTTTTTTTTTTTCAAAGATTTTATTTATTTGTCAGAGAGAGAGAGAGAGAGAGGGAGCGAGAGCGAGCACAGGCAGACAGAATGGCAGGCAGAGACAGAGAGAGAAGCAGGCTCCCTGCCGAGCAAGGAGCCCAATGTGGGACTTGATCCCAGGACGCTGGGATCATGGCCTGAGCCGAAGGCAGCTGCTCAACCAACTGAGCCACCCAGGCGTCCCGAAGACTTTTTGATTAATGTAAAAATCTTAATGAAAGGCTTATTCTTTTGGAGATTATTTTGAGGAGAATGATGTTTATGGATGGAATGTTTTCCTTCATTAAAGAATCATAAGAAAAAAGAAAGGAAAGGTAGAAGAAAGAGAAAGAAAGAAAGAAAGAGAGAGAGAGAGAGAGAGAGAGAGAGAGAAAGGAAGAAAAACAAGGAAAAAAAGAAAAACATTCTTGGTAATCACTTACCATCTCTATGTTAGTCATACTGAACTGACCTTTGCTTTCTGACTACTCTTCAGAATATATTTCCTGAAATCTTATAGTCTTTTGCAAGTTTACAAGTTCATAGCTAAGTTCTGATTTCACATATTTTTATTACACTGTAAAGAACAAAACTTCAGACTACATACATATTTTAGATCCCTTTCCTGTGATTACTTTGTGAACTTAATATTCTATCCCACTTAAACTTCTCTTTCTAATTCTTGAAGGAGATACTGAATCCATTCATGATTGAGACTCCAATGTAAAGATTAATCTTGATTGCAATTTGTGATTCTCCTATACCACAAAGATTATATAATTATGAATAACTCAAGAAAATATCCTTTATATTCTGTTGTAAAAAAATTATGAGCCTTAGAAATAAAACATATTCATTGAATGATATCTCCTTATTTAAAAATGTAAATAAGATTTTTCAATAAATAACTACTACCTTAGAATCATATGAAGAAAGAATAATCTAAGCTATTATCAGACCTGCATCATAGTTGTATGTACAACAGAAATATTCCATAATTTTAATAGAGTAGAAGGCATTTATTAAAGATATCATTCATTTGATTTACCTTGGGTTACATGGCATCTATAAAATATTTCAAATTTAGATAGGTTGTAAATAATTTGACAATAATATTATAATTATTGTAAATGTATATCTTGGAACTGGAGAACTTCTGGAAGTACAATTCATCTCTAAAATAGCAGACTTATTTGATGTCAAAAACCCTTCCCATTTCTTTTGACAGCCAATAACTTTGTCTGCCTTGGTCAAGTACATCTATCAGCTATTTTCCCCCCAAAAGAATAAACCTGAATTTAGAAAAGCTAGTATGTTGTCAGAAGCCTCCTAAATTATAATTCCTTACATCTACAGAGGACCTAACAATTTACACATGCATTATTACTTGATATACAAAGCCACTCTGGGATAGTAAAAGACTACTTTTTTTTGACATAGGTCAAAAAATGAGACTCTGAAAGGCCTTGTACTGGTTGACAGTAAATGGCCCAGTGGGATGTCAACCCAGAACTTTGACTCCTGGTCTAATGCTGTTGCTACTATATCATGCTGCTTCAAAACACAAAATATACTTTAGCTTGAGGGATTGATAGCAGAACCTACAACTGCTGACTTGAAGAGGAAAGTGTAAATTTATTTTATGTGATATTAGAAATTATAAAATACTGTAAAGGACAGGGATATAAAGTGTGGTTATTGAAAAATGAGACTTTACAAAAATGGTGCTCACAAGAATATATATTTCCTTCCCATGTGTCTTATGATTCACATCTGTTTAGTGTACTCACCAAAAAAATGAATTTTTCACTACCACCTCCTCTGCAGAACCAAGGTTGCTACAGAGAACAAAACACGTGCTATCTTTTCTCATGAATCAAAAATATTATTAAATTCTGATTTTAGAGTCACCATGGTCAGCAATGATACACAAGTCAAAAGGAACCCCTCATTATTAAGAAGAAATGTTTTCAATGCCATGTTCTTAATATATAAAATAAACATAAATAAACATAAATATTTGGAAAAATTTTCTATTTCAAATTTGTATAGGAAATACTTAAATTTGTTCTGGTAGAGACAGAAATGCTTGATATCTTCAGTCGTGGATATGAGAGTATGCTCTGAGATAAGAGTGGTAGTCACCGATCTTATTATCAAGAGATGGGTGATTTAATTTAATACATCCTTGACTTTTATGTGGCAGAAATATGTAGCAAAGCTCCAAGAAATTGAGGAACATTGTACTGACCCAACCATGCCTAGCAGCGATTTGAAATTAGGGAGAGCAGAATCCTTCAAGCCATAGAGTACATCTACATAAATACCAAGAGTTTCTGTATGATTGCATCAGTTCTTATCTTAATAATAGCAAAAACCCAGCAGCTGAAGCCAGCAAACTCCATCAATGCCACAGTGAAACTGGCTGTACTCATAATGCAAAAAACAAATACGCCTATCTTTCTCCGAGGATAATGACAACTCAAGCCTATAACATTAAAAACTTGGTTCTGGATTTTTTGCAAAATCCAGATAGCCCCGCACTTAAATATTTCTCCAAATTGTTTAATGTTCTTTTTTCACTAGATGGGACAGATTTTTCCTCTTTTATGTATTTTTATTACTAGTATATTTTACCTAGTAAGCAAAAATCTTCTCTGAAATGACCCATATTATGAAAGGATAAAAATGAATTTTATAAGATCAGAGGCAAAAAAAGTATATACAGGCCACTGTCCTCTCTCAAATGCAGGCATACTAAAATCACATTACTTTCATATTTTAAAGCATAAAGGGGAAAAACCATAGTTATCTATTTCAGCCAGGCCATCAGCGATGAACTTGGACATTATTCTACATGGGTTATATTTCTGTTTCATCCATCTTGCATTGGAACTCTTGAAGATTCCTTTATTACTTAACCTCTCAGAGCCTGTCCCACTTTAAAAATGGACAAAAATAGTAGTGAGGAAATTAAGGCTGCTCTGAGAATTATTTAGCACATGTGAAGCAATGAAAATGGTGTCTGGTCATGGTAGGGCATGCAGCAAGAAAGCATTCACTGCTAGGATCACTACATAGTCCTAGCTTTAAGGAGGTATGTAAATTAGATCACAGTTCTGTAAAAAGAGCCAAAGGATTATTGATTTTCACCAGAAACAAAGTAAAAAATTTAGCAATTATTTGATAGCTACATTGAGTAAATGTTGAAGTAAAACCCAAAATCTGGGGAGAAGGGTAGGGAAGAAAGAATGAAAACCAATAATTTATAGGGAAAATTTTTTAAAAAGTATTATTGCTCTTACTAAAGTAGGCTTTGGATAGCTTTACAAAAGTAGACAATTCCAAGAGTCCTGTGAAATACATTTTCCTCTTGGATGACAAAGCTAGAAAATGAGAGTACTGAAGATCAGATATTTGAGACTGAATGTCACTGAACAGATGACAATGGGTACAAAAACAAAGCAAAGCAGACAAATGGTAGTATCAAGGTAAATGGAAGTCTGGCAAAAGCAAAAAAAAAAAAAAAAGTAAGTAAATGACAACACAATCTTCTGTTCAATACATAGGAAAAAGATGGAGGAAATGAAACAGAGGAACATGGGGTGGGGGGGAAGAGACAGGTCAACCATAAAACAGACTCTTTACTAAGGAGAACAAACTGAGGGTTGCTGGACAGGAAGTGGTGGGGTGGAGGGGAAGGTGGGTTAAATCTGGTTAAATCTGTGATGGGGTGTAAGGAGGGCACTTGTGATGAGCGCTCAGTATTGTAAGCAAATGATGAGTCACTAAATTCTACCCCTGAAACTAATATTACACCATTTGTTAACTAACTTGAATTGAAATAAAAACTTAAAGAAAAGAGAGAGATGGAGGCAGACAACTTATAATAAGAAAAAAAAAACTATTAAAAATATCTGGTGACAGAATGGCAAGAAGAAAACACTCAAATATAAAACAGAGAAAAAGGAAAATCTGATAATCAGGAGGGAAAAACTCTGAGCTCCAGTTCTGTAGCACTTTTGCTTACATGTGATACAACATTTTAAACAAGACAACTGAAGTAGTGTGCTATTTTTAGAGATCCTGAAGATCACCTACAAATGGAAATGATTTATAAAGGAACAAAATTTTGGAAAAGGTTCAAAACAAAAGGAGGAAATGGCTCAGGATCAAGATTCTAATTCAAGATTTCCTGACATTCAGCACATGCTGACAATTTTAGTTGGGATGGTCCCATTAAAGACAAATTTAACTCTTAAATTCCTCTTTTTTGTTTTATGGATTCCTTTCCTTCAAAATTTATTATATGATATTTAAGATATTCCATAGAGATAACCACCTGAATATGATATTTTCTATAGATTATTTACTATCCAAAGTAGGCTCAGTGACTTATTGTATAGATGAAAAGTCACAAGATGACAAGCTTATCTTTCAGTAAACAGGCTTATCTTACCTGCCGATTCTTTCTTTTTTAAAGAGGTATAATTGACATACAACACTATATTAGTTTTAGGAGCAGAACATGATGATTTGATACACACACACACATAGAAATGATCACCACAATGAATCTAGTTACCATCCATCTTCATATGGTTATATACTTTTTTTCTTGTGATGAGAATTTTTAAGATTTATCCTCTGGGCGACTTATAAAAATGTACTACAATATTATTAACTATAATCACCATGCTGTACATTACAACCCCATGACATTTATTTTATAACTGGAAGTTTGTACCTCTTTACCCATGTCATCACCCCTCAAACCCCCTCCCCTCTGGCAACCATTTTGTTTTCTATATCCATGAGTTTTGTTTAATTTGTTTTTAGGTTCCATATGTAAGTGAATTCATGCAGTATTTGTCTTTCTGACTTATTTTACATAGCAAAACACCCTCAAGGTCCATCCATGTTATCACAAGTTGCAAGATGTCATTCTTTCTTACGATCAAGTTATATATATATATATATACATATAGCCTTTGATGGACACAGGTTGTTGCCATATCTTGGCTATTGTAAATAATGCTGCAATGACCTTAGGGTTGCATTTATCTTTCCAAATTTGTGTTTTTATTTTCTTTATATAAATAGCCGGAAGTGGAAATCATACATAGTTCTATTTTTAATTCTTTGAGTAATCTCCATACTCCTTTTTATAGTGGCAGCTCCAATTTGCATTCCTACCAATGATGCACAAGGGTTTCTTTTTCTCTATACCTTTTGTGAATAGTCATTCTAACAGATGTGATGGGATATCTAATTGGAGTTTTGATTTGCATTTCCCTGATAATTAGTGATCTTTTCCTGTGCCTGTTGGCCAACTGTAGGTCTTCTTCAGAAAAATGTCTACTCAGATTCTCTGCCTTTTTTAAAATCTTTTTTTTGGCTTTTTGCTGTTGAGTTGTAGGAGTTCTTTATATATTTTGAATATTAACCACTTATTATATATATGATTTGTGAATATTTCTCCCATTCAGTAGGCTGCCTTCTCACTCTGTTGATGATTTCCTTTGCTATGCAGAAGCTTTGTTGGAGGTGGTCCTGCTTGTTTATTTTTGCTTTCATTGCCTTTGCTTTTAAAGTTAGATCCAAAAAATCACTGTCAAGGCCAATGTCAAGGAATTTACCATCTGGTTTTTGTTTGTTTGGTTGGTTGGTTGGTTTTGGTTGAGTTTATATTTATAGGTCTTACAATCAAGTCTTTAATACATTTTAAGTTAATTTGTGTGTATAAGATCGTCTAGTTTCTTCTTCTTCTTCTTCTTTTTTTTTTTTTTTTTTTTTTTTTTTGCATGTGGTTGGCCAGTTTTCCTAATGCCATTTATTAAAGAGACTATCATTTTCCCATTATATATTTTTGGCTTCTGTGTCATAAATTAGCTGACCATACATGGATAAGTTCATAACTGGACTCTCTGTTCTGTTCCATTGATCTATGTGTCTGTTTTTATGCCAATACCATAATGTTTTTGATTACTACAGCCTTCTACTACAGCTTGAAATCAGAAAGTATGGATGTCTTCAGCTCTTTCTCAAGATTGCTTTGGCTATTTGAGGTGATTCATGCTCTACACAAGTTTTGGGATTATTTATTCTATTTCTGTGGAAATGTTTTTGGAATTCAATACATGTGGCATTAAATCTATAAATTGCTTTGATTAATATGAATATCTTAACAATATTAATTCTTCCAATCCATGAGCACAGAATCTTTCCATTTCTTCAATTTCTTATATCTTTTTCAATTTCTTCTGTCAGTGTTTTATAGTTTACATCGTACAGATCTTTCACTTCCTTGACTAAATTTATTCCTAGGCATTTATTATTTTTTATATCATTGTAAGTGATATTATTTTCTTAATTTCTCTAATAGCTTATTGTTAGTATATAGAGATACAACAGATCCTTGCATTCTGATTTTGTACCTGGAATATGTACTGAATTTATTAGTTCTCAGTTTCTGTGGGTAGTCTTTAGGGTTTTTTATATACAAAATCATGTCATCTGCAAACTGTGACAGTTTTACTTCCTTTCCAATTTGGATGCCTTTTCTTTTTCTTGTCTAAGTGCTCTGGCTAGGACTTTCAATACTATGCTAAATAAAAGTGGTAGGAGTAAACATCCTTGTCTTGTTGATGATCTTAGAGGAAAGATTTTCAGCTTTTCACCACTGAGTATGATGTTAGGTGTGGGCTTGTCATATATGGCCTTTATTACATTGAGGTACATTCTCTCTATTTCCACATTGTTGAGTTTTTATCATAAATAAATGTCGATTTAGCTAAGGGACATTTTAGGGTCCCTGGATTTTTTTTTTTTTTCTTTCTCTAGGGCTAGCAGAAGAGGAAGTGATGCCTTACGTCTTTCTTGAATTTTACCCAGCATATTCCCCTGGCCTCAGTATAAAGGGCTGGGACCTGCAGTAGAGGCATGTAGGGTATTTTCCATAATGATGATTTCAGCAAGGATGACCTCATCATCACATTCAGGGATATTTTTTTCCCCACAAACCTTAGGGGAGGGCCACCCTCAGCTAAATCCATCTTTGTGCCTTCAGTTTCTCCCTCTAGGGAGCTCAGGAACAGGTGGACTGAGTTATAAATTTCTGTATATTATATAGACAGGTATGGCTGGCTCCTCACTGTCTCCCTCCTTCTCACGTGAAGGAAATAAAGGAGGAGCCTTCGGCAAGAATGCCCACTTGCCCACAAAATTCACCCTCCAGACTACTCTGTAGGCATAGGTCCCCACATGAGAAATATGACACTTCAAATCCTCAGCCTTTTTCTAAACTAAGAACTAGTGACAGCCAGGGCACAAGCATATTCCTTGCACCTTCCCTACATCTAAGAGAATGCAGGGGAAAATTGTAATAAAAGCTGGACCTTCCCTCCAGAGACTTTTTTAGTCCTTTTGTATTCCATGAGAAGTTGTTTTTTAGGGGAACAGGAGGTCGGAAAAACTGCATTTCAGAAATGCTGTCGTAATGGTTTTTAACACTTTTATTCATCTTACTGGCGCTATTTTGTAGGATAAGGAACAACGCTGACAGGTTTTGTGGGAAATTTTTTAAACACTTTTTTTAAAAATCACAGACTTCTATTTTTATGTTTTAACATTTTCTTTCTTTTTTTTTTTTTTTTTGTAACTGGAACCACGTAACAAGTATGGGGAAAATTGTGCCTTGTTTCAACAGTTTTGCTAATTTTTAGGCTGAAAGATGAAAGATGCCTAGAGTTTACCTTGTAGTGAATTAAAATCAGTATTTCTCTTTAAAAGGGGGTAGTGCACCTGACTGGCTCAGTCTGTTAAGTGTCTAACTTTTAATTTCTGTTCGGGTCATGATCTCAGGTTGTGAGATTGAGCCCCAGTTCTGTTGGTCTCAATACCCAATATGGAGCCTGTTTGAGATTCTTCTTCCTTTTCTTCTTTTCTTACTGTCCCTCCTTCCCATGAGCATGTATGAACTCACATACACACATTCTCAAATAAATAAATAAATAAAGTTGAATTTTGTCAACCTTTTTTGCATCTATATAATTTTTATCCTTCATTTTGTTAATGTGGTACATCACCTTGATTGATTTGTGGATGTTGAATCATCCTTGCATCTCTGGAATAAATCTCAATCATGATGTATGATCCTTTTAATGTATTGTTGAATTCAATTTGTGAAAAAACTATGTAAAGAATTCTGTTAGGACTTTTTGTGTCTATGTTCATCAGAGACATTAGCCTGAAATTTTCCTTTTGTTGCAGTGTTTTTGTATAAGTGTAATTCTGCCCTTGTAAAATGAGTTTGGGAGCATACTCTTCTCTTCAGTGTTCTGGAAGAATTTGAGAAGGATGGGAATTAAATCTTTGAATGTCTGGTAGACTTTAAAAGTTAAGTTGTCTGGTTCTGGACATTTATTTGTTGGGAGGTTTTTTATTATCGAGTCAATCTCCTTACAGGTAACTGGTCTATTCAGATTTTGTATTTCTTCATGATTCGGTCTTGGGAGATTATATGTTTCTAAGAAATTATTTCTTCTAGGTTGTCAAATTGTTCATATATAATTGTTGAAAGTAGTCTTTTAAGATCCTTATCTGTGGTATCACTTGTAACTTCTCTTCTTTCATGTATTTATTTAAACTGTCTCTCTTCTTGGTTAGTCTAGCTAAATGTTTATTAATTTTGTTTATCTTTTCAAAGAACCAGCTCTTAGTTTCATTGATTTATTCTATTGTCTTTTAAGTCTTATTTCACTTATTTGCACTTTAATCTTTGTTATTTCCTTCCTTCTACTCACTTTAGGCTTCATTTGTTCTTTTTTGTTGTTATTCCTTTAAGTATAAAGATTGTTTCATATTTTCTTGTTGTTGTTGGATTTTTTTGTTTTTTGTTTTTTGTTTTTTGAGGTAGGCTTGCATCCTATGAACTTTCCTCTTTGAACTGCTTTTGTACAGATTTCAAACAATAAACTTTTGAGCATCTGTATCTCATAGATTTTGGTATGTTGTATTTCCATTTCATTAGTATCAAGGTTTTTTTGATTTCTACTTTTATTTCTTTATTGACCCATTGGTTACTCAGTAGCATGTTGTTTAGTCTCCACATACTTGTGATCTTTCCAGTTCTCTTCTTATAATTGATTTATAGTTTCATACCACTGTGGTCTGAAAGAAATGCTTCATATGATTTCAATCTCAAATTTATTGAGTCTTGTTTTATGGACTAACATACTGTTTATCCTAAGAATGTTCCATGTGCATTTGAGAGAAATGCATATTCTGGTGCGACTGAATGGAATGTTTTTTATCTATGAAGTCCACCTATCTGCCACTAAAGGCAGATCCTTCTTTATTGATTTTCTGTCTACATGACCTCTCCATTGATACAAGTGGGGTAATCATGTCCCCTACTATTATTGTATTGCTGTCAATTTCTCCCTGTAGATCTGCTAAAATTTGCTTTATTTAGGTGCTCTTATGTTTGAATACATAAATATTTACAAATATCATATCCTCTTGTTAGATTGACCCCCTTTATCATTAAGTAATGCCCTTCTTTACCTTCATTACAGTCTTTGTTTTAAAGTACACTTTGTTGGGGGCACCTGGGTGGCTCAGCTCATGATCCCAGGGTCCAGGGATTGAGCCCTGCACTGAGCTCTGTGCTCAGTAGGGAATCTGATTCTCCCTATCCCTCTGCCCCTGTTCATGTTCTCTCACTCATTCTCTCTTTCAAATAAATAAATAAAATCTTCTTAAAAAATAAAATAAATTCTACTTTGTCTGAAGTAACTAGAATTACCCCAGCTTTCTTTTTGGAATTTTTTTTTTTCTATCCCTTCACTTTGCCTGTGTTTCCTTACATCAGTAGTGAGTATTTTATAGGCAACTTATACAGGAGTCTTGCTTTTTCTTTGTTTTGTTTTTTTATCCATTCAATTACTCTCTGTCTTTGGATTGTAAAATTTAGTTCATTTACATTAAAAGTAATTATTGATAGGTACGTACTTATTGCTATTTTGTTGTTTCCTGGCTGTTTTATAGTTCCTCTCTTTTCCCTTCATCTTCTCTTGCTTTCTTCCCCTCTGGTTTGATTTCTTTAATGCTATGCTTAATTTCTTTTCTCATTATCTTTTGTGTGTCTGCTATCAGTTTTTGTTTGTGGTAATCATGAGGCTCATACATAAGATCCTATCTAAACAACAGTCTATTTTAAGTCAATAGCAACTTACTTTTTTTTAAAGATTTTATTTATTTATTTGACAGAGATCTCAAGAAGGCAGAGAGGCAGGCGGGGGTGGGGGGGGGGAGCAGGCTCCCTGCTGAGCAGAGAGCCCAATGTGGGGCTTGATCCCAGGACCCTGGGATCATGACCTGAGCCAAAGCCAGAGGCTTTAACCCACTGAACCACCCAGGTGCCCCAGCAACTTACTTTTTATGAAGGAGCTGCTCAGCTAGTTTTCAGTTTTTTTTCAGAGGAATTATCCCATATGTAGCTGTAGACTCAGTGTGTTCCAGGAGGAGGTGAATTTAGGATCTTGCTAGGCTGCCATCCCGGACCATACCCTCCACCTTCTGCATACCTGCCAATTCTTAAGAAATTATTATAGTGTAATATAACAAGACACAAAAAATTATTCTAAATATTTAATTAGTCCTTTCTTCCTTTTTCCTCAACCATGGTTATAGGAAATCAATAGGTTTCTACTTGATATTCCACTCCCCAAAATACCCAGTTGGTCATCAATTGGCCTTATCTTTTTGGGGGTTATTACTGATAGCTCTTTCTTAGGCTTTTTAAAATTCCCCATTACCTCCCCTACATCTAGATGACTTTCATTTGCCATTTAGACAACCTCCTATTAATACTGCCTTTATTTCTAGGTTACAAAATTTATAAGTTTTAATAGTTCTACCTAAAGAAAAAAGTGCCTGGCCAAGAAACATTAGATTGAAAGACTTGCTGCTTAAAAGATTATCCATGAAGTACAGATATTTTGTATATAAAGTACTACAAATAGAATCAGTGGGCTTATCAGGGTAGGAAATGATTCAATCATTCAAGGGCTCAAATCCCATTCAGAAAAGAAACTATGTGTATGTTCTGTTGGTAAGTTGCCCAAGACCCACATGACTAATCTTTTTTTTCTTTTTTATCAAGCATTACTATCAAAGGGCCACATTACACCATTTTAAATAAGGGTACTCCCAATTATTTACAAATGGCATAAGTAATCTAAACATACTTTTACTAACTATATGTAAAATGTATAATTATATATGACTACATATAAAAGGTATTCAAAAGAATGAGTATCTGGGCACCTGGGTGGCTCAGTGGGTTAAAGCTTCTGCCTTCAGCTCAGGTCATGATCCCAGGGTCCAGGGATATCGGGCTCTCTGCTCTGTGGGGAGTCTGCTTCCTCCTCTCTCTCTGCCTGCCTCTCTGCCTGCTTGTGATCTCTGTCAAATAAATAAATAAAATCTTTAAAAAAAAAAAAAGAAAGGTATAAGTATAAATGGTTAAGACATGGGTCCACTGTCTTCACTTTCTTGGGCTGAAAACCACAGAGTAATCTGACATAACACTCAACACAATATATGGCAAGTGAAAATGACTTCCTAGGCAGAGGAAGCTCTAAACCAAGTGCCTGCAGATGGGCATAGACAAGAAGGGAGGTGCTGATTCACACCTTGAAACCCCACTCTGAGGGAAAATAATTGCCATCTAAGAATTATTTATTAAAGCAAAGTCACAGGTAATAGCAGAATGAAAACATTTTTCAGCCAAAATATATGCAAACTGTATTTTTTCTTGTGAAGGTGCTGGAGGATATGCTTAATCACAATATAGGTGTAGAGCAGTAAATAGGGGCCCTCTCTTCCCCCAATAGGGAAGAGAAGCAAAGGGGTTTCCTACAATCTGGAAAAGCAGGGGAGTCACAAGATAAAAACTTTGCAGATTTCATTGGTAAGCAGTCCACACTATAGAGAGAAGACAGAAGCATTTAGGAGGTATGTTTCCAGGAAAAAACAAGCCAATCTATTACCTAGTTTTGTCTAGGAGAAATATTAAATTGTGAGACTTTTTTCAAAGATGTCAGAAAGTAGTTGAAAGTAGTTGAAAATGTAGACATGCATTTGTAGTTCAAACCTGTAGACAGAGGTTTAGAAACTGATAAAAAATGTAAGAAGAACAAAAAGGTTTACAAAAAGGAAATGCAATCACTACAAAAAAACATGGAGGAGCAGGGACTATAGTCATCCATAGTCATCATTGTGAAAGCCCTGAGAAAAAATTTATCTGTTTGGAATAATTTAGAAAGGAAAGAAGGAATCTTAGAGTGGAAAGAAGAAAAAAAATCAGATACCATAATAGGAAATCACAGTCGTTTAAAATACATTAATCAAAAGAATGCAGTAACCCATACTTTCTTATGTAGAAGGCAAATACCAGTATAAACTACAAAAAGAGTACAAAATGATTATTTCTGAAGAGAAACTAAGAAAGATGTACAAGAGAGTGAAGCCTTTTAGTCTAAATCTCCTAGCACTATTTCACTTTTTAAACTATGTATACAAATTACTTTTCTATAAAATAGAACATTTCAAAGTATCAACAACTCATTTAAAAAACATTTTTTTATTGGTACGTGGGTGGCTCAGTCAGTTAAGCAGCCATCTTCAGCTCAGGTCATGATCCCAAAGTCCTCGGATAAAGCCCTCCACTGGGCTCCCTGCTCACTGGACAGCTTGCTTCTCCCTCCCCTTCTGCCTACTGCTCTACTTGTACTCTCCCTGTATCTCTCTGACAAATAAATAAATAAAAATCTTTAAAAAAAAAAAAAGCAAACACATTTTTTACCTTAAAAAAAGAATACTTCCTTTAATGACTATATCTGAATTCGTAGAAAACCAGCATGAATATTAAAATGATGCCTTTTTTCCAAAAGGTGGATGAAATAAAGCTGGACAGCTTTAACTAATGTTTAAATTATCTTGAGATTAAATTTGCTAGCTTAGCAAATTAAACACTGATAGCAAAAGACTCATTTTCTATTCATGGCTTCAGCAAGCTGCATTTCCTATTTCTGACTTGTCTTCTTAATTAAAAGAAAAAATAAAACTCTCTAATAAAATACTGATAAAGTGTCATTCTTGTGAAAGACAAGAAGTGTCACTCAAGGGGAATCAAAAAATGCTTAGTGAATATCATGGTGAATACTAAGTCATCCCATCCTAAAAATGAGTCCCAGGTGCCCTTCCAAAAAATACTTGATCATGTACAGAGCAAACAATGGTTGCGTCTTCTCCCAAGCAGGTGAGGTAGACTTGTAGAAGTATGTTCTGGCATGGAAAAGCCCAATCGTGTTCAGGTTTTTACCAACACATTCCTCCTGCACAGGTCACAGGTATGACTCACCGAGAACAATGCCTGTGAAATCTTTACTTTCTATTTTACTTCTTTACTTTTTTGACTCTTCTAGAGCTCAAGCCCCTTGAGGGTTGTAGCCATGTCTTATTCACCTTAGTTGTTCCAAGTAAGCAGCACAGCTTGATACCCAGTAGTTTCCCAATAAAAATCCAATGAATCACTGTAAAAATTTGTTAGTAAATCAGTATCAGACTCTGAACCTCTTTTGAAAATGTAAAACCCAATCTTTTTTTTTTTTTTTTTTAAACAAAACTCAGCATGCCTGGGTGGTTCAGTGGGTTAAGCCTCTGCCTTCGGCTCTGGTCATGGTCTCAGGGTCCTGGGATCGAGTTCCACATCAGACTCTCTGCTCAGCGGGGAGCCTGCTTCCCCTCCCCCCGCCCGCCTGCCTCTTTTCCTAAGTGTAATCTCTGTCAAATAAGTAAAATCTTTTAAAATTAAAAAAAAAAAAAAGACAAAACTCATATGTGCAACTGCTAGTGAATCTTTGCACAGCATTTTGCACCTGGGTGGCTCACTGGGTTAAAGCCTCTGCCTTCAGCTCAGGTCATGATCCCAGGGTCCTGGGATCGAGCCCCACATCGGGCGCTCTGCTCATCAAGGAGCCTGCTTCCCTTCCTCTCTCTGCCTGCCTCTCTGTCTACTTGTGATCTCTGTGAAATAAATAAATAAAATCTTTGAAAATAAATAAATTAATAAGAGGATACCTTCTGAAAGTCAATTGCCTACTCTTTGTGCTTCTGTCACATATCTGCAAAAGAAGGGTCAATAGGAAAGAAAAATCTTTAGATTTCATTTATTTTTAAGAATGTATTAATTCCCTTTTAAAATAAACATCACACTTGCTAATTATTACTTCTACTGTCCAGAAAAATAGTCTGAACTTACTACCAGGTATCAGACTTTAGCTCTCACAGGGCAAGGAAATGATTATTACAATGAGAATAGTGATATTACTGCACCTGCATCATCTTCTACTTCAAGTTCCACATGCCTCAGCTTTAAAAATGTAGGTCTTGGGAAATCAGACACATTATATATATTACACGGTCACATTTACACACACACACACACACACACACACATTCTGCACTGCATTAGGTACCTGAATCGAAAATATAGTTTCACAAGGAAATTTTCAACAATAAATGGTGCCAAGAAGTGCCTTGCAACTGTGGTAAGTACAGACATAAAAATAACCTAGAGGGGTGCCTGGGTGGCTCAGTGGGTTAAAGCCTCTGCTTTCGGCTCAGGTCATGATCCCAGGGTCCTGGATCGAGCCCCACGTCGGGCTCTCTGCTCAGCGGGGAGCCTGCTTCCTCCGTTCTTTCTGTCTGCCTCTCTGCCTACTTGTGATCTCTGTCTGTCAAATAAATAAATCTTAAAAAAAAAAAAAAAAAAAAAAACCTAGAAAGCATTTTCAAATACATTTCTCCTTTCTACACCTTCCCTATCTTGAAGTCTTTCCTTTTTGTTATTTTTGTTATTGTTGTTGTTCCTCCTCCTTTAACTCCCAACTGGGAGGACATGGTCTGCCAGTTGAGAATCATTTCTGTACTGAGCCACAATTATTGACTGGAATATGTCCTAAACTCCTGGCATGCTGTGGGGACAGCAACAAACATATAAAGGTCACCTACATTTTTAAGACATGGTTCAGTTTGGTGATGAATACAGCCTAGCTGATAAACCAACTTCACCAACTGATGTGGCTGCCTGAAACCAAAGTTGAAAAACATTTTAAGACCCTTTTTGGATTCAGAAACAGATGTAGTAATTAGGAAGGTCTGTTGAGGTAGAAGTAGGGGCTGCAACATATTTGGGATAGATGCCATCTCCCCTTCTAGATGTCATAGGCCAGTCCACTAAGTTCATTCAAGGTAAAGATCACAGGCTCCTTTAACAGCAAACACTTCAATTTACTTGAAGGAGTAATTAGGTTGGGAGGCAGTTTGGCAGGAAGAAAGGAACACATGTGCTTCATCTGGGCCCTGCTAACAATGAGCTATATGATCTAGTTTCTGGGCCAGTTTCCTCATCTTAACACAAGCAAAGTGATCTCTGAGGTTTCTACCAAAAGGTCTAAGATTCCTTTTTTCCTTTTTCTTTTTCTTTCTGTAGTTTCTAACCCATGAGAGCAGGAGTGTTTAAAACTTACATTGAAATCTCATCAACTCATGAAAATCACAGCAATCAATTAAGGTTCATTTTCTAATATTTGTACTTTAAGCATAACCAGAGGCCTTAATTTAAATGGGTAGGGTGTGCCCTGCATTTTGTAGAGATGGTAATGACAGATGGTGACTTAGTTTGACATTTTAAAGAAAACTTCCTCCTTCCCCCAGGAACAAAACTTATCATAACAATATTTATACAGATTTATCTATGATTGAAACATTCCAAATATGAAAGAGCAGGGATTTAGTTAAATTAGTATACATCTTGTTGATAGGCTACCATACCATTATTGGAAATTATACACGAGAATGTTTAATTATACGGGAAAATATGGGAAGTAAAAGTATATTTGGGGTTTAATCCTTTAGGTATAAAAGCTACATGTGTATGAGCTTGAGGAGGAAAAAAAAAAAAAAAAAGACAAGAATGTTTTTTCTGGGTTATAGACTAACTCTAGATGTCCAAAGCCAAAGTAAGTGAATAAAGGGTTACATATCTCTAGTGTGGAAGCCAAAGCAGTCCTGGTATCCAAAATAAATGTATGCATAGGATGAAGCCTAAAAAAAAAAAAAAAAAAGTTAGCTGAATGGGTAGGAGAGGCCACACAGATGGAGACACTTCACTCAGTGATGGAGAGAGAAGTGAAGAGGTGAAAAATTAGTCAGAAAGGCTGGGTCCTAGTTGTTTAAGACTAAACCCAGCATAAGAAGAGAAATAATAAAGATTAGAGTAGAAATCAATGAAACAGAAATGAAAAGAAGAGTAGAACAGATCAACAAAACTAGGAGCTAGTTCTGTGAAAGAATAAATAAGATTGATTAACTCTTGGACAGACTTAACAAAAAGAAGAGAAAAAGGACCCAAATTAATAAACTTATGTATGAAAGAGATCAAAATGAACACCAAAGAAATACAATTAGAAGAACATATTATGAGCAACTATATGCCAACAAATTAGGCGATGTGGAAGGAATGGATGAATCCCTAGAGAAGTATAAGTACCAAAACTGAAACAGGTAGAAACTGAAAACCTAAACAGACCTATAACCAGTAAGGTAATTGAAGCAGTCTTCAAAAATTTCCCAACAAACAAGAGTCCAGGGCCAGATGGATTCTTAGGGAAATTCTACCAAATACTTAAAGAAGAACTAATACCTATTCTTCTGAAGTTGTCTCAAATAATAGAAATGGAAGAAAATCTTCCAAACTATTTCTATGGGGCCAGTATTACCTTGATCTCAAAACTAAGCAAAGACCCTACCAAAAAGGAGAATTATAGACCAATATCCCTAATGAACATGGCTGCAAAAATCCTCACCAAGATACTAGCTAACAGGATTCAACAATACATGAGAAAGATTATTCACCATGACCAAGTAGGATTTATTCCTGGGCTGCAAGGGTGGTTCAAAATCCCTAAATCAATCAGTGAGATACACTACATAAATAAGAGAAAGGACTAGAACCCTATGATCCTGTCAAGAGAGCAGAAAAATCATTTAACAAAGTACAGCATCCGTTCTTGATCAAAACCCTTTACAGTGTAGGGATAGAGGGTACATACCTCAATATCATAAAAGCCATATATGAAAAGCCCACAGCAAATATCATTCTCAACGGGGGAAAACTGAGAGCTTGTCCCCTAAGGTCAGGAACAGGTCATGGATGTCCACGCTCACCACTGCTATTCAACATAGTACTAGAAGTCTTAGCCTCAGCAATCAGACAACAAATAAAAGTCATCAGAATTGGCAAAGAAGTCACACTCTCACTCTTTGCAGATGACATTATACTCTATGTGGAAAACCCAAAGGACTCCACCCCCAAATTGCTAGAACTCATACAGGAATTCAGCAAAGTGGCAGGATATAAAATCGACACACAGAAAGTGGTTGCATTCCTATACACTAACAATGAGACTGAAGAAAGAGAAATTAAGGAGTCAGCCCCATTTACGACCATATCCCAAACCAAAAGATACAGAAAAGGCAAAGGATCTGTACTCAGAAAACTATAGGACACCCATGAAAGAAATTAAGGAAGACACAAAGAAATGAAATAACATTCCATGCTCATGGATTGGAAGAACAAATATTGTTAAAATATCTATGCTACTTAGAGCAATCTATAGACACAATGCAATTCCCATCAAAATACTACCAACTTTTTCACAGAGCTGGAACAAATCATCCAAAAATTTGTATGGGATCAGAAAGGACGCGGAAGAGCCAAAGGAATGTTGAAAAACCAAACAAACAAAGCTGATGGCATCACAATTCCAGACTTCAAGCTCTGTTACAAAGCTGTAATCATCAAGACAGTATGGTACTGGCACAAAAAACAGAAACTTAGATCAATGGAACAGACCTGAAATACTGGAAATGGACCCTTAACTCCATGGTCAACGAATCTTTGACAAGGAGGGAAAAATAGCCAATGGAAAATAGACAGTCTCTTCAACAAATGGTGCTGGGAATTTTGGACAGCCACATGCTGAGGAATGAAACTGGCATCTCCTTACACCACACACAAAAATAGACTCAAAATGGATGAAAGACCTAAATGTGAGACAGGAATCCATCAAAATACTAGAGGAGAGCACAGGCAGCAATGTCTTTGACCTTGGCATCAAGAATTTCTTGCTAATTCTAGGAACAGAAAATCAACCACATTCTGGAAAATAGGACATGCAGAGAAGTGAATCCAAAGCCATGGGAACACAGACTGCAGGGGCAGAGACCAGCTCCTGGCAAGCAGTTGAGCAGCAGAGCACAAAATCATAATTCTTAGAAGTTTGCTCCAGTGAGGGATGTAGCTCCAGAGGCTAAAACAGGGTGGAGCCCTCACAGCAACAATGTAGTCTCAGGACCCATGAGGACACAAAAAGACCAGGGGTGTCTGAGGGTGGCAGACCTTCCAGGTATCAGAGCAGGGAAGCTGGCTGGAAAGACAGAGCCGAACTATGGGCTCTCAGTTTGGGATTGCCTTAAACTGTGATCCAAGGCACAATCAGACCACTGCTCTTTGAGCAGGGACTCCACAAGCCACAGATCTGGAGACTCCCTTCCTTCCTCCTCCGGGAGGAGAGGCATGGGAGTGGACAGCAGGAATCTGCTGGGCTTGGAGATGCCAAAGGGACCATGTACCAGAGATAGAAGTGCTCAGTCACAGGATGGGTGAGCTCAGAGTGCGTCCAGAGACCAGGGAGTTGGGAGGGGTTGACTGCTTTTTTCTGAACACGCATTGAGGAGTGGAGGCCCAAGCTCTTGGCTCCTACAGGGCCAGAAATTGGAAGGCCACCATTTTTATTCTCATCCTCTGAAGCTCTGTGGAAAGCATTCAGGGAACAGAAAGCTACCTAGAGTGAACTGGAGCAGATTACTTAGACTGGCCCGTGGCAAGGGCGGTGCAATTCCACCTTGGGCAAAGACATTTCAGAAGCACTGCAAACAGGTCTCCTCCTCTAGAAGATCAGCAAGAACATCGGGCCAAGACCAGGTTCATGGATCAATGAGAACTGCAAAACTCCAGAGCTAGGGGAAAGCAAAACATAGATTTCATGACTTTTTCCTCATGATCCTTTAGTCTTTCAAAGTTGAATTTTTTAATTTTATTTTTCCTTATTCTATTTTTTTAATATTGCCTCTTTCCTATTTTAACATCTTTTAACTATTTATCTTATCAATACCTTTTTAAAAATCTTTTAAATTTTTCATTGTTATAGTCATCTTTATCCTTTCATTGTATTTAACCTTATTTCTTGTATACATATAGGGTTTCTTCTCTTATAAATTTGGGATACAATTTCTTATAATAGATCAAAATACACCCTAAATCTAGCATATAGATTTGTTCTAGCCTCCAGCCTGATCATTCTTTCCTCTTTCTTTCTTTTACAACCAACTTCTTATCAATTCCTTTTTTAGAATCTTTTTTAATTTTCATCATTACATTCATATTCCATCACTTCATCAAGTCTACCCTTATTTTTGTATATGTTTTTTCATTGTTTAAAATCTGGGGAAATAGTTTCTTCTAACAGAGAAAAATATACCCCAAATCAAGTGTATATAAATTATTATAATATTAACTATATATTATATATAATTATTATATATAAATTACATATTATACTATATATGATATATATGTATAAATATATTTTTTCTTTTTCTTTTTCTTTTTTCCCCCTTACCTCTCTCCCTAGTTCCAGGTCTCTACTGATTTCGTTAGTGTATATTTTTCTGGGGTCATTGGTAACTTTTAGTATTTTGTTCTCTCATTCATCTATTCCTACCTGGATAAAATGACAAGGTGGAAAAAAGAACAAGGGGCAGTACCAATGGCTAGGGACCTAATCAATACAGACATTAGTAATACGTCAGAACTAGAGTTCAGAATGATGATTATCAAGGTGCTAGCTGGGCTAATAAAAAGCATGGAAGATATTAGAGAATCCCTTTCTGGAGAAATAAAATCACTTTCTAGACAAATGAAAGAACTAAAATCTAACCAAGTTGAAATAAAAAAAGCTACTAATGAGATGCAATAAAAAATAGAGGCTCTTACTGCTAGAATAAATGAGACAGAGAAGAGAATTAGTGATACAGAAGACAAAATGACAGAGAATAAAGAAGCTAAGTAAAAGAGACATAAACAACTACTGGACTACAAGGGGAGAATTCGAGAGATAAGTGATACTATAAAATGAAAAAATATTAGAATAATTGGGATCCCAGAAAAAGAAAAAAGAGAGAGAGGAAGGTATACTGGAGCAAATGATAGCAGAAAACTTCCCTAATTTGGCAAAGGGAAAAGGCATAAAAATGCAGGAGGCACAGAAAACCCCCCTCAAAAACAATAAAAATAGGTCCATACCATGTCATGTAACAGTAAAACTTACAAGTCTCACTGACAAAGAGAAAATCCTGAAAGCAGCTCAGAACAATAGGTCTGTAACACACAGCAGTAGAAATTTAGATTGGCAACAGACCTTTCTACAGAGATGTGGTAGGGCAGAAAGGGCTGGCATGATATATTCAGAGCACTAAATGAGAAAAACATGCAGCCAAAAATACTATATCCAACTAGGCTGTCACTGAAAAATGGAAGGAGAAATAAAAAGCTCCCAGAACAAACAAAAATTAAAAGAAATTGCAAACACCAAACCAGCCCTACAGGAAATACTGAAAGGGGTCCTCTAAACAAAGAGAGAGCCTAAAAGAAACAGACCAGAAATGAACAGAGACAATATACAGAGTTAACAGTCACCTAACAGGCAATAAAATGGCACTAAACTCATCTTTTTCAATAGTTATCCTGAATATAACTGGGCTAAGTGCCCCAATCAGAAGAAACCAGGTATCAGAATGGATTTAAAAGAGAAAACAAAACCCATTGATATGCTGTCTGCCAGAGAGTCACTTTAGACCCAAAGACACCTCCAGATTTAAAGTGAGGAGGTGGAAAACAATTTACCATGTTAATGGACATCAAAAGAAAGCTGGGGTGGCAATTCTTATATCAGATAAACTAGATTTTAAGCCAAAGACTATAATTAGAGATTAGGAAGGACACTGTATCATACTTAAAGGGTCTGTCCAACAAGAAGATCTAACAATCTTAAATATCTATGCCCCAATATGAGAGCAGCCAATTACATAAACCAATTAATAACAATATCAAAGAAACACACATTGACAATAATACAATAATAGTATGGGACTTTAACACCGCCTTCACTGAAATGGACAGGTCATCCAAACAAAAAATCAACAAGGAATTAAAGACCTTAAATGACACACTGGACCAGAAGGATATCACAGATATATTCAGAACATTCCACCCCAAAGCAACAGAATACACATTCTTCTCTAGTGCACATGGAACATTTTCCAGAATAGATCATATCCTGGGTCACAAATCAGGTCTCAATTGATACCAGAAGATTGGGATCCTCCTACCATATTTTCATACACAATGCTCTGAAACTAGAACTCAATCACAAGAGGAAAGCTGGAAATAACTCAAGTGCATGGAGGCTAAAGAGCATCCTATTAAAGAATGAATGGGGGGTGCCTGGGTGGCTCAGTGGGTTAAAGCCTCTGCCTTCAGCTCAGGTTGTGATCCCAGGGTCCTGGGATCATGCCCCACATTGGGCTCTCTGCTCAGCAGGGAGCCTGCTTCCCTTCCTCTCTCTCTGTGCCTGCCTCTCTGCCTACTTGTGATCTCTGTCAAATAAATAAATAAAATCTTAAAAAAAAAAAAAAGAATGAATGGTTCAACCAGGAAGTTAAAGAATTTAAAAAATTCATGGAAACAAATGAAAATGAAAACGCAACTGCTCAAAATCTTTGGGACACAGCAAAGGCAGTCCTGAGAGGAAAGTATATAGTGATACAAGCCTTTCTCAAGCAACAAGAAAGGTCTTAAGTACACAACCTAACCCTATACTTAAAGGAACTGGAGAAAAAACAGCATTTCGTTACTTTTATTTCATCATTTTATGAGGCCAGCATTACCTTGATCCCAAAACCAGACAAAGAGCCTATAGAAAAGGAGAATTACACACCAATATCTTTGAAGAATGCAGATGCAAAAATTCTCACCAAAAGACTCGCCAATAGGGTCCAGCAGTACATTAAAAGGATTAGTCACCACAAACAAGTGGGATTTATTCCTGGGTTACAAGGTTGTTTCAACACCCAAAAATCAATCAATGTGATACAATACATTAATAAAAGAAAGAACAAGAACCATATGATACTCTCAATAGATGATGAAAAAGCATTTGACAATGTACAGCATCCTTTCTTCAAAGTGTAGGCATAGAGAGTACATACCTCAATATCATCAAAGCCATCTGTGAAAAACCCACAGCAAATATCATTCTCAATGGGGAAAAACTGAGAGCTTTTCCCCTAAGGTCAGGAACTTGGCAGGGATGTCCACTATCACCATTGTTATTCAACATAGTATTAGAGGTCCTAGCCTCAGCAATCAGACAACAACAAAAAAGGCATCCAAATCGGCAAAGAAATCATTAATTCTCACTCTTCACAGACGATATGATACTTTATGTAGAAAACCCAAAAGACTCCACTCCAAAAGTGTCAGGATATAAAATCAATCCACAGAAATCAGTTACATTATGAACAGCAAGTCAGAAGAAAGAGAAATGAAGGAGTCAATCCCATTTACCATTGCACCCAAAACCATAAGATACCTAGGAATAAACCTAACCAAAGAGGCAAAGAATCTGTACTCAGAAAACTATAGAAAGAAACTATAGAAAGAAATTGAGGAAGACACAAAGAAATGGAAAAATGTTCCATGCTCACAGATTGGATGAACAAATATTGTGAAATGTCTATGCTACCTAAAGCAACGTAAATGTTTAACCGACAGAGCCACCCAAGCGCACCCCTCCGTCTTTGTTTTAATAGTTTTTTAAAGAACTTAGTTTTCATTTATAATGTGCTCATACATGAAGTGCACAACTTGTAGTTCAAACAAAATAGTGGCTTACAGTTATTAAATAAAATAAGCACCACTTCCCACCATTTTGTGTTCTGGTTAGAGAATACACATTTGTGGCTGTCATGAGGTCCACGAACCTTCAGATCACAACGGACTTTTTCTGCCCCAACCCAAGGAAGTAATTACAGCTAATGTGCGATGGGACCACCCCTCCCTGCATTTTCTTATTCCCACAGAAACATCAAACCTCGAAAAAGATAATCTTCACCTGTGCAGAGGTCACTTAATCACCATATTCACAAAGCAGGTTCAAAAGAAATCAAGACAGGTGGAATAAATGGTAAATCTTTTCTATAAAAATCTCTTAGGTGAATCACCAAAACCATCTCACATTGCTTATTTATCCTCAACTCACTCATAATTTTAATATGGTTCCTGGGTTTCATTCCTTAGCAAGTCAAAAGAAAAAAAAATTAGATAGGGTGAAGTATTAATGGAAATAGGTAAGTGGGGATATCAGGGGGCTCAGTTAGTTAAGCGGCTGCCTGGGACTGAGCCCCACATCAGGCTCCCTGCTCAGTGGGGACTCTGCTTCTCCTTCTCCCTGTGACCCTTCCCCTGCTCGCTGGCTCTCTTCAAATAAATCAGTAAAATCTTTAAAAAAAAATTTTTTTTTAAAAGGAAATAGAAAAGTAGCTTTAAATTAGCAGCTGCCAAGGGAAGAAGCTACAAAATGCAGGCATTAAAAAGCAACCAGGTGACATTGTGGACAAGCTGACGACCCTCTGGCTTTAATGGAACCTTCCCCTGCTCGCTGGCTCTCTTCAAATAAATCAGTAAAATCTTTAAAAAAAAATTTTTTTAAAAAGGAAATAGAAAAGTAGCTTTAAATTAGCAGCTGCCAAGGGAAGAAGCTACAAAATGCAGGCATTAAAAAGCAACCAGGTGACACTGTGGACAAGCTGATGACCGTCTGGCTTTAATGGAACCATGAAGGAATCACTGTGTAGTCAATGACCCTCCTAATGATGATTCCAAACTATCAAGGTTACATTGTACTCAGACAATTTATTTAAGGTGGTAAAGTATCTAATATAGTTAAGAAATATTTCTATCCAAAATGAACTACAATGTGTTAAGTGTTCCAAAAGATAAGCTTTTGTTAGCTCAAAGGTCTCCTCCCGGGTCTTACGGAGTCTTACTCTTCCATAGCCCAGAATAAAAGTAAACTACTTCTATAAGAAGATACACAAATACAGAAACACAAATAACTTTAATGATTTATAGTCAAGAAAAGGGAAGCTTGAATCTGTGATTGAAAAAATGCAAACAGTTACAAGCATACCTACACAGAAATTATAAGGTTCAAGAGCTTAACATCAACCAACTGCTGTCAAAATAAATATTTAAAGAAACACAAAATAAAACCGCTTAATTGTGGGGGACAACAGGGAGGGGGAACATAAAAGGAAATGAATGGAGACCAGGCAGCAACTCCCAAAGTTATTTTACAAACAGGAGTCCACATCAGAGGAACAGACACAAACCTGTCTAGGAATGTGACCGATGAGACAACAGACAGTGACCAGAAGTCAGTTATATATCAAAAATGGCAACCGAAATCCGGAGAGCCCTGAATTATTTAATCCAGACATTATCTAACCCCTCGGATTTGCTTGGCGCTCTGGTGTTCATCATTCTCCATTAGAATGAAATGTGGGACAAACACATTAGTGGTTGGAGGGGGCTGCAGAACTAATCCACCCACGAGGGTTAGGGTCCACAGTGTATCAGTGCATTTATATAATGTGTTTCTTGATATGGAAACGTGACATGTTAAAGAAGGAACTACAGTTAAGATTTATTTTGAAATAATCAGCAGAATCTCAAACTTGGAAGTAAATGAATCTCACTGTGTTCCTTCACTTCAGATTCTCATCGGGTACTTCACAAATCTCCAGCCTCAGGGACCTAACGTGGCAGGTCCCACAGTGTCTCCCTTCCCATGTTTCAGAAGTATATTCAGTTTCCAGGAAGACTTATTAAAGAATTCTTCTTACAAATATTTTTAAGTGAGCTCATTTATCTTGTCAATTCATGCACAGACGCGGACACTCCAATCAGAATAACCTCCCCAGGACTCCCCGGCTCGGGCGCGCCTCCTATTCTGCAGCCCTGCCAGCCATGGGATGAGGAGCCCTTCCTACTCCTGCGTTTAGACTTATTCTGATAGCCTTTTGTACCACCTGGACAAAATCTGTTCTCATCAGATAATCCCCAATTTCTGCCTCCACAGCAATCTAAAAATGGAAAATAAAAAGCTTCACAAAAGAAGAAATTAAGACCTTCCAAAACAATTATTTTAGCAATATGTAGTGAGGTCTACCAGCAAAAGGACTGGCCCCTAATTTAATTAACATCTGATCGACAATTTACTAGTCTGGTGAGACCTAAGGAATACTGATACTAAAATGTGTTAGAGAAAATGCTCTACGTATATATACATATACTGTAGATAATAAACACAGTCATAAATTGATAATTAACTGTAAGCAAGTATATACAATAAAAATAGGTACCACGAGTCCAATGTTGATTTTCACCACCAAGGAAAAATGCTATGGTTTAAATCATGATTTCTTGATGACTACATGAGATAAAAAGGGATAAAAACGTAGGAACTAAAATCCACGTAAATTTTAAGAAACTAAACACAACATAAGATGAAGACAACTGTAGATAGAAGAATTTAACACCTATGGTGGTACATTCAGACCAGGTACTCTACTACAATAAAGCCAGAATCAGTTATTTGACAATATTCTTTGTTTACTAAGGATGGCAAATACTTTTGCTCATGGCAAGCGTGGACTGTTTTCATCAAAGAACATATTAAAAGGCTGAGATAGTAACGATACTGCTTGTATTTTAACCAATAGTTCTGGTACTCTCTCATTAATCTTTGATAGCTGATTATTTGAATAAAAAGACATGATGAATCAAAACATACACCAGTTTTAAAAAGAAAAATCCTTCAAAGCAATCTCAGCATCTAAATGGTAAACACAGAACGAATTCCAATTCTGGCATGGTAGGTTTTGTTTTCTTTCGTTTGTTTAATTTAAGGAAAAAGTATGTATGAACGAGTCTACCGATTTATAAAAACGTGAATGATCAAAACAGTGCAATGGCTGGGTTCTCGCACCATGTGAGTTCAATCTGAAACATTCATCTGGTACAATATTCAGCTGTCAAGAGGGAGCAGCTCAAAGGACATCACACAATCGATAAACCAGCTGGAAGGAGCCATCCAGACTTTGCCCTGCCGAACCCTCTCTGGGCGATGATTAGACAAATCTTCGTAGATGATATACTGTGTGCAGAAGCGCTGATCGGAGTCCGGTCTCGCATGATACGCAACCGTATTGATGGTCTGAGTCACGTCACTGTCTGGCTTGGGCTTTCTACTGAGGACCTGGCCCCCAGCTGCGGCGACAAGCTTAATAAGGTTGTCCTTTGGATGGTGTTTGAAGGTTCCCCCAAAATAGAAGTAGCATCCATCAAACAGCTTTGGCAACTGAAATAACATGAAAAGGCTCGTTAAAAGCAGATCAAAATATTTTAAAACACTGCATATGAATGAGGAAAATAAAGATAAATAGTCATGAGCTGTTAAGAAGCTGCAGGATCAACTGTATTTCAAGTACAGTATTTAGGTCAAGAAAAGTACTTATGTATTTATAGGTTTCCTTGTTATAATTTTTCTCCTAAAACTCAGTCATCATTTCAGGAACTTTATACTCCTCAGATTTTAGGTGTTAGGGGGAGTGTGTATGTTTCTGATCCACACACACGTTTTAAAAAGCAAACAGAAACTGTTCATCGAACTTTACAGAATGTTATCACATTTGGGGGGACTCAAAGCCCACAAACTCCTAGGGGATCTGAAATGTGCTTCAGGGATACACAGCTATAGTTAATAAAATTATACGCGTAACATCATTTCTGTGGCTGTTGCCCCAGTTCTGTCCATACTTGCTCAGGTCCCTACATGTGACCAACCTCGAGTTTCGAGGACAGCCCTGGTGGGCACGTGGTCTCCAAGGTTCCAGATACATCTTCCCTGGGGTCCAATATACTATGAAGGCATGGTCAGGCATCCAATTAGCTATGAGATACACCACAACTGCCTTTTATGAAAAGTTTTCTTTGTCCTTTCTAATATATATACACACACAGGATAATGGAATATTATCCATTAAAACTGCGATACGTGACAATACACACATATGGAAACTAAACCCAAGCAGCAGCCGTAAGTCCTCTTTCAAGTTACTCTCTGTATCTGAGACTTACCTCAGATTCGGAAAGGCTTATGGGAAGGTTCAAGATGCCAACAATCCATTAACAGAATGAAATTATCACCTTCTGGATTCTACTGCTCATTGTGATCATCTCTCAGAATCAAGTGCTTGAAACAAGCACAATTAAAATTTTAATCAGTCACCTGTACTTGCTGAAAGGGCAAGAGACATTTTTCCTGATGGCGATACTATTAAGTTACAATAAGACCAACGAAAGTAGTATCAAAACACAAATACCAGCTGCTCCTTGTTGAGCCTGCTTCGCTGTGGTCCTTCAGGAATCTCGTATTTTTCCTCCCGTTCACATGCTTTTCTCTGGAGACATGTTTTCACCCCTAACAAAAAACAAGGATAAAAGCAAAGTAAGTATCAAGTGAGTATTTGTTTCTCACTGAAACAAGTAAATGACCTAGGCGATTTATTGTAACTATTGTTCTGAAACAGAAAAAGAAACCTTACTTATGCTAAAACAAAATGGTAATAAAAATGGTTTTCCATATTAATATAAGAAATCTTTCCTTCAGAGAACTGAGCAATGAAGTGCACTGAACACTAATTTTAGTTTCTCTTCTGAAAACCTAAATCAATATGCTATTTCACATGCAACCATAAAAATCTAAATTTTTATTTATAGCAATGACAAGAAGGAGGGTGCATCAAAAGTCCCTCATATAGTCCAGCCCACAATGATTTAAACTTGAGGGCTGATCTGCTGCGCTGCTCGTTTCCAGAGTCCTAGGTCTAACCTTCTGTTAGTCTCTAAAGTGAGCTGACAAAAGGAAAAGTGTTTCCGCCCACAGCACCTAGCTCAGACGGCCACCCAGCAGAGACTCAAGAGTGCTTGTTAAATGTTAAGCAAAGCTTGGGACACGCTTGGAATTTGACAGGTACACAGCTGAAGTCTCCAGTCTAGAGATGACTTGGTGAATATTTCAAATGCTTTAGAGCTGCTTCAATAGAGATGTTCCAAGATACTGCTTAATATATAAAAGTCGCGAGATTTTAACTGTATTCTCCATCTCTCCAGAAGCAGAGCTTTGTCAAGAGACTCAATTTATTTATTCTTAACTTGGGACTGTTAACGCATACTCAAATTCAACACTCCAACTTGGGATAGCTATAATTCCTTATCATGTGATTCTTAATTTGTTAATTTTGCTTATGTTTTAGTATCCCTTTCCTCCAATGTTTTTAATACAAAAACCGTATTTAGCCAAGTTTGTTATGCTGAACTTCAGAATCTTATTATTCTAACTTATCATAAACACAATTGTTCTGTAAAAATTGCTGGGTTTCTACATGTAATAAAAACTGCATCTTAAAAATACAATTTTTAGGGGCGCCTGGGTGGCTCAGTGGGTTAAGCCTCTGCCTTCGGCTCAGGTCATGATCTCAGGGTCCTGGGATCGAGTCCTGCATTGGGCTCTCTCCTCAGCAGGAAGCCTGCTTCCCTTCCTCTCTCTCTGCCTGCCTCTCTGCCTACTTGTGATCTCTCTCTGTCAAATAAAATCTTTAAAAAAATATATATATATATACATATATATATATATAAAATTTTTAGTAACTGCCCACTGTATAAAAAACTGTCTTTCTAATGGATCTCATATTAAAATATATACTGTATACTGAAAATGAGTCTCACTATTTTTGAGTAGGTCTAAGTATCATACCAGACAC
Source organism: Mustela nivalis (assembly GCF_964662115.1). NCBI lineage: Eukaryota > Metazoa > Chordata > Mammalia > Carnivora > Mustelidae > Mustela > Mustela nivalis. The sequence goes on along the minus strand of NC_139030.1, from coordinate 89,361,290 downwards.
AATGCCAGTGTGCGTACATTGCATCATATGCTGTTTCTAATATTTAAAACCAAACTAAAAAAATTAGCAGTCCAGCTCAGTCATGGACTTACCTTAAACTCATTATTTTACATGTAAATTCTTATTTTTACTTTTTATCACTTAAGCATGTAGTCCCCTTCCTAAATCTCCTTTCCTAACGACACTCGCAGAGCATTCATACCAGTATCTTTAGATGAATGAACATGACAGCATATAAAGCCAAGGACTGAATACTCCTGTAACTACTGTAACAAATGAAGAGCAAATGTCTTAATCACAGAAATAAATGGGCTGGGCTTATGCTTGCTGCTTATCCATTTTACAAATTCATTTGGTTAATTATTTAAAAAAATAATTAAAAAACCATATTTAAAAAAATCCTGGCGATATGCTGCTATTAGCTTCAGTCACCAGATACAGGAACGAGAGAAGTGTAGGATCTGACAGTCACAGTTAGGGCAGCAGTTCCATGGGAAGACGCCAGTGCTTCTACTGCGTAACTGCCTCAAGTCATAAAATTTACAGCTTTATAGCAGTTGTTCAATAAATTTCTATAGAGTAAGAAAGAAAAATCCGGTGCTCTAATTAGTGCGTTGAATTAAGAATACATTCTTCTGACATTCTCTTATTCTAAGCAACAATCTGCCAACTCTGTCTGTGCTAATTCATTATCAAGAAGAAAGAAAATAAAGCATTTTTCCTTCTGAAAATTAAGGAACAGTGTGTAGGTCTTTAAAAACATGCTTGAATGGTGACTAAGTGTTCTGTTAGTTGCTGTCATAGCATAGAAAACATCAAGAATTTTTTGAAGCTTTAGGAGTGACCTCATCTACTCCAAGGGTTGTAATTTCAGTGCCCACAAAGGTAAAACGTGTTATGTAAACATATAAGGAACACGATTTCCAGGGCCAGGAAATCATGGCGACTGTAACCAATAGGAAAATGAACCTCATACATAAAGACACAAAACATAAGGAAAAAAAAAGACACAAAACGAAAATGGTTTACTGGACTGAGCTGTCCACCTAAATTGTATTTACTTTGGCCCTTAGACTACCAATCTGAAATGCCCGATGCTTCATCATCTAATCAATCTCTTCATTTCAGATAAGAAACTTAAATCTTTTTTTTTTTTAAGATTCTATTTATTTATTTGAGAGAGCAAAAGCAGGAGCGGGGGAGGGGCCGAAGGAGAAGGAGAAGCAGACTCGGTGGACCCTAAGCAGGGAGCCTGATCTGCGACTCGATCCCAGGACCCCAGGATGGTGACTTGAACTAAAGGCAGACGCTTAACCAAATGAGCCTCCTTGGTGCCCTGAAACTCAAGTGTTAAGAGATCTAGTCAGTTTTCTCAGTGACACAACTAAGAACAAAAACTCAGATATCTTCAACTCGTAGATCAGTTTTTTAGTCTTTATTCTTCTTTAATCTTTTTTCTTTATTTTATTAAAAAATAAAGCATCTAAGGAAATGTCAGGTATTCTCTAGTCAGATTTAACATATTATACCTCTCTTACAATAAGTCCCATAACCATTCAATAGACAACTAAATAGAAGGATCTTCATTTTTAAGAGATTAACAAAAAAGTGTACCAAATGGCAAGAACTGGCGAATGCCGTGGGAGAGGAGGTGTGGGAATAACATGCATTTGGCTTTGTCTTAGTGAATCATTAAGTTTATTGCTACTCTTTCTCAACACTTACTTATTGACATTTATGATAATTACATATCAATTCATAACAATTTTCTAGTGAACCTCTTTTGAGATAAACTACCTTGATCTAAACAAGTTAAAGAAAAAAAAAAGAAGAAGAAAAGGATAAGATTCTTTCTTTCTTTCTTTTTAAGATTTATTTATTTGACAGAAACAGCAAGAGAGGGAATACAAGCGGGGGGAGTGGTAGAGAGAGAGGCAGGCTTCCCACAGAGCAGAGAGCCCAATAGGGGGCTGGATCCCAGGACCTGTGGTGAGAATCTGAGGCCAAGGCAGAGGCTTAAGCGCTGAGCCACCCAGGCGCCCTGAGGAAAATAGAATGCTTTAAAATAAACTTGCAACAATTTAAATGTGATACGTTAACATCATCAATGGACTTGAAAGAATCTACCTGCCAAAACATTACCAAATTAACAAGTCGAGATAATGGATGGTATTTTAATATTTTATTTACTCAACAGAAGTTAAACTGTAGCAAGAAAGTTCTTAAATCTATCTTCCATGTTAAACAGAATATCAGAACTTTCATAATATTCATTGACATAAAGTAATCCAAAGTAAACATACACTTATAATCCTTAGTCTCTATATATATATCAATTTTTAAATAGGCCATTTTCCACCAATTAAAAGATACTTCTTAAAACTTAACCAAAAATGTTTTATTTGTAATATTTATTTACTAAAGTTGGTATTATTCCATCATCAGACACTAAAACAGCTTAGCAGAAAGATGGATACTTTTTCTCTCTTTTGAAGAAGTCCAAAGCATATGCAAGACCGCTTACTGGCTTTTCAGCTAATAATTTCCAAACCAAAATGACTTTAAATGAACATGCTATGTTATTTATGTAAACACAGATTTCTACATATGCCAGAATGATACATACATTAAAATGTGTGGAGCCACTATCCTTGTAAAAAAGTTCATATCCTTTCTTCCTTTTCACATGTTCCATTATGTTTTGAGATTTTGACGGATGCTATCACTTTGCAGAAATATAGGAATGAATTACCTCTTTTATTAAAATTCAGACATTCTTTTAGCCCACACATATTCCTGATCATGTCTACCACTTCAGGTAAGCTTTCCTTTGGCCCTGATTTATTACTTTTTTATATACAGGTAAGGAGCCCAATTCCCAAAGTACTGCTTAACTCCAAGTCATTAAAAGTAGCTCTGGCTACCTTAGCAAAGCCTGGAATTTTTGCAAACTAATGCAGCTTATGAATACTGGGCTACAATAATTTTTTAAAAAGAAGCTTGTACTACACAGAAAGGTATTCCTTTATCTTAAATCTCTAGTAACCACTCTTACCTCCTACACCTTGTAATAGCACATATATCAAAAAATGTGTATTTTCTTGAACTGATGATGTTTATGAATCTATACTAATCTTAACCACTTTTTTCTACTTTTAGAAGGGAAAATATAGTTTTAAATCATGGAAATGGGAAGGAGTAGGAAAACTGGTTCCTAAATCCAGTTACATACAAATGACTATAAAATACAATGAAGATGGAATAAAGCTTTAAAACGAAAATCTATTAAATGTCCAAAGTGGGAAACTAAACTTCTATGGAAGGTCACAGAATCTACTCACTTTTGTCAAAACCTAGAGCAGTAAATAAACCCCTATTTTAAAAAACTGCTATTTTTCTGAAGCCACTGGCTATCCATAATTGAAATAGCACTGAAAATCAAAATTAAATATCACTCTCAGCCAACACCTAAGTCCCAAATAAATAAAAATAAAGAATCAAATATCATTCTATGTCAAAATCAAAAGTCCTAACAAATATATCATTGATCCAAACCGGGTATTTATGAAGCTCAAAGTAACAGCGTATTAGTAAAAAAGACATTGAGAAATTCCCCCTCTGATTCTATTAAAAATGAATATCCAAGCTGTACAAAGAAAATAATTTATTTTTTAAGTGCTTTTCTATTGGACTTTTTAGGGAAAGAAGCTATGATATCACTAAACTTTAGAAAAAAGAAAATCATCACAGGAAAACTTTCAGAACAGTGACAAAAACAAGGGAAAAACAACTTACACTCTCCCTGAAATTTCTGAAAACCTGGCACTGGTACAAGAAATAAGCCCAATATTATGAAATGCCACAGTATAGAGTGCAAAGACAATGAAATGAAGGATGAAAATATAAAATAAAAGCTAAATGTATCACTCATGCCATCATAAACTTCTAGACTAGGGATATCAGAAAATGCTATCACAGTTCATTAAACTTTGTAATTCTATATAAATACCATTAACAAGTGGTTATTTCTGGCTACTTTTTAAGCTAGTATTCCAATTACAGACATATTTATATATAATATATTTCTTCATAGGACAGTATGCTGAATTCATTTTACTCAATGCATATTGAAAAGCAGATCAAATTCTACCACAAAAAATATATTACATGCTGTATTGGGGTGGCTGGGTAGCTCAGTCGGTTGAGTGTTTGACTCCTGACTGGCTCAAGTCATGGTCTCAGGGCTATGATCTCAAGGTTGTAAGATCAAATCCTGCCTCAGGCTCTGCACTCAGCCAGGGTCTGCTTGAGATTCTCTCCCTCACCCTCTGCCCTTTCCCCTACTCACACAAACTCTCTCTAAAATAAATAAATATATTTAAGTATATAAATATATATTACAGGCTGTATCACAAGATTTTATTAGGCAAAATTTGGGTATCGATTCTAAAACCTCATATTATGAATAATGCCAATATCCCTTTTATTTTTTTAAAGATTTTATATATTTATTTATTTATTTGAGAGAAAGAGAGCATGAGCGAGCATATATAAGCAGGGGGAAAAGCACAGGGAGAAGGAGAAGCAGACTCCCCACTGAGCAGGGAGCCCAATGTGGGGCCCGATCTCAGGACCCTGAGATCATGACCTGAGCTGATGGCAGCTGCTTACCTGACTGAGCCTCCCAGGTGCCCCCAAATAATCCGCTTTTTTAGAGTTGTGGTTCAAGACTAAACTTCTTTCCTTTTTTTTTTAAACGCCCCAAATTTTTCCTTAATATAATAATTTAAAAACTCGTATTTGGTGTTCTTTAGTCATACATTTAAATTTTAAGTATGTATATCAGAATTTCTGTTTTGACTGGTAGAACAATCATCACAACAAAACATACCTGCTAGGTCTACAGAACTATACCCAAAAGATTGGGTGTATCTGACTACAGCAAAGCACATACACAAGTGCTAATTCCCATATAAAGACTGAAGTCCTTAGCCAGCCAATTCATCTTTGGAAAGTTGGAAAAGAAGACAAACTTTCTAAATATCATGACAGCTTGAGAAGCTGAGTTTCTTCCTAGAGCACCTGGATTTCATTTAAAAGACACATGGGGTGTTTTCGTTTTTGTTTTTGTTTTTCAGAGAGAGAGAAAGAGCAAGCGGGGGGAGGGGTTAGGAGCAGGGGTGAGAGAGAATCTCAACTCCACCCTGGGCACAGGGCCTGACACATGAGCAGGAGCTCAGTCTCACAACCCAGGTGAAATCAAGTCAGATGCTTAACTGACTGAGACCCGAGGCACCCCAGACACACATCGTTTTTTAAAAAATGTCACGAAACAGGCCTCTGCTTATCAATCCACCCGTGTTTTGTCTTAACTGTCCTTTGCCTGTATGCATTCACTCATTTAGATAACGTTAAAAGTGAAGAGATAATTGTTTTATGCTTTTTAAAAATTTCAACAACCCTGTTTTTTATAATACTTTTTGTCTTAATAATTATCACATAAAAATATGAAGTTTTTCAGAGAATATAATTTAAACATTTCTTAATTATTTCCGATTTAAGGTTATCCCCCGTATGTCCTGCTATCGGGAATAACAATGAAAATAACTTTTTTCTTTCTTCTGTATTTCTTGCTTAGGACAAATCCTCAGAAGTGGGACTATTAGATCAAAAGATTTTTTTTTTTAGTAATTCCTACAGAATCTTTTGTGAAGGATTTCAGTAAACATGAAGTTGCCTATCAATTTTAGTTGATAGAAATGCTTTAGTATATTTATTTTCTTAAAAATTCACAAACTCTAAGTAGAACTAAATAGATTCTATTCTATTTTATTGAATAAAATTTAAAGAAATATATTTAAGTATAAGTCTGTTAACCTAAATATGAGGTTATTTATAATATGAGAGGATAAGGATTGTCTTAGGTTCCGTCCTCCTCAACTAAAACAGAAACAAAAAAAAACCCATCCTATTTGGCACTTCCTCACCTCAAAGACACCAGTCCAGAGTAAAATGTTTGGCACATTCCCATGGCAATGCCCTCCACTGCTAAGGACTTTCAAAACTTCTCCAGCAGCTAAACTTAGAGGAGAATGGGAAAGAGGGAGATATTATTAAAGAAAAGATGACAGCCATCTGCTCTCCTCTTCACATTGAGATGAGAAGTGAAGAGGCAGAATTAAAAAAAAAAAAAAGAAAGGTCAGGCTAGAGGAAATTTTGAAAGCAGTGTACTAAGAGGAAAGGTCAATAGAAGCTATGTCCTCTTTTTGAAGGTTAGTTTACATGTTTAGGATGTAGTTCCATCGTATTCACACTCTAGAAGGTGAATAAAAATCACTTATTCATGTATCTTCTATTTTTTCATTCTAATCATGTCTTTAATTACCCAGATTCACCCTTGTACGATGATGGTTCTAAGTTGCATGTGACAAATTAGCACCAGAACCAGGACTTAAGCAGGAGCTCAGCTTTACATTTAATCTTAAAGGCACTTTCCTATCTGTTATCTCCCATTTCTGTAGAATATGTATAAAATAAGATGAAACAAATGGCTGGCACAACAGTATAGGTAGAGCCTTGTCTCAGAATCTCCACTGGTCTATCCACTAACTGCGACACTGTAATATACTCTTCACATATAATGTGGGAAAATAAGAGACAGTAACCAATTAAGACAAAACATGGTCAAACAGAGAATTTCCAATAGCTAAACTTAGAGAACTTAGAGAACTGTTAATTTGTTTAAATTCATTTGATTTGTTACATTATTTTGGTAATTATCTTCAGAGAAAAGTTTAGATAGAATTTCATCTTCAACCTACTTGGCTTATGGAACGTCCCATGAAAAGATAATACTGAAGTTTCCATATAGTTAAACAAGTCAGGATTTTGTCTACTGGCAAGCTAACTGCTATCTTCAACCACAAGACCTACTTTTAATAAATCCTAAATCTTTACAATTAATTTTGAAAGCTTTGGTCCATCTCATGTTTCTTCAATACACATTATTTGTTTCAGAAAGTTCTGAATAAATCTGAACATTAAAAAAAAAATCAGGGCGCCTGGGTGGCTCAGTTGGTTAAGCAACTGCCTTCAGCTCAGGTCATGATCCCAGCGTTCTGGGATCGAGTCCCACATCCGGCTCCTTTGCTCAGCAGGGAGCCTGCTTCTCCCTCTGCCTCTGCCTGCCATTCTGTCTGCCTGTGCTTGCTCTCTCTCCCTCCCTCTCTGATAAACAAACAAACAAATAAATAAATAAAGAATCAAACTGACGTGTCTGATACAAAAACAAAAACAACAAAGTGAGAAATATATATTAGGACAGAAAGTATTTGCAGTTTCTTGTCTTCTCTTGATAAACCCAGTGACTATTTACAGTAATTGTCCCAAACCCTGACCCTACTTCTCTCTGGATTCTTTGTTAGAAAGTACAAGAATATGAACTTTTAAAGAGATCTCATACGACAAGAGCACTGGGTGGCTCAGTGGGTTAAGCATCTGTCTTTAGCTCAGGTCATGTTCAAAGGGTCCTGGGATGAAACCATGTGAGGCTCCTGCTCAGCAGGGAACCTGCTTCTCCCTCTCCCTCTGCCTCTGCCTGCTGCTCTGCCTGCTTTTACCCCCCCCCCATCTGTGTGTCTAATAAATAAGTAAATAAATCTTTTAAAAAATAAAAAATTTTTAAAATTAAAAGAAAAAAAGAGATTCCACACATCCTGGAGGGTGTTATTCACCACTGAGAGCATCCCCAAATAGCACACTACTGAGTCAGCTTGAGTCCATCGTGATTCTATAAAAATGACAGGCCAAGCCATTAAAATGATAAAACTTCCATTTCCTAAAGAAGGCAGATTTTATGGAAATGAATCATGTAGCCTGTATATTTAACCAGATACAAGTTAAGCATATTCACAAGAACAAGACTTAACTGGCAATGCCTTAACATTCAAAATTTCACATGCCTTCTTTATTGTTAAGACTTTGTTATTACGAAAATCTGTTCCTTCCCATAACCACTGGCAAAGCCTCTGGAGTAGGTTCGGTGAAATAGCATCTACAGTCATAAAACCAAATGTTTTAAACACTGAGACCTAGTAAGACTTACCACAGATTAAAAAGGGAAAAGAAATTCAAAAGTAAGAATGAGACAGAAGGGGAAACTTTTTTTGGGGGGGGGGATATGTACATAATCAGTCAATCCGACAGCTTATCATACTCCTTGAACTGGTGGTCATAACCAGGCCAGACTAATCACAGATAGGATGATCAGAGACAAATGACAGTGCTGGTCACAGACTTAGCTGGATCTAACCCAGCAGTGGAGACGGGCATCACAAGGACAGGAGTAGTTGCATTTAAAAAGGACATGAATACCAAGTACTAAAGGGAAACTGTTCTACAAACCAAATTAATTTCAAACTAGAGATCAAATTAATAACAATTAAGATCTTGATAAATCAAGTATTTCTACCATAAAAACTTCAAAGCACAAAGCCATAACATGGAGTTTTTAAAAACTAATTCTAATCCAATCTTTGCTTCCTAAAAAGAACATTTCATTAAAAATACTGGTTATCCTTTATTAACTTTTTAATTTGGAATAATTAATCACAGGAAGATACACAGAAATGTGCAGGGAAGTCCCATGCGCCCTTCTTCTGGTGTCCAATCTAACTCCCTATATGCAGTTAGATCACAGGATCAAAACCAAGAATTTGACACGAACACAATCCACTGAGCTCCTTCAGATTTCATCAGTTATACATGCACTCTGGTCTGTGTGTGCACACAGGCATGCAGATCTGTACAGTGCAAACACATACGTAGCCCTGTACGATATAACCACCGCCAGGATCAAGATACTCACCCCCATCATCACAAGACCCCTGTGCACCCCTTTATTGCCATTATTTTCTTCTAATAATTAGTTCAAAACACAGGTATACCCACTGTCCAATTTTAGCCATTGTATGCAAAGCAGATACTTTAGCTAATGACAAATAGGAAATAACCCTGTATGAGCTTTTTCTCTGAAGTCCAAAGTGAATCCAAGGATAAGTAAAGCAAGTAAGTGAGAGCAGGGAAGGTAAAAGGCAGTTCTCAGAGTAGTGGTGCTTGACCATCAACAAGAAGCAGGTAAGGACAATACAGCTGCAGCAGAGGTGTGGGTAACAGCCGGTGTAATTGCTCCAAATCAGGTTAGTACAAGGCAGTCTAGACTTCCAACAGTTTCCAAAAATACACTGGATCAGCTAAGAAAGCATACACAGTTTTTAGAAATCATAAAGCGAGGGGTGGCTGGATGGCTCAGGAGGTTAAGCATCTGACTCCTGGTTTCAGCTCAGGTCATGATCTTAGGTGGTGAGATCGAGCCCCAGGTCAGGCTCCACACTGGGCATATAGCCTGCTTGACTCTCTCCCTCTCCCTCTATTCCTTCCCCACCCCTAAAAAAAAAAATCATAAAACAAAAGCCTTAAACTATTTCATATCATAGTAGTATATTTTAAACATGTGTTTATTAAGTTAAATATATCGTAACAATGATATGTATTGCTTAAGCTTCAAAGTCTACTATATAATACATTTATTCTTTATCAAAATAGTTCATAGTGTATAAAAAAAGACTTTAAAAAAGACTAAAAAGCATTTCTGTGGTCACATCAAGAACATCTAGATGGTACCAATAATAGAAGCTTTTTCAAAATGCAGTGACTAACCAGAGGTTAAAAAAAAAAAGGTCCTTAAATAATTATTGGCAGTAGAGTACCACACAAAATGAAATTAGTCAACTTAATTCATTCTGTCATTCTCCCAAGTCCAGTACTTACATTCAAATTTTAAGATCCAACATCCATTGAGAATCCCAAGCATACATTTTAGGGTACTTTGAACTGTATCCCCAGGAACAATGACATGAGTCACTAGAATACAAAAAAAAAAAAAAAGAGAGAGAGAGAGAGAAAGAGAGAAACAAAGATATAAACCAAAATAATTCTCCAACTATTATAATCTGTACCTCATAATCTGGATTTTCTTCAAAAGCAACAATCTTTATACTACTTTTTAAATTTAATATCATTCTCCATCCTAGCCAACAACATGAAAAATCAGATCATAAACCAAGAAACTTAAAGCCATATTAGCAAACATATTTTTCTCTTATTTTCAAACTGTAACTAAGAATTAAAGCGTTACATTGCACACAATTTATTTGTCATGAGTGAACTCAAAAGTTTGCTTTTCTGATGCAGTTCTGTCCCAAAATATGTGCAAAGCTTTAAACTTCTATTTCCTAACTAAATTGGGCCTATAAGTAGTTTATAACTATAAACACATTTTTGACATATTACAAGATTCAAAGTATACTGCCGATCCCCAATGGTTAAAACATATAAATTATCAAGGGAGGTCTACAAAGGCATTACTTATTTAAAAATTTTTTGAACCAAAAGTAAGTATATAAATCTCCTCACCTGTATTGTCAAATTCAGCACATTTTTTAGCCTTAAGAATTGCTGCAAGCTCACTGAGCATTTTTTGCTGTTCTGAAGAAAGTCCACTGCCTATAAGCACAAGAGGTCCATCCCTACGCTGACCAGTGTTCGTCTGTTAAAGGAGATACCACAGAGTTAAAAATCATTTAAAGACTAGAGAAAGATATTAAATGACTTGCACTTGATAGAAGCTTGAGACTCTGTTCTTATCTTCCTTTATCTAGTAATTCCCCACAATTTCCATCAAATTGTCACTCAGAGCCTTAATGCTCAATACATTTTATTAGTCCTTTATTTTTTCCCCAATAAAACGCTATTTGGAATAGCAATCTAAATCCAGGGCATCTTGTTTTCTTGATTCTACATCGGATCTCTGTAGGGTTTTACAACTTCATTCTGTCACTAGGAAGCCTTTTTTTTCTTAAGTAACCCAAAACACTAAAAAATATCAATTCCCTATCTCCCCTCCACTAACTTATTCCACTAAAGTTAAAACTCAGTTTGGTCTTTTTATTTTAAACTGAGATTATGTGAAAAATCAAAGAACACTAAAGCTTCTAATTGCACTGAGCTCAAAAATCACAAACAAACTCTTAACATCAAAATAGCTACCTACTAAAACCAAGAAAATTAAAAGAGACAAGGAAATACAAAAGTTAGATCAGATTCACCAACAGTAATAACTCAACATAGCTCATGAAAAGTAAAGAACCGCTCTAACAATGACCAATATTTTCACTTGAAGAGAAAGATACAGAACTTACATGAGACAACGAGAACAAAAATAAAGAGAAGACACCAGTGGGTAGAATTTGAGATTAGAAGTGAAAGATTCAGGATGCCTGGGTGGTCAGTTGGTTAAGCTGCTGCCTTCGGCTTGGGTCATGATCCCAGCATCCTGGGATCGAGTCCCACATCGGGCTCCTTGCTCAGCAGAGAGTCTGCTTCTCCCTCTGCCTGCTACTCTGAGTGCCTGTGCGCTGGCTCGTGCTCTCTCTCTCTCTCTCTGACAAATAAATAAATAAAATCTTAAAAAAAAAAAAAAAAAGTGAAAGATTCAAAGAAACAATGAGATGGATAATACCTCCACCACCAGCCAACAGGACTTAACGAATGGAATTGGAATGAGAGTTAGCCACAAGCTACCTGATACAAGACAAGTAATGACCCAGCAAAGAAGAAAAGAAAAAGCAAATCATCATCACAGTATTAGAGGACAAAAAGCCAAACATAGTACTGTAATTTTCAAATAAAAGACATAGGGCCCTCTGACATGTGTGACTTTATATGCAGAGGATTTTTCTGGATTGTCAAAAGCTCTAAAGAACACGAGTAAAACACTGAAGGTATGATCACTAGCACAGTTCAACATCTAGATTCAAGAAAATTTTGTATTTAAATATTCACTTTACATATCAGAGTAGTGATGATTCAGTCTGATGCCCTACAGTGAAACATCTAAGTTGTTTAGCTACATCTATAAACAGATCGAACTCATTCACTGAAATCTATTGATGGATTCTACTACTTATTAAGCAAGTATGTATACAAGATTTTTTTTTAAGAGATTTCTATAAAAGGTTTTTTTTAATGGCAATATTTAGCACTTAAAAGTTCAGCTTCCTGAATTACTTATTTATATAAGGTTCAAGGGGTAAAGGTTTTACTGGACAAGTTTACACACATTTACATCATATTTCTATATATGTATCTTTCCTATTCTCTAAGTTGTAAGGTGATGTAACCATGTCTAACCTAAACACTAAATATTCCTTAAGATGGAAATAGTGCGGTACACTTTACGGATCATCATCACTAAATAATAGTAAAAAATAGTAATTCAAAAATTATAGTTATAATTATACAAGGAAGTGCCACAAAAATAGCTCTAAATGCAACACATTGCTTTCTAATTTATATAACTCTACTTCAGCTAAATGAGTTCTCTGCACAAAACACAAGAGTGAAAAGATATCAATTCTAAATATAGCATATGATACTATTTCCATCAACCCCAGAAAAAGCACCAAAGTGGGTCAAGCATTTTCCTATCATAGTTTCTACATTTGAATAAAAAATAGAAACTGGCACTAATTTCTCATAGTTAAGAAATACTATTTAGAAAAAAAAAAAAGCAAACGGCCATCAAAGCTACACATTTGATTTGGAACAGGAGGTAAGGGGTGGGCAAGGAATTTGGTTAGAATAAACAAAGATCTTAGGATCACGAGGTTCAAAAGATGTTCAGAAAATATCCCATGGGTTCAGTACCTTGATTTTCTAGATATTTGTTACTATGTAAAATGACATTAAATAAACTTTTTTATAAAAAAGATTTCATTTATTTATTTGAGAGAGGGCAAGAGAGAAAGAATAAGCACAAGCAGGAGGGCAGGCAGAGAGAGAGGGGAAAGCAGGTTCCCTCCCGAACAGGGAGCCTACCAAGGGGGCTTCATCGCAGGACCCTGGGATCATGACCTGAGCTGAAGGCAGGTGTTATTAACCCACTGACTGATAGATTTCAGACACCCAGTAAGTATTTGTCAGATACGTGAACACATTTACCATCATGCCTGCATTGCTGTTTCTCTTAGAGCTGATAAACATTTCTCAATACCCATGCCATTCTCTTAAGGCCCTGAGATAAGGAGGTACATTCGAAGAAATAAAAATTCAGAGTCTTGGATCTTTTGGTATCTGCGCACTTGGCTGTGGGGATGTAAGAACGACAGAGGAAAAAATCCGATAAAATAAAATATATTTTGCCAGATTAGGGGTACGGGAAAAGAAAGGTTGGGAGGACAGGAAGGCACTTTGGCATGTAAGCTATGGCAGTACAGAGCCCTCCCTGATAAGACTACCCCAGGGTTGGATGCCCTGTGTACACCCAGCTCCTTGCAACTGTTCCTGGCAGAGAAGACAGCCAGCGTAGAGGACCTGGAATCGGAACGTGTTTGGTGGATTCAAGAAACAGTGAGGCAGCCCAACGTGGCTGAAAAAGAGGGAGTGAAAGGGAGTCTGGCAGCAGCTGAGGGAAGAAATTCCAGAAAGACACAACCCTTTCAACTTAGGACTTCCATCCATTATTTCTTCCTTAGCCAAGAACCTACCACCACGATAGTAAGGAAGGATATTCTCTGGCCATGTCCGTGTGACATGGGGAAAATATAAGTCTCTTACATTTAATAAAAACACAACGGTAACTGGACAGTCGAACCGAGAGGAGGATAACCAATTTCCTCTTCTCTGAAAGACAGCACCATTTTCACAGTCCAACAATCCCATAATGACATCCTTATTTTTGACACATTTAAAACAATTCTTCTCCAGTTTTTCATAAAAGCAACACTGACAAATGACAATTTGGTTCTTAGTTGTATGTTCTGCCAGGAGAGTCCAAGTCCAAATGAATAAAATAAATGCCAATTTATTTTGCCATATTAAGTGTGATGGGACTGAGGGGGTACTGACCTAAGATATAAGAAACTCAAGTTCTAACTGATCCATTCAAATAAAAAAAACAAACTTGCTTTTTCTTTTTTTGTAATGGCTCCTCAACCATGAGCAAATCAGACTAGGTTTCAGCGTTCTCATTTGTAAGCTAAGAAAATTAAACTGCTGATTTCTACATTCTCTTTCAGTTCATTATCAAAATGCCAGCTTGGTGCCCACTTGCAGAGCTGACATCCAGGAGGAGGAGGAGACAGAGAGGTCTCAGGGTACAAAGGTAACTGACCTGCGACAGCACCTACAGCCCTCTTCCGTACCTCGGCTCACCTCCTCATCCTCAACAATGAGATCAATCACTGTGCCACTGCCCTCACTAGACAAGACGTGCAGGGCCTCTGCGCACAGACCTCAACTCATGCCCTTCTCTCATCTTCCCCTGTCTTGTTCGTTGCAAGGTGCCCATCACACGCCTCTTGAAAACCACTTCTCTCCCTGCCCACATCACCCGACCCTTCCACAGCAGGGCTCTGACTACCACACAGCTTCACACCCCGTCGGCCAACTGCGAGCTGTCCTCTGCACTGGAACTCACCGAGACTGCCCCACTGAGTAGGGCAGTAATGTCCAAACTCCTCCTCAGGGAACCCAAAGCCTTTTACAATCTGATCCCAACCTTGCTCTTGACCTCCGGTTCCTCTCTCATACTACACCTTGTGCTCCTCTCACACTCAATCTAGTTTCTCAGATTTCAAAGGTCCTTTACACCTTCTTTTCTTTCAGCTGTTGCTTCCTTAAATGTGGACGGCCATCCCCATTTTGCACACCTGGTCCCAGTGCGGCAAGCTCACTGGATCCACGCCTCACTCCCTCCACGCTAACAGAATCCCAGTTTTTACTGATATATCCGCTCTTCAAGGACTGACCCCGTCTTCGAAGACAAGGTATATCAACACCAATTGTGTGACCAGTTCTGACCAACAATACATAAGGAAAGTCCAGTAGCAGGCTCCTGGGGAAGGTTTCAGACACTCGACACTGTCCCATCTACAACCAACAACCATGGCAATCATCCTATAACCACTGAGGGGAGATGAGCTCTCAAGCTGACGATGGTAATGCAGAAAGACAGAAAGAAATTGGGTCTCTGCAGCAACCATTTAATTGCTGAACTCACCAAGGAAAGCTCTCCTCTACTGAGATTATCTTTATACAAAATAAAACACTGCCTTGAGGCATTTGAGTAAATGTTTTGTTATCTGCAGCCAACATTCTATTAGACACCTTGCTGAAACTTTTACAAGTTTACATGCCTTCTCTGTCACCTTTTCTGTGAAGCTCTTCTGATCCCTCCTGAAGCCAGCTTCTTCTTTCTCTGTAAATCTATTGTACGTTTTTATGACTTCTATTATAAATTTACTTCAGTACATAATGAACTTTTTTCACATCTATAGTCCCCACTAAACCATAAGTTCTTAAGGAATAAGTTCTTTCCACTTTCCAGCTTATAGCTCTTTCCTAAGCTACAGACACCAACCTGTTCAACATGCTTGCAGCCTTACAGACATAAAATTGGCAGAGAATTACTGATTTCTTTCCCCACACCTGGAAACAACACCGGCATCTGCCCCACGGCTGAAGTCACACCAGCTCTATTTACCCACACTGCATACAGAATCCATCAGAAAGTGTGTTGCCATTATCTCAAAAATATACACTAAACCTCATCACTTCTCACAATCTCCACTTGTTACCTCAATCCAGAGGATAATATCCCTTCTTGTCACAGTGCATCGGGCCTCCACAATCGTCCTGGTTCTTCTGCTCTTCTCCTACCCGTCTCCTTACTACAACGCAGCCAGAGTGAACTTTCTACAACTTACATCGAATCATGTCATTCCCTTGCTTTAAATCCTTCAGTGGCCTCCATTACTCTTGGACACTGACTGACTAGTCGCCAGCAAGTATGACCTTCTCTCTAACCTTTAAGCACACCAAGCTCATCCACAGAGGGACGACAGGGAACACTATAGGGAACCCCTTTCATCCAGACAGATGTTTCCCTGGATGCCTCCTCCTCCTCATTCAAGTTTCAAATCAAACAGCTCTGTGCAGGCCCTCCCCAAGGACACAGCTAAAGCAGAGCCTTTCCTGGAGTCCTCAACCTCCGCTCAGTTATACTCTACAAAATCTCCAAACCACACATTTATAAGTTCCTGAGATTATTCCATTTATATAGGCTTACATATTGACAGTCTCGCCCTTTTTTTTATCTCTCCTGACAATGTTTGCTCCTTAAGACTAGGGCTCCATCCATCACATTGGCTGCAATGTGAATGCTCCCTAAAACATACAGGGGGCTCCACAAAATACTTGTTTGACTTAATCTGATTATAACTGTCTTTGATTGAATTCACAATTCCTAATACAAAAGAAGTGTTCAATAATTGTTCGGTGATTGAAAGTAATCTGCTAACTGGAAATTTTCCTATTATGTTCCCTTCACAACCAATTTCAATAAAAGACATACATTTCCCAAAGTCTAATCCATACTTACTACCGAGCAATGGCGAGTGGATGATGAGTCATTCTTCTCTGGTAGCAACAATAGTGATTTCATATTTTCACCGTCTGCATAATCCACAGGCCGCAAACCAAATATGTTACTGGCAAAAATAAGTGCAGATGGGTTTAAGTAAATAAAATGTGTGACTTGATTTTTAACTAAATGGATGCACCAGGGGAAGAATTTTTTCAACCTCCTTAATAATATACAACTTTTCCTAAAATAAATGACTCCGAATTCACACAAAGCATAAGGCTCAAGTATCCCAAGCTGCTGAATTCAATGGAAAAAAGTTGTGAAATTTCAATTTGACATCAGACCATTCTAGGAGTATTTTTAATTGAATAGATTGTTAGATACACATGAATTTTTTTACAACTCTGCATGCTTCTGTATTCATATTCACATTTATAATATAGCTTCATAATCATTAATCACCAAGGGAAAAATGCTTTCAAATGCAAATAAAAATAATTTACCATAGCTATTATAAGCTCTATATTCTAGATAAACAAATGCAGAAATTAGATAAATACACAGGACAGACATTCAGATCTGCAGAAAGAAAAGCATGTCACATAATAAATAAATGAATAAAGCAGAGAGCAGGGCACTTTTAAAATTAACTTTAATACATATGTACATTGTATAGTAATCAAGCCATCTAGAGAATCAACTGGTGGTTTCGGAAAGAAGTGGACACAGACTTCTCAGCATGTACTAATTCACAAGTCACAGAATATATTATGCTGGAAGAGAATTCAGAAACAGTACAAATCTGCTATTTCATAGATAAGAAAACAGAAAGAACAAAGTTCCAATGACTTGACTAAAAGCTGTGTCTTTCTTGTGTATTCCAATAATGGTCAATATTGGCCATGATTAGTTTCTTTTGTCTACTCTTCCACTTCCTTTCATATGGCTTCAGAATAATTTAAAATATACAAAATGTAATTTATTATGACAAAAAGTTTCCTAAAATGACCATTTCTTTTATGAGCTTTTATGGTTTTTAAAATTATGGTATATCCAAGTAAAGGCTGTTAAAGTGCATGTGAACATGCAATGTGTTCAACAGGACACAAGACGATGAACACGGTACAATGGTACAATAAACGATCAACATGGTCCTTCTACACAATACCACTTTTTAAAACTATACTGAATGTCCAGAAAAAGATCTGCAAGGGAACAGTGGAAAGAAGAGGAAGGAGGAAGGTGTCAACTCTGATGCTGTGTGAACGGCATAGAGATGAGGGACAGAAGCACCAATTTGACTTGGAGACAAGGTCAGACCTTGGATAAAGTGGTTTTGATGGCAGAGCAGGAAGAGATAGCGAGTGCATGAAGCAATAAACCACAGTAACTGTTTCTCTAGTGAGTGCTACTCATAACTATCAGTTTACTCATTCCTCTTGGGATGTGCCCACAAATATCAATAAATCAGTACTCTCAGATTTCCCTTTAGGCCTAGGTTCAAGAATTTGCAACCTTTCTCTGGCAACGGTCCTTCTCCAGCCAAGAACTGTATTATGTTTCGCTTTCTGGTTTACAACAAAGTGACAAGCTATTGTGCTGGACTTGGTATCTTTCCAAATTCCCATACATTTGAGCAGACAATCTCAGTTTATTTCCAAATGCAGCTGATTTCATCCATTATCCTTGATCCTTCTTAATTCCATTCTCTTAAATTACTGTGCTTAGAGGCCAAATATACAACCCCCTCACACATATATTCTGCGAGTATGCCAATCAAAAGAGAAATCCGAGATAATTAATCAATATTCTAGGTCTTAAACCACCAAGCACAAAAATGAATAATCAACAAAAAAGATATCACATTATATGGCATCAAAAAAAAATCACAGTATACCAAAGGACTTTTTAAAAAATACAAATGTAAATCTCATACTTCAAAGAAACAAAATGTCAGAGCCTAAGCAAGTATGTTCATCAACAGTAACTACAGTATACTTGTTTTACACAGATAGGAATAAGTCCACTATGACAGCACAAAACATCATTAATGAAAGTACTTCCCAAAAGTACCATCAGTAGCCAGTGGGTTTCAAACAAAAAGTAACCAATGAAACAACAGTCTGAACAAGTGAGATGCTCCTACTGTCTAAAGTTTTCCTTCATAAAATGGCTGGCAGGATTCTAGTTTACATTTCGAGTCCTTACACACAAAGCTCACTATCTCATACAGTCTTCAAACATGCGCTTGGGCTCCTGCTTATACACAGCCCGCTAAACCCTAAGCCCTCCTGTATTGTTAATGAACTGGAGAATGGCACAGACAAATGCTACAGATGGAAAGATATTCAGTTAAACCTCAGCCCTGCATCACAGGAGATGGAGCCTATTAAATCCTGTCGTGTTTCTGCTCTGTTGTGGACCACTGAAATCTGAAATGAGAATCAAGTTCTTATGTGGCACCTTCCAAACCCCACAGCAAGAGGAGACAGGGCGTACGATTTCTCCTTTATCACATGGGCACAAAAAAGTCGCACGACTTTTTTTCCCCATAATGATAGATTTCAATGGACTAACACTTTCTTTAGACTTCATGTAAAAAACAAAACAAACAAACAAACAAAAAAACGGTTTTAAATGTACATACTGAGGGGTGCCTGGGTGGCTCAGTCAGTTAAGCAACTGCCTCATGGCTTCGGCTCAGCTCGTGATGCCATGGGAGGGGAGACTGCCGGACATTCTCTCCCTCCTCGCACTGGCGCTTGCTCCCCCTCCATCTCTCACTCTCTCAGGTAATGATATCTTTAAGCAAATAAATACATAAATAAATGTACATACTTAGCTTTACCTTCTTTTTTGCAAAACGGTAACATTTGGAAGAAAAGTCACATGCCGTTAGGTGCACAGAAGACTATCGATGTGACTGATTATTAATTGAAGATAATGAGAATAACTTTGCTCACTAGGGTTCTTTTTGATTACTAAGACTAATGGGAAGAAGTTCTTGTTAAAGAATTGAACTGTTGTGTTTAACACTGCAGCTTAACCCCAAAGGCAAGAGTTCAGAATACAGTATAACCGTTTAGTGTCCTTTTTACTCAAGAATATGGTAGAACCTGCCCCTAGCTAGACCCAAGAGAAGGCTTACCACTCAAAAAGGGGGGGGGGGTATGGACAAATTCAAATTTGCACATACACATACAGAGCATCCAGTCCCAAACATTCATGCAAAAAGGCATTTTTATTAATACTAAACCTATCACTCACGACAGGCTACCAAGACAGTTCATGAATGAAATCCTTCATGAATTCTATAAAATTGCAAACACACAGACTTTAATTTTTCAAGTCACTTGGCTTGCTGTGAAGCAGGAAAGGCACAGAAATTCAAAAGAGCAACTTTTTTTTAAGCTATGAAACAAATTATGTTATAGCAGATTAATTTTTTTAAAAATTAACTAGGGCAGTGGGACAATTAACAGGTCCAACGGTCCATGTAATATTTTCTAATTACAAATTCTACACCCTTGCAAAAAAACTGTGTTAATGTCAGAACAAGTACCAAATTCTAAGCTTTATACATCTCTTAAAAAAAAAAAAAAAAAAGCATATGCTATTCTCCATATACTCAAAGTGGTTCTGATGGGATGAAGAATTTTTTTTTATGTTTGCGGGGGATGAACTGAAGGCAGAAGAGGGACAACCACTGAGGTTTTAGCCAGTCACCAATATAAATATTCTCAGACAAAAATGAAGCACAGATGATATGAACCTTTTTATCTGAGGTTGAAACAGAAGTCATTTTCCCTCTTGCATAATGGACTTTTATTTTAGTGCATAAGAAGGAAATTTTTCATGTAAAACCCAAGTAAAATCAGAGTTAAGTGAAGTAATACTGCATTCAAATGCAAAATTTTATCTTTAAAAGTGGCAGAGTTTGCAGAGCCGAAACCCCAAGCACGTAAGAAAGTATTCTAAGTGGAGAGTGATGTAAAAAACAGTAAGGTGTTAGATTAACATTAAATCTAAACAAAAGATCAAGTCTGAAGTAGATACATATAACCTACTATATCCATATTCCCTCTATAATCTTAAAGACTTAGGGTCCCAAAATCTTGCAGTAGGAAATTCATAGTTCAGGTATCATAGCCTCCACGAGAAAATACAGGACTGGGTGACTTCACTGGTGAATTTATCAAAGTCCTTGTGTTTTTTAAATTAAACAGTGAAGATGATAGATAATATGAATGATAGTACTGTATGTAGTTAATTCCTAGTTACCTTGTCTTGCCTTACTCGTAGGTTTCAAGATTTCCCTGCATCAGTATTCAGTAAGATGCTTTTAGATTCGCTTAGCTTTGCAATAAATCATATTCCATTCTTTCTTTTCCTATACCTGGCCTTCCATAGGTATTTAGAGCCTAATTACATTTCTGAGTTGTTGACTCTCTCCATATCCTGAACTTCCAAAAAGATTGTTATTTTCACATTTTAAAAGTATTACCGGTGCCTGGATGGCTCAGTGGGTTAAAGCCTTTGCCTTCGGCTCAGGTCATGATCCCAGGGTCCTGGGATCGAGCCCTGCATTGGGCTCTCAGAACATATCAGAATATATAGCTTTCTAATCTGGATCCCTTAGTCCTCATATACAAGCTTTGCTCCCTTCTAAAGAGAACCAAAAATAAATCCAAGGCCGGATTTCTGTCTCAGATTTTCTTCGTCCTACTAGGGCTAAGTTACAAAATTTTTTACCCCTCTCTATAAGTTTGCTTACACACAACTGAAATAATTCAAGTTAAATTCTTATAGTAGCATAAAACGTATAAAGCCAATCAAAAAATATCAAATGTTGGGACGACTGACTGGCTTGGTCAGTAATGCATGTGACTCTCGATCTTGAGGTCTTGACTGCAAGCCTCACACTGGGTGTAGAGATTACTTAAAATATATATATATTTTTTTCTATATTTAGTATAATATATATACATATATATATAATCTATATTTGGTATAAGGACATACGTCTTCCATCAAACATGCTTTCAAGAGAAACTACATTAGCCATGACTTCCTTATGTCTGTAAGTGCAATGAAAATCAATGGACTCAAGATAGGTTTATATGCCTCCTTTAGCTTACAGGGTCCTCAAGGATATGGAAACAAAGACAGTATTTTTTTGGCATTCAGTACTCAAGAGCTATCACAACATTTGACTAAAATATACAGAGGCAGACCCAAAGCTTTATAGATTTGAGATACTCTGCTATACATATGAGAAATATAATAAAGACAGTAATTTCCTCAAATATTCTGTCTCACTGGTGTGCCCTGTGTTAAGAATCAGTAAGATGATCTTCATGGGTCTTCTCTTAAAAATCATAGCCTTAATGGTGAGTGCTGTGAAATGTGTGAGCCTGATGATTCATAGACCTGTAGCCCTGGGGCATTATATGTTTAAAAAAAAAAAAAATTCAAGTAAAAAAAAATCATAGCCTTAGATAAAACTGCAAAATAGTTTACGGGGACTGTTTAAAGACAAATTTAATGAGATAACAAAAAATCCATCTTCTCTTTAAACCTGTATTCTACTATTAATATATTACTACTTGAGAGTGATAACTACTAATAACAAAACTGGAGAAATCTCCAAATATTATATACTATGCAAATTATAAAACTGACAGTGGTGTGCCAAATGGAGGGACAGTTTATTTCTGAAAGGTATTCCATTCATGTTCGAGTAACCAGAAAAGGTAGAAAGCATCCTTGATTATCTTTAAGGAAGTGCAGTGGGAGACTGGGAAGATGGTGAAGTAAAAGGATTCTAAGATCAATCACCTTGTCTCATGGATACAACTAGGTAACACTCCTGTCAGTGTAAATAACCCAGAAAACAACCCAAAGACTGGCAGAACAAACCCCACAATGAAAGACAGAAAAGGGGTTAAGAAGAACAGAGACTGGGTGGGAGGCTAATCAGACCATTGCATCCCTGAGAGGGAAGAAGCCATGGGCATAGAGGAGGGAGAAAAAAATAAGACTGTCACCAGGGAGCTCACACAGGAAAGACAATTCCCCATAACATTTGATTCTGAAAGTGAGATCTTATAACAAGAGGGAGTTAAAGCCTAAAATTTTAAAAATCAGCCAACTGGAGTCTGGGAGAGCACAAAGGGCATTAGAAGTAGAGTTCCCACCCTTAAAGAAACATAATGAACAGCCAGGGGAGATAAAGCATAGAAGCACCATTTTAAAAACCATTGGGGGGGGGGGGACCATCTGGGGAATACCAAGAGTTATTTACTCATCTCAGAGTGGAGGGAGTTTCACAGGGAGACTGCACCAGGAACAAAGGAGTCATTTTTCTCCCCTGCCACCAGGCACAAATGAACTGCCAGCCACGTAGGGGAAACAGCACAATGCCAACATTCACTAACTTGTTTTAAGAAGTCCCGCCCCCTGGAGCCCATCTTATCTCAATCTCAGCCCCTCCAGAAGACCTGTGCAAGCCTTGCCAACACCATCTCCCTACCCGTACTCATTGCAGGGCCTTGGTCTGAGGAGTGGTGGAGAGCCCCCATGGACTACCATACACCCTATTAAAACTACGTACCTCACCCTAGCTAGGGACCCAACAGTGCCCACAACTGCACTACAGATGACTAGATTTGAGGGGAAAAGTAGCCAGGAAACAACATCAGGGTTCATGCTACATACACAGGAGACACTCCAGAAGGGCCAGGTTCTGGGGAACAGGGAACACTGCAGTGCAGGGCACTATAGGACCTCTTCTTCACAAGGCCACTACTTTCAAGAGTAGGAGACACAGCTGATTTCCCTAACACACACAGACAGACAAAGAAAGTCAGACAAAATGAGGATACACAGAAATATGTCCCAAATGAAAAACGGGACAAAACCACACAAAAGACGTAACAAAAACTGATATAAGTAGTATGCCTGATAGAGAATTTAAAGTAATGATCATAAAGATACTCACTGGACTTGAAAAAAGAGTGGAGGACATCAGTGAGACCCTTAATTAAAAGATAAAAAAGAACCAATCAGAGATGAAGAATATAATAAATGAAATTAAAAATACACTAGGTGAAATAAACAGCAAGTTAGAGGAAGCAGAAGAATGAATTAGAAACTGGGAGGTCAGAGTAATGGGAAGTAATCCAGCTGAGCAGGTGAGAGGAAAAAATTGGGCAAAACTAAAATAGACTAAGGAAATGCAATGTCCATCAAGTGTAATAACATTTGTATAGATACACCAGAAGAAAAAGAGAAAAAAAGGAGGCAGAAAATTTACTTCAAGAAATAATCACTGAAAACTTCCTTAATGTGGTGAAGGAAACAGATATCCAGATCCATCCAGTGGGCACAAATATTCCTCCAACAACATCAAACCAAGAAACTGCACACCAAGACACTTAGTAATTAAAAGGGCAAAAAAAAAAAGGTGGGGGGTACCTGGGTAGTTTAATTAGTTACTCAGCCAACTCTTGATTTCAGCTCAGGTCATCATCTCAGGGCTGTGTGATCAAGCCCCTAGTTGAGTTCAGCACTCAGCGTGGGGTCTGCATGAGATTCTCTCTCTCCCTCTTCCTCTGCCCCTCCCCCTGCTTGCGTGAGCATGCACTCTCTCAATAAATAAATAAATAAATAAATAAAATCTTTTAAATAAAATAAAATGGCAAAAAGTGATAAAGAGAGAGTTTGAAAAGCAGCAAGAGAAAAGAAGATAGTTACATACAAGGGAAAACCCCATATGGCTGTAGTGGATTTTTCAGCAGAAACTTTGCAGTCCAGAAAGAATGGCATGATAAATTCAAAGTGCTGAAAGGAAAAACTCTGAAGCCAAGAATACTCCATCCAGCAAGGCTATTATTCAGAATAGAAGGAGAGAAAAGGAGAGATTCCTAGACAAACAAAAGCTAAAGGACAAGTTCATAACCATTAAACCAGCCTTATAAGACTGTTAAAGGAAACTCTCTCAGTGTCAAGACAAGACCACAAGTAAGGGTAAGAAAAGTAGGAAGAACAAAAGCACTAAAAATAAATCAATCAAGGGAATTAGAAAATAAAGTAATATAAAGTATAATATCATATTCCTAAAATGGGAATGGGGGGGAAGAAGGATTCAAACTGAAATGACCATCAACTTTATGCAGACTACTATATACAAAAGGTATTACACACAACCTACTGGTACCCACAAATAAAAAATCAGTAATAGAAATACAAAATAAAAAGAAAGGAATTCAAGGGTATCACTAAAGAAAACCATGAGAGAAGAAAGCAAGAGAAGAAAGGTTCAGAGAAGAACTACAAAAACAACCACAAGACAGGTTAACAAAACAGCAATAACAAATACGTACCTATCAATAATTAGAATGCAAAAAGACTAAAGTCTCTAATCAAAAGATGGAATGGGTGACTGGAATGGTTTAAAAAAACAAGACCCATCCATATGCTGCCTATGAGAGACTCCTTTCAAACCTAAAGACAAATGCAGATTGAAAGCGAGGGGAGACAGAAACATTTATCATGCCAGTGCATGTCAAAAGAACGCCAGGGCAGCAATACTTGTGTCAGACAAAATAGACTTTGAAACAAAGATTGTAACAAGAGATAAAGAACATCATATAATCATTAAGGGGGCAATGCAACAAGAAGATAAAGTGATTGTAAATATTGATGCATCCAACATGGAGGTATCCAAATACATAAAACAGTAACAAACATAAAAAAACTAATCAATATAGTGATACAATACTAGGGATTTTAACACCCACTTACGTAAATGGACACATGACTGAAACAGAAAATTAACAAGGAAACCGTGAATGACAAACTGGACCACATAGATTTAACAGATATATTCAGAACATTCATCCTAAAACAGAATACACATTCCTTTCAAATGCACAAGGAACATTCCCGGAATAGGTCACATAGGTCACAAGTCTCAACAAATTCCAAAATATCAATGTCATACCATGCATCTTTTCTGACTGTAACAAAATGAAACTAGAAATCAAACATGTGAAAAAAATTAAGCAGAAATACAAGGAAGTTAAATCAAATGCTACTAAATAATGACCAAATCAACCAAGATATCAGGTAAGAAATCAAAAAGTACATGGAGACAAATGACAATGAAAACACAATGGTCCAAAACCTTTCAGATGCAGCAAAAGCAGTTCTAAGAGGGAAGCTGACAGCTATATAGGACTAGAAAAGAAGAAGCAAGAAAGCAAGAAGCAAGAAAAATCTCAGATACAAAACCTAACCTTACACTTAAAGGAGCTAGAAAAAGAATATATAAAATTCAAACCAGCAGAAGGAAAGAAATCATAAAGATTAGAGCAGAAATAATCTATACAGAAACTAAAAAAAAGAACAGGTCAATGAAACCAGGAGATGGTTCTTTGAAAAGATCAACAAAGGTGATAAACCTGTAGCCCGACTCATTAGAAAAACGAAACAAAGAGAAGATAGGGCTCAAAAAAACACAATCACAAATGAAAGACAAAAAATAACAAATGACACCAAAGAAATAAAGGATTGTAAGAGAACATTATGAAAAATTATATGCCAACAACTGGACAACTACTGATAACTAAATTAAGGTCACAGGATACAAAATCAATGCACAGAAATCTTTTGCATTTCTATGTACTAATAATGAAGCAGCAGAAAGAGAAATTCAGGAAGCAATCCCATTTACAACTGCACCCCAAAAAAATCCATTTATGATAAAAACCCTCAACAAACTATGGTTAGAGGAAGCATACCTCAACAATAAAGGCCTTATATGAAAAACCCACAGCGAACATCATATTCAATAAGGCAGAAACTGAGAGGTTTCCCCCAAAGGTCAGGAATAAGTCAAGGATGCCCACTCTCACCACTTCATTTGTATTCAACATAGTACTAGAAGCCCTAGGCACAGCAATCAGATAACAAAAAGAAATAAAAGGCATTCGAATTGGTAAGGAAGAAGTAAAACTTTTGCCATTTGCAGATAACATGACACTATATATAGAAAACCCCAAAGACTCCACTGGAAAACTACTACTTTATACTACACACAAAAATAAGGCCAAAATGGGGTGCCTGGGTGGCTCAGTGGTTTAAGCCTCTGCCTTCAGCTCAGGTCATGGTCTCAGGGTCCTAGGATCGAGCCCCACATCGGGCTCTGCTCTGCAGGGAGCCTGCTTCCCCCTCTCTCTCTGCCTGCCTCTCTGCCTACTTGTGATCTCTCTCTGTCAAATAAATAAATAAAAATCTGTAAAAAAAAATAATAAGCTCAAAATGGATTAAAGACCTAAATGTGAGACATGAAACCACAAAAATCCTCTAAGAGATCCCAGGCAGTAATGTCTCTGACACTGGCCATAGCAACATCTTTCTAGGTAGGTCTCCTGAGGCATGGAAAACAAAAGCAAAAATAAACTACAGGGACTACAGCAAAATAAAAAGCTTCTAACATAGCAAAGTAAACATCCAACAAAAAAGGAGAACCTACTGAAGGGGAGAAGGTAATTTGCAAATAACCTAACCAATAAAGGGTTATATTATCTAACTATATCAAGAACTTAGATAGCTCAACACCAAAAAACCCCAAATAATCCAATTAAAAGTGGGCAGGAGACATGAACAGACATTTCTACAAAGAAGACACACAGACGGCCAAGAGATGTATGAAAAGATGCTCATCACTGATCAGCAAGGAAATGCAAATCGAAACCACAATGAGGTACCACCTCACACCTGTCAGAATGACTAAAATCAAAAACACAGGAAACAAGTGTTGAGGAGCATGTGGACAAAAAGGAACCCTCTTGCACTGTAGGTAGGAATGCAAACTGGTGCAGCCACTGTGGAAAACAGTGTAGAGGTTCCTCAAAAAATTAAACATAGAACCATCTCACAATCTGTAATTGCACTACTATTTACCCAAAGAATATGAAACACTAATCTGAAGGGAGACATGCACCCTTATGTTTATGGCAGCATTACCTGTAATAGCCAAACTATGGAAGCAGCCCAAGTGACCATCGAAAGATGAATACAGAAGATGTAATGTGATACACACACACACACACACAAATATTATTCAGTCATTAAAAAAAAGAAAATGATCATGCCATCTGCAAAGGGCATGGATGGATCTAGAGTATCAGGCTATGTGAAATAAGCCAACACGAGAAAGACAAATTCTGTATGATTCCACTCACATGCAAAATTTAAGAAACAAGCAAACGAACAAAGAAAAAAAAAAAGAGAGACAAACCAAAAAACTATCTCTTAACTAAAAGGAACAAACAGATGACCAGAGGAGAGGTAGGTGGGAAGACGAGTAAAAGAATGCACTTACCTTGAGGAGCACTGAGTAGTACATGGAATCACTAAATCTAAAAAACTACTATTTTAAATTTTTAAAAAAGTGTAATTTTTTTTAAAGATTTTATTTATTTATTTGACAGAGAGAAATCACAAGTAGACAGAGAGGCAGGCAGAGAGAGAGAGAGGGAAGCAGGCTCCCTGCTGAGCAGAGAGCCCGATGCGGGTCTCGATCCCAGGACCCTGAGATCATGACCTGAGCTGAAGGCAGCGGCTTAACCCACTGAGCCACCCAGGCACCCATAAAAGTGTAATTTTAATATCAAAATCTGTAGGCAAGATTTAATAAAAGATTATCTTTTATTAAAGATAAAAACAGATCATTTCAACTTATAATTATAAATGCAAAAATACTAAATAAAATTCTAGCAAACTGATGTAAAATATTTGTTTAAAGAATAAGCACACTGGTAGATCACATCCTTGGTCCTAAATCAGAACTAACCGGTATCAAAAGATTGGGATCATTCCCTGCATATTTTCAGGCCACAATGCTCTGAAGATAGAACTCAACCACAAGAGGAAGTTTGGAAAGAACCCAAATACATGGAGACTAAACAGCATCCTTCTAAAGAATGAATGGGTCAACCGGGAAATTAAGGAAGAATTGAAAAAAAACATGGAAACAAATGATAATGAAAATACAACAGTTCAAAATCTGTGGGACACAACAAAGGCAGTCCTGAGAGGAAAATATATAGCGGTATAAGCCTTTCTCAAGAAACAAGAAAGGTCTCAGGTACACAACCTAACCCTACACCTAAAGGAGCTGGAGAAAGAACAAGAAAGAAACCCTAAGCCCAGCAGGAGAAGAGAAATCATAAAGATCAGAGCAGAAATCAATGAAATAGAAACCAAAAAGACAATAGAGCAAATCAACGAAACTAGGAGCTGGTTCTTTGAAAGAATTAATAAAATTGATAAACCCCTGGCCAGACTTATCAAAAAGAAAAGAGAAAAACCCAAATAAATAAAATCATGAATGAAAGAGGGGAGATCACAACTAACACCAAAGAAATACAAACTATTATAAGAACATACTGTGAGCAACTCTACGCCAACAAATTTGACAATCTGGAAGAAATGGATGCATTCCTAGAAACATATAAACTACCACAACTGAACCAGGAAGAAGTAGAAAGCCTGAACAGACCCATAACCAGTAAGGAGATTGAAACAGTCATTAAAAATCTCCAAACAAACAAAAGCCCAGGGACAGATAGCTTCCCGGGGGAATTCTACCAAACATTTAAAGAAGAACTAATTCCTATTCTCCTGAAACTGTTCCAAAAAATAGAAATGGAAAGAAAACGTCCAAACTCATTTTATGAGGCCAGCATCACCTTGATCCCAAAACCAGACAAGGATCCCATCAAAAAAGAGAGCTATAGACCAATATCCTTGATGAACACAGATGCGAAAATACTCAACAAAATACTAGCCAATAGGATTCAACTGTACATTAAAAGGATTATTCACCACAACCAAGTGGGATTTATTCCAGGGCTGCAAGGTTGGTTCAACATCCGCAAATCAGTCAATGTGATACAACACATCAATAAAAGAAAGAACAAGAACCATATGATACTCTCAATAGATGCTGAAAAAGCATTTGACAAAGTACAGCATCCCTTCCTGATCAAAACTCTTCAAAATGTAGGGATAGAGGGCACATACCTCAATATCATCAAAGCCATCTATGAAAAACCCACCGCAAATATCATTCTCAATGGAGAAAAAACTGAAAGCTTTTCCGCTAAGGTCAGGAACACGGCAGAGATGTCCATTATCACCACTGCTATTCAACATAGTACTAGAGGTCCTAGCCTCAGCAATCAGACAACAAAAGGAAATTAAAGGCATCCAAATCGGCAAAGAAGAAGTCAAATTCTCACTCTTCACAGATGATATGATACTATATGTGGAAAACCCAAAAGACTCCACTCCAAAACTGCTAGAACTTATACAGGAATTCAGTAAAGTGTCAGGATATAAAATCAATGCACAGAAATCAGTTGCATTTCTCTATACCAACAGTAAGACAGAAGAAAGAGAAATTAAGGAGTCAATCCCATTTACAATTGCACCCAAAACCATAAGATACCTAGGAATAAACCTAACCAAAGAGGCACAAAATCTATACTCATAGTAGAAAACTATAAGTACTCATGAAAGAAATTGAGGGAGACACAAAGAAATGGAAAAATGTTCCATGCTCCTGGATTGGAAGAACAAATATTGTGAAAATGTCTATGCTACCTAAAGCAATCTACACATTTAATGCAATTCCTATCAAAGTGCCATCCATCTTTTTCAAAGAAATGGAACAAATAATTCTAAAATTTATATGGAACCAGAAAAGACCTCGAATAGCCAAAGGGATATTGAAAAAGAAAGCCAACGTTGGTGGCATCACAATTCCGGACTTCAAGCTCTATTACAAAGCTGTCATCATCAAGACAGCATGGTACTGGCACAAAAACAGACACATAGATCAATGGAACAGAATAGAAAGCCCAGAAATAGACTTTCAACTCTATGGTCAACTCATCTTCGACAAAGCAGGAAAGAATGTCCAATGGAAAAAAGACAGCCTCTTCAATAAATGGTGTTGGGAAAATTGGACAGCCACATGCAGAAAAATGAAATTGGACCATTTCCTTACACCACACACGAAAATAGACTCAAAATGGATGAAGGACCTCAATGTGCGAAAGGAATCCAACAAAATCCTTGAGGAGAACACAAGCAGCAACGTCTTCGACCTCAACCGCAGCAACATCTTCCTAGGAACATCGCCAAAGGCAAGGGAAGCAAGGGCAAAAATGAACTATTGGGATTTCATCAGATCAAAAGCTTTTGCACAGCAAAGGAAACAGTTAACAAAATCAAAAGACAACTGACAGAATGGGAGAAGATATTTGCAAACGACATATCAGATAAAGGACTAGTGTCCAAAATCTATAAAAACTTAGCAAACTCAACACCCAAAGAACAAATAATCTAATCAAGAAATGGGCAGAGGGCATGAACAGACATTTCTGCAAAGAAGACATCCAGATGGCCAACAGACACATGAAAAAGTGCTCCATATCACTCGGCATCAGGGAAATACAAATCAAAACCACAGTGAGATATCACCTCACACCAGTCAGAATGGCTAAAATCAACAAGTCAGGAAATGACAGATGCTGCCGAGGATGCGGAGAAAGGGGAACCCTCCTACACTGTTGGTGGGAATGCAAGCTGGTGCAGCCACTCTGGAAAACAGCATGGAGGTTCCCCAAAATGTTGAAAATAGAACCGCCCTATGACCCAGCAATTGCACTATTGGGTATTTACCCTAAAGATACAAACGTAGTGATCCAAAGGGGCACGTGCACCCGAATGTTTATAGCAGCAATGTCCACAATAGCCAAACTATGGAAAGAACCTAGATGTCCATCAACAGATGAATGGATCAAGAAGATGTGGTATATATACACAATGGAATACTATGCAGCCATCAAAAGAAATGAAATCTTGCCATTTGCGACAACATGGATGGAACTAAAGCATATCATGCTTAGCGAAATAAGTCAAGCAGAGAAAGACAACTATCATATGATCTCCCTGATATGAGGAAGTGGTGATGCAACATGGGGGCTTAAGGGGGTAGGAGAAGAATCAATGAAACAAGATGGGATTGGGAGGGAGACAAACCATAAGTGACTCTTAATCTTACGAACAAACTGAGGGTTGCTGAGGGGAGGGGGGTTGGGAGAAGGGGGTGTGGGGTTTTGGACATTGGGGAGGGTATGTGCTTTGGTGAGCACTGATTCACAGACCTGTACTCCTGGGGATAAAAATACATGTTTATAAAAAATTAAAAAAAAAAAAAAAAAGAAGAAGCACACTGGGGTGCCTGGGTGGCTCAGTAGGTGAAGCCTCTGCCTTCAGCTCAGGTCCTGGTCTCAGGGTCCTGGGATCGAGCCCCGCATCAGGCTCCCTGCTCAGCAGGAAGCCTGCTTCTCCCCCTCCTCCCTGTTTATGCTCCCTCTCTCGCTGTCTCTCCCTCTCTGTCAAATAAATATTAAATATCTTTAAAAATAAAGAAAGAAAGAAAAAAAAGAAAGAATAACCACACTATATTAAGTCAAGCTTATCACAGGAATACAACACGGTTTAACATTTTAAAATGTATTAATGACATCAACAAGCAAAAGGTCTAAGATTATCTCAGTTTAAGTGAAAATTCATGCAATAAAATATAGTCTTGTTAAAAAATAGTAAAATAACTAGAAGATCTTTATTTTTAATATTGATTGTAATGCTAACTGTAAACCTACATTCAGTATTTCTTAAAAAATGAAAAGAGAACAACTATGCTATCACATTATTTTATAGTATCCTAGAAACTCAGACAAATGCAGTAAGAAATTAATAAATGATAATCCAACCCTTAGAATTAGGTGTTAGCTAGCTTTCCTGTATGTCAGAAATAACAAGCTCTATTTATTAACAGAACAGCCAGTTCACCAGAGCAACAAAAGAATCAAATACCTAGAAAATCTCTATAAATACTAAATGAAATTTATTAAATCGACTATAATCCATACCCTTACTCAATTTCAATCACAACCCTAATAAGATATTTCTTAACACCGTGTATCAGACTTCACGTGTAGGAAGCAGCTGATAAAAAGAGTAAACTCCCTCCCTCAGCCACCACTGTCCCCACCACCACTTCAGCTCAGACTCCCCTCCCCGGGTTAGTGGACACGCCTCCCCGCTGAGCTCCCAGCTCCTGTGCAGGATGAACCTTTCAATGTAAAATCTGAACCCTCTGGCACACGGGCTCTCTCTGCCTCTGCCACCTTCTGCAGCCTCAAGGGGTCATCCTCCTCCCTTTCACACCAGTCTTACTGTCACTAACCAAAGATCCTAGAACTGAATGGACAAATGGCCTTGGCTACCGTGTACCTCAATATCCACCAACTCCTTCTGAAAAGCCTACCCTCCTATTCCTCGTCTTCAAAAGTCAGTGGAAGTCCTCCTTCCTCTAGAAAGCCTTTTACGAATGCCTCTAGTCACATGTAAAGCCCCTAATCTAGATTTTCACAGACTCTTGTGCACTGACCTAGGAAGGCATGTGTCACAGGGCTCTGTAATCACTGCTCTGTCTGTTCACGTCACTAGAAAACAAGGAGCAGATCCAAGAGCGGGGGATGAGGAAGTCAAGGAGCAGTGGGGAGAGTCTGAGAACACCTAACAGGATGTCACTGAAGACCCAGGAAATGAAGGCATCCAAGTAAGAAAACTCCTTCAACCTCGAAAGAATGAAGATGACTACAAAAATGTCTGTTACAGAGCTGGAGATTTTCCCTTAGAAACTCAGAAGAAGCAACAGAAACTCTACCCGCCTACAACTTCGATTAGTCAAAGTACCAAGCCATCAAGAGGGAAGGACAGAAGAACAGCTTTCACACTTTCCCGTTCCAACCCTTCCTCCTTCTTTCAGGGATAGGAGGAGTCTAGTCCTGGTTATTGAGAGAAGAGTTCCATTAAGAGTAAGAGACATATACAGAAATAGAAGTATAAGCAGAGAAAATTAAAGTAATATGCTTGCCAACTCAGATTCTAGAGTCAGAGATATTAATGGCTTAAAATGAACAAGAGCTTTAGGCAAAAAAAAGAAGAAGAAATAAAGAAAAAAAGTAGTAAGAAGTCCATATAGTGCCCTGGCCTCCTCCCCAGGCTCTACTCTTAAACGGAGAAAGTCAAGAAATGAATTCCATCTATTGTCACTTGTCAGTACTTAAAAGGACAATATACAGAACCCTGGCAGCAAGAAAAACAGATCTTAAAAATGT
This sequence comes from Mustela nivalis, assembly GCF_964662115.1. Taxonomy (NCBI): domain Eukaryota; kingdom Metazoa; phylum Chordata; class Mammalia; order Carnivora; family Mustelidae; genus Mustela; species Mustela nivalis. The sequence continues at coordinate 89,327,539 of NC_139030.1, read as the reverse complement.
CAAGGCAACAGAAATGGGAAGCCATGAGCCCACGGCAGGTAACATACTAGGCTGCCCAATGGACAAGAGACTAAGGACTCTGCCCAGGGAGCACACGTCATTTACTCTAACATCTGCCATGAAGCAGTGCTACCACCCCGGAAAAGGAGCAGCTCCCGGAACGTGGTTTCAGACTTTCACTCCGCACTTAACAGTGATCAGGGAGCAGAAGGAGGCAATTCTTGGTGCTGTCAGACCTGACCCTTTTTCCAAAGGGAGGAAAACATACACCATCTTTTCACGCATTCAAACACTTAACTCATTTCCACTACAAACGAATGTGGGTACGACTATGTTGGGCAGCAGGCATGATTTAGAAAGGCTGGAATAAAAACTGCTGGAGGCCCAGGGGGATGGCAGCAAGAGCAGCAAGAGGAGGCTGGAGAAGCCGGTGGTGCCTCACCGCCCAGGGCCTTGGGAACCACGTGTTGAAGTTTACTCTAAAAACTTTAAGAGGTGCCAGTGAAGGGTTTTAAGCAAGTAAGTGATCTGGCCAGACATCTTTTTAAAAGTTCTTGGGTTGCGGTGTGGGGAATGAACAAAGAAAAATAATCTGAAAAGGAGGAAACCAGTTAGGAAACTGGTAAAGCCGATCAGCTGAACAAGTACTATGAAATAAAGCAGTGAAAAACACAGCCAATACCAGAGAATGATGCCCACCAGTCTGGAAATGAAGGAATAATGGTATTTAGAAACCGATACCACACACTCTCACAGCCCAGGTGAACTCTACGGCTCTATTTGCACTATAGCTGCCCCACTAATCTCCACCCGATGTTATCCCCAACCTCTCACCAGATAAATCCTCTTCCCCCACTACCCTACACTTTATCAACCAGCTATCCAATTCAGTAGCCACCTGGCCCATGTGGCTATTTACATTAATTAAAGTTCATTTTCAAATTTAGTTTCTCAGTAGCAACAGCCACAGCTCAAGTCTTCACCAGCAGCAGATGGCTAGTGGCTACTGAGCGCCCGGCACAGAGAGAGAGCATTTCCATCGCTACAGAAAGATCTTACTGGATGGCGTTTCACTACAGCTATACCTAAATCTGCCACTTCACTAGGTAAGCCTATTTAAAAACAACACATTCATCGGAGAGGCACCTGTGAAGGCAGACTCGGCTCACTGTCTCATGCCCACACCTGGTATATTAATAAGCTTCACGGTGTAGTGAAGAATCATGGTGTACAAACCACCAGATAGGCCCTGTGTTTTGGCTCATTAATCCTCACTATGCTCTGAAGAAATAGAAAGGCAGCAGGCATCACACATGTTTTATAGGTGAGGACACCAAGGCACAGAAATTAACCTGCCTGAAGCTATAAAGTCAATAATGGAGTCACAAATAAAAGCTGAATTCCCTAACGCCCTGACCAGTGCTCCATTCATTAAAGTAGTCATGGCTGATTTAAGAACCCAAAGATGGAAACTATTCAGTTTCACCTGACCCAAACAACCATTTGCTTTAGCAAATGGCAGGCTATACCCACAGGAGGGTCATACCTATTGGTCCACGTGCACGTGTCTACACACACACATATAGACAGATGATACGTGTGTGCGCATACACACATGCAAGCCAGAAAAACAAAAATATGGAAAAATGGTCCCCTTGAGTATGCCCCAACAATCTCACCATCTGTGATAGAAAATAAAGATATTAGACCCACTTTCTGAAACTAACAGCATCAAGGTACTCCTGCATTATTAGTTTTTCAATTATGCTATAAAAAAATTACAACCTAAAAGCTCTGCATTCTATAATTCTTGTTTGCCTCTGTAATCAAAGTAAGCGTGACTTTTGTGTACTCTTTCCAAACCTATATAAGCAACAGGGACATGAAGAGGCAATTCTTCTATTTCCATTTCAACTCCCTCATTAACTGAAAAGAGTAAAATAATATATAGGGAGACATGAACCAAGTTATAGATTAAAGATATAAAATCCATATACGGCAATTGCTCTTGACAACAGCAATTTTAAAATGCAGCCGCCAGCATTTGCTAATGCATCTCTGTGCCCTGACACTGCAAAACAATTTACCCCGAGATTCATTTGACTGATGTGGAAAGTCTAAGAAATAACTTGAAAACACTTGCCCGACATCTGAATTCTTACATATTTTAACTATATATGCAGAAAAAGCATTAAAGAAAAAGAATTTTTAAAACAAATCTAAAGTACTGGGAAGCATACAAAATAGTTATTTCTGTGCTTCTAATTCTTTTCTCACTAATAAGTATGACTCAATCTACAGAATATAACTAAGTGAATTTATGCAGAAAAATCAAAGCTTACGAAATTAATTTGCCAATCATTTCTAAAGTAAAGAAGTAAGTCTTCCTCAAAAATGTAAGTATTCCAAAGGAAAAGGGCATGAACGCTGATTTTAAATAGAGACTATAATGGTCACGTCTAACCTCGATTGTGAAAGGCAAGAAAGAGAGCCACCCATCTGGGTCTCCGAGGCTGTGTTCCGTCACAGTCTTGACTCAGGAGTACAAGTCAACTGAACAACAGTGTTTAGGCTGAACGACTTACACAGCATTCCTGGAGGCTCCGTAGGAAAGTAAGAGCTTGACTATATCCAAGTGTCCGTTCTTGGCAGCATCATGAAGCGGTGAGTCATTCTGATAGCCAGTGGTGTTCACCAATGCCTTATGCTGGAGCAACAACTCCACTACCTTCAGGTGCCCATGATTGCAGGCTTCATGCTAATTAAGTAGTAAGAAAAGAAGGGAGAAAGGTGATAAGGAAGAACGATGTCTAGTATCATAATAAAATTGCACTTTAGAAAAGTAAATGTGAACTTCAGTCAGTAAATTGGTTCCTACCTAAAAATTCATACAGACTGTAAGTGTTGACCCAGAGTAAAGCCCTGTTAATAATCTTAACGATCAGATACATGATGATCAAGATCTATGCAACTGATGGAAAAAGGGGTTATTTATCTGAGCCTTTGGTCACCTACATTTTTTTTAAAGAAAATGTAGTTGACCAACTCTATATATGTATAAACCAACTCTAGTTCCTGAACTCTTTGACAGTAAAAAATTACAAACAACAAAAAACTCAAAGTATTTAACAACTAGATCATTCATAAAAAGTGAAATTTTCCATGGCCAAATAGCATTCACTAAATCAGGTATTTAGCCATATGCTAAGTGGGGCACCCACACATATATAGAATGACCCCACAAAGTGAATATCCAGGACAAGACAATCTTCTCTATTTGCTGAAGCTACAGATTACTGTATGGCTGATGTCAATAACAGAAATAACAGGTAAGGACTCAAAAAGAATGAATAATGTAACAGGTAACAATGCAATATTCAAGATGCCTCACGTGCAAATCTTTCCTCATGTCTAATGAACTGTTAATGAAGCCACAATGCTGTCCTCCCATAAATCTCTAGCATACTGTGCTTTTTATGTATATCTATTCAATTCATAAAAAGAAATACCACATGAAATGTCTGTAAGGTCTATTTCTAGCAGAAAGGAAGCCAAATCAGACATTGGGTCCTCTAATAAATCACTCATCAAACTTCACTACAATTGGCCTTACTGGCTTCAGAAAACAAAAACCAAAACCAAACAAACTAACAAACAAAACACTGACCTTTCTCTGAAGAGGTTAGCCAGCCTGTGGAGTCAAAAACAACAAAGTGACTTTGATCCAGACTAAACCCTCCCAGCTTAGAAAGTTGGGGAGAAGTTATTATACACAACTTTGAGCCTTTTTGATACCTGGCCTAATGAAAATCTCCCAATTTCTATGATAAATTCCAGGGCATGGGGTAAGTGTTTACCTCCTCTACTGATATCACTACAGCTGTCTTCCAATTGCCCACAACAAGCCCAAATAGCATTTGCTTCCATGAATTTGTGCCATAGTCTTTTCCAGACTATACTTCACATTGCATCTTTAGTAATAATGAAAGATTTTTTAAAATGTTTCATGTAAGCCAAGATTTTCTACTACCCCTCTATATTTGCAATTAGGTAGGTATAAATGAGGCTATAACAGATCCTCAGTAAGAATCACTGCCTTGTGATACAATCCTATACCCTGTTCCTCTGACGTCTCTTTGTTCCAAGAAATCTGGTTCCAATGACATGCAAAGTGGCAAAAGGGAGCCTCGTGTCGGTTATAGCAGTCACCTCTGTATGTTGGCTACATTAAGCACTATAGTGTGACTCAATTTCTAAATCTAAAGGTAGTCAGTGAAAAGGTAGCCAATTTCTTACCTGTCACAATTGAAAAGTTAGATGAAAAAATCATCACTTTCCCTTACTTGGTGAAAATATAAGTTCTTCAGATTAAAAAGGGAGTGTATATTGCAGAAGATAATATATAGACAACTACATAACTTTAAGTATAGTAACAATAAAACACAAGCAAAATGAGAATATAAAACAAATAGGAAACTACCAATGGTGTCCATCCAGCATGGTCTTTAACATTTGGGTCACTTCCATTTTGTAAGAGGTACTCAACAGAAGGTATGTCGCCCTAGTAGAACAATGAAAAAACAAAAAGAAATTAAAATCATCAAAAAAGAAAAGAAGATACTGAGATTCAGGTTTGGTTTGAAGATTCAGTCTTCTTAAAGATAGAATCAAAATTAAATCTTTTCTCTAATGCCTACTACTCATGAATCATAAGTAAGAAGTAATATATGGATGAACTATTCTGAGGTACCAAGTCATGAAGTCATACAGTCCAACCTTGAATATCAAGTACAAAATCCCTGCGATTAGCAACCCTTATCAAAAGTCATTTCAAAATACCAAATAAAGGGCACTAGCCAAAAATCAACTGATGATAATGAAGTACTTAAAGTCATCACTTCATTTGTGAAAAACATCCTTTTTGAGCATGCATCAAGTACTGTTTAAAGCAAAATTACGGCTAAGAAGGTTACTCAGCTAAAACTGTTAAAAATTGTTTTCTTATTGACAGCTACTCCATTTATCCTTAATACATCAATTCAGTTTATATTCACTTTATTTGCTCTTACTTTTCTAGGCAAAAGCATGGCTTATTTTCTCCAAATACTTCTGACACAGCTTACTCTGAAAAAGGCTGACTAAGTTACATATGGCAAAAGTTACACCTATGACAAAGCTGTGTTCAACTGGTTTTATGAAGAGTTTTAGGGAGAAGGACATCTCTCTTCTCCCACTCCCAGCCCCAATATTCTTCTGAAATGAGTTTTTCCCCTACTGGCTGGATTATCTAGAAATCATTAAATCTCCTAAAAATAGTAACCTTTATTTGCTTGTTTTGGGCTACCTCTCAAACACAGCAAATCTTAAGATGATAGCTTACTTAGTTTTCTACTGAAAAAAAGTAGACTTGCAACATACATCTTTATGTTCCTAAATTTTTAAAATGACCCTAAACACTTAATGGATCTAAAAAATAAACATTATATATGTTTCAAATCAATTGCCTAGCTTCAGTTAAAAAAACATTTTCCCACAGAATCTTAGGGGTACAAATTCTATACCTGTAGCACAAGTTAACATTTAGTTAGCAACATTCACTCTATCTTCAAGTCAATTCCAAATAAAACTAGGAACATCTGTCAAGATACAAATTTGAATTTTTAAAAAAATTTTATTTATTTATTTGATAGAGAGCAAGAGAGGGAACACACGCAGGGGGAATGATAGAGAACCAGGCTCCCTGCGGAGCAGAGAGCCCAATGCGGGGCTTGATCCCGGAACCCCAGGATCATGACCTGAGACAAAGGCAGACGCTTAATGACAAGCCACCCAGGAGCCCCTTGAATTTTTTTAAACAATCCCATGAATCGTTTCTCGGCCTTTTGGCTAAGATCAAGTGAAACAATTCCATGAATGTAGAGGCAGAGGAACTGCCAGAACCGCATACATTCATACATTTCCAACCATCAGATGAACGTATCCATCGCCACACACACACACACACACACACACACACGCACACACACACAACACAATAAGCTCTTTAAAAGATTTCCTCATTCTAACTCTACACAGTAGTCACGAAAACCTATTAACCTAAAGAAGTCCATAAAATAATATAAACACAACTATGGGATGAAGAATCACGGGGAAACAGTCACACAGAAATAGTGACAATCTAAAGACTCTTGTCAGGTTGCTAGACAGTGCCTTTTTTTCTTTTATGTCACCTTGTCATACTATCAAAGTGTCTTCTGTTAACAAACCAACCCTAGACTTCCCTGAAACACATACCCAGCATGCAAACTGCTTGTTATTTATACCCACCCTGCTTTCTCCTCCCTAGTACTTAAAAGTCTGTCATAATTTCATTGTTCTACTTTATGTAAATTTACGGTCATGCACATAAATAAAATTATGAAAATTATAGATAGAGTCCACACCAAATGATTAAGCTTGAACCAGTATGAAGTTTCTGGAAAATAAATTAACTTCTGCTTCTGATTTCTTTAAATTACTGTCTTTGCTAACAGAATATTTTCTGAATAATAAGTACTCACTTTTAGACTCCCCATAACTTAAAAGGATTATTGAGATTTTCTTAAACCACAGCAAGAAAAAAAAAATCATCTAAGGAGTTTTTCCTAATGCTTGTAAGAAATTTTAAATGGATTTGGTATTTTCAAGAAATACCTAAGAGGCTGAAAATAAAGGGAGATGTGTACCACAATCAATTTTCTTATTGCTAAACTTTTGTTCAAAAAGATCCTTCACACATCCATATATGTTACAGCAGTATAAATTAACTTTCCAAACACATACACACACTGACACACACACACTATTTTCCTAATTATAAAGACCAGTTCTTCTAAAATACAATTAAGAATATTTTGATAAAAATGGTACCCGACATTATAATAATGACAACTTACCCCAAATGGTTAAGCTTTTCCACATAAATGAACTAATCAGCTACCTAAAACTTCTAGATATTGTTAAAAAATTGTTTTTAGTCATGTAGAATGAAGCTCTAAAATATATTAAACACTTCCCTGGCTTCTCAGACTTTACTGAATAAAATAGTTTCACAGATGATTCTGACAACCTAGTCCATGATGGTTAAGTTCCCGATATTAAGGAGGTTCAGTATTATAAAAGTGGTAAATGACAGAGGGAGAAATGGATACTGAATCTAAAAGATGTTCTAGAAATTAAAATCTTGAAAATATGCTGCGAGTTAGCGTGAGTCCTTTACTACTTTCTCAGGAAGGTAGCATGAAGGACATGTAGTAACATGACTTTATACACAACATGAATGCCTTAAAATTCAATGAATTACAAAGGCAAATCCTAAAGGAGACTCCTCACAAGGGATGTTCTCTCTACCCAGGAGATTCCCATCACCTTTGTTAAGTGTATCATGCCTTGTAAGTTGCCTTCAAAATATGATTCATTATGTCTGCATCAAAAGTGTATCATGACATGTCAAGGTCAAGACTTTTTTCAATTCCATGATAGATTCAATGCTGTGGCATGAATTATGAGTAATCATTACCATTTTAAGAATCTGCTAGAAATCTGAGGATGTTTACTCCAGCAACTACAAATCTTTAAGGAAAGGTGACAGAATAAAATAACAAATCAAAATTTTCTCTCTGTCTAAAGAAATACCAAATACTAAGTTTTTAAAAATGGAATCAGAAGAATAAATAACGAGTGTTTACTGTAGTTTCTACTTAGGTGGAACACTTTCTCATAAAATCTCACATTTATGACATAATGTTCTCAGTAGCATTTTAACTATAGGTGACATTTACATTCAAATACACCTAGAAACACAGGCAATAAAGAGAACTGACTGGATCTCGACTTATGTTCTGGTTAAATGAGAATGTGCACAACATCCCAGACATCCTATTAATGAATATTCTGCTTGAAATTCCACAGTGTAATAAAATGAAAGTATAAATAAGGAATTCAAGAATAATCCTCTGTGGGGTTGGCATCCAAACAGTGCTGAATGTCCAAAAATTAGATGGCTCATCTGTAAATCCATGATTCTAAGGGAAAAAGGATTTGAGAAGTAATCATACAAACAGAATCTGCCAGCAACAGAGTAGCTGTCTACGTTCAGGTAGCCTGAATTTAGGCAGACTGAATATTTACTAAGACCCTTCTGTTGCCAAGTACAGAGGTTATCAAGATAAATAAGGTAATAGATGCCTTCCATTAGCCCAGAAGTCCACTTCCAGGAATTTATCCTAAAGATACACCCCCTCACATATGAAACAAAGATTGCTTACCACAGCACTGTTCATAAAAGCAGAAGAATAGAAACAAATGGGCATCTATCAGTAAGGGACTAGTTAAAAATAACATAGAAAAAATTGATAAAAAGCAATGCAACTATGAAAATATACAGAAACCTCTGTCCTAATATGAAAGCATTCGTTTATATTTACATAAAGAAATTCACAAAGGACACACAAGTTTAAGAAAGGTAAGGAGGAAAAAGAGCTTGCCAGTAATAGGGTGTCTAGGGGCCAAAATGGAAGTGAAGTTTTCTACTACAAATACTTTTATTCTTATTTTTAAAACATGCGGTTATTACTCGTATTTTGAAGTTAAATTTTAAATGAGAATATGCTCTAGGTAACCACACTATTTGAGTCATGCCATAAGCATAAAGCTAAATGAATATAAATGCAAACAAAATAATGTCACCATAGAGAAGAAACGAATTCTGGGAATTCTGAGACTTATTAAAAAAGGTAGGATGTAAACTGGATTTTGAAGGTTGTGTACAAAGAGCCAGGAAGGAAAAAGGAAGCATGTAAAGGAAAGAATTTAAGAGTCAGAGAAAAGAACATTAATAGCATTAATGAACGTACCTGAACAATTCATAAAACTAAAGTTCAGTGTGACAAGAGAATGGAATGGGCTTCAGATCATGACGACATAGAAAATTTGCTCACTTATTCATCAAATTCACCTGTAATGTTCCAGGCAATGTTCTAGATCTTGAAGATAGAACAGTGAACAAACAGAATTCTTGCTCTCATTCTAAAGAGAAAGGCAGGAGACTAAGAGATCTATAATCATGTTGGGAAATAACAGGAAGAAATATAAAACAAGCAGGGCTGCTACTTTAGGCAAGCTAGGAAGTCTCTCTGACATTTGAGCAGAAGCCTGGAGGAGGATGAATGCGCTGGGCTGTGTAGGCCATGGGAAGGACTGTGGATGTGATTTTCAGTGGGCCAGGAAGTTACGGTAGAGGAACAGAGAATGACAAATTTTGACTTGGATCAAAATTTAGGTCAAAATTTATTCTGGCTTCCATATAGGGATCTGAATACAGGAAGTGTACAGGAAAGCAGGACAAGAAATTAGGAAGCTACTTCAGTGGTGATGGTTAGAATAATCACCCCCCGTACCCCCGCAAAACTGTCTGTGTCCCAACCCCCAGAACTTGAATATGTTATACAAAAGGGACTTTGCCATGTGCTACAGTTTCTACTATATTTTAGGGTAATGAGCTTCGATGGGGAGATTCTGCTGCACTGTCCGGGTCACCCCAGTCTAACTTTAGGAGTTGTTTAGAAGCATCTGCTGTTGCAAGCTTTGAAGACAGGAGAAGGAGGGGACACAAACTAAAGAACAAGAGAATGGAGGCACCTGGTTGGCTCAGTCAGTGGAGCATGCAGACTCTTGGATCTCGGGGTTGTGAGGTTAAGGCCCCATATTGGGTGTAGAGATTACTTTTAAAAAAGAGAGAGAAAGTGAGAGAGAGAGAATGGCCCTCAGCAGAAAGTCAGCAAGAAACAGGATTTCAGTCCTCCAACCACAAGGATCGATCCAGTTCTGTGCAACATCCCAAATAAGCAAGAGAACAGGTTCTCTCTTAGAGCCTCTAGCATGTAACACAGTTGACAAACTGATTTTAGTCCAGTGAGACCCATACTGGCCTTCTAATCTACAGAACTGTTGAAGAAGGAAGAAGAAGAAGAAGGGTGAAGAAAGGAGAAGAAAGAAGAAAGAACAAGAACAAGAAGAAAGAAAAATTAATTTGCTTTGTTTTAAGTCACTAAATGTGTAGTGACTTGCTATGACAGCAACAGGAAACATGAGGTCAGGGCAAGAAAGATAAGTAACTTCCACTAAGGTAGTAGCTGTGGAAAGGTTATACCCAAGAAAGATGCCAAGAGACAGGTGCGTGGCAAGGTACTGAAGAACTTTTATCAATGATGTTGGCAAGATAGGAAATGATTCTGCAAAGCTATACCTGCAGAGGAGAAGCTAACTAGCTTGGACAACTAGCCTAATATAACTGCTGGGGGGACGGGTCCTCTACCCTCAGTACACGCACCAAGCAAGTGCACTCGTAGAAGCTGACTGGAACAATGGAAATGGCTAGTCTACCGAGACACTCTGGGGAAGAACATCAACAACAAAAATCTACCTCTGACAGCAAAAACTGGTACTGCCCCTGATCTGGCTGGGCTGCCTGAAAGGTCATCAGATCTACATTCCATTCAGCCACAGTAAATCTTTCCTCTTCCCCTGCTCCTTGTTCCATTTTTACTATCTGAACTTCAGGGCCCCCTCAAATCTTTTCCTAAAGTAGGTGGCCACAAAACATGAATCGAGATAGCAGACTCACAGTATGTGGTTTTCTAGGACACACAGATCATTCATTCTTGCCTGCAAGTGAGAAACTAGGGCAGAAAGTGAAATGAATACTATTTATAAAAAGATAAATATCCTGATAAATCCACTGGAATTTTTCCCAAGTATTTGTTCTATCAAAATCAACCTGGGGGCACCTGGGTGGCTCAGTGGGTTAAAGCCTCTGCCTTAGGCTCAGGTCATGATCCCAGGGTCCTGGGATCGAGTCCCACATCGGGCTCTCTGCTCAGCAGAAGTCTGCTTCCTCCTCTCTCTCTCTGCCTGCCTCTCTGCCTGCTTGTGATGTCTGTCAAATAAATAAATAAATAAAATTAAAAAAAAAAAAATCAACCTGAGTGGGGGGTTTTCATTCAACTCATTAACAAATTTTTAAGAGAGTGCATCTTTGTTAAATAGTAACTTAAAAACAACAGAAGTCCGTTAGCTTTTCTTAAAAGTACTGTATCAGAATCTGCCAACGAATGACAATAACAGTATTTGCTAAAATTCAAGAGAATCAAATGGGTAATTTTAACACGGGCAATACTCTTCCTAGATAAATAATCCTTCAACGGAGAAAATTTACAAGATAGCATCTTTTTTTCCCCCGGTCTTAAAATTCTGTGTCTTTTTTCCATTGCTGAGGCCTAGGGTAGGAAAACTATGGCCAATAGGCCAGACACACGATTTTACACGTCAAATTTTATTGGTTTACATACATATTGTCTATGGCTGCTTCTGAACTACGGACAGACAGGGCAGAGAGGAATAACTGTAGAGCCCGTATGTCCCATGAAGCTGAAAATGTTCACTCTGCCCCTTTAAGAAAGAGTCTGTCAAACCATGGTCTAGCTCCTAGAGATCTTCATTATTAAAGATATATTAATATTATGGTTAAAAGAAAAATTCTCTACCAATGAAAACGGAAGCTTGCCTGGTGGTCTGAAAATAATTACCAGAAAGCAAAATGTAGAAACTAAAGCAGTCTACATTCTTATGCATTAGTCAGAAAAATGAAACAATTATTATTATTCTAGCTACTGATGTCTAATGAAGCGTTTATAGCATTAAAAAGTTAAGATTACAATAGCTTATGGGCATATATATTAAATATAAAACAAGCAGGACAAAAAATATAGTCTGATTTTTTAAATTAATGCTTTGCAAAAAATAAACTAAAGTGTAACTGGGACAAACTGAAAATTCAAGTTGTTCAAAGGACATGTACGTAGAAACTAGCTGTTTTCCTCCTCCCTGGTATCAGATATAGAATATTCTTTATTCACCATTTATTAGAATATAAAGCAAGGACAAATAAACAAATAAAAATAAAACCCTAGGGGTGCCAGGGTGGCTCAGTCCATTAAGTGTCTGCCTTCAGCTCAGGTCATGATCCCAGGATCCTAGGATGGAGAGTCCCCACATCCGGCTCCTGCTCAGTGGGGAGCCTGCTTCTCCCTCTTCTCCCTGCTCCTACTGTCTCTCACTATCTCCCTCTTCTCCCTGCTCCTACTGTCTCTTCACTATTTTTGTCTCCCACAAATCAATAAGTAAACTCTTTAAAAAACTAAAATAAAATAAAAAAATAAAACTCTTAACCATTGGGGAAACTCCTTTTTGTGATTTTCCCTTTCTCCATACAAAAACATAGAAAGGCCTGGACTCAATGTCTTCTCCACGTTCTTCCCTGATGTTTCATGCTGCCTACCAGCTGTCTGTGTGGGGATCTCCAATGGCCTCCAGTCTCCCGAAGTTCTCTATCCATGCATAAGACCCAAGGATTTCCTGTGAATTTACTAACAGATCATAAAAGCTATCCAAACTCAGTCCTAAGCTCTCATATTTTATTTTGGTAACACTTGCATGAGATCACAAAGTCTACGAAGCTATGGTGCTAACAGCTGCCCATATGTACAGTTCTTGAGTCGGTTGCAAAGATGAACCCTTGCAAGTATATCTCATGCCTGACAAATGGGCTACGTTCCCAAAAATTCACATTACCAGTGTTAAGGCAGTAAATAAAGAGAGGTAACTGTAATGAGCAGGCTCGTAAAAGAAAGGGCAGGCTGTGGGATACAGACAAAGTCCCTCATGGTCAACCACGGGGCCATTTCTGAGAGTCAAATGTCCGAGTCATTGGAAAAATGTACAGACCACATCTTTCAACCCTGCAAATCCGGGCAGTGCCCACTACAAGCATGCGCCACACGCCAAGTCTGTGGCCTCCCACACAGTCCCTAGCTCTCTGGCTAGGTAAAGATATACAGCCAGCAATAACCTGCAATTGTCTATATTCATGAAGCAAGCAGGAGAACGTGGTGAAAACTCAACAAAACCATTAAGGAATAGACAAATGAAAGCCCTTGGCAAAGCAGAAGCTGAAATACTGAAATATTCATTTTCTCCTACAAGATCATGCTCCTCGGGCCCAGGGGCCACTGCTCTGAGGTGGGGATGCAGTCCCTGCGAATTTTCTTCTCTGGTTCAAAGCATCACATGTGGTAGGCTAATTATCCTAGTCATCTTACGTTATTGTCTCTAAGCCCTGCAGAAATTGCTTTATGGCTGGTCTCACCCCCAAACTGTATTTCAGGGTAAGCATCCTACCTTAATTGAAGCAATATGAAGCAGAGTCTCTCCTCTATGATTTCTTTTCACAGCCAGAAGGCTAGTGGGTGACAGCTTCGCGGCTGAGGGGCTGGACATCATCCGTCTGTAACTTGGGCTGTTCAGTGCGGACGGTGGTGTACCTGGGGAGAGGCTCGTGGACTCATCTGATGCATTACTGTTTTTCCTCCTCAGAGTGTCACCAGCTTTGAGTTTGCTCGAGGGTGGTAAGGAGCAGCCAGGCAACGGTTTGTTGTCTGCAAGCACTATGCGCTGTCTGCTGGTGCCAGGAATGCTGCTCCTGCATCGCTTAGGGACGGGACTGGACGGTCCGCTGCGACGGCCACGTCGCCCACTGGGACCTGACGCACGAGGATTCTCACAGAGCTTCTTCTCGGGAGTCACATCTTCACTCCTGCCCTCCGCTTCTGGAGAGTCTATGTGCTCAGCCAACGGTAAAGAGACTTCAGTGAAGCTGCCACAACCCTGTGATTCCGCAACAGAGCCACTGGCAAGTAAGTCTATCTCACCATTTGTCCGAGGACTAGCGATGACGGATGGCTGGCTGCAGAAAGACACCAGCTTCTCCTTCAACTCCTCTTTGGAGTCAAGTTCACCATCTTCTCTCTCTGTCTCTAAGTTCCATTCTTGGTTGATTTCAGCTAAAGTTTTCTTTTTTTGTTTTTTTCTAGATCTTGTAGAAGCCTTTTTAGCCCTCTCACAAACACTTGTTGGGGGACTTGCAGAAACAAATTCGTACATGGAGGCCTGCCGAGCGCCCTCATCATTTATCACCTGAGGCTGGGTTTGCACTGAAACTTTACTCACAACGTATCGCACCTTCTTACTTCGAGGACTGAACCACATTTTTATTGAATTCTTCTTATTTTCTGCATCATTAAATAAATTTCCCCTAGATGTGTCTTCTTCCAAATCTGATAGAAAAAAAAGAAAAGAAATCTGTTACGTGAACTTAATCTCCCCCATCTTGAGCTCCAAAAGAATTGTTTATTTAGTTCTCCTAAGTTGTATCACATTTCCGTACCTCTTTCTCCCTTCCTAGACAGTAAGTTCCTCAAGAGCAGATATTCACTTACTGAACAAATATTTACAGAGTCCTACTTTAATTCCAGACAACATTCTAAGGACTGGTGATACAACAGAGAACAAAACATGGATCTTAAATTCCACTGGGGATGGGCAGAATATGCAAATAAATAAGTAGAACATACAGCATGCTGACAGTAGTAAGAACCATGGAAAAAAGATATATTGGATGGACAAGCAGGCCAATGTGGGATTTAATAAGCAGTAGTCAAAAAAATGTAAGACTTGTTGATGCTTAATTTTTTAAAAAGACTTCTGGAAAACAATGAACACACTACAATAATCAGTAATTCACTACAAAAATCAATAATTCACTACATGGCTAAACTAAAGGAAAATCATATGATTTTGTCAACAGAAATGGGGGAGGAGACAAAATCCAATAACCATTTATGATTTTAAAAAATCACCAAGTTAGGGATAGAAAGGAAATCTTCAACCTGATGAAGGATATCTACAAAAATACACAGAGCTACTATCCCCCTTAATAGCAAAGGACCACAATTACCATTTTGTTCCTACTATCAAGAACAAGGCATAGATGTGTGTTCTCACCACTTCTATTCAGCAACATAGAGAAAGGTCTAGATAGCACACCAAAGTAAGAAAAAGATATAAAAATTAATAAAAATATTTTTAAAAAGATACAGAAGGCACAGAGATTATACAGGAAGATATAAAACTGTTCATATTTACAATTGACTTGCATCACTATATAGAATATCCCAAAGAAATTTTTTTTTAATTTAATAAAACTAACAAGTAACTTTAACTTACCAAGGTCACAGAATACAAAGTCAATATACCAAGTTCAACTTCAACTATATTTCTATAGAACAATGAACAAATGCAGAATGAAAATTTCTTTAAATTGGTAGTATTTATAAAAGTGCAAAAAAAAACAAAGTACTTAAAGTAAATTTAATCAAGTATGTACAAGTTATGAAAATTATAAAACACGGTTCATGAACAGAAGACTCAAAATTGCCAAGATGTCAATTCTCACCAAGAGATCTACAGACTGTAATGTAATCCAATGAAAACTCCAGGCTTTGTTTTGTAAAAACAGACAAGCTGATTCTAAAACTTACATGAGAAAGCAAAGGAGCTATAATATGGAAAGCAAAAGACCTGGAATAGCCAAATCCATGCTGAAGAACAACAAAACCGGAGGACTCACATGATTGAACTTCAACTGACTTCACACAAAATCAATCTGGGGGATTAAAGACAATGGTCACAACTCTTTAGGTCCACCTAATATAACCTCAAGCTTTGTAAACCAGAATGAGAATGAATGAACTACAACTACATATTCAAATATATTCTTGAGCAAAAGAAGCCAGATACAAAAGAATACATAAAAACAGCTAAAATGGATCTGATATGTTAAGTCATAATAGTGATTATCCAATAACATTAGTAATTATTCAATAACTCCCCTGGGGAAAGGAGTTAGTGACTCAAAAGGGGCAAGAGGGACTTCCAGAATATTGTTGATTTTTTTCTGGGTAAGTTCAGCCTGTGAAAATTCACCAAGCAATAGTTATAATGTGTATACTATTAAGAATTCTTTTAACTCTTTGTTAATAACCAGATATTAAAACACAAAGATTCAGTAGAGCTTAAGAAAGAAAAGAATCACTGCTCTAAGTAGACCAGGTGCCACATTTGTGGGTGAGTATTCTTGTACAAACACCTAGCTGTGTTAGCTAAGGTCATCAAGGAAGGCCTCTCTGCAAAGCTCTCTTTCGAGATGAGACCTCACAACAAATGACAAAGGGAAACAACCACATAAGGATCTAGGAAAGTGGTTCCCAAGTACAAGGAAGAGCAAGTACCAAGGTCCTAAGTTGGAAATGATTTAGCACATTCAATGGACAGAAAGCCACTGTGGCTGGAGTATGGAGAAGGAGAAAATGGAGTCCAAGAGGTAAGCAAAAGCGTTCTGTGGAGTCAGCCTCAAGTTTTACTGCTGGTGTTCCTCCTTCCATCAGCTCTGAAGTGGGAAGGCTTGGGACTGCTCCACCTGCAGTCACTCCCTTGGTAACCTTACATCTATCTATCGATAGATACAAGAACAACTTCAAATGGGTACATAGAGCCCAGACCTCTCCCATGACCTCCAGACTGATATTCAACTGACTACTAAACAGCTCTTACAAGCAAGTCGACTCCTAGTAAGCATCTCACATTGAACATGACCAAAATGAGTTCCTGATCTCCGTCCTCCCAAACCTGCTCCTCCTACAATTGTCCCCATCTCAGGAAATGACACATCATCAATCAGGACAAACACTTTAGAATCAAACTTACCTCTGTCTCTTTCATAACCTATATGCAAAATGCAAGTTCTATAGTTCTACCTGCAAATTACATCCAAAATCGGACAAAATAAATCCAAATTCACTTACTGCCTCCATTCCTGCTAACATGGTATAAGACACCATCAATTTGCACTAGATTATTATAATAACCTCCTAAATCATCTCCCTGATTATGTACTTACTTTCTCCCCTGTAAGTGTATTCTTAACACAGCAGTCAGTGATCCTTTTATAATTGGTCAAATCATGTCACTAAAACCTTCCAGACTTCCACTTGACTCTGAATAAAAGCCGAAATGTTAGTAGCCGTCTAACAGGTCAGAAACAACCTGATCTTCCACTACCTTCCTGATTCCATTTCCTGTTCTCTCCCTACTCCATTCAAGCCACTGGATTTCCTTGCTGTTTCTCAAACCAATAAAATGTTTTATGTAAGTTAGATGGCATGACTACATCTGTGTTTAACAAGATCAGCCTTGACTGGAGAGAAAACAGATTGGAAGAAGGCAATGGGTAAGAGGCCAAAGTAGGAGTATAAGTAGAAGATAACAGACTGGGAAGGTGGTAAAAAGGGAATAAAAAAGAAAAAACCAACTCTTCATGAAAAGTATTCAGGAGATAAAATTTACAGAATTTGGTGATGAAGTGAGTATAAGACAGTGGCAGTGACAAAGATGATAAGATGATTCACGTGTTTCTGGCTTACACCACTGAAGGCACACACAAGCACTGATGTGGGGGACACAAGCTGCCAGGGACCCTGAGAAACCTGTATGTTACTGCAGGGCATGGCAAGAAGACAAGGTCCTGGCTGCTCTTTACGCAGGCCACTTTTCAGGGCTGTGTTCGCAGCAGTCCTGAGGGATGTGGTAGTGGGGAAAAAAAGCAGGCCTATTTCTGCTTATTGTGCAAAGTCAATTCCCCAAGGTGAGAGTTCATTTCCTATATTGCAACCAACTGTATGTGCAGGAATCCATGATGAGGCCTTTGCCAATTATGATCAAAGATGAAAAATTGCTAAATAAAACATGAGCAAATCAAATCCAGGAATTTCCAAGGCAATACAGTAAGATACTTGCAAATTTTAAATGTATATACCCTTTCACAAAGCAATTTCACTTCTAGTCATCTTTCTTACCAAATTTTGAAAATATCCACACATGTACCTGCAAACATAAATGTGTAAGAATGTTAACTGCAGCAGTGTTTGAACAGCATAAATTAGGGGGAAAAGTCAGTGTTCATCAGTCAGCAATCAGTTAGCTATGGAGCATTTAGACTACAAAATCTTATGTGGTCACTGTATTTGTCAATGGACAACCCAAAGATCTACAAGACACTTTTCTACATAGCACAATCCCATTTGTGTTCTAAAAGTTCTACTGCATTTATGTCCAAATATTTTCATAAATTCATAAAAGTAAAAGGAGAAAGTTAAACAATGAAAACAGTACAAGAAAGGGATTTTCTACTTTTCAGCTGAGGAAAAAGGGTAGAGGAGGACTTTCACACTATTTTATATACACTTTAATATAGCTTAATCGGTTGTAAAAAAGAATGCTCTCTTTTATTTCTTATCTAAATTAAACAAACAGAAAACAAAACTTGTTTAAGGTTATAAACTTGGTTCCTGAAAGAGCTGGGATTTGAAGCCATAGCTATTTTTACTAAATAAACATTAAAACTTTTCACCAAGTATACCCTATATGTGGATATTGTAATGAAAGTATATTTGGTCTTCATCTATGGCTCCCAGTACAGAGGTTCAAAAACCCTAGTAATTTCCTAGAGAATCCATACGGGTATCTTTTGTTTTAAGTATTTAGTCACATTTCCAGGGCCTAGAGTAGTTCCAGAGTAATAAAGAGGAAATGGGTGTCTTCTCTTATGCATCACAGTTTTTTCAACTGCACCTAAACTCCCGTTAAGGAGATGACTTCTGGAGTCCCTCTAAGGATGGGGGCTGGGTGCCCAGGAAACCAATCAAGATCCGGGTGACAACTTGCAGTTTCACCCTCAACCTCCAAGAAGGGAGAAGAGCTACATGTTCAATCAATCACCAAGAGCCATGGGTTTAATCAATTGTGCCTATGAAAAACCCAAAAGGAAGGGTTTGGAGAACTTCCACACTGGTGAACACATGGAGGTGCTTAGCAAGTGGCACACCCAGAGAGGGCATATAAACTCCACACCCCTTCGCACACTCCTTGACCTACATGAAATCTCTTCTATCTGGCTGCTCCTGAGTTATCTCCATTTATAATGAACAGTAATCTAATAAGTAAAACATTTTCTTGAGTGAGCCACTCTAGCAAATCAATCAAACCCAAGGATGTCATGGGAACCTCCAATACAGAGTCAGCATCTGAAGTGGGGTGGGGGGTGGGGAGGGGAGTCTTGTGGGACTGAGCTCTTTTTTTTTTTTTTTTTTTAAAAAACCTCACTGTGTCTTCCCCCCACCAAAGATTTTATTTATTTATTTGACAGATAGAGATCCCAAGTAGGCAGAGAAGCAGGCAGAGTGAGAGAAGGAAGCAGGCTCCCTGCTGAACATAGAACCCGATGCGGGGCTCGATCCCAGGACCCTGAGATCATGACCTGAGCCGAAGGCAGGGGTTTAACCCACTGAGCCACCCAGGCGCCCCGGGGATTGAGCTCTTAACCTGGAGCTCTGACATTTATCTGCAGGCAGGCAGTGTCAGAATTGAGTCAAAGAAATTGTAGGAGACCCAGTCAGTGTCACAGAATGGCTAAATGTGTAGAAAACCTACACAAACGACATCAGAATGAAACAGAGGAAACATACAGGCAAAGTGAGCTTTTCTTCAGACTATGTATATTATAATCTCTATATGGATTGTATTTGTTTAGACCTACCAATCTTGCCCATTAACAATGCTTACGAAACAGTCGGTGAGTGAGCTGTATGGTGATCTACTTTCTGATTCTGTCAGGGATTCCCCTTTCAAGCTGTCTTATTTTGTTTTTGCCTTTAAGCCCATTCATTTCTCTTTAAAAAGCATTCCCTAAACATTCTCTCCTCCCACTGCACACGGACAGGTAAAACCAAACCAGGTCTGCCCTGCAGAGTGGTGAGCACGATCAACGGTGCTCAAAAAATACTGATGAATAAATTATCCGATATCTGTTCTTAAACCCTCACAAGTATTTATATGAAAGGTTAGATTTTTAAGGCCTAGAAGAAGAAAACTTGAGAATCATACATTCAATTCTCTCACGTAAAGATGAGAAATTAAAGTTAAAAAGAAAGAGGGAGGTCGGCCTCCCAATCCAGCGCTCCTCTCCTACACGAACTGGGTTACCAAGAGGCTCTTTCAGTCAAAGAGCGAGCCCAGGAACAGCAGGTGAAACTCGAAAACCACCACTTTTCAGGAGTAACAAGGCCTGACAAATAAGTTCCTACTGCCTGATAACTCATTCTCCAAATTAACACAGACTTAATCTCCTTTGACCAACTAGAATACTTAGAATATGTTTCATTCGTCCGACTGAAAAGAAAAAGGAAGCTATCGGATTATGTTTTTCTCCTGAGAAGTCACTCTTCATTCAAGATGAAGAAACCCTTTATAAGCCTTCACTTCCATTACAGAATCTAAAGCAAAGTTTTAATGAACTTAGTTCTAAAACTAAGTTTCTTTAAGAAGAAAACGAATGCCATCTTACTCCTAAGAACTGGTAACATCTGCTGTGTAGGAAATAAATGTGTCTGATGCTACAAAGGTGTTATATAAAATTGTCAAGTATGCTTATTCCTGAAAAGTTTTAATATTTAAGAGATAAAACATAATTTTAGTTTCATTTTTCTTATTTGTTTCTGGGAACACATTTTTTCTCAACATCCTCATGTCTTAAAATCTCAACAAGGAAAAAGGACATTATGAAATATTATTTTTTCATTCCTTTTGTGTCTTTTATTCACACAAAACACTTATTTTATCAGTTTAAAATTATTAATACACCAGAGGATTAGTAAACTACAATCTCTCAAATCTCTCAAGTTCAAAATTGATTCTTCTATTCCTCTTCCACCTCATTATTTCTTGAGTATAAAACACCAATCTTTATAAGTAGATTTGCCAAGCAAAGACAGTAATTAAAACAGGCAAGAAAAAATTTTTAAACAGTGGATTATAAAAAAACAAATAATTGATATTTAACTCTGTAGAAATTTCATAGACCTTCTACTCTGCCTAGCAAAGAAATTCAGTCAAACTCCATTCTACTCCAAAGAAGCCATCTCTTCCTCCTGGGACAGATGGAAGCATTACAAGTAGCTAGACAGGGAGCCAACAAACCCAGCTGGAAGCAGGAGCGTGTATCTGAGTAAGGTCAGACTCTGGGACACCCTTCTTATGTCCCAGCTGAAAATCAGCTGATCCACAAAGTGTTATCAGGTCAGGATCTTGAAAATAAAAATAATCAGAATGAGGTATCCATTCGCACAGAGACTTTGTGTCTAATTTCTAACAAGGTCTTTTCTCTGCGGTGACCCACATATTTCAAAAAACAAGTCATTTGTGATATATAATCTCGAATCTAGAAGAAAGGTCAACATGAAATGTTACCAGGATTGCTTTTTTAAGACTCAGGATTAGAAAGACTGAAAGGTTAATCCTCTGGTAGTCTGTAAAAACTTAAATTTGATGTTCTAAAATTTATTTTAAAGATAGATGATGACATTTTCAATTAAACACAAGTCAAATGCTGAGGTCTTTAATACTTACAAAATTTACAAAATGTAGAATAAGGCACTTAAAGGAAAATTAAGGCTGCTAAGTAGCAGCAACACACTCAACTGACTAAAAAAAAATCTAAAATCTAAAATTTAAAAAAACAATTTCATAGTCGGGTGTACCTGGCCCTTAGAAGTGAATGAGAAGAGCATATGTTCGTGTAATTTATATGTACACAATAATTGACTAATCATCTAGTAACAATGCATACACTCAGGAAGATTTCATGTTGACCTTTCCTCTAGATTTGAGATTATATCAGAAATGACTTGCTTTTGAAATTATGCTTCTTGTCCTAACTAAGCAAGGACCACAACAGCAAATGTGATTGTAAATCCTGGATTTTACACAGCATATCTAAGTTAAGACCGTAAAAAGCAAAACCACCACCCCTGCTGGAACGTAAATCATATTACTAACAGCAACAACAATTTTTATGAGTGAATGCTTCGAAGCACGATAAATTGTCATATTCATTCCATGAAGAAAAATGCTGGTCCCTCCTCTACATAGTAAATTTCTTAATGATGACATTTTAAAAAATTCTATTCTCTGAATATAAATATTTCTCAGACAACCTTACAAAACATCAAGGAACAGAGATACACATGTTACTAAGGAGCAGCTTAGCCAAGTTTTTTCTTAAAATTTAATAATAAACCACAGAAGAAGGAGGCAATTAGAAAATGTGATTTAGCTATCATTAATCTACATCAAAGGATTATAATGATGTACATTGTGTGCCTTTCAAATTATTCTCTATTATAGGTTTCACAACAGAAGTTGAGAAATCTCTTTGACAAACTAGTCCCTTATTAAAAATCAAAGGGAAGTACTTTGCTACCATCTGTGCAACATTAACGCCTTCACTGAAGAATGATTATTTTGTAAGTTAAGAAGTATTCAGTTCCATTTAAAAAAAAAAACAACAGCAACACTACTATTCAAATGTTCATCTTCATCTATTATAAAAAAGTCATAGCATATATGAAACACTATGTAATTCGCTCCAATAAAACAAGCATCTCTCCGGAAACCAGGAAACAGAAAAGGAAACTGTGATGCAATGAAAGCATAATCAAAGTGCTTTTTCCTTTTTTTTTTAACTGCATCACCACCGACACATTCTTCACAGAGCCTGACCAGCACCTGCAAGGTCTGATTTAATATGATGGGATGCAATATAAAATATAAACTTTTAAATTTAACTCTATTAGTAGAAAACAGATTATGTTACAAAGAATAAGGTAAAATTATCCATAAATGGTTGTCAGAAAAATTTGTGACCGACAATCTTCTCTCTTTAAAGTACACTGAACCAAGGAAAATCTGTTCGAGTATTTAGAAGCTGATTTTAAAAAGTATTACTATAAACCAGGCTTCTTTATCTCCAGTATACCATATACCATGTCCATGATTTGACAAGTTCTTCCTAATTACCCACCTTAATTATGGTAATTATATATTTTATAGTAAATGCAAGGAACAAGGTTCATTTGAAAGGTAAATTGTGAACTACAGGGTTTAAAAAAAAAAAGAGATGTAGGAGATATCCAACCATCCCGCTTAATTCATCATCCTCAACACCCATTTAACAGAATCATATTATTTTTAAGCCAGACTTTAATACCTTTATTTTATGAGAGCCATTTCCAATTTCCTCATTATAAAGAGGAGAAACCATTGTTTGTCCCCAACTGGTTGTACCTATTCACCTAGTAGCACACCTTATACTGCTTTAGTTTTACAAGTACTTGCTACATAAATTAACATGAATTACTACAGCAAATACTGAACGCACCATAAAGACAGTGCAACACTCTCCAACTCAAATGCCCTTTGAGGCTGGTTTGCTTTGAGGCCCTCAGAGGAAAAGCTGATAACAAGGTAACTGGTAAGCAGACAAGGCTCTGCACCATGTAATTTGCAGATCTGGACAGAGATTTTTATTTCAATATGCTTATTCTCTAGAATAAGAATTCTCATCTTCTGTAAAAGGAACAAAGGAGGATGTTACCATTAGAGAACGAATGGTTGAAACCAAACCCCAAGAGTTTGTTTTAAAACTGTTTTAATTAAGTTTAGTCTTCGGGATAGGAATTAAGCCTTAGCACTGCCAATCTGTCCCAATTCCACAAATATAATGAACACCTAGACTCCTCACGAAAGCTTTGAGCTAAATGATAAACAAGAAACTTCCAGTGTGACCTCCCTGCATAACCTAAGTCCTCAATGTCCTCACCCACAGAAAAAGGGATTCAAGATGACCTTCCTGCTCCTAAAATTCTGATTATATGTTATCCAAACTGAAATGTCAATTCATCTTAAAATAAGTAATGTTGGGGGTCCCTGGATGGCTCAGTCGTTAAGTGTCTGCCTTGGGGTCAGGTCATGATCCCAGGTCCTGGGATACAGTCCCACATCGTCTGCTCTCTGCTCAGTGGGGAGCCTGCTTCTCCCTCTCCTCCCTCCTCTGCTTGGGGACCCTCTCTTGCTGTCTCTCTAATAAATAAATAAAATCTTAAAAATAATAATAATAATGTTGAAGCCAGAACTGCTAAAGTCTGTAAGGACAAAAGTAGTTGCTACTCACTATAATGAGAAAATGAACACAAAATGGCTTTCAAAAAATTAATCACTGAATTCCCTCCCCAAACTCCACGTCTATTTTGGGTTTTTTTTTTTTTAAGATTTTATTTATTTATTTTTCAGAGAGAGCAAGCACAAGCAGGGAGGCGGCAGGCAGAGGCAGAGGAAGAATGGGATCCCGGGACCATGGGGTCATGACCCGCGCGGAAGGCAGCCACTAACTGACTGAGCCACTCAGGCGTCCCACCACATCTATTTTTAGATGAGAAAGACAGCATTCTACAAGGCCTCAGGCACCACACAAAATCTTGTTCTAAACCCAATGATTCTCCTAAATATCTTTAGTAATGATGCAATGTGGATGCATTTCATAGTCCGAGTCCGCAAGATATGAAAACCATACTAAAAATTTAAACATCACTAACCACAATAAAATTTCTGGAAAAGCATGTTCTTCTCTGCACTCCAAAGTACCGTATCGGTACCCCATTATGCCATAATTCACTACCCATCAAGAGTTACCCTATCTCCTTTTGATCAGCATTAAAAATGTCACTTAAAAAAAAATGTCACATTACTTGTCACAGCTTAAACTGTATTCCTCACAAATTCATATATCCAAGACCTACTCCTAGCAACTGACAACGTGACCTTATTTTTGGAAACAGAGTCATTACTGATGTAATTAGCAAAAATGAGTAGAGTGGGTAGGACTCAATAATTCAATATGACTGATATCCTTATAAAAAGAGGAAATTTGGCACAAACAAATACAAGCAGAACACCACGGGGACACAAAGACAAACCAAGCAGAGAGGCCCTTCCCTCACAGACCTTAAAAGCACCAACTGTACCAACACCTAGGTGTAAAATCCCTAGACTCCACAACCGTGAGACAATAAACTTGTATTTTTTTTTTTTTAAAGATTTTATTTATTTATTTGACAGAGAGAAATCACAAGTAGTCGGAGAGGCAGGCAGAGAGAGAGAGAGGGAAGCAGGCTCCCTGCTGAGCAGAGAGCCCGATGTGGGACTCGATCCCAGGACCCTGAGATCATGACCTGAGCCGAAGGCAGCGGCTTAACCCACTGAGCCACCCAGGCGCCCAAAAAAATTGTATTTTTTAAGCCACCCAGTTTGTTACTGCAGCCCCAAGCAAGCTAATATATTACCACACAGCAACTGGAGAAGAATCAAATCAAAACATCCCAAAAGAATTCTCAGGGTAGCACCCCAATGTCAATGCATGGCCAACATTTCTAATACACCACACGTCTTTAAGAATCTGATGCAAGCCATTCTCCCACAGACATGAACATTCTTCATGCTGTACACTTAAATAAAAAGTTTCAGGGCACCTGGCTAGCTCAGCTAGTGGAACAAGTGACTCTTATTCTTGATCCTGGAGTTGTAAGTTTGAGCCCCACCCTAGGTGTGCAAGTGACTTAAAAATTAAAAAATCTTAATAAAGAAAAAAAAAGTTCAATCCTACCTCTCCACCCCCAACATGCCAAAGATGCAGGAACTCTCTTTAGTCAATGGTATTTGTATGGGGGGGGGGGGGGAGATCATATACTGAACTTTTTTAATTAGAAAATAAACACTACCACCCCTACCTCTGAGTAAGAAGGAAAATACAGATGAATAATGCAACTATTCCTCTTTGTGTTCTTAAAAGGATTTATAACACGTATTATATTTTCAAAAAGGTAAGTATTTTTTGAACTCTGTGTGTGTATACTTACACCTGAGAAGTAAGTAAAACTTTATTACCATAGCACATTTTATCCTGAAAGAACAGAGTCTAATACAATGATCAGATGAAAAAAACTTTTCATAGGTAGACTATGTAATTTAAATTCTTTTTAAAAATATGGTCAATCTGGTCAGATCTGGTCAATAAGACTCAAAGTATTTGTCTTGTTTATTTTGTCTAATCAACATCACCTTTAGTAGCTGACAATAACACATCGTGTCAGACATCTAAGATCAAAACATTTAAAAACAGAAATTCAGCCATTTTATATAAACAATATCAATCATTCACAGCATCCTGCCAGTCAAGAAAAGGTTATCCTATAGACATAAGCAAAATGACAAGCTCTGGTCAATAAAAGGGTAATTCTAACATCTAATTATGAAGACTCAAAATGCTTTACTTTCTTTCCCCAGCTAATTAGTTCTCGGCAGAAAGCACAATGGGAAGATACATAGTAAATACACAGAGTCTAAGAACAATGTGAAAAACTTTAACCCCCATTTAAATAGAAAAGAAAATCAATATTAGATTTTTGCTCTTTCAAAATGTGCTCATCTAATTAATTCAGTCTGGAAAAGGGATGCACACAGAAAGTTGTATTCTATCATGTAAAAGTGTATTTAAGTGAATTTAAAGACAAATTTCTTTTCCATGTATGTTACCCAGAAATTACTATAACTGTAATTCTTACAGTTGTATAACTATAAAAACAGGCAATGCAGGTGGTGAAAGCATCTGGACTAACACTCAGAAGAAGTGGGCTCTGTGTCTCCTGCTCCTGGTACTAACTACACATGTGACATTAGGCAAGATCATTTAACCTCTCCGGACCTCAGTTTCTCTAAGTTATCTCTAAGTTATCTGTCACTTCTCAAGGTAACTGTAAACTGTAAATCTTAAAATTTGAAATATGTCATCAGAATTCTTGATAGATGTTTACATTTTTATATGATCAATATGAATTCATCAGCTCTTTAAGGAAGAGAGTCAGTGATGGTTCTCACCTGAAAGCTTATCGTCATGTAGCAAATTCCGAAGCTTACTACAAAGCTGGATCATGCTGTCCAATTGTCTATTTATCTTCACATCTTGTATCCAGGCTGGGGTGTAACACACTGGACACCCGGTTCCAATGCAGTCACTTACACAATTACTTTAAAAAAGGTTAAAAGAAAAAAATACATATATATGTAACATGTATATCTATATATCTCAATGCATTCAACAGAATCTCAATTCCAAAATATACGCATAAACAGACTTTGAACAGAGGTAAATGAAGCAAAAGTTGTTTTAACAAGCAATGGGCAAACATAATTTTTTTTTTAAATAATGTTTCTGAAAGAGTCTAATACACAATCTAAATCTAAATTTCCTTAGGAAAATTAATATTAAGAGGCTTTAATTAGCCAGACGTTAGTCTGCATAATTTTTCATGCAAATAAATCTATAAATCTATAGCTTCTAAAGGGTAAGAGTACATAAAGGGACATAAATAAACACATTTACTACCAAATGCATAACAGCCATGCATCTCAACCTTTCGTATCTTAAATTTTAACACTGTGCTTCATGGAACAATACTGCAAAGACACCAGGAAAGGTATTTTTTGTTTTGTTACCGACAAGTGTCTAAAGGCTTTAATGTGGTTTCTGAGAAAAGATACCTGGTTCTTTCAGACACTTTTATAGCCTGTAGACTCAATTAAATTACCACAGGTTTTCTGCCTAGTAGTTAAATCTCAAATCCTTTGCATATCTGAAGATATACATAAACTCTTATTTAAAAAAAAAAAAAAAGAATTGGGATTGGGAGTGGGGTTCATAATCCCCCCACCAAAGCTTATCTCTGGATTCAGAAATAAAAAACCTAAAAATCCACTCCTTAGCCTCACCAGAGGAACTCCAGCAAGACTGGGAACCTAACAGTGATGAAAGCCACATCTCCCCCAAACACCACATTCCTTTCCACGGGACCTACTCATTTGTAGGCACAGAGGATTCTTCTAATATCAGCTCCTTCCAGAAAAAGCTTGTGGCATTTCTACTCCGCATCCCAGATTCTGGCATAATTCTGATGCAAAGTAACATCAATAAATGTTATAGAACAAATCTGTAAACCACAGTAGAGCTAGGAGAGATTGCACTCAATAAATGAATAAATGTCAAATTTCTTTCCTCCCTTTTTTTTTGGAGAGTGTGTGCAAGGGGTTGCTGTGGGCAGACAGAGAGGGAAAGAGAATCTTAAGCAGACTCCACACTCAGGGGGCTCAATCTTACAACCCTGAAATCATGAAATGTCAATCTTCTGTAGCAAATAAGGGAACTTCTTAGAGTTTCTTTGCTTGTAACTACAAGCAAAGAAAAAACTTTAAAAAACTTAAAACCCCACATACAAACTTTAAAAAGTTAAAACTTTAAAAACTAAAAACTTAAAACGCCACATATAAAAAGGGAAACTGATTCCTCAATTTAACAGTTACAATCCACTCGTTCAGAATCATTACCTTATTTACAGATGAAGAAAATGAGATTCAGTTAGGTAAGACACTTATGTACTACCACTCTGGTACCCAGATCAGTCTATTTTATACATTCTATAATATTCATCTTTTAACTGTTCTCAAATTATTTAGTAAACATAAATCTAGAATTCTGGGGACAGATGTAATTTCTTAGTAGATCTGTATAACTCAGTAAGTCAATATTTTCCAGATGACCAAAGCATGACATCAGAAAATCCTGCTGGGTAGGGGCGCCTGGGTGGCTCAGTGGGTTAAGCCTCTGCCTTCGGCTTGGGTCATGATCCCGGGGTCCTGGAATCAAGCCCCACATCGGGCTCTCTGCTCAGGGGGGAGCCTGCTTCCTCCTCTCTCTCTCTACTTGTGATCTCTCCCTCTCTCTCTGTCAAATAAATAAATAAAATCTTAAAAAAAAAAAAAAAAAAGAAAGAAAAAGAAAAAGAAAAGAAAATCCTGCTAGGTAAAAGACCCATTCAAAACACAGGATAAACAAGTGAAATTTAATGTAACAGATACCAAAACTCATCATTATCCTCTTAGATTCCACAAAGTAACAAATCTAAAGGAACAAGCACTTGCCAAATAATGGTGTAGTATCAAAGAACATCCACAATTACCTGAAAAAACTAAACACCCTTCCTTTTTCTAGTTACACACATGTATAATACAAGATTTTCCTCACATGCTGCAATCAAAAGAATATATCACAACAGGCTGATTACATAACCAGGTGTGAGAATCTACTGTCTTTTATACAGCAAAACAATAAAGAGATTTGCATAAATAGAAGTGTCACTCTTCTCACTAGTTTTTCTTTGGTTTATGGTTATTTTTCCTTAAAAAAGTATTACTTATGTTACTACGTAAAGAGTTTATTATTGCTGCTTTTAACTGAATAGTTTTTGTTTTGTTTTGTTTTGTTTTTAAAGATTTTATTTCTTTATTTGACAGACAGAGATCACAAGTAGGCAGAGAGGCAGGCAGAGAGAGAGGAGGAAGCAGGCTCCCTGCTGAGCAGAGAACCCCGATGCGGGGCTCGATCCCAAGACCCTGAGATCATGACCTGAGCCGAAGGCAGAGGCTTAACCCTCTGAGCCACCCAGGCGTCCCTGAATAGTATTTTTTTAAATGTCTCGGTTTCACACAGCAAATATACAAACAAAACTGCTCTGGGGTCCTCAATTTTTAAGGGTGTAAAACGATCCAAAGCCCAAAAGTTTGCCTATGTCTGCCTTAAGTTTTAAACAATTTCTATCTTAAAAAGAATACATGGACTATTTTTATCGGGGATTGGCAGAAAAGTACCTTGAAACTACCACAACATTGTCAATGCCTGAAGATCAGTGCCCCTTCAACCCGCCCCCCCACCTCTATGCTTCAACTAGATTGGTATATATCAAACCATCTTTTAAAATTGCATGATATTTATAGCATTGCTCAACAGTTTTACATAGCTTCAAATCTGCAAAGACTACAGTTTCCCTAATTCTTGGCATCTCATAATCAAAATGAACCAAAACTGCACTGAATCTATTCTTTCCTGTGTTCAGGTCATATAGAGATGACGACCTTCTCTTTAAGATGTTCCCATGCCTATCTTAACCTTTCACTGAACATTTTAAGTCACAAACCCTTTCAGAACCGAATAAAGGCACAGATCTCTCTCCCACTCAACAAACACACACACACATACACACACTACCTACAATTTCATGGAGTTTGATATGCTCCAGCAGATTTGTCACTGATATATTATATACAGTGCGTCCATCAGCTAGAACAAAATCAATCTGCTTACTAGCAAGTGAGGACAGGAATGGGGCATCATTTAATAAGGGGATTAAATGATTAAAAGAACTCATGGGAGCCTTTTGGAGAAGGTGACATATGAGCTAAAATGTAACTGATGAAAAGTCAGCCTCACAAAAATTTGGCAGTACATTTTAGATGGAAGAAATAGCAAGTGCAAAAGTCCTGGGGAAGTTGTAAACTCAGTATGTTTAATGAACTAAAAAGAGAAGATGGCTGGAACAGGGTGAGCTGGCAGGAAGTATAGTTAGAGAGGCAGGTAGGAATTGGGTCCTGTACAGGTTCTTCCAAACTTTAGAGCAAAGAGTGTGGATTTTATTCTAACTGTAATAGAAGCCACTGGAGGATTTTAAGGAGGGTAATGATATGGATGTGATTTATATTTTTAAAAGACCACTGATAAGAATGCAGAAAATGGGGAAGGGGACCAGTTATGAACTTATGACAACAATCTGAGGAGAGATAATAGGATAGTGGCTTGGACCAAAGTGTTAACAGTAGTAAATATGGAGAAAAGTGAGGAAAAATTCAAGATTCAAGACACATTTTGAGATGGAAGTGACAGAACTTAATAAGGTGGGAAGGAAGGAAAGAGCAATTGGGTATTACTTATGGTTTTTGCCTGGAGTAACTCTGCAATCAGTGGTGCCCTTTATGGGCACAAAGATCACCGAGACAGGCACCGTGGAAGGGGTGAGTGTCCAACAGACGTGCTCTGCATATGTCAAGTCTGAAATCCTTTGTCACCCTCCAAATGGAGTTATCAGGTAGGTAAAGGTACTATCACCTATCCCACCCTCCAGCTGGATATGTCCCATATATCAGATCCACGTTTCCAGAAAGAAAATTGCAATCCCAAGCATAATTGCTTCCCACACATCCCCAGCCCGCGGCAGTCACACAGTAAATTATTTTCATTTTGCTTAAACTTCACATCACAGTTGCTCATGCCAGAAAGTTACACAGTCGTAACTGAAATCATGAAAAAACTACTCAAAGGAGGCTATATTAACCCTGTCTCACAATTAAACTAAGACATTTGGTCCTTGAATTTATTTCTCCAAATAAGAAATAGAATGAAATGAAAATCTAGTATTCTAATCTATAAACCAGAGCTTTCCTACTAAAACATGGATCTAACTTCATAGTAATTGTACGGCTTAAATTGTGTCCCCCCAAAAGATGTTGAAGTCTTAATGTCCAGTACCCAAGAATGTGATCCTGTTTGGAAATAGGATCTAAGATGATCAAATTAACATGAGACCATCAAGGTGAGGCTTAATCCAACATAACTAGCATTCTTACAGAAAGGGCAAGTTTGGACACAAGGACAAACATGCACACAAGAGAGAATGCCGTGTCAACATGAAGGTGAAAATCAGAGTGATAGCTCTACAAGCCAAGGAATGCCAAAGACTGACAGAAGACAAAGATTCTCCACCAGGAGGTAGAAGATAATCACAGAACAGAGTCTTCCCCACAGCCCTGCCTGTCACCTTGCTCTCAGACTTCGAGCCTCCCAAACTGTGAGACAATAAACTTCTGTCATTCTAAAGCACCCAGTCTTTGATACTTTGTTACAGCAGCCCTAGAAAACCAACCCAGTAACTACAAGAATTAGATTTTCATAAGTTGGAAAGTCTAGACTCAAAAGTAACTGGAAGGAAAAAAGAGACATACTTCAAACACACGACAGGTTTTCCTCCCCAAGCTTTGCCAAGTACTTAGTAAGCTTGGCAACTTTGGACAAGCCATCCCCTTTGAGTTCTGATGCTCTTATTTGTAAATGAAGACAGTTATAAGAATCAAAATGAGCGAATGTACAGTGAGATATCTGCAGTTTACGAGAGCTACATACACATAACGCAATGTTATTAATATGATTACATGATGATGAGCTAGTAAAAACTGTAGTTATACTAAGTATCAAATCATAATTACTTACCTACAGAAGATGTGCTCACACCCCCCTAAACACACAGGCTCCCTCAGAATATGAGTGCTGTTTAAAGAAAGGAAAACAATCAAGACTTAGGTCATTGTTAGATAAACATTTTACACCCAACATTTCATAAATCCAGTGACTTAGGTCATTGTTAGATAAACATTTTACAGCCAACATTTCATAAATTCAAGGCCTAACACTAGCATATTTCTCTTCCTCAAAGCAGAAGGATGTATTTATTTGAAAGGCTGTGGTACCCGATTAAATACTGTATCATCACACATCTGCTGGACTCAAATAGCTACTACCAAACTCGGTACAGAGTGTAACATTTTTTATAATGCACATACTGGGAAATCAAAGAAGCAACTTTGTGCCAGGATCTCTATACCTCCTACAGGCAAAACCAACCACAGGCTGCTTCTTTCAACTACCAAGATATAGCTTCACTTAATGATGCAAAGTACAGACCATACATTTCAAAGTAAGGCTTAAAAATAGAATGACCATATATTATCCATATGAGAACATTTCTGCAAGTGAAAGGGCATGATAAGTGAATAGGACACTGGGACCCAGGTATAAATCAGGGCTGACCCAGGAAAATCAGGACATCTGGTCACTCTGACCCTAAGAATTCACGGTTTCCCATACAAATACATTGGTTTCTGGCTATTGTTAAGTGGCCATTTACATTTCATCAATGCCTTGTCAAAAATACAGACATTCTTTCAGTTTACAGTTGGTTGACTGTTTCGTACTTTAAGCAACTACAAATAGGAATCTTCAGGTTGACATTGTGCAGACTGAATGAAATTCATGGCATTAGGGGAAGAAAGATAGAAATACAATTATTGTCCATCAAAATACCTGTTACCTTTGATAAGCTTCTGTAAGTAACAGTACTTATTAATAAACACATCAAAAAAAATAAAATAAATAAACACATCAAGTCATTATTTTCAGGGGGCATAATGCAGTGAGAGCAACAGGAAAAATAAGGCTCTCAAAGGATGTATATTTTTTGTGCTTGGTTTATTACACTAACCTTAGGACCTTAAGGTATTTACACCATTATTATCCCATTACCTCTGTACACATTACCACATATCAATAAAAACAGTTTTCCACATTTCTTCAAAGATCAAAAGTATCGTGCTGCACATTTTAATAGATCCGAACATTAAAGTGAAATTGAGCTTTCAGAAAGAATGCTAAAAACAGAGTACACATCTACAATGTTATCCTCAAGATACCAAAAATGGTGTTCACTGACATTATAAAACCCATTACTTTTTTAAAACTCACAATATCTGATTTTTCTATCACACTACACAGATCACAGCGCTAAAAATATGACTTGTGACGTGCCAGCCACTTTTGTGATTCTGGCAAATTAAGATGATCTCTGCTCCAACGATCATGCTCCTCTTGCAATTTTTGTTCATGATCTCATCTACCAAACCTCGTCTCTTATCTCCTAATCAAGTGTGTTGAATTCTACTTCATTACAAGCTCTGCTCTACGATCTCGGAAGTGGTGGTGTTTCACCTCCCCCATCATAATAATTCCCTGTATCTCTTCATTCCATCACTCCGACCAAACCTCCACCTTCAGGTCGCTCTCCACCTCGAGAGACCACCATTCAAGTCACTAGCTCCTTGGATTCCCTAGGCCACACCTTTACCACCACCCTATTTCCACTGACCTCTTAGACACTCACAGATGCCAATCTATAGTGCCAGATAGGCCCTGCTCATTCCTCTCCTAATCTCAGGCTATGAATAATAAACAGACAGAGAGGCAAGATAACTGTACAAAGACAGAGAGGCAGGAGTGCCTAGGTGGTTCAGGCAGTTAAGCGTTGGACTTGATCTCAGCTCAAGTCACCATCTCAAGGTCATGAGACGGAGATCAGCCTTGGGTCTAATGCAGAGTCAACTTGGGATTCTCTCCCCCACTCTCTCCCTCTGCCCCTCTCCCTGCTTGCTCTCTCTTAAGGAAAAAAAGAGAGAGAGAGAGAGATGATTGGATCTCTATGATTTTAGTTGGTAGTTTCTTCACCTTTGTCTCTCTACCAAAGTAGCACATTTTATTTTCAGTGAGTAAACAAATGAATAAATGCTATTTGAAACCATCTCCATGCTCTGAAATTCCATTAATGTGACTGGAGACGAACAGTGTGAGTGTTTCACCACCTGAACCCATTCCTACCTCTTCATCCATAATCCTAACCCTCCCTTCAGGCTCAGAGGAAAACATTTCCTGCAGTCACTCTTGCTTCTTAAAATGCGCTGCTCCATCTCTCCCTAGATCCCTTATCTTCTGTCTCCTAAAGTGGTCTCTTCTCCTCATTATAGCCACCTTTCTTCTTCCATCTGCCTAAACATGCACAAGTAGGCATTCTCTCCTCCACCCGAAAAAACAGCACTTTGTTTAGCTCCTGCCTCTAACTCTACCTCCTCCTGCCCCTGCTCTTGCCGAAAGATGGAAGGTCCTAATAGAGGGCTCCACAGTGTTCACTCCGTCTCCTTACCTCCCCAGCTTTAACTCCCAACAATGCTGAACCTGCTCTCCAAAAGCACTTTCAGGCCTCATTCTCCCTCCCCCTTCTGTGAAGGAAACTGACCTCAACTTTCTTCCTGAAACCTTTCCTTCAGTTGAGTCTTAATTTTCTTATAACACATTTTCTGCCTATTTTAGCATTTTGTTAACTGCTTCTTTCCCATCTCTCCATTGTAGGCTTTTCCCCATAACACAGTCCACAGACTTGTGGCTTTCTATCATAGTACTCTACACTCAGTGCCTTGATTCTGTTTCTAAACTTAAATGTCCTTTCGAAGATGACTCTGAACGTTTTATCTATGGTTCTGACCCTTCCTTCCCCTAGCAATGAGATGCTACAGTTTGATTAGCAATTAAATCTAGTATCTATGAATAACTGATCAATTGTACTGATTATTCTAATTAGTGAGCGAGAATATATTTTGTTGCTGTTAATAGATAAAGAACAACAGTGGAGGAGTGATGGAGAAGTATGTGCCCGCGAGCACAGGGGAAGGAGCACGGACAGGGGTGTTATAACCAAGCCTGGGCGGGGACCATGTCAAGTCAAAAGAACGTTAACGTACAGCTCAGAAACACAGATCCAGAGGGTGGCAATGATCTACGTCAAAGCCAGGCTTTCTGACAATGCCTAGAGCTTGCTTAGCTGAGAAGATACTTCTATTACAACCAGACAGTTTCTATCAAAATTTTAAATGCACCTACTTTCAATTCAACTTTTCCCCTGCCAGGAATTTATCCTTTAGAGATACTCAGATGCTTACAAAACTGAAACTTCAAAACATCAAAGCTATCTACTTAGGATACCAAGAGAGTCCAGAGATTAAGAAATAATAAAACTAAAATGTCATAAATGTATACACATAAATATGTGTGTATATATGTGTATATATATATTTTTTAATTTTTTTAAGGATTCAGAAGAGCATAATACATCTCAAGGGTAACAACAAGGGATGCCTGGCCTTCAAAATAACGACTGAAAATTATTTTGTACTACAAATTCTAACCGAGTCATCTTCCATACTAGAAAGTTAATAGATAATAAGAAAACTATCTTTTAGAGGAAGAAGTTAGAAAGTGGATAAATAAATGTCTAAAATGGAAAAATTAAAGAAGTAGCAATAGACACATGTCATTTGGAAATGCAGACGTAAATCTTGGAAGAACTAAGAGATGAAAGAGGCTATTTCTAAAGTATAGATGAAGCAAAAGAATGTTTTTATTGCCTTTGCTTTATTGACTTTGTTGACTGTGTTCATGGATAATTTTAATAAAAATTTTTAAAATGGAAAGGCTGATGGAAAAGGATATTCACTTTAGCACAGATTATAGCAAAAGACCAGAAACAATCTAAATTTTAATCAACAAGAAAATGTTACATTGTCATGATACACCTCCTGATACCTGACATCTTCCCAGCTGAGGCATATGCTGCTTATATAAATACAGACGACCTCTTATTAAAAGATCACAAAAAATTGATCATAGTGGGTCCTTAAGGAAAAGGATTCGGGGGGCGCCTGCCTTAGGCATCTGCCTTAGGCTCAGGTCATGATTCCAGGGTCCTGGGATCAAGCCCCACATCAGGCTCCCTGCTCAGCAGGAAGCCTGCTTCTCCCTCTCCCACTCCCCCTGCTTGTGTCCCCTCTCTTGCTGTGTCTCTGTCTGTCAAATAAATAAATAAAATATTTTTTTTAATTAAAAAAAAAAAAAAAAGAAAGAAAAGGACTGGGGCTCACCTGCCATTCACTTATTTAATGACCACCACATACACTGATATTTTAACGCACGTATTAGTTTCAATTTTTAAAAACTTAATATTAAGAAGTTCTTCACAACCCAGTAACTTCAAAGCAGGCAACCTTTTCTTTACTGCTCCTCCACAAAAACTCTGCTCTCAACTCTGCTCTCTGTAACATTCCTCAAGTAATACCCAATGTCCAAAACCAAGCTCAGGATCGCTGAGACTACTCTTCCCAGCCTAGAATACCCTTCCTCCCTTCTACCCCCAAAACTATTCAAGTCCAACACATCCAAATACTATGCAGGATGATGTAATAAAAACAACACTAAACAAAGTTTAGGCACAGAAATTCTTGGATTTCAATTTCCACACCATCACCTATGCAAAATCTGTACCTTGTGCCAGATGTGTAAGGACACAATGTTGCCTGCAACACAATCTGTATATTAAGGGGCTTATAACTGAACAAGGTGATTTTATAAGCAAAGTTAGTATATGACTTCAGAAAAGTATGAAATACTCTATAAAGTTCCAGAGAGATGGCATCTCGTTGGAGCTCTGGAAATCAATGCTGAAAGAGAAATATTTTCTCTTTTATCTGCTTGATTCCCTATTTTCCCTGCTAGTCTCCAAATAGACTGTAGCCCTACAAACGAGAAATCTGGACTTTTATTTTTTCTGCGCTCCCCAACCACACTATTACCTCCCTAGCATGGTGCTATATGAACAGCAGAATTTCGATAAATCCTTAGTGAATGAAGCAAATGGAAAACTACATGCAAAAATGAATTTATATTAACAATTCTATTTTATCCTTACCCTATTCTTTGTTTGATATACATATATATTAGAAAGAAAAAAAATCCAAAAGAATAAGAAAAGACATTTGCATGGTAACAGGATTTCTGTACCTTGAAAATTCAGCTACTCTACTTTTTCCCATCTGTAGTCATATTTCTGCTACTTTACATGTAGTCGATTTGGAGAGATTGGCGTGGCCAGAGGATTATAACTTAGGGAAGAACTAAGTAGTAAGAAAAAACAATTTTTAAAAAAATATATCCTACTGAAATAAAAATTTCTTTGCAAAGAAAAAAAGCAAAGTAAATTCAGTTGAGATTACAATACTGAGGCAGACCTATTTCTTAACAGAATGGCTCCCTAAGCTTCTATGAGATAAACTGCTATTTAATGATAGGCAAAATAGCTAGCTACCACAGTGCTCTTACATTTTAGAAAAATGCCAAGTTATTTTGCCAAGTGTGCACCAACACATTTGGTTAAAAGGCTCTCTAAGCCAATTAAACAATTTCTTTTATCTATCTTTAGAATAAACAAAATTGTTATCAAGTAAGGCATATGAATAATGACACAGAGCATCTTATTTCTGTATATTTTGTATGCCAGATTAAATCACATGGGAAAAAATTTTTTTAAATCAAGTCTGATTGTTTAGTGTTGATAAATGCTGAATAAACCAATGAGCCAATATAGCAAAAGCCAAATGGGCAACAAACTTCTACTAACAATTAACTATAATAGGACCTACTGTTATGAGACAGATAAGCCACAGAGAATATCCTGTACATCTGACTCAAATAGTACTGGTTGACTCTGTCCTCTCTTCCCCTTCTTCCAAAGCAATCACTACCTAAGTAACTGTCCTTAAAGCTTCACTTCTTCCACCTAATGTTCAAATGTTGCGTTTCAAGGCTCGGACACAGTCGTTCATCTTTATATTCGCTTCCCTGCTCACTTCTAGAAATAGGACTTAAATTACCATCTACATGCAGATGACTGTCAAGTGTGCTCCCAGCCTGAAATCTTTCCTCTAAGTCCCAGACCCATATAACAATAACTCCACTTGTAAGATGATCCCCTATACTATAGGAACAGGTGCTCAATGTCTCTATAGGAAGGTTCTCTTGGCAGTCCCAAGCCCTATATAATACCAGGCATGTGTAGGCCTGTGATAGGTCTGTTCTAGCCCTAACTCCCAGAGGCAAAGACCTTTGCCTTCTACTTTTGCCCTAAGACCTTAGTCATTGTTCACTCTGGGTAATTAACCCCAGGAACCTATGGAGGATTCTTGGTGAGCAAGTGAAATTAACCAGGTCTTTCTAGTATTTCCACCTGCAAAGGCTCCTCAAATATGATCCTAACTTAACCTAGATTCTTTGATACACTCATTAATTTAACAAACACTAAGAAACTATGTGTTCAGAAATGTGAACCTGTCTTTACGAAATGTGTACCTGTCTTTATGAAATGTGTAGTATAACTGAAGGCAACAGGTATCAAAGAATCAAAATACCACATGAGTAAGTAAATCCCACCATTAGGAAGGATATGATACAAGCTGAACACCAATGATTTCTGCCCTTTTCTGGATGTATGTTAAACTTCAAAAGAAAGTTTTAAATGACGATTTACATCTAGTGGAAACTAATAATTATAGAATCTGCAAACTGAAAGGAGTCTTAGAAAGCACTTAGTCCAGCTTCCTCATTTTATAGATGAGGACACTGGAATTACAGGAAATTTACACGAATTGCTTCTCCATAGGAACTATGCAAATCAACTGAATAGTGTGTTGTTAGGCCACTAAACAGGGTCTAATCTGACCCTTTCTTAACTTTGCCCACCTGACTCCCTTTCTTTTATTCTACATTACCTTTTAGCATACTGTGATTAGCACATTCCACCTTTCTTTTCTATGAAAATCTTTCCAAGACTGCATTCAACTTTCCTCTACTGGCACCATCCAAGTACTCTTCCCTGCATCTCTTTGGTCCTCATGATAATTTTCCCCGAACTCTGCATGCATTTTTATCCTTTATAGTTAAGCATTTGCTCCTTAAGGGTGGAAAATGTCTCACCACAGCATCACTAATGTAGTGCCTCAGTGATCGCTTGAGGTCCTAATGAAGAATCAGCATCAGAGCAAGCCAAAGGAGTAATCATCCCATTTAAGGATCATTGGCCTATTAAAATGCTTCTGAACATTCAAAACTAATGAAGGCAAAAGCTTAACACTGGGGTCAGGAAATCTATCCTGTATTTTACAAACATTCATACAGCACTTAGAACATAATAGGCACTGCTCTAAGTATCTTATAAATATTAACTCATTTAATTCCCATAACAACCTTATAAGATAGAAACTATTACTAATTCATTTTGCAAATGAGAAAAAGCATACAAAGATAAAATAATTTATCCAAAATCACTGAGCCACTATTTGAAGCCAGTGTTCAAAATCAATGCTCTTAAAAACTAAGCTATGCAATAAACAAAAACAATCCTGACTGCCTTTAAAATGACAAAAGATTTAGAAAAATAAAATCACCTACCCAAAAAAAAAAAAAATCACAAGATCACTATTTTACTTTTTACTAAAAGTTGATTTAAAACGTGCTAGAACTCCAAATTACATTGTAGTAGAGACCAAAGCTCCCCCACCCCCCCGCCACCGCCCCAAATGGCAAGAGGTACCTAATTATTTTAATTCACAAAACAGTGTCATATGACTCTTGGGCTTTTAACACTACAGCTCCTATTATTTTTTTCCTACTTCCTTTAGGAACACATTATTACTAACTATGCTTTCTGTCAGCTTCTCAAATGATATGTTCTTCCTGTCTCATTTTTCCAAATCTTTAAATAGCTTCTATCTGGTTGTGAGGCTTGGACCTAACACAAATGTCACATCTGGCCTCTTGAAAAATTCCATCCGCTTCACCTTGGAGCCACACTTATGTTAAAGGTCAAGAAAGGATGCCCTGTAATGTAGCCAATCCACCCTCACTCACAAGTAATGCTTCCTGCAAAATAGATCCAATATGCTCCACGAGACAGGTGACACCTGGGAACACAATATAGATGACAGCTGCAAGCTGAATGTGAGGGTAATCGGGGTAATCACCAGCCCACTGGGTAGAACTTTGAAACTCTGTAAAAGGGCATACTGACACACAATTTCAAATAATATGACACTACTATGAATGGTGGATAGCAAAAGCAAGAAGCAGACTGTCCAGAGTTGCTCCTTTCAAGCAATGATATCAGGCGGATCCTAGGAAAAGGCAGCGGTGGAAACAACGGGTTTGGGGTCTTTTCGTTTTTTTCCCATGCGTAAGGAGAAACTGGCTACCCTTTATTCACTATGAACAGTGCCAAAACAGAAAGACTCATGGAGAAGAACATAAAATCATTTCTAAATATTAAGTCTCAATAATTAATAAAAAATAGAATAAATATTAAGTCTCATGTGATATAATATATACACTGAGAACTCATTTTAACAGTTTGGAAAACCATAGCCTATGCACCAAATCTAGTCAGAAGACTGTCTTTGTACAGACTTGAGCTAAGAATGCTTTTTGGGTTTGTTTTTGTTTAAAGATTTGATTTGAGAGAGAGAGAGCACTTGTGTGCTAGAGATCAAGAGCAGCGGGGAGAGGCAGAGGGAGAGGGAGAAGCAGGCTCCCCGCTGAGCAGGGAGCCCTAGGCAGGGCTCCATCCCAGGATGCTGGGATCATGACCTGAGCCAAAGGCAGACCCCTCAACAGACTGAGCCACCCCACCCATGTGCCCCTGGTTTGTTGTTGTTGTTGTTGTTGTTTTAAAGATTTTATTTATTTGAGAAAGAGAGAGAGAGCATGAGAGGGGAGAAGGTCAGAGGGAGAAGCAGACTCCCCGAAGAGCTGGGAGCCCGATGTGGGACTCGATCCTTGAACTCCAGGATCATGACCCGAGCAGGAGGCAATGGCTTAACCAACTGAGCCACCCAGGCACCCCCATGCCTCTGTTTTTAAGGGCTGCAAAAAAAAAAAAAAAAAAAAAAATGAATAGGAACAGAGACTGTGGCCAGCAAAGCCTAAAACAGTTACCGTAAAAGACTCTTTACAGAAGAAATTTGCAGAGCCCTGGGTTAAAAAATGCAAAGAAACTGGTGAGTGTAGTGATTCCATCAGTGGTTCATGTATTAATTTTTTAAGAAAAATCACTGGAGTTCACTATTATTCTCCAGCCAACAGAATGAACTGCATTCAAAGTCTGCACCTATAAAAAGTCTGATGTCCACTTTCAGTCCTTTGGCTCTTCTTGTCTTCTCACTTCAGACAGAAACTGGAAAAATATGTGGAAGGGGATAAAAAGTGGAATTGGCTGTATTAGATTTTAGGACAACCTGTAGATTATTCTTATAAATCACATACTTTGTTTTGCCTGAACCATTCAGGAAACAGGCTATACCTCTTTGTATTTTTATAAAACAGCTATTATTTATCACTTATCCCATGACAACCACCATACTCAACCCTTCACATGTATAATTTCATTTCGTTTCTTCCCTCCTACAGAAGGTTAGTGTCCTAAGGATTGAGGTTTTTGTCTTTGTTCACTAATGAAGTCCCAAGGCCAAAAGAGCACTTTGCAGGGGCACAATAATCTTTTTTTTTTTTTTAAGAGTTTATTTATTTATTTGACAGACAGAGATCAAAAGTAGGCAGACAGGCAGGCAGAGAGTGGGGGGGGGGGACAGGCTCCCCGCTGAGCAGAGAGCCCGATGCAGGGCTGAATCCCAGGACCCTGGGATCATGACCTGAGCCGAAGGCAGAGGCTTTAATGCACTGAGCCACCCAGGAGCCCCGAATATCTTTTATTATTAAGGGAGACTCATAGGTGGATGAGTTGAGCACTATTATCACTCAGATGGGGAAACTGAGGCAACGAATTTGACCTGGGCCATTGTGTCAAAGCTGGAACCTGAACTCAGGCAGCCTGACTCTCCAGCCTGGGTGAAGTACTATGATGCCGGCTGCCCTAATGTCTTCCATACAGAAACCGCACGTGAATGTCTAACTTTTGTTAAACTATGAAGATGTGATTATAATTGCTTCATTATAGCAACTAGCAGAGCCAGTTTTAAATTTCTTATTCTCAAATGGATGACCTGTGTTATGAAAAAACATACACAACTCAGAATGTCTCCATGTGTTCTAGCAAAAGTGCCACTTTTCTAAGAGGTGCGATGATTTTTTGAAGTTTTATAAAACAAAATGTAAGTGCAAAAGGTCTGTAACAGTTAAGTCCATTTCTTTTTGTTGTTGTTGTTAAGATTTATTATTTGAGACAAAGAGAGAGAGCGAGCAGGGGAAGGGACAGAGGGGACAGGGAGAGAGAATTTCAGACTCCCTACCCAGGGCTAGATCTCAGGGCCCTGAGATTACTGATGCCAGCCAAAATCAAGAGTCCTACCCTTACCCTACTGAGCCACCAGTTAAGTCCATTTCATGTTTAAAGAAAAAGCTGCGGTGTTACTTGTACTTTATGTATATCAAATTTCTACTGGTTGGAGATCAGAGGGAAAAAAACACAAATCAAAAGAAAGTCCAAAAAAGAAATACAGTCAGGAACAGCTACAAGCAGGCAGAAAACCTGCCTGAGTGGTACTGATGCAGAAATACTGAGCTGTCCACACAGCGTGCCCTCACTCAATCACTGCTTCTGGAAGAAATGAAAAAGGTGACAAGTCCTTTTTGCGTTTTATAAACCTCCTTGGTGTGTGCAGTACGAAAAGCTACAGGACAAGAAGCATGGAGGACCAGTCATGAAAATGATTGCCTCCAGATATAATGAAAACCTGGAAGTGAGAAGACTCCCAGGGTGCGACAGCATGAAGGAAAATAAGTAACAAAAAATGATAATAAACAGCATCTGTAAGAGCTGGAACCCCGAGCCGTCCAGGCTTTTGA
The DNA here is from genome assembly GCF_964662115.1 of Mustela nivalis. Classification (NCBI taxonomy): domain Eukaryota; kingdom Metazoa; phylum Chordata; class Mammalia; order Carnivora; family Mustelidae; genus Mustela; species Mustela nivalis. Next base: position 89,284,383 of record NC_139030.1, on the reverse strand, counting down.
CGAAACCAAGGAAAGGAGAAACTGAACGAGAAATGGACGGGCGGCGTCATCCCACTGCTATCTTCAATCTACCTCCCACAAGGGTACCCAGAAAGAGCTGCCACGGAGAAGCGGTCAAAGGGCCAGCTCAGCGACGAGCGACAGCGGCCGCCCACTCAGCAGGGCCCCGCAGAGGCGCGGCGACTGCTCGGGTCCCGCGGAACCCCGCGCCGGGCAGGACGCGCGGACGTCTCAGCCCCGCCCGCACCAATTCCAACCCCGGAGGCGGGGCCTGCGAGCCGCATCCTTAGCCACGCCCCCCGGCGCGTCTCCGGCGCGTCTCGGGCCCGCTCAAGTTCGAAAACTACCACCTTAGTTGGGTTTGGTGAGGAAAAGGCAGGAGAGCCGCGCGGGAAGGCTGTGAACGGGGACCAGGGAGGTTCGATAACTAAAACCAGACCCCAGGGGAGGTTGGACTCTGCTCGCCGGCCGACTGCCCCACGGCAAGGGGAAGAGGGATCCCGGGGCCTGAAAAGATCCCCGACCCTCCCCCGAGACTGGGGCGACCCCTGCCCCCCGCCCTCGCAGCCCCCCGCCGGAGGGTCCGTCTTTACCAACGCGAGCAGCGCAGCAGCTTCTCCAGCCGGTCGAGCGCGGCGCGGCTGTGGGCCCAGGCCCCGCGCCCCTCCGGCTCCATACTGGGCGCGGGACCAGGCTCGTTCCCGGAGCGGACCCTGGGCTGCCGGTTCCCCGGCATCGCCCCGCCTTCCCGGCAAGGGCACCTCAGAGGGCTGGAGCCGCGGCAGGCTCGGGCAACGACCGAGACGCCGCCGGCCTGCGACCCGACCCCAGCCCGAGCGGTCCCCGAGTCCCGGCGGAGGGACGCTGGGGGGTGGGGTGGGGGCGGGGCCCGAGGGGCGGGGCCGCAGAAACGCGCCAAAAGCCGGGGCGCGCGGGACCGGGAGGGGTGGGGCCTGCGGTGGCGGGAAAGGGGGCGGGTCCAGACCGCCCGGAGGGGTGAAAATGAGAAAAAAATGCACGTCCTTGACTTTCCCGAACCCTTGGCTCTAGGGACCGTTGGCAAGGCTTAAGGGATGGAAAGTCACAAACCGAGGAATTTTTGGTTAAGAGTCATCTCTAAGGAGTGCTGTTTCGGCTGCCGGAAAGCTTGGAAGAGTTTTGATCATGACACTGAATGTGCCGCCTTCTTCTAAAAAAGTAACTTTCTCCTCCCTTCCACCTTTTCGAGGCTTTTTGTTTTGTTTGTCAAAGCTGTGTCTACCCTCCACATAAGAATCCTTCATAGACCATCATATTATATGGACAACAGAGGCAGAGAACCCTTCACCCTCCCCACTCAGTCCACTCCCAGATCTTTGCATCCCCCACCCCAACACTTACTCTCAAATCTACCCATTTCTGTCTTCACCTCAGGCCCTTTGTCTCATTCTCACCTAGATGGTTCCCAAAGCCTTCTGGCTGATATCCCTGTGTCCACCCAAGTCCTCTCCAATCCTTAGGCTACACTGTAACCATCTAAAACATTTCGATTGTGTAAGACTGATGAGTCACAGACCTGTACCCCTGAAAAAACTTAATACATTATATGGTAAAAGTAAAATAAAACAATAAAATAACATTTCCAAATAAACCCTTGGTTAGTAAAAGCCGAATGGACAAAACTAAGTAAAATCTTATAGGGTATAATAACATGGTAAACTAACCCAATTTTTAAATATAGTAATTCAACAATTCTAAATATTACTGAAGACAAATGTAATTTTTTTTAAAGATTTTATTTATTTATTTGACAGAGAGAGATCACAAGTAGGCAGAGAGAGGGGGGGAAGCAGGTTCCCTGCTGAGCAGAGAGCCCAATGTGGGGCTTGATCCCAGGACCCTGAGATCATGACCTGAGCCGAAGGCGAGGCTTAAACCACTGAGCCACCCAGGTGCCCCAAATCCAATTTTTTTCTTAAACTCACAGGTAATCATGAAATTGATTGTTAACCCTGTTAAGCCATTGCTTACTCTTTGCAGAGCCTCAGAGAAATCAAACTCTAGAAATGCTGAACTTGAAGAGATGCTATGGTGTGTGTAATGGAGTAAATTGGGGATTTCAGGAGCCAAACAGTCCTATTTATAATCCTACTTCCTCTACTATATAATTATGTGATTTAAATCAAGTCTTAAGTTGTCTGAACATTAGTTTCCTATAAGGTGAGAATAATATTTATATTTTGTAGATCTGGAGAATTATTGAAGGAGATAAATGTAAAATCATCTACATCATAACTACTCAACAGTAGCTAATATTAATATAATTATATATGTGTATATATATATATATCCATTTCTGTTAATGCTTCATTTACCACAGAATAACACTAAATTTTTTTTAAAGATTTTATTTATTTATTTGAGAGAGATTACATGTAGGCAGAGAGGCAGGCAGAGAGAGAGGAGGGCTCCCCGCTGAGCAGAGAGCCCAATGTGGGACTCGATCCCAGAACTCTGGGATCATGACCTGAGCTGAAGGCAGCAGCCTAACCCACTGAGCCCCCCAGGCGCCCCAACACTAAATTTTTTTACCAGATGCTTTTTTAATTTTTTTTAGATTTTATTTATTTATTTGACAGAGAGATCACAAGTAGAGGGGGAAGCAGGCTCCCCGATAAGCAGAGAGCCCAATACGGGCTCTGACTCTGAAATCATGACCTGAGCCGAAGGCAGAGGCCCAACCCACTGAGCCAACCCAGGCGCCCCATCAGATGCTTTTTTAATTAGGGCATAATATGTGATGCTGTAAGGGCCTATTTAGCCAGAGCAGCTCTATCCGGTTAAACAGTGATTTTGTTGTTTATGCGGTAAAATTTAAACTGACCCTGCCCCACCCCCCAGGGGAACTTACTTAAAAGCAAGTCTGGGAAACCAGTAAAATATAGTCGACCAGTCCCTGATAACAAAGAGCCCAAATACAAGGCCGGGTCAGGTCAGGTGGAGACAGCTGCCCAAATTCAGGAATGAGTCGGGCCAGGTGGAGTCATCCAATCAGTGGGGCGCGGGCGCGCATATGGTCTCCCTAGCTACCAAGGAGTGTGCGGCTCAACCACAGCGCCTTTGCTCTAAAAAAGTTAGTCTGTAAGGCAGGGAGGGGTCGCCCTCTCTGTAAGAGGCGGTTCTGAGTGGTTGGTTTGATTCTGATGCTTGGCGCGAAATAAAGCTTTGCTTCACTTTTGCTTTGTATCAGTCTCGCTCCTTTGATTATGGACCTAACAATGCCATGGTGGCTCAGTCATTTAAGCATCTGCCCTCAGATCAGGATCAGGTCCGGATCCCAGGGTTGTGGAATCAAGTCCCATATTGGGCTCCTTGCCCACCAGGGAGCCCGCTTCTCCTACCTACCCTCCCCCTGCTTGTGCTCTCACTCACTCGCTCTCCTGCACACTCTCTCTGGCAAATAAATAATATCTTAAAAAATAACTACTACATAATGTAACTGATGAGAGTAAATGCAAGTTTCACATTTGGGTAAAATGCTATAAGGACCAAACAGTTGTCACTGGCCTATTTGTGTGGTGCTGATAAATGAATGGCGATACAGGGGCAATGATAACATTAGTTTGTTTTTCTTTCCTCTGCCATTGCCCCAGTACCTCTCCCCAAATCTCATGAAATTCCCAGCAGCTGTTTGATGGTGGCCGTAATAAACTCATCAAGAGAATAAGCAAGGTTATTCCCCTTCTGCAACATTCCCTCCCACTTCCTTCCTTCCAGCCCTGCCCTGTCACAGTGCATATGGCTGACAATTTACTTGCTAAATTCCAGTATAATTTGCACAGTGTTATATTAGTTACCAGGTGTATGATATAGTGATTCAGCAATTCTATACACTCAGCGCTCATCACAATTAGTGTACTCTTGGGGTCCTGGGAGGCTCAGGTCATGATCTCAGGGTCCTGGGATTGAGCCCCATGACTGGCTCTCTGCTCAGCAAGGAGTCAGCTTCTCCCTCTTCCTCTGTCTGCCTCTGTTTCTCTGTCAAATGAATAAATAAAATCTTTAAAAAAAAAAAAAGGCCGTGTACTCTTAATCTCTTTCATTTATTTCACCCATCCCCCTACCCAAGTGCCCTTTGGTAACTACCAATTCTTTAGATGTAAGAGTCTGTTTCTTGATTTGTATTTTTTTTTTCCTGAGTTCATTTGTTTCTTAAACTCCACATTTTTAAAATTCCATTTATTTATTTATTTATTTGACAGATCACAAGTAGGCAGAGAGGCAGGCAGAAAGAGAGGTGGAAGCGGGGTCCCTGCTGAGCAGAGAGCCCGATGTGGGGCTCAATCCCAGGACCCCGAGATCATGACCTGAGCCGAAGGCAGAGGCTTAACCCACGGAGCCACCGAAGCATCCCTAAATTCCACATTTGAGTGAAATCATGGTGTTTGATTTTCTCTGACATGCTTATTTCACTTAGCCGAATACTCTCTGGATCTATCCATGTTGTTGCAAATAAAAAGATTTCATTATTTTTATGACTGAGTAATGTTCCATGTGTGTCTGTGTGTGTGTGTGTGTGTGTGTGTGTGTACATCTTTATACATTCATCTATGGATGGACAATTGGGCTGCTTCCATATTTTTTTTAAGTTTTTTTTAATTTATTTGATGCAGAGACATCACAAGTAGGGAGAAGCAGGCTCCCTGCTGAACAGAGAGCCCCATGCGGGGCTCGATCCCAGGACACTGAGATCATGACCTGAGCCGAAGGCAGAGGCTTAACCCACTGAGCCACCCAGGCACCCCGGGCTGCTTCCATATTTTGGCTATTGCAAATAAAGGGTGCATGTACTTTTTTTTTTTTATTAACACATAATGTATTATTTGCCTCAAGGATACAAGTCTGTGAATCATTAGGCTTTCACACTTCACAGCACTCACCATAGCACACATCCTCCCCAATGTCCATCACCCAGCCACCTTATCCCTAACCACCCCCCCCAGCAACCCTCAGTTTGCTTCATGAGATTAAGGATCTCTTATGGTTTGTCTCCCTCCTGATCCCATCTTGTTGCACATTTTTCCCTTCCTAAGCCCCACAACCTCCAGCCCTGCCTCTCAAATTCCTCATATCAGAAAGATCATATGATAATGGTCTTTCTCTGATTGACTTATTTCGCTTAGCACAATACCCTCTAGTTCCATCCACGTCATTGCAAATGGCAGGATTCGGGGGGTTTGATGGCTGCATAGTATTCCTGTGTGTGTGTGGACACCACATCTTCTTTATCCATTCGTCTGTTGATGGACATCTAGGTTCTTTCCATAGTTTGGCTATTGTGGACATTACTGCTATAAACATTCTGGTGCACGTGCCCCTTCAGATCACATTTGTATCTTTGGAGTAAATACCCAGTAGTGTGATTGCTAGGTCATAGGGTAGCCCTATTTTCAACTTTTTGAGGAACCTCCATACTGTTTTGTGTTCTTTGGGTTAAATACCCAGTAGCAGAATTACTGGATCATATGATAATTCCATTTTTAACATTTTGAGGAGCCTTCACACTGTTTTCCAGAGTGACTGTGTTGCACAAGAATGAGACAGGGTTCTTGTCTCACAGAGTAGAAGAACGAATCTCACAGACACAAAAGGGTGAGGTGAAGTGAAAGCTTATTAAGTGAAGGTGAGAGCTGAAAGGAGAGGAAAAAGCTCTCTAGAGTGAGAGAGGTCCTGAGTGGGTTGCCACTGAGGGCTTTTAGTGGCAGTCTTTGATTGAGAACTGACTGGAAAGCTTGTGGCCTGGAGATTCTTGGGCTGTCTTGGTTTGTTCCCTTACCTCTTGTTCCTGCTCTGTCTCAGCATCTCCACCTTCCAGGAATAGCTTCAGAGCCGAGGCCAGCCTCCTGCCTAGACCTTAACCACTTCCCTACTCAAGGGACAGGACCTGTGGGCAGAAGGGCTGTACTGGGACTGTGAGGAGTGCCTGATTGTATACTTTTTAATTAGTGGGGTTAGGGATAGGGCAAGATCCAGGGAATCTGGAAGCAAAACTCTCAGGACCTTCAGGGGCCAGCTGCTGCCAAGATAAGTTTACTTTTAAACAAGAAGGCACCAAGGCAGCCATGAATTCCTTGTGGAAGGTCCCACTCTGCCGGTTTCGGGTATCTTTCAGTGGGCTGCAAGCTGTAAGGAGATTTTAAGCTACATTTCTTTTGTCTTTGTTTCCCACATCGGCTGCACCACTCTGCATTCCCACCAAAAGTGCACGAGGCTTTCTTTTTCCCACATCCTTGCCAACGTTTGTTATTTCTTGTGTTTTTGATTTTAGCCATTCTGACAGGTGTGAGGTGATATGAGATTTGTGTCTTTGAATCAACCCTTACTCTCAGCCCTAGATCCTGAATTTCAAGAGCCAGTTCTTTCTCCCATGAGCACTTATATGTGTGCGTAAAAGATGGGCAACTGATCCAGCATGAGGTACAGCAAGAATACGTAAAATCCTGAAATTCTGCCTCCAGAGAAAAACCACCTAGGAAAATCCAGTCCATCTACAGGGTCTTGGTAAAACCTTAGCTTAGGGCACTCGCAATAGCTTGTCTTCACTTTAAAAGGGACTATAGGTCTTAATTCCTTTTCCGTGTGCCCGCAAGGACCTCCCAAGGACATTGGAGTTTAGGTGCATTGCTCTGTTTTCTCCCAGTCTTCTGGCTCAGCAATATTCCTCAGTACTTTGGGCTCTTGCAAAATTATTCAGCCTTCCTCCCAAAGAACATTGGAGTTTAGGTGCGTTGCTCTGTTTTCTCCCACTCTTCTGGCTCAGCAATATTCCTCAGTACTTTGGGCTCTTGCAAAATTATTCAGCCTTCCTAGGTCCTACAGGTCCAACTCAGGATCCTATAGGCATTCTCAGGCAGATAAATTGGCTTGCTGGAGCCTGTTTTCCTCTCCTTCTCTCTCCCATGCCCTTCCTCACTGCACTGATTACCATCTGTAGTGCTGCTCTCCTCAGAGGCTTCTGGGTCTGGTCTCTTTTCTGATCTGCAGGCTCAATATAACAGTTTGTTGAAAACAGTCTAAATGCTAATTTTTTTTCTTCTGTTGTGTTGTGAAGGATTTCACAAAGTAGTAAATCTTCCTCATATTCACTTGGATAAACATATTTAACAAGCAAAACGGGACAAACATAACACCAAGCCTCTCCTGCCCTGGCATGGGAAGCTAGCTCCCCAATCCAGCCATGTACACTAATACTTCTCTGGCTTTTAATTATGGTGTCAGGCAGTGAAATCAACCGCTTGGACTCTTCTATGTACATTCTCTTTGTCACATATAAAATTTGGTTTGCAAGGACTTCTATGAAACCTAGACTCCCCCCCCCCCCCCCCGTCAAGCTTTATTAATTGAGAACAATTAATTAGGAACCACTGAATCTGGTAATTGGTGGCATGGAACAAACCACCCTCAGAGCATTGAGAAGTGTGGTCTGTGCTCTCTACATTGGACCGAACCAGCCTTCCTACGTGAAAATGCTCTTAACCTAAGTTAAAGTCATAAGCTCTGTGCTGTTTTTTTCTGGAATCCAGTGTGGAATAATGATTAAATGCACAGAGCTCTGGAGAGAAGCAGAATGGGGTTAGAGACCAAGTCCTGCCATTTCCTAGGACGGTCCCCAGGGGCCCATTGTTTTAACCTATTTTGGAACTTAGTTTCATCTTACATAAATTAGAATACATGTATACCAACCTCACTCTTGTAGGGTTGTTATGAGAAAGGAATTACAAATCATGAAAAATGTTCTAAACCAGGAACACTGCACAACCAATGGAAATCCCTTCACGCTGGATGTGCACTGTGCTTTAATACATATATTTGCAATAGGCTTAATTTACAACAAACACCCGATACATTTTCCCAATTTTAGGACTAGTTTTAGCATTTTTGAGTTGCACTAAGCCAGTTATCCTTGCTTTAAAATTCTCTCCGGACAGAGGACATATTCTGAGTAAGAAGGAGCCAGTCCTTTCACGACTACTGGGGCAGAGATACTTGCCGTAAGAATTCCTTTGCAAATAAGACACAATAAATCTGAAGGCAGTTTGGATTTTGTTCAAGAACCATAGTCTGTTTTAGTATCATCTCAAATGAAGTATCCACTGGCTTCCTAACACCATCCATGGCATGATGTTAGGACTAGATAATAAAAAAAATCTTTATGGGGGCACCTGGGTGCTCAGTGGGTTAAAGCCTCTGCCTTCGGCTCAGGTCATGATCCCATGATCCTGGGATCGAGACCCGCATCAGGCTCTCTGCTCAGCAGGGAACCTGCTTCCTCCTCTCTCTCTGCCTGCTTTTCTGTCTACTTGTGATCTCCATCTGTCAAATAAATAAATAAAATCTTTTTAAAAAAAATCCTTATGGTTTTTGTTCAATTAACATGACAACATTTGACAACATTTTGTTCATTTTTTAAGAGCAAATATCCTCAGCAATGAAAAACAATAATTTCATTCTGTGTACTAGAGACAGTTTATAAGAACCAAACAAAAACAGATATGGCCCAAACTACTCAGCACCCACCACTCAAAACCAGTGCGGAGCTCTTCTTGGTCGGCACAGTTGGGCTACATCTAGTGATCAAGTTATTGGTTGCAGTGGATTCCACTGAACTGTTTTGACATGCTGCTCTCTCTGACTTGCACATAAGGATACAATCTCAAAGTCACGTAGACCTTGGCGTTTACTGAAAAGTTACCCAAGTCTCTAGAAGCATCTAGATATTTCCAGATGATGTTTGAAAGCATGTTAGCTCTGTTCTTGAGGGCATCCACCAGATTTCTGTCACAAGATCGAAAGTAACTAGTCTAAGGACATAGTTACATTAATACAGCCGTGGTTTTAAAGGTTTGGGTGTCTTCTGTACTGCCTGATCATTTATCAAATACAGTCTGACACAGATATTTCACTGGTCATTGTTTTTTGTTCGATAGATTTGAGAGTTCAACCCATTCCACTGCCTTTTATTGCTTGCTATTTTTAAAGAGACACCTCAGTAGAAAGCCCCTTTTTCTGTACAGTGTAATTACTGAAGCACATAAAGCGGTTATAGCAGGAATTTATCACTTTCAGGTGGAAATACTCCCGGCCAAATAAAAGATAGAGTAGGAATGCCAGAAGCAATTTATAACAGGCTCACTGACATTTTGTGTTGAGAAGCTGTACCACTGAATAAGCGTCAAGTCATAAGTCTCTGTAAACGTGATTAAAGCAAGCAAGTTACTCTTTAAGGGGACACTAAAAAAAAAAAAAAAAAAAAAAAAACCTCTGTGATGCAAAGCAGGAAAATTCTGTTGACAAAAATCACCAAAAACAGCTGTCAGTAAAATTTACAAACAGCTTGTTTTAAATTCTGTTGAATTCCAGCAGCTGTTTGTTTGCACATAAAATGTTCACTTAGGAAATGAGCATTGGCCCTCATTTGGGTGCCATTGTGTTTCAAAATTTTGTAATCAGCCTAATCAAAATTCATACAATAATTTAAATTTCTTTCAGCGGACAAGTAAGAGGTAGCTAGTATATTTAAGTATGCCTTGTATAGAGTATGTGTTCAATAAAAAAAAGAAGAAATGAGTGAATGACTATATACCATTATCCCTGAAAGCAGTGGTCATCACAAAGCTTTATTTTTTTTCCATCTATCTATCTATCTATGTATCTACACTATTTTGGAAATTATGTCTTGTTCATATGGGATTCACTTTACTACTATTGGTAATAACCCTTCATACCCCTTTAGCAATGCTTTCTAGAGTATTATAAAGCTGAATTAAAATTGAGTTACTATTGTAAAGTCACTCTCTGTGAGAGATACTTAATTAAATCTCTCCTCACTTCTTTGCAAATGTCTTCATTTAGTTATTTTTCTCACTATCTCAAAAAATAGATTATATAATTTTTTCATCTGTGAAATGGGAATAATAGAAAATACATTGTTGCTGTTGTACGAATACAAGCTAATACACTCAGCAAAGTCATAGTAAGTTCTTCAAAAATGCTAGCATTTATTACTGCACAAAACACCTCTAGGTTCAAGAATAATAAAATGATAGGAGTTTTATTCTTAGGTAATAAGAACCACAGTATCTTAATGTATACTCAACTAGACAGGAATCCAGTGTGTTTCAACTTTTAAATGTATCTGTGCCCCCCCCCCCAACAGCTCTCTTTCTATTGATCTGTCTATATATCTATCCATTTATCTGTGCCATTTTTAGGTATCAGTTTGGAAGATTGGGAAATTGAGTCAAACCAAAAACATTACCTAAAAAACAACTGTAATACTTCTCATTCTTAAGCCAGACATACACAGTGATAATCGTACCTTTCCCTGAATTACTCAAAACATTAACAAAAGTAGATTACATTCATTTTAAACTTCCAGAGAAGAGTTTATATAACCCAGATTTATCATAAAACCCTAACATCACCCCACCGTGTTGACATCATTATCTCTCCATTTGACAGGGGAGGAAAAGGGGCTTCATGGTGTTAAATTCTAGTTCCTCCATTCAGAGAATTGACCTTCTAGTTACAGACAAGACTAATGCGAGAAACCATACAAATAATATAAGACAGACTACAATTATGTTCAATTATGTGGTGTACATACAAGTATCACAAAAGGTCAGGGGAGACAACACTTAGAATTGCTTAATGAATATTCAAGAGATCAGGGTTAGGTTTGTAGGAGATGTGAAAGCAGGAGTTAAGTCTTAGAAGATGAGAGGTTTGAAGTAGCAGGAGGGGAGGAGAAAGACTATTTCGGATGCGAAAAATTCCATGAACACAGAGACACAAATGACAGAGGAACATCGGGACCAGTTTGACTAGAGCAAAGATACTTGATTGAAACCTATGAAATTACTGTTTTTCTAGGTCAAAAATGGTTGGATAGCAGCGATTCCATCTGGTTCCACCTAATACATATTAGATAGCAGTGATTATAGACAGTACAGAGCTGAATGCAATAAACAACTCCTAGCATTTAGGGAGTCATCAGTGAAAAGTCACCTTTCTGAGAGGAAAGCTGGCAGGAATCAACAACTAATGGCTGAGATTATTCTCTGCTCATTTACATACCCTAAGAGATTTGGAAATCTGCTACTTAGCTATTCAAAGAAAAGCCCCAGTAAAAAAGCAAACAGTAAAATTAAAAAACTAAAACATTTGTTTTTAAACTTGCCTTTTTGGGGCAATTTGAGTCCGAGAATAAAATTTAGTCACATTGCTGATAATAACCCATATTTATATAGTTTTGGCACCTACCAGCAGTGTGTGATAGCTGACTTGTACGGGCTCACAAGAGCCGGTATTAAATTTGCAGAAAATTTACTAGCTGTTTGTTAAACGTAACCACTGTTAAAAACCATATTGTGTCAACTTAGAATCAAATATATTATTTCTTAAAGCAAATGTAGTAAATATTAAAAACTCATATACTTCCTGAATATTTTACTACCTTTCTTATCATCTATCCTCTTAATGGGATTTACACTGTTTGTTTTTTTTTTTTTTTTTTTTTTTTTGTCTCTCTGGTGGAAATACTCCAGTATATAGGGTGGTATCATCTTGCCCATTTCTTGCCAACACCATTGTCCCTTGGTGGCTTGAAGTCAACCACAGTGAGAGTATTTAGAAGTATCTACACCATGGAGATTGGCCAGTGCTGCAAATTAGGGTCTGATACATTGTTTTGCCGGTCGTGCAGTCTATACCTAGATGAAGAAGGTGTTAATAATGCAGGTGACTATGTCATGTCTGCAGCTCTTGCACTGTGAACAGGCACACGAAGCTGGATTCTTGCAATACTCAAAACATAGGCAGCAAACAGTTCACTCACATCACTGACAAGTTTCACTTCCGTCTAACTCATGAATTTCACATGAGTATCAACCAGCACGTGTGTTGGAACTACACTCAGAAAGCCAGCTGCCCAGCAAACACCAGCAGATCGGTGCATCGACCTGTTACATCAGATCTGGTGTCTCTCCTGCCCGCTCCCCTGTGGGAGTCTGCAGGCTGTGATTCACATATTACTCACAGACCCAGTGCCATCATCCGTGATTCTGCTCTGAGGCCGAGCCCCACAGTGATTTCCGCTGCCTGGCATGCTCCAAAGTCTTAAGATCTTCATGCCTTTGGGCCCCCCAACACTTCCAAGCCCGAAAATGCTGCCTTTGGAAGGTATTCCATGTCAACACTGTTGTACTCATACAGAATTCCTATTCCCATACTTTTTTGTACTTATGCTGAACTAATTGAGTGTTACATGGTGCCCTCAGTATCTCAGAATTATTGTATGAAATTGGCTTTTTTTTGTTTTGTTGTGGTTTGTACACTCACATCACACGCCTATGATGGCCTTATCTGGAGGAATGCCTGCTACCCTTCTCTGCCTCCTTTATGTTTTTCTAGCAGGTATCACTTATGCTAATGCATTATATATTTAACTGATTTATCTAATTTATTATCTGTCTTTCCTTAGGGAATGCATGTGCCAAGGGATTTTTGTCTACTCATTGCTCTATCCCCAGCACTCAAAACAGCTCCAGGGCCATAGTAGATACTCACAGGAATGAATGAATGAATGAGGACAAAATGAAAGATTTATGCTGTAGTCAGAGTCAGCTTGGCCCTTTGATGTGGCGGGGACCATTATTTGTGGGCCAAACTTGCTCTACTTTCCCGGTGCTTAAGATAAGTTGTTTTCCCAGAAATCTCTAAATCAGTTGTGCCTCACAATTTGTCTATGACTGAATTCTTCACTCAGGGGGGGTGGGGAGGGGGATGCTGCTTAGATTCCCCTCCCCCACCATCCATCAACCATGACTACTGGTATGTGACTGGAACATTATAATAGAACTGTCTGAAGAAAAACAAAACCTATGAGTGTATAAAATCAGAATGTAAAAAATACCTTTTTAAACCAGATTTTGTCTGTGGAATGATTTGGGAAAGTTCTTGATGAGATGCTTGGCTGAGAGGGGTAGTAGCAAAAGCTAAAGTAGCAATGGACAGTGTTTAAACTACTTTCCATGGGACAAGGAGAGAGAAATTAGGTTTAAGGCTGGGAAGGAGGAAGAGAGAAGAAAAGGAGAAGGGGCAGGGAGAGGAAGCACCACTGTCATGAGACTCAACTTACAAACAGAAAAGGCAGCCGGGGACACCTGGGGGGCTCAGTTGGTTAAGGGTCTGCCATAGGCTCAGATCATGATCTTGGGGTCCTGGGATGAGCCCAGCATTGTCCAATTTCCTGCTCATTGAAGAGACTGCTTCTCTCTCTCTCCCTCTGCCTCTCCTCCCTCTCCCAAATAAATAAATAAAACCTTAGAAAAGACAGCCAGAGAAAAGTCCCAGGAGTTGGGGTCTGAAAACTTCTAAGAACAAGTTTTTAACTCTGGAATGCTTTTAGCTTGATATAGGATTGCTATGGAAACAAACCTGAAATCTATGAATTTATGGGGACTGGCTCCCTTGAAAATGCCATCTAACCGATGTAATTGAGTGTAAAGGTGAAGATATTTCATGTCTGAACACATAGGTCTCTTTGGTGCAAGTGAAGAACCTGTACACATTATTGTTTACAGATCAGAGCCAAAGCACATCATTATGTAGCCAAAAAAAAAAAAAAAAAAAAAAAAGAAAGAAAGAAAAGGTGTGTACGGGAGGAGGAGTTAGCAAATTCAGATCTTGAAATAACTGAGAAAGTATGGGGCACTTGGGTGGCTCAGTCATTAAGCGTCTGCCTTCAGCTCAGGTCATGATCTCGGGGTCCTGGGATCAAGCCCCATATCAAGCCCCATATCGGGCTTCCTGCTCAGTGGGGAGCCTGCTTCCCCCTCTCCAGCTCCCCTGTGCTTGTGTTCCTTCTCTCGCTGTGTCTCTCTCTGTGTCATAAATAAATAAAATCTTTAAAAAATATATATGAAATTATTAACAAAGATGTTAAGAGCTCTGAATTGTGAGAGTCTGGTTTGAAATCTTGTCTTTTGTTTTACTTCAGTAGGGCTAGGTAAGAAAGGCTCCTGTTTTTTTGTTCTTTGTTTTTTGTTTTTTAGGTTTTTTTTTTACATATAAGATACTGCCTGCCCCCCTTCCCCCAACAAGGGGAAATATTTTGCTCCAGAGCAGGATGGGCAAAGGCTGTGGGGCTAGAAGGTGTTTCACATTTCTATTGTCTCACTCTCAAAATTGTCCAAACAGCCCAAGAATTGTAGGCTTTTCCTTCCAGAGTAAGAAATGACAGTTTTTGTGGGGAAAATATATTACCAGAAATTTTTTCTGGTCACATTATCTTCTCAATAGAGTTCTATTTTCACACTCAGTGACTTGATGTCAAAGATTTTCACATCTTTCAGGCTTATTGCTTTCGGTGAATGTGGATGCTGTGATAGCAGTAATTATCAAAACTGAGAAAGAACAGAAAAAGAAAAAAAATGCCCTTTGTTTTCCAGCCATTTTTATTGGCTAAGAGTATTTAAAACTAAAGGAAGAAATATGTATATGTGTATATATATATCTATATATTTTTTTTTTTAAAGATTTATTTATTACTTTAGAGAGAGAATGTGTGTGCGCTAGGGAGGGGCAGAGGGAGAAAATCTCAAGCAGACTCCCCACTGAGCACAGAGCCCAATCATGACCCCAAGATCATGACCTGAGGGGCGCCTGGGTGGCTCAGTCGTTAAGCCTCTGCCTTCAGCTCAGGTCATGATCCCAGGGTCCTAGGATCGAGCCGGGCATCGGGCTGCCTGCTCAGCAGGTAGCCTGTTCTCCTTCTCCTTCTCCCTCTGCAGCTCCCCCTGCTTGTGTTCCCTCTCTCACTATGTCTCTCTCTGTCAAATTAATAAATAAAAATTTTTTTTTTAAAAAAAGGAAGAAAGAAAGAAAGAAAGAATTCATGACCTGAGCTGGAATCGAGTCATATGCTTAACTTGACTAAGCCACCCAGGTGCCCTGAGAAGAAATATATTTTTAAAGTATACAGATTTTTGAAAGAATTCACAAGCATCTATTTGGGAGATGGGGAGCAGGAAGGAGAAAACAGAAGGGATGGGATAATTGCTAATGAATAGCCAAACAAAAGACAAAAAAAAACAGCACAGTGTTTTTGGAGATACAAGATACATGTTCCTGCCCTGGTCTCCCATGTACTAATTTTTTTTTTTTTTTAACCTTAGTGAAGCCATTTAATACATCTTTCCACTCAAAATCTCATGTGCCAAGTGGTCCTTGAGAGTTTATCATAGGCCAGTCCGTACTTTAGGTGCTGGGAAAACGGGTGAATGAGACCAACTATCCTTGTCCTCATAGAGTTTACAATCTGTGCTTCCCTTTTATCAACTCCAAAATTGGGAAAATAATAATTGCCTTCTCTTTGTGTTGCTGTGAGAATCAAATGAGAATAGCTTATGTTAAAGCAGTTTGTAAACCATCCCTGTGAGAGCTTATTATTATACTTCTCTATGTCCAAACTCAAATTAAGAGGTACTTAGCCAACCCCACATTTGTTAAAATTAAAACAAAACCATTAACTTCAATTGTCAGTGCACAATTGCCTCTGTAGAGGAAAATACCTTCTTTAAAAAAAAAACCTGTCAAGGTTTTGGCCAATTCCCATTATAATCGACAGACAATGCAGCTTGCTTTGAAATTTTCTTCTATGTTTCATTTCCAAGTAGGAGTTAAATTTCCTTTCTTGAATTATAGGGTGCCAGAATAAATGGTTGAAACATTGGGTGAGAATCACAAAAATCTAACTTATTCTGAATCTGAATCACAGACCAAAAAAAAAAAAAAAAAAAAAAAAAAAAAGACACCTTTCTTTGAAGCTTTGAATAGAGATATTCTCAGATGACAGGGTATTGTTTATTATACAATATCAGTATAACACAGTAAAAAAAAAAAACTAAGGATAATTTTTAAAATACTGAATTAACTATTCCATTCACTCAGAGAATAAATTTAACATCAAATCAAACACAAAGATAGCCCTATATCCCCTCTTCTTCTCATTTAAATTTTCTATCTCTTTAAGTAAAATTACAACATTCACATGTTCACAGATCAAGCAATCTTGACAAGCTCAGCTTCACAAAGTGTTTTATAATCATTCAAAAATCATTAAGTATTACCTGAAATGAGTGTTTCTTATATTTCAAGTGTTATTTGTTGATAAGCATACCCGATCTGAAGCTGTGGCAGTACCGATTTTAAACAGTATTTGATCCATTAGTTTTCTAAATAAAGTCGCCATTAACTTTTGAAAACAAAGGATAACAGTATAGACCTCATAAGACAATAAAATAGAAAAATACATCATCTTCCCTTCCATAAACTGAAATATGTTTGCAGTCTTTGTCAATAAATCAGCATGTGTGTGCATTTCTCTGTTGTGCTGTCCTTAAATTTACAACCAAGTAAGCACAGAACAAACCTCTATACATTACAACTAAGAGCAAATGTATATGAATATAAGAGCACATACATACAAATATATTATTGTAGTAAGTTATAACATTAAACTGGCTCATTCCTAAATTCATACGGTAAGAGTTACAGATTCTAGAAATAGGGGAAAGGGGTTTTTTCTGCAGTAAATTATCGCCGACAGTTGGACATTGCAAAGTGCAAACAACTTGGTCCATGCAAGCATGAAGAATAAACAGATCACTAAATTTGGTTTATGCAGTGTTTAAGCACAGGCAAAGCAGTCTATGCCTTTATAAGGCAAATGTATTTTAAAATCAATTTGTAATGTGACAGAAAGCCAGCAAAATAGTTTCAGTAGGGGTATGATATACTGTGATAGTTTAGTTCTATGCAAACATGAATCAAGACCTCTGTATCCTGTCAAGGCAACAAAAAACCTAACCTTGCTAAGGGAGGAATATGAATTCCAAACAATGTGCTTCTTAAAGGAAAAACTTGAGGTGAAAAATGGCACAAAGGTTTTTTGGAAAAGAAATACAACCATATTCCAAGTAGATATTACTGAAGCCTCTCTATTTTCACGTACCTTAACACAGCATCTCCATCTTTGTGGACTATGATGTACCAATGGCTTATTTATCAAAATGCCGAGAAGAAATTTTGCACCAAAATATAGCACTCGTTATTTTGCAGGGTTTGGTATGTTGTTGTTGTTTTAATGTAGTGAAAGTTAAAAACGTTCATGCTTGTGAAAATCAGTATTTTAACTTCCTGAAATAAAAGTACAGGAAAAGCAACATCAAAATTGTGAATTTGTGGGACGCCTGGGTGGCTCAGTTGGTTAAGCAGCTGCCTTCGGCTCAGGTCATGATCCCAGGATCCTGGGATCGAGTCCCACATCGGGCTCCTTGTTCCGCAGGGAGCCTGCTTCTTCCTCTGACTCTGCCTTCCACTCTGTCTGCCTGTGCTTGCTCTCTTGCTTGCTCTCTCTCTGACAAGTAAGTAAATAAAATCTTTAAAAAAAAAAATTGTGAATTTGTTTTTAAAATAATAAACCTTTTTGTATTGCTTTACAACATGACTTTAGAGGGGATAACAGCTCCTTGCTACAATACATTACTCATTCTCTGTGTAAATGAAATCAAGAATATCATGAAATGATTTATAAAGTTTATAATCACCATTGATGAACCACATTTTACCTAATGTCTATATTTTAAATGAAATATATAATAAAATCCTGTATAAAGCATGTTCTTGTAAAGAATCATTTCACATTTCATATTGCAGCTTATCGCTAAAGAGATTTTCATTAAATAATCTCTGCAGACCAATTGTATGGTATCTGAAGAATATAATTTGCAAGTATTGATAACCTCTTAAGGTTAGAATTCAACCTATAAGGTACGCCTAATATTTCTATTATACCTCCATACTAGAACTAGGGGTGACCAGTATTAATTACCTCTGGTTCAGTAGAATGCACCGGGAGGGTAGGTACCCATACTTCTTACTCCTCACGGATATGGATGTTCTCTGCTGAATCATAATGAGCAAGGCAGTCCAGTAATATTTCCTTTTTCAATTACTGATGCATGAAAGAAACTGAAATTTTATTCTGGCAATGGTATTCTCCGATACTTGCAATTAACAAAAAGAATATATTAACTAGGAAGAGATTCAGTTTCAAATCCCAACTGAAAGGGAAGAATGTGAGATATTTGTTTCCACATATGGCAGAAGAGTAAGACAGAAGGCCCCCTGGGAGGCTGTACCTGTTTCATTTGTTAAAGCCTGGCTTTCATGCAGGAAAAAAAAATACATTTATTTATTTATTTATTTATTTATTTATTTATGGTCAGAAATCTATTTGGAAAATCCCTAAAACATACCTGTTTACCAGGTGAGCAATGAAACCATTTAAAAACACAGCCTCCTAATGTCCAAGACATTCAAGGGAAAGCATAGAGGAAAGGAGGGGCAAACACCTTAAGGTAGGCCTACACGTAGGAGGCAGGACAAGCAAGAGGATTAAAAGAAAAAAATAAGAATAACCCATAAAGGGAATATAATTTAGGCTTGAAAAACCTTATTTTAAACAAAAATTTGGGAATCTAAGTGAATAAGGAGGACATGAGACTACGAAGTATAACTGATTACATTCTGCTTTTGAAAAGACTCCCCTTGGGGTGCCTGGGTGGCTCAGTGGGTTAAGCCGCTGCCTTCAGCTCAGGTCATGATCTCAGGGTCCTGGGATCGAGTCCCGCATCGGGCGCTCTGCTCAGCGGGGAGCCTGCTTCTCCCTCTGTCTCTCTCTCTGCCTGCCTCTCTACCTACCTGTGATCTCTCTCTGTCAAATAAATAAATAAAATCTTTAAAAAATAATAATAAATTTAAAAAAAAAAAGAAAGAAAAGAAAAGACTCCCCTCCAGCTCTGAAAGGTTAATGCCTGAGAACTGGGAAGTTCACAGATCTAGAACATCTGCCCCCAAAAGATGATGGCATTTCAGAGCAGGTACCATTACCCCTATTCCTCTCTTTTTCAGGTTATTGAGATTTGAAATGGCCCAGCTCATTCCTTTCTCTGTTTCTGCCCTAAAGGTTCTCATGATCTGACACTTTGGTAGGAGGAGAAATCAACTGAAGGTAGATCCTAACCCTGGGGCCAAAATGTCTTCATAAATAATGAAGGACAAGAAAGGAAAAAAGAGGAGGGAGGGAAGGAAAAAGAGGAAGTGTAAGAGACTGGATGGACCTTTAGCTTGGAAAATGAAAAAGAAATTGTGAAAATAATCATATTTAACAACATTTAGTTTACAACTTGTCATTGTATATTGATTTTTGGAATGAACAGAGAATGAGCCAAAATTTCATTGCTTTGAGGCATAACGTTGCAAACAAATGTTTTTGATAATAAGATGTCTTCAATTCAATTCACCTTTCCCCACAGGTCTCCCTTAACCCTTTAGTGTTGAAAGAATTCTCTTGAAGCTCCTACTCTCTCATCACTCCTGCTGCTTTTGCCTTCTCCGGTGGTTGAGTATTAACATATGCATTTGCCTGGCAACCTAGCAGCTCTCCATTGTCACTCTCAGTGATTTTATGAAAGTTTGCATCTTGTGTAAGTTTTGCATTTTCACTTTGCCTTACATTATATTTTACATCCAACTGTCCAGATACTGATGCTTGAAGCCATGGGGAGTATTAAAGGCTAACATTATGCATAGAGAATTCTGTGTTCTTTGAGAGGGGACTAAATTTTATAAATTTTATAAATGGTAGTTTTGTATTACATATTTGTAAGAATTTTGTATTTTATATTTTGCTTTCCTATAAGATCTGATGTAAATCCAGAAATTTGATTATGAAAACTCAGAAGAAAGACCGCTCTGATTTCTGAATAATCAAGAATGGACTGTCTTTCCAAACATCCATAAATGACTAAATTTTTACATAAAGGAAACATACCCATTGAGAAACATGATTTTATTTCAACTTCAGAAATTATATCATGCTATTCTTAAGCCATAACAATATATTTTGGGAATATATGACTAGTCTTTAACAAGTCAGTTGTTCATCTTAAAATTTAACTTAAAAAAAAAAAAATCAGGGTGCCTGCCTGACTCAGTTGGTAGAGCATGAAACTCTTGATCTCAGGAACATGAGTTCGAGTCTCATGTTGGGTGTAGCAATTACCTTAAAAAAAAAAAAGGCTGAAAAAAATTGCTTACCCATTTGACTGGTGAGCTGTTAACAAAGAAAATCTTCTCTATTTTAATTGTTTTCTCTATGGCACTTTAAGTTGGTAAAAATTATTAGACAGTTTGTTGGGTTTGACTTTAATTTTGTTAAGTTGTTTGAATATGTAGGAAAAAATAACTATACGTTATGACAATTTGAAATGTAATTATAATCTTATGATACAATGCATATGCGCCATTGGAAAAACATAACATCAATATGAGACTTGTTGCTAGGAAATGAAGCTATCTCTACCGATTCTTATTTCTTGAAATTTTCTATTAAAGGGATGTATTGATTCATTTTGAAATGAAAGTTTCTTCAGATTAATTTGAATTTTCAAATCAAGTTTACACAATGAGTTAAGATGATAAAGCATATAAATCAAACTTAAGTCTATTCAATTAGGATGGATAATTTGGCAAAGTCCCATTTATATTTTTAAATTTCCATATTCTATTTTTACTACTGGTATAAGGATAAAACCATTATAATTCATTGTAAAATTCATTTGTTTGGCTTTGCAAAAAAAGATTTACTTGTGGAATAACAATCTTCATTGCCCAAATCGCTTTCCATTTGGTTGCATTAGAAGCTAAGTCAATGTTGGCCAAGAGGCAACTGGTATATGAAAAGTTATACTATATTTAATGCTTTTCTAGTCTAGTAATTTCCTCCATATTGTGCCCTTCCTGAAACATCCTTTTTAATCCTCTTTATTTAGAATTCTGTGAACTTCTCATTGCTTTGAAGTAAGGGCCACTTCTGAAGATAAACGTTTTGACTTCACTTTTTCTTTATTGTTGGCCACAAACATTCCCCAGCAATCATGAGAAGTGACCGCCATAGGACTGTTTTAGATCTTGGTCTACAGCAGGGACAACAAACTCTGTCTCACACATACTACTCCTCTCACTTTCTAATTAATGAGTAACAAAGAAGTATGACTGTGTAAGGATAGGTCAGGGAAATAATATAAACAATAATGTTGTCTTAAGAGAATTCTCAACTATTGTTAGTCTTGTTTTAAATAAGTTTTTCAATAAATCCAATTACATAGTAATTTTAATTCATGTAAACCAAAATTTAACAAGTTCTAGAAACTCAGTAGTATGTAAAAATTACCAAATGATTTGAAATTTCCCAAGAAGATTTTAAAAATTATATACTTCTCTAGAAGTACATGGAGGAAAAAAAAGATTATGAAAAGATTGGATCATGGTAGTTGTTGTATCTTTCCTCCAAACAATCTCTATGAAAACTGCAAACATTATCTGTCATTTTACTTCTCTGAAGCTTTCAGACTCATGACAATACGACAGAAATCAAAATATGGTAGAAAAACCCTGAATTGTGAGCCTGGATGCCAGAGTTTTAGACTGGGCTCCTGCTCACTAGAAGTTACAATACACATGAATTTAACTTTCCATTGAATTCCCTCATCTGCTTTGTTCCAGCTTAATTTGTCTACTTAAAGCATATTGCTGCTTAGTCTTGCATATGTGATTCTCTCACTTTGACTTGCTTCTGCATTTACTTTTACCCCCAAAAGTGTTTTTCTGTTCCTTTGTTCCAAAGAGAAGAGCCTTTGGTCATACAAGAAATCAATAAAGATATAAGAACTCATGGGCAATTTCCTCAAATTCAACCCACCTTCCTCTTTACCCTAAATGTTTAGTAACTCTTTTAGTTTTGTACACAGCCATAACTGATAGTGAAAAAGACTTAATGAATTTGAATAGTCTCCCTTGAATGTACCCTATCTCCTCAAATATAGCTATTTAGCGATTGTCATTATTCTGTAGTTCATAGAAGCATGGACTCTGTTCTCCTTTTACTAAAGAAATTATGCAGCTAAACCACCCACATTTGAGAAACTGCCTACCATTCCAAGATGCTCTTCTTTAGAAGACTTCTTGTAGGAAGTGCCCAATGCATCACAGGACCTGCTAATGCTTATCCCATAACAAGGGCTGGGGGGAGTGCCGTGAAAGCTCTGTCTAAAGGAGATGACCTCTAAGAATGCTTCAGGGTTGACCAATCAGATCCTTTCTGTGAGGGAAGTCAAAACTCAGGCTGGAAGGAGCTAAATCACCATGATGATGGGACAAGCAGACCAGAGAGATACTGTGTGCCAACAAATCTGATAGTCTGAGACAATAAACTGATACATGCATGGGACAATGAGATGGCACCTAAGAGCTGAATGCCATCATGCAATTTCATGCATGTGTCTATATTGCATTCATATTTCATGTCCTGAGTAAAGGCCAATTAAAGTAAATGCCATTTTCTCAGTAACGTAACCTGAGAACAGTGTTGGGAATACTGAGTGGTAACATACTGAAGTCAAGAAAAGCTTTTGCACAGCAGTCAGTACCACCATACTTGGGTCATAAGGAGATTGTGATGGGCTACACTGGCCCCCAGAAACAGATCCTCATCCCCAGAACCTGTGAAGGTTGTTCTACATAGCAAATGAGACTTTATAGATGTCATTAAGTTAAAGACTTTAAGATTGGGAGATTATCTGGGTTACCTAAATGTAATCACAATGTAATCATGAGACAGACAGAAGAGAAGGTGGTATATGATGATGATGCAAAGATAGATTTGAAAATATAACATTGCTTGCTGGGGTGCCCGGGTGGCTTAGTTGGTTGAACATCTGATTCTTGACCTCAACTCAGGTCTTCATCTCAGGGTTGTGAGTTCAAGCTCCATGTTGGGCTCCACACTGGACATGTTTAAATGTTACATTTTAAAAAATGTAATTTAAAAAAAATTTTTTAAATCCTAAATGTTTTATTTTTTTTTTAATGTAACATTCCTGACCTTGAAGATGAACATTGCTGAATCCTGAAGAGGAAGGGACCATGAGCCAAGGAATGCATCTCTAGAAACCAGAAAAGGCAAGGAAATAGATTCTTCTTAGAGCCTCCTGGGGGAGTGTGGCCTTGCCAAAGCCTTTGTTTCAGTCCAATAAAGCTGATTTTGGACTCGACTCAGAACTAACCGTAAGAGAGTAAGTATATATTGTTTTATGCCACCAAGTGTGTGATAAATTGGGCAGTAGGAAACTAATATTGGGGTGTATGTGATTTTCTATTTCTGAATATAACATATAGAAGAGGAGATACACGTTAAAGATTTTTTTCTCTTCATCAATAACTAGATTTATGTGTATATTTCATATAACAGTCAATGAATTGACAAACATTGTTTCTGGCCAAATTTTGATTAAGTATGACATGTAATTATCTTCACCTAACATAAATTCTTGAAATTATTAACATTAATGTGAATTGGCACGCTATGTACTAGTATTGTTGAGGTCAAGAAATGTATATGAAAATATAAAATCTGACCTGATACCTTTGAAATCTTTTTCTTCTTTAGTTTTACCAAAGTAGTAGCACAAATTATATTAATGTTTTAAATTGTTAGTTTTTACGATGTATGCTTAATTTGAAAGTTTGTTTATTTTCTATGTATATATTTATTTAAGTTTATAGGAGCTATTAACCTGAGGAGGGTAGGCTTAGCCTTATCTTTGTGTTTAAGTCAACTTCCGAGACTGAAACATTTTTTAAGCTACTATTTTAAAAAGCTAGTAGATTGGGAAACATTATTCAAAATCCTTGTGAGGCGTAGTAGGCAATGGCTTTCTATTCCACCACACCTTTAAAAGATAAACTGAGGGATATTAAAAATTTCTAGAATTTATTTGAGCAAAAAGTGATTCCTTCCAATCAGGCAGTGCCAAACCAGAAGTGGATAGGAGCCCTCCACCTCCAGGAACCAGGAGAAAGACTTACATAAAGAATGTGTGAAACCAAAGAAAAGCAACTATTTGATTGGTTAAAACTCAAAGCCTAGTTGCCTGCTTATGACTGGTTGTCCTTAGTGTTTTGATTTCGTAAACTTGACTCATTTATAGGCTTAGATTTTGGTTTGCTTGCATAGGCAATCCTGGCATTAGAGTCACTTCAGTCTAATGCCTCCCTGTTTAATTAATTTAACTGTACTTTCCCAATAAACTTCCAGTAACAGGATATATATCTCTTGAAGACTAAGAAATCTCATAATGCCCCTACTTAGCCACACCTTATTGTTAAAGGTATTCCCAGATACCTCTGCTCTGGGATGTAATTGGACAAATGCCATCTTTACAACAAATTCACCAGCTGGGTGAGTGAAGCATAGTTTTCGAAATAACTGGTTCCCACTCTGGTTAAAACTCTTGAAGTTTGGAGGCACTTGGATGGTTCAGTCAGCTAAGCAATGAACCACTGGTTTCAGCTCACTCCAGCAGTTTGTGAGATAGAGTCCCAAGTTGGGCTCCCCACTCAGTGCAGAGTTTGCTGGAGATCTCTCTCCCTTTCCCTCTTTTTGTCCCCTGACTCACACATTCTCTCTCCCTCTTTCTCTCTAAAATAAATAAATAAATATTAAACAACAACAAAAAAGGAACTCTTGTAGTTTGAATACACAAAGTTTCAGTTAAGCTGATATAAATCCTTGAGGCACCTGGGTGGCTCAGTCAGTTGGGCGACCAACTCTTGATTTTGGTTTAAGTCATGATCTTGGGGTCGTGGGATCAAGCCCCAGACTGGGCTTCATGCTCAGTATAGAGTCTGCTTGAGATTTTCTCTCCCTCCCTCTCTCTCTGCCCTTCTCCCTACTCATGCTCTCTTTCTCTCTAAATAAATAAATAAATCTTTTTTAAAAAGACAGTATCAATTCTTAGATGACAGTTTATGCAATACAAATTCAGTAAGTAAGAAACAACAGACAAGGAATGGATGATGATTGAGGTTCCAAAGGTAAACCCCTTCAATATATCTAAAAACTGCTTTGTCATTTCCTCCAGGAAGGCTTACTGGGTCCCCGGGGTCCGCTAGCATGCATGATGCTATTCCTTCATACTTTCAGGGTACCTATCCTTGCTATGCTGTTTCCCCATTCAGCAGTGTGGAGAAGGCAGGGACAGCTGTTTTTTATCACTACATCCCTACTGTCTCAAAGGCAGGTACTCCTTTCCCTCATACCCGCATACCTAGTATATAGGGGACACCCAATTAATGTTTGTTCAATGAGGCTAGTTTCGAAACATGCTATGTTCTTTAGGAGGAGCACTTTCTCAGGGGCTACTCAGCAAATGTCAAGCCTTTTAAACTATCACCTAGAAAAATCTGACACTGGCAACATTAACCTTTAGAAGCCATCTTAGCATTTATTTAAAGGCTATGTTTTGCAATGAATAACAGGCTATATAACACAGATTTAATAAAAATGTAAAATGGATTGAGAAATTATAGAAAACCATAAACTCACAGCTTATTACTCTATAGAAGAGAATGTATTCTCTGGTTAATCTTCTTCTATGTCCTAAAGATCTATGACCACTTAATCAGCCTTAGAATCCAGTCAAATCAATTACCACATGAGTTTTTATAGCTTCCAGACAGGAATATCCTTCATCTGCCCAAATCCTCATGTTCCCTTATGGATCTAGATTTCATTGCATCACCAGGTGAAAGCTTATTTTAAAAATGACATGTGCTTTCAGCAATTTGCCCTGTTAAAAAAAAAAAAAAAGGAATGGAAAAGTAGGGAGCTTTGAAATCATGAGCAGTACAATTGAACTTAATCTGTGTCTACTAAGGTTTTATCTATGTTCACTACTCTGTACAGTGCTGTGTGGTGTATAAAAGAGGCACAAAACATCAGACTTTATGCAGCCTTATGGCATAGTCATGTGAAATATTTAATAACATTAAAAAGCAAGAGTGTGATGAAGTGTCAAAATGAGATGCAAAGTCAGTGATTTTGAAAGATATCTGCAGGCATATCTAAAGGAGTTGGTCCAAGGTAGATTCAAGACAGAGCCTGACGGTGGACCACAGATTTGGGTAGGGCAACAGTAGAGATCTCTGAGCAACCATGGTAGCATGAGCACAATCATGAGCAAAGGGAGAAGAATAACCAATGAGGGGAAATTGAGAGGAGAAAAGGAAATAGAAGAAATTTTAGAAGGTCAAGACCAATGAGAAAAGTCAAACTGAAAAGTAGACATAATAAAATTTTACAGTTAAATCTGGGTCTGAGCTGACAGTTGAAGAAGAGATGCCATTATAACATTTTAATGTTTGCATTTGTTTAAGCCAGGTTTCTTTTATTTTAATTTTTTATTTAAATTCAATTTAATTAACATTTACTGCATTACTAGTTTCATTATTAGTTTCAGAGGCAAAATTTAATGACTCGTCAGTTGCATACAACCCAGTGCTCATTGCTTCAAGTGTCCTCTGTAATACCCAACACTCAATTACCCCATCCCCCCACTGACCTCCCCTCCAGCAACCTCAGTTTGTTTCCCATAGTTATGAGCCTCTCATGATTTGTCTCCCTCTCTGTTTTCATCTTATTTTATTTTTCCTTCCCTCCCCCTTATGTTCATCTTGTTTGTTTCTTAAATTCCACATATGAGTGAAATCATATGGTTTTTGTCTTTCTCTGACTGACTTATTTTGCTTAGCATAATACCCTCTAGTTCCACCCACATCATTACAAATGACAAGATTTTGTTCTTTTTGATGGCTGAGTAATATCCCATTGTATATAGATCCCACATCTTCTTTATCAATTCATCTGCCAATGGGCATTTGGGCTCTTTCCATAGTTTAGCTATTGTGGACATTGCTATTATAAACATTGGGGTACACGTGCCCCTTTGAATCACTATGTTTGTATCCTTTGGAGAAATAGCTATTAGTGTAATTGCTGAATTGTAAGTAGTTCTATTTTTAACTTTTGAGGAACCTCTATACTGTTTTCCAGAGAGGCTGCACAAGTTTGCATTCCCATGAACGTAAGAGTTCCCCTTTCTCCACATCCTTGCAAAGATCTATCGCTTCCTGATTTGTTAATTTCAGCCATTCTGACTGGTGTGAGGTGGCATCTCATTGAGGTTTTTTAGTTTTGTTTCTTTTAAAGATTTTATTTATTTATTTGACAGGCAGAGATCACAAGTAGGCAGAGAGACAGGCAGAGAGAGAGGAGGAAGCAGGCTCCCCGCTGAGCAGAGAGCCTGATGCGGGGCTCAATCCCAGGACCCTGAGATCATGACCTGAGCTGAAGGCAGAGGCTTTAACCCACAGAGCCACCCAGGCACCCCCCATTGAGGTTTTGATTTGCATTTCACTGATGCGGACTGATGTTGAACGCTTTTTCATGCGTCTGTTGGCCATTTGGATGTTTTCTTTGGAGAAATGTCTATTCATATCTTCTGCCCATTTCTTGACTTTTTTTTTTTTTTTTTGTATTTTGGGTGCTGAGTTTGATAAGTTCTTTTTATTTTATTTTATTTATTTGACAGACAAAAGATCACAAGTAGGCAGAGAGGCAGGCAGAGAGAGAGGGGGAAGCAGGCTCCCCAGTGAGCAGAGAGCCGGACACGGGGCTCCATCCCAAGACCAGAGTCTTAACCCTCGAGACCAGGACCAGAGTCTTAACCCACTGAGCCACCCAGGCGCCCCTGAGTTTGATAAGTTCTTTATAGATTTTGGATACTAGCCCTTTATCTGATATGTCATTTGAAAATATCTTCTCCCATTCCATAGGTTGCCTCTTAGTTTTGTTGACTGTTTCCTTTGTTGTGCAAAAGCTTTTAATCTTGATGAAGTCCCAATAGTTCATTTTTGCCTTTGTTTTGCTGCCTTTGGAGATGTGTCTAGCAAGAAGTTGCTATGGCTGAGGATAAAGAGGTTGCTGCCTATATTCTCCTCTAGGACTTTGATGGATTTCTGTCTCACATTGAGGTCTTTCTCCATTTTGACTTTATTTTTGTGTATGGTATAAGAAAGTGTTCCAGTTTCATCCTTCTGTATGTGGCAGTCCTATTTTCCCAGCACCATTTGTGAACACTGGATATCCACTGGATATTCTCTCCTGCTTTGTCAAAGATTAATTGACCATAGAACTGTAGGTCTATTTCTGGGTTCTCTATTCTGTTCCATTGATCTAAGTGTCTGTTTTTGGGTCAGTCCCATACTGTCTTGATGATTACAGCTTTGTAATACAACTTGAAGTCTGGAATTGTGATGCCACCAGCTTTGGTTTTCTTTTTCAACATTCCTTTGGTTATTTGGGATCTTTTCTGGTTCCATACAAATTTTAGGATTGTTTGTTCCAGCTCTGTGAAAAATGTTGATGGTATTTTGATAGGGATTGAACTAAATGTTAAGCCAGGGATTCTTAAACTGCATCTATGGAATCCTTAATAGTTTATGAATAACTTTCAGGGAGTTCACGAACATACTGACATTTTCTGCAATATATCATTCACATAGATATTTTTCTGAGGGAAGTATCCATAACTTTATAAATTCTTTTTTTTTAATTAAAAAAAAAATTTAAGATTTTATTTATTTATTTGAGATAGAAAGTGAGAGACAGAGCACGATCCAGGGGGCAGAGGGAGAGGGAGAAGCAGGGTCCCCGCTAAGCAGGAAGTCTGATGCAGGGCTCCATCCCAGGACCCTGGGATCATGACCTGAGCAGAAGGCAGAGGCTTAACTGACTGAACCACCCAGGTGTCCCATTTCATCAGATTCTTAAAGGAGTTTGTGACTAAAAATGTTAAGAACCAGTGAGAAAATTATATTAAGTTTCATGTCATTGACACATAATTATCTGAAGCCCACAAAGATTAAGTCCAAGGTCAAAATTAAGATCCCAAGAGGCAAGTTTGTCCTATTGATATGTTTCTCTTGGCTCCCACAGCATTTTCTAAAAAAATGGAATTGTCAACATTTAGAAGTGTTGAAAAACTGATAAATCTGGCAAGATGATACTCTCATTCCTGCATAATAGTATCAGGCTAATAAAGGACTGCCCTTGCGAACCAAGCAAATATTCTCAATTTTATCCTCTGGCCACCACTAATGATAGTTCTAGACCCTTTTCTGCTGCCCAGCTATTGTAGAAGTGTTTGAGAGTTCCAAATTAAATAATGTATGCAGAAGCGGATAACTGGGTCTAGTTTGGGCTACAATTCAAAATGGAGTCTACTATGGCAGGGGTTCTCAAACTATATGCCTGTTGGAACCCTCCCTTTATGTGTTCACTTTGCCTGTTGCCACCATTTATCTAATAAGCAAGTGTCAACAAACACATCTATAAATAGCTTATGATGCTTAGTTAGTGGCTTTTTTTGCAAGGACATGTACTTATAATTCTTGTATATTGTTACATTTGCATTCATTCATTCAGTACATATTTCTTGAGCATATAATAGTACATTAGTATAACATAGTATATTATCATACTGTGGTAAGAGTATAGTATACTAAGTACTTTTAAGTTCTCTCTATATATAATAAATATATTATACATATTTTTAAAAGTACATATATATTATATAGATAAATATATAGATATAGATAATATATAGATACAGAAATATATAGGTAAATATATTTATATATATTTATAGTATTTACATATATGTTTATAATATTTATTTATAAATGCATATATGTCTGCCAGTATTTTCTGACTTATACAATGAAATTAAATATGTCAATATTTTGTAATGTTCTGTAAAAAGTGCTATAAATCCATGTGTTGTGCACCTCAACACAATCAATCACTGCCCTTCCCAAGTTACAGCACATTAAACTGTGTCTATTTTTTAGTTTTCTTCCATGAACAAAAAAGATAACTCTACAAGGACATTTTTCTTTCCTCCTTAATTGCAGTTTAGTAACACTGATTGACGTAACCTGGTAAATACATTATTCCAGTATGTTACTTTCTCCTATCTTCTTCATAGTTCTTCATAGAACTTTCTTTTTTCTTCATAGAACTCTTGATTGTGCATCAAAATATATCCCTCCCTTAGCTTTCCAATATCAGTAAATGGCACTGCCATCAACACACTGCATCATTTAAAATTTTGAAGAGAATCAAGATTCAAGAAAGAGAGAAATCAAGAAACAAGATATCCTTGATTCTTGATTTCTTTCTTTCCCTCATCCCCTCCTTGATACCTAATCTAATCAACACTCTGCTAACTGTACCACTAGTGTACATCTTCAAATATACCACAAATTCATTAACTTATGTCTGTCTTCTCTGCCCTTACCCTGGTCCCCATCATCTCCCATTTAGATCAGTGCCATAATCTCACTATTAGTTTTTCCACTTCTATTCTTGCAATTTTATTATTAAATTTTAAAAAATACTTTATTTATTTATTTGGCAGAAAGAGAGTTAGTGAGAGAGGAAACACAAGCAGGGGAAGCTTCCTGCAGAGAAGGGAGCCTGTTGCGCGGCTCAGTCCCAGGACTCTGGGATCATGACCTGAGCCGAAGGCAGACAGACGCTTAGCAACTGAGCCACCCAGACACCCCATACTCTTGCAATTTTGTAATTTGGTTGATACACAGCAGCCAGGGCAGTGCTTTAAATGTAAAATAGACCCTGTCACTCCATGGCTTAAAATTCCCCTATGGCTCTTTCTTCCACTTGGAATAAAACTCAACCCACTTACTTCAAGGGCCATGAGATTCATGATGTAACCCATTTATTTTTTATTTTTTTAAAATGTTTATTTTACAGAGATCACAAGTAGGCAGAGAGGCAGGCAGAGAGAGAGGACGAGGCAGGCTCCCTGCTGAGCAGGAGCTCCATCCCAGGACCTTACGATCATGATCTGAGCCGAAGGCAGAGGCTTAACCCACTGAGCCACCCAGACACCCTGTACTTCTAAGTTCATGTCCTACATTTCTGTCCTCTGCTCAATGAACCGCAGCCACACTGGCTTCTTGTAGGTATATTGAGAAGGCCAAATCTGTTTCTTCTTTAGGGACTTTGCATTTCTGTTCCCTGGACCAGGAACATTCTCCCCCGAGTTCTTTGTATAATTGTTGACCTCTTAATCTTCAGAGCTTCAAACAAAGTTCATGTCCTCAGAAAGGGCTTCCTGGCCAGCCAATCTAAATGAGTTGCCCTCCCTTCCAATGCCAACCAGTCTCACTCACTAACCTACTTCATTATCTCATTTTATTTACTTGTTTATTACCTGCTTCTACCCACCTGATCATAATCTCCACGAAAGCAGGGGATCCTGTCTCTCTTATTCATCTGAATGCCTGCATCAGGCCCTTGTTCACCTAAATGGGTACCTGACACATACAGCCAAAAATATTTGTTGGATGAATGAGTGAATGAATGAATAAATGAATGAATGAAAATAGAGGGGAAAATGGCCAACACTCTCAAAATCTAAGTGCTCATGCAGAACACTGTGATGCAGGTTTCTAATACTCAGGACAATATACTACATAAGTTGTCCCATGATGTAGGTAGTTTGAGGATGGATGGATGGATTTATTTGTTTGCTTGGTTATTGCGCTTGGGTGTTCTGGTGTGAGCAAAGCTCAGTGGCTCATTTGATTTTGGTTGAGAGGGCCTTGCCTCTGACCTAAGCACATGAACAACCAAACTCTTATCTAGTATATATCACTTTAACAGAAAATAAACAGATTCTTCTGTTTCTTTTATCAAACAAGCACTGCCTGCTTCAGAAACCAATTTTCTAGCTCCAGAGAAAAGCAGACTCACAAAGACCACTTTAAACAAAGACCAATCTTTAAAAATAAATTTCGATATGGGTAGATAAAAATCATTTTTAATCATGCAAATTCATAATATTGGATAAGAGGAAAAATACAGTGCCTCAGTTATATGCAATAAACATGGAATATATGCTAATATTCCAACCGTACGCATTTGGTTTGACATAAAAATTAGTTTTTTAAAGGATCAGCCTCGGGGCACCTGGATATCTCAGACAGTTTGGAGGTTAGGCATCTGGCTCTTAATTGCAGCTCAGGTCATGATCTCAGGACATGGGATACAGCCCTGCCTCTGGCTCTGTGCTTAGCCCGAGTCTGTTTGGGATTCTTTTTTCTCCCTCTCCCTCTGACCCTCCCCATATGTGTGCTTATTCTCTCTCAAATAAATAAATCTTTATAAATAAATAAATAAAAATAAAAGATAAACCTCTATGAACCTGTATAATTCACTTATAAGACATAGTAAATGAATTTTTAAAAATTAATTAGGAGGTAAGGGAGGATCTAATCAATTTTTACTGAAGGAAGAAATGAGTTATTTTAATAAATATCAAAGTTCAGCTCTTGGGTCAGGCAAGAAAAGAAATATTTCAAGTCACAAGGGAAAATAAAATGTGCTTCTGGGACAAAAGTAAAAAAGGCTCAAAAGGTTCCCAATAAGGCAAAAGAGAAAATCAAAAAATATTTTTTTAAAGATTATTATGAAACACATGCAGTGTTTTATTCTTAAGAAAAACACTTCCTTGCTTTATGAAAATATTCAGAACCTGTCCCTAATTCTACCTGGAACTCAAAGCTCTACTGAATGCAGAACAGAATTTAGCAGTTTTGAGAGATCTGGGGCTTAGGAATAAGGAATCTCCAGATTTGCCTTGAATGCCAATGAATACTTAATTCATAAAACTTATTAATAATAGCATTAACATTTGTATAATACGTTATAGTTTATGGATATTTTGAAATACGTTATCTCATTTGGTGTTCATAATAACCCTAGGGAAAACTGAAATACATTTAGTATTACTTTACTGATAGAATTTAGGGCAGGCCCAAAGTCACCCATTCTGTACTAAAATAAGGAAAATCTTCTCTGCTGCTTAACATCACTTGCCTTGGGAACAAAGCCTCTCATGGCACAAGAGTACCTAGGTTTAATCTGCAAATGCCCTGGGAGATTTAACACATCAACTTACATATCCACTTAGATGTGAGGAGTGATTTCCAGATCCTTAGGAAGCGATGAAGGAAAGCTCCTTCACCAGGTGGTTGTCCTTCAGTGAATGAGGTTGCTGGAAGGAAGATGGAGGCCTTGAAGAGAAACCTGTCCTTATTCACAGGTCATCAGAGGCCACCCTGTCCTCCACTGAAGCTATGTTAGTCAGCATCATGTATGAAAGTAGATTTATGCTCTTGAAATTTTCAATTGTTGGCTTTTTGTTTTTGTTTTTGTTAAAGATTTTATATATTTACTTGACAGAGAGATAGAGAGCACAAGTAGTCAGAGCAGCAGGCAAAGGCAGAAGGAGAAGTAGGCTCTCTGCCGAACAGGGAGCCTGGACGCAGGGCTGGATCCCAGAACCCTGGGACCATGACCTGACCAAAGCCGAAGGCAGATGCTTAATGACTGAGCCACCCAGGTGTCCCTCAATTGTTGACTTCTAAAAATTATCAAGGCATAGTTTAAATTTGCTAAGTGTTATTTTAACTAAGATGCAAAAACTGAGTAGGAGTGACCCTGGTATGGAGGAAAGGAAAACACGCATATTCTAGGAAGAGAGAACAGCATGTGTGAAGGCCAGAGACAAGAGATGCTATGGCCCCTTTTATGACGTGCTGGAATAATTCATTGAGATAAAACATTGAGTTCTGTTTGTATAGCTGTAAATGGACCAGAAGCGCAAGGACTATTTTTTCTTCCTTCCCTAACTTTTCTCAGTCACAGTTGGGTTTTTGGTTGAATGGGGACCTGGGGCTTGTCTTACAGAGTTAAGAACTTTTTGTTTTGTAAGAGTCCAAGAAAGAGGATGGACTCTGAGACTCTGCAATCAGGAACCGGAAGTGATAAAAACTAATAGATGATATTAGAAGGGTTGGTGGTCTGGGGTTCTGGAAGTAGAAGACCTGCATTCCACCTCCTCACTGCAACCTGGGGCAGTACTAGGAGCTCAAAGAAGAATCACCAAAGCTCTCAGCCTCTGCAAGGATCTCAGTGCTCATGTCACCAATAAAGCCTCTTTGCAAAGAAAACTCAGCTGTGGACAATAAGCCGTGACCCATGTGAACCAAAGACAACCCGCTGAATCTGAATGGTGTGGTTGGCAGAAGGATATGCATAATCTTACTTTTCTTAGAAGCATGCAATTACTGTAAATACTCATTTAGCGTATGTCAGTTGCTTCTCTTAGGCTCAGAGATCTTGAGATTTCAAGGTCTGATTCAGGCCTTTGGAACAAGAGTGGTTCATACTCATCTTTGTCTTCACAATTTGTAGGGTTTCTGAAAGTTTCAGGATCATCCTTTCCTGCACATTCATTCATTTTAGAATTAGAAGTTATCATTCTCACAGTGATTTGATAAGGTCTGTATTTTATAACTGATCACGATCACATGTCCCAGAAATCCACATAATGGTAGGCAATGCAGAGATGGAAGCTTTGCTCTATAAAGGTAAATAGAAGAGGTAGCTCTACCACTTAGAGCCCAAGGTCTTTCTCAAGTACTGTTCTACCTGATTTCAGTATGCTAGATTAAATCACATGACCCTCCACAACCCTATAGGTAGAGACTCTTTTTATCTCAAGTGCATCTACTGCCAAGAGAAGCAGAGTGGATGAAGAAATGCAAACAGCAGTAGGCAGCATCTTCCATCAGGAGAGATGACATTGCCCACTGCGAAAATAAGCTAGAGGTAATTCCTGGACCAAATTCAAATGCTATCACAAGAGAAAGAAAAATCCATCATTTGTACTAGAGTACAACTAGACACAGAACAACTTTTTGTCATGTAGAGAGTGGATGAAATGATTACATAGACTTAGGTTGCCTCCTACTTCCTGGGAGTTGGTTGCTTTATGTGCGTAAGCCTTTTAGCATTATCCCTCCTGGATTCTCATTGAACAATTGAGGCTTACTGTCCGGTGACTTCCAGCATTATTATCAGGGGGCTGTACTATCCTGAATCAAGCCATCATTTCCAGGGTATCTAGGGACCTCCCATTGATTATAATAAGCTGAAAACACTATGCAATTGGAAATTGTAGCTACTGTTCAGTAGAATCTACTATACAATTTATTTTACAGCAAAATCTATCACAAAAGCATTCAGTAAATTAACCTAGCTTGACTGCTGGGAGATTCTAGTGTTATTGTATTTTCCCCACTCCTACCCCTCAGGGCACCCAGGAGATTTTGTTCATTTTCTTTTCGTATTATTCCCAATGTTTTATTGTCAGTGACATGGCTGACCCTAGGCAAAATTGCAAAGTAGCCAAAAATTCACTTTATTTTATTATAAAGATTTTACTTATTTATTTGGTAGAGAGAAAGGGAGAGCACAATCAAAGGGAGTGGCAGGTAGAGAAGCAGGCTCCCTCCCCACTGAGTAAGAAGCCTGACTCTGGAATTGATCCCAGGACCCTGGGATCATGACCCCCGTAGAACGCAGATGCTTAACTAACTGAGCCACCCAGGGCCAAAATTCATCTTAAAAAAAAAAGTCCTTCCTTCTTTTCATACATATGCACCCCATTTTCTTGACGAAGCCTTAATTGTATTCAGCCTCAGGAATACTCAGACAGCTACTGAAACTCATTTACTTCATGAAGGGTTTTAGGCATCAAACTTCGTCATCAGGCTCAAACTGATCTTCCCACTGCTAAACACACTCATAAACAGTCCTTATTTGATCTGACTTAGCAGCAGCATTTAATATAGCTGGTCATTCCCTTCTCCTTAATATACCAATTAAAAAAATTTTTTTTGGTCTCATTGGCCTCCTGGACATCTCATTTCCTGAGTTTTCTTTCTATGCCACTGAGAGTTTCTTTCCATTCTCCTTTGCCTACTCCTTCTCCTTTCTCTATAGCACTGGGGGATCTGGTGCTTATGCCTTGTTCCTCTACTCCTTCTCTCTTTTGGTTATTTCACTGCTTGAAATAACAGCCTTATACTAGTGATTTTCATCATTTCTTCTGTGGGCCTTCCCCATGAATTCTAGACTCGTGTATCCAACTGCCTATTTGAAATCTGTCTTTTGAATATTTACTAGGTATCTCAATGTTAAGCTGACCAAAATTGAGTTCTATATCTTCCCTAGAAAATCTTCTCCTCCTGAAGTCTTTTCTGTCTCACTTGAAAGAAACTCAATCATTCTAGTTAATCCAGGTAAAATCTCTGGAAACACCCTGTGCTCCTTTTTTACCTTATAGCATATATCCAGCTTCACATATCAAACTTCGAAATACATCCAGAATTCATCTCCTCCTGATCATATCCAATTACTTGCATTGCTATCCCTCTGATTGAGCCATCCTTACAACTCTGTGTTTACAATCACTTTGTAACTACATTCCTCATTTCTACCCTTGTCTTGGTTTAGGTCCCTTCAATAGCAGATCTTATTGGGTATAATTATTTAGGAGGTGACGCTAGGAAGCATTGTGCAGAGAGAAGGATAAAAAGCCAAAAAAAAAAAAAAAAAAAAAAAAACCAAAAATAGAAAGAGTTCCTCTTGTGGACAACTGAGGCTCCATCCTGCTTGGGATCCTCCGAGAGGCTGGGTGAGAAGTGAATTTTGCCACCAAGGAGCAAGGAATCTGAGTTAGTTAACCCAACTGCTGGATATCTCTAAAATCCAAAGAAGGCTAAGTGTTGTGCCTTTTCCTTTGTTATAGAATAATGCCTTCTTGTCCTTTACCATTGAAGGAATTTCCTGGCATTCCTCAAAACATTGGACCATAAAAATATCACGGATGTACCATGAATTTTTCTAAGGTTGATCCAATTTCCAATTCACAGGTGACTTACCGGAGTATCCAGAGCATTTGCCACTTCATGCTCACTAGTTTGATTAATATGATGTCATTCGCCAGTGGACCAGCATGATGTTCCGTGGAGTGTCCCTTTAAAATCTATTGCAACAGACAGCAGGAAGATTAATGAAGACCTAGGGCAAGACTCGGAACGTGTACTGCTCTGCATCCAGGTGAATGCAAAGTGGATTTGGTCCTCTTTTTAGATAATGATTTTTAAAAATCACTTTCCAGGTCAACAAGAGCCGTGTTGATTTGTTCTCGTAGCGATGACACCACCTACAACACAGAAGCTGTGAATAAAGCTGCCACCCTTGTCTGTTTTATGGCGGTCCACTATCATTTGCTGGGATCAACCTGATTTTTGTAAGGGCCATACCAGTAACTTAAATGAGAATGTAATGGGGCCCCTCTTTTAAGACCCTGAGGATGGCACGGATTTCTGCCATTCCATCTGAGGTACAGACTGCTTTCAATTTGCTCTCTGGGGTTTGTTGCTGGACTCATGTCCTTGGGCCCAGCAATGGTTGAAACAAGGATGGACCCCAAATTTAAAGGTGTAGGCAAGGCTTCACTTGGGCAACACCTGCATCTGAAGGGAGACACAGTCAAGACAAAGGTGACAAATTGGGGCGCCTGGGTGGCTCAGTGGGTTAAAGCCTCAGCCTTTGGCTCAGGTCATGATCCCAGGGTCCTGGGATCGAGCCCCGTGTCAGGCTCTCTGCTCAGCAGGGAGCCTGCTTCCTCCTCTCTCTCTCCGCCTGCCTCTCTGCCTACTTGTGATCTCTATCTGTCAAATAAATAAATAATATATATAAAAAAAAAAAAAAGACAAAGATGACAAACTAGTTCTCAGAACAACAGCCAGGATAAGTTCTAAAGGACCCAAGGTGGGAAAGGAGTACTGGATCCCCTAGTTGGGGGTGGAGGGAGCACAGATAACTGGGCATGGAAGTGTAGCTGAGGAACATTTTTATCTGATAGCCTGTGTTTCATTTGCATATTAAGCCTCCACCCCTGGGTGTGATTTTTTAAACATTATCATGAGGAAAAGGTAGGGAAAGGTTAAACTTGGGCACCATCATGGTCTCTGCCTAGTTTGAACGAGTCTCAGTCTAGTTTGCTCCCCGGTCTGTACTCCATGCTGCAAGAAAAGTGTTGAGAACCAACAGGCAGTGCCCCAGGTGCACAGGGGCTCCTTCCCAAGGCCCCTGACTCTGTCAGTTGAATGCAGGAGTAGTTTCAGAAACTTACACTTGGCTTTTCTAACCATCATGGCTTAGGAGATTGCAAAAGGCTCTTAGGAGAAAACTGTCAACATGGCTGTGATAAAAGTTGTGGAAGTTAGAAAAGAGAAATAGTCTGCTGTGAAATTTAGTTCTTCTTGCTGCCTGATTCTAACCTGTATTTTCCTAGGTGGCTGTCCTTCGTGGCATACCACTGGGTTACACAGGAGAACATGGATATTTTCTGCCTCAGTACTCCGAAAACAGCAGCAACTTGCCCCTACTCAGTCTCTATAAAGAGAAAGATAACCATAGCGAATGACTCTGCATATGACTTCTCTTTTTTGTTTTGGACACTGAAAGTCATACTTTAGCAAGATAAACTTGCCAGAAGCATGATTAAGATCAGTGAATCTGTCCAAAACAAAGCAAAAAAGGGTACAAGAGTCCTCATCAAATGCCTTAAAAGAAGTTCTAGCTATAATTTGTTACTCGTCCTTGAATGTCCCTAAGACCTGCCTATTATGTCCTTATTATAAAATACCCAGTGGGATGTGAGAGCCAATGCTTCCCTCTCTTGCTGACTGGGTGCACCTTTTCCCAACTCTGCACTCAGTGACATCACCACTGGTCGTTTGAAATCAGTCACAGGTGACAAGTATTTATAAGGTGGAAATAAATCCTGGTCTTTTTTTCTCTCTTAGAGACCGAACTGTTAATATTTCCCAGCACACTGCTGACCCCTTTTGCTTAACAAGTATGAGTAGCTTTTGAGTCTTTATAACCAAAAATTAATCCACAAGAATCAAAGTCCAAAGCCATGAAAAGACATGGAGGAATCTTAAACACGTACTACTGCATCAAAGGAGCCAATCTGAAAAGGCTACATACTCCCTGATTCTAATTATAGGATGTTCTGGAAAAGACAGAACTACGGAGACGGTCAAAAAAGATCCGTGGTTGCTGGGTATGGAGTGAGTGGATATAAGTAGGAGGGCACAGAGGATCTGTAGGGTAGTGAAAATACTCTGTATGTTATTATGATACGTGTCATTATACATTTGTCAAACTTATAGAATGTGCAACACCAAGAGTGAATCCTAATGTGAGCTATGGGTTTTGGGTGATCATGATCATCAATGTAGGTGCACTGATTATTGAAAGAGGACTTCAACTACCTCCATTTTGACCTCACTCTAATAGACTCTTCCTAACTGATTAAATTCTTCTTTCCAGCTTATCTCCAAACTCAGGTAAAAGACCCTGGGGCAGGGGGAAGGGGAGATGGGAGGGCAAATCATCCCTAGATGGGAACTGAAACAACCCCCTCCAGCAATAAGGAATGCTCTGAACCAGCAAGACCCCACCCACCGGAGATTGACTCCAAGAGGATGACCTTTTTTTTTTTTAAGATTTTATTTATTTATTTGACAGAGATCACAAGTAGGCAGAGAGACAGGCAGAGGGAGAGGAGGAAGCAGGCTCCCTGCTGAGCAGAGAGCCCAACTTGGGGCTTGATCCCAGAACCCTGGGATCATGACCTGAGCTGAAGACAGAGGCTTTAACCCACTGAGCCACCCAGGCACCCTGAGGATGATCATTTAAACTTCACTGCCTACCTGTTTTTACTCACCCACCTTTGCCTCACATTGCATAACGTATTTTTTGGCATTTCGGAGACTTTTTGAGACATCTGCTCTCTTCCTGGTGTTGGCATTCATTGAAATACATTCCTTTCTTGTTTCACCACCACCTGATTCTCTGCTTTTGGATTTTGTCAGCAGTGAGTGGTGGAACCTGGTCTGTTTGCCCCCCACTCCCCACTCCCCACTTCCCACCTTCCCCAAGCCAAGTGCTCTGGTAGCCCTGCCCCCAGACTGCCTTGTGACAAATACACCAGTCTGGTAAGAGCTGTTGATGATGGGAGACAAGGGGTATGTGGGGACAAGGGGTATATGGGAAGTCTTTGTACCTTCCATTCAAGTTTGCTAGGAACCTGTAACAACTCTAAAAAAATAAAGTTGTTAAAAAAAAAAAACCTCAGCAGATGCCATCAATAAGAAAAAAAGAATCAAAGCTCCAGTTACTTTTCACTTGGCCGAGTTACTATCTCTGAACCCCAGCTCCTCATCTGCAAAATGGAAAGTATGATACTGCCCTATTTACAGAAAATAATGATTTTATGAGAACATTTTTTAAACCACAGGGTATTGTATACGCATTTCAAGACAGGGATTGGATATAAGTAGGAGGGCACAGAGGATCTGTAGGGTAGTGAAGCATTTCATTTTTCCTGGGGGTAACTATGAGTGCCTGGCAGACAACTTGTCCCTCTGAACTTCTCCCACAAAAAAACAAAAACCAAAGCCCTGTGAAGGCATTAGCAAGAAAAGTTAGGTTTACAAGTAATTTCACAGCAGAGGTGGAAGCATTTTACTTTGAATGTTACTTAGTCAAGGATTCGGGAATATTTCTCCCAAATCTGTTAGGTTGGGCCACTAACTGTGTTGTCTTCTTTCTAGAAACATGCCTCTCCCAGCACCTATGCCTGCCCTTCCCCTCCCTTCACATCATGTAAATTACAACCCGCTTCATGAATCTTGGGAGACAAACAGGAAGCCTTTTAGGACCCCGCTACTGGCATTCCTTTAACAAATCTGTTTTTTCCTACAAAGGCATTCTCCTGCAAGCTGCAAAGAAAGGAGCATTTTTTTCCCCAGGTACTATATATTCCCCTACAAAAATATTTCTATCCTGACATTTATATAAACTCTGTCCCTTTAGGTTGAATGAATGGAAGAAAAACACAAGATTTATAGGCGCTTCTCAAGCCTCAGGGCTCAGCCACTCCTGCTAGGATGGGTGAGGGTGTGGGTACTGAAAACGCTGTTTTCACCTCTTCCCTGGGGGCATCTTCCCCACCTGAGCCCACCTACAGTCCAGAGAGTCTGTCGTTCTTACAGAAGTGGGTAATTATAGGAGCCCAGGGACACAGAGCTGCCTGGAAGAGCAGGTGTAAAGTCCAAGCTGGATTCTCAACCACCTCAAAGCCTAGACACCTGACTCTGTGCGTGTGGCCCTCATCCCCACACTATTGTCCAGGAGCACTAGCCTGGGCTTCTATCAGCCCCTCCCTGAGGCTCCCTGCCTCCAGTTGGGGGGAAAGAGGACTGGGAAGGTTAGCCTGACCAGCTGGAATCTCCACGAATACCTAAAAACCAGAGTACAAAATTAGCAAGACAGTAAACAGCATGTGTTGGAGAGGATGTGGAGAAAGGGGAACCCTCTTCCACTGTTGGTGGGAATACAAGTTGGTGCAGCCACTTTGGAGAACAGTGTGGAGATTCCTCAAGAAATTAAAAATAGAGCTTCCCTATGACCCTGCAATTGCACTACTGGGTATTTACCCCAAAGATACAGAAGTAGTGAAAAGAAGGGACATCCGTACCCCAGTGTTCATAGCAGCAATGGCCACGGTGGCCAAACTGTGGAAGGAACCAAGATGCCCTTCAACAGAAGAATGGATAAGGATGATGTGGTCCATATACACTATGGAGTATTAAGCCTCCATCAGAAAGGATGAATACCCAACTTTTGTATCAACATGGACGGGACTGGAAGAGATTATGCTGAGTGAAATCAGTCAAGCAGAGAGAGTCAATTATCCTATGGTTTCACTTATTTGTGGAGCATAACAAATAACATGGAGGACATGGGGAGATGGAGAGGAGAAGGGAGTTGGGGTAAATTGGAAGGGGAGATGAACCATGAGAGACTATGGACTCTGAAAAACAGTCTGAGGTTTTTGAAGGGGTGGGGGGGTAGGAGGTTGGGGGAGCCAGTAGTGGGTATTACGGAGGGCACATATTGCATGGAGCACTGGGTGTGATGCATAAACAATGAATACTCTTAAACTGAAAAAAAAAAATTAAAAAATAAATAAAGAAAAATAAGAAAAGAAAAGGAAAAAACCCACTAGAGTAGCTTCCTGCCTTAGCTCTTGGTCTCAGTTTCTGGGAGACCAGAGTAGATTTTGCCTCATTGATATACTCTATTTTGAGATAACTTTCCAGCCCACAATAGAAAAAAGAAAAAAGCTGATTATTTCTCTCTACAAAGTCCGGCCCTCCATGGTTTTGGTCCTGTTCCAGAATAGGCAGCCTATCTACCACCTGGTCCTTAGTGGGTGGAGTCTAACCAGGGCCTGAGGCTTTTTCTCTGCATCCTCCTTGGGGGGCACTGGGCTTTCCTCTCTTGGGTAACTGTCCAGGAGCTGGGGGCTGAAACATCCCAACTGTAGTTGCCCAAGTTTGAAGGGGAACTTCCCTATGCAAACTCCCTTTTTTGTTTACTTGTAACCTGAAAGCACCCAAATCTCTCCCGTCCTTCCTCATTCTAAATCATCTTTACCAATTGTAAAATTTTGGCAAATTTCTGACCCATCTTGCTTTTATCTCTTAGCTCCCCGAGCTTCTTCAGAAAAATCTTACTGTAAATTGCTCCCGTAACTCTGTACTGAGGGAGCATCCACTGGTTGGAATCCATCCTGGCACAGTCTCTCCCATTTTGGAACCCAGGCTAAGACCTTGTCTCCCCTGTACCTGGATGGTCAGAACAGATATGCTATCCCTGACAAATCCCTGTCTTTCCAGATATCCATATTCCCAGGTACCTTTTTAGGTCACAGGAGACATTTGAGGGCCTGAAACCTTGAATAATTCTGAACACCAGGTCTTAGAATTTATATTTTCAACCCAGAATCTTCCTTTCCGGTCCTTAGCACTAGGTGTCTTTAAAAAAAATGTTTGTGTTTTCTAGGGGTGTCTGGCTGGCTCAGTTGGTGGAATGTGTGACTCTTGATCTTGGCGTTGTAAGTTTGAGCCCCATGTTGGGTGTGGAGATTACTTAAAAATTCAAAATTTTTTGATCTTTTAAAAAATGCTTTTATTTTCTACTAATATGTAGCTTTCACTGGATAGGACTCTACTTCTGCTGCCGAGCGGCAGAAAATGCTCTGATTTATAACCTGTTATTCTCTGCCTTAGAACTCTGATCTTCTTTGAGGTACACCCCCACTTTCTAAAAGCATCCATGGGCACGGGGTTAACTATCAGTTTCTAGGCTGCTACTTCATGAGGTTGTTTCTTGGACTCAAGCTTGATCGTTCACCAGATGCTACATTTATTGGATTCCCAGTGAAACAGGTATAAACATGAAACTTCATCATTCGCCCTAAAGACCAGATCGCCCATCTCATTCTAGTTTCCACATTCTCATGTGGAATTTGGAAGGTTGTTCCAAGAACTGATAATCTCCCTGAACTCTGCACCGAAGAACTTAGTGTTCAGCTGGAGGGGGAATGCTCCTAGCTCAGTTCCTTGAAAATATCAGGACTCATGAAATAGAAAAGCAAAGAACTCTATGAGAGACACAAAAACACTTCAGTGCCAGGTTTTGCTTTATCACTAATTAAATGAGGTAACTAAAAACAAGTCACTTAACCTTTTGGTGCTCCATTTTCCTTATATATCAAAAAGGAAATAATAATAACTAGATTTGTTGTGAGACAAAATTCAATAATAGGAAAGTGCTTTGAAAAATATGAAACTGTACCCGGTAAGGTAATTTTATTATTATATAGCCTAAGATGCTTTGGTCTTCCAATTTCAGTTGAAATTAAGCAATTGAACATGAAACATCAATTTCACAAAGGGAATATAGCAGAATGAACAGTAGTAAAAAGATCAATTTAATCTAGACTTCATATTTTTATTATGTGAAATCATTTAAAAAGAAATGGTATTTTTACTCATAATTTTGGTTTCAGAAAGAAAATATATTGGAACAATTGCAAAGAATTGGGCCATTAATTTTATTAGATTTGACATCATTTAAATATGCTTCAAGTAAAGGTTATGTTTGTTTCATGCTACAGAAATGGTAAACTCAAAACGATAACACCACATAAACAAAATTAAAAGAGCCTTTATCTCATGCATTAAAAAAAAGAGGGAGCCGTTTCATGAAAAATATTAGCATGGTAAATAGAACTTAATAATTTTTGCCTGAGGGGCACCTAAGTGGGGCCAGTTAAGTGTCTGCCTTCTGCTCTCAAAGTGATCTCAGGGTCCTGGGCTGGAGCTCCGCTTTGGGCTCCCTGCTCAGCAGGGAGTCTGCTTCTCCCTCTCACTCCTCCTCTGGGCTCTCCCTCCTACTCCCTTTCAAATAATAAATAAATAAATAAATAAATAAATAAATAAATATCTTTAAAGAAAGAATTTTTGCCTGACGATTATTACAAGTCACAGGAACAGCAAGTAATTTCTTTCACCTAAAATTCATTATGATTAAAGATTCTTAAATTCAACTTAAAATTTTTATCATTAGGAATTTCGTCAGCGTTTTCAACCTTTTGGCCCCCCTGTTTGTTGCTGCGGATTTGCAAGGTGGCATTCAAGGTGATTCAGCAACTCCTCTGCTGGCTGAAAGTGGTTTGAATTCCACTCACAATCAGGAGGGTGAACAATCACAGTACGAAGAAATCCCCAAACAATCTTTTATTTTCAGGGAGCCTTCCCATCTTACTGCCTCATATCGCTGAATCAGAACACCTCCATGGAACAGACTGGACAATCTGTGCTCTACCTGGGCTTTTCTATCAGGCAGGTCTGCTTTTCC
Source organism: Mustela nivalis (assembly GCF_964662115.1). Classification (NCBI taxonomy): domain Eukaryota; kingdom Metazoa; phylum Chordata; class Mammalia; order Carnivora; family Mustelidae; genus Mustela; species Mustela nivalis. The sequence continues at coordinate 89,239,592 of NC_139030.1, read as the reverse complement.
AAGTGGAATTTATTTTTTTATTTATTTTATTTATTTTTTTTTAAGATTTTATTTATTTATTTGTCAGAGAGAGAGCGAGCGAGAGCGAGCACAGGCAGACAGAATAGCAGGCAGAGTCAGAGGGAGAAGCAGGCTCCCTGCGGAGCAAGGAGCCCGATGTGGGACTCGATCCCAGGACGCTGGGATCATGACCTGAGCCGAAGGCAGCTGCTTAACCAACTGAGCCACCCAGGCGTCCCTCCAAGTGGAATTTAAAGTTGTTTCCAAATCTGGTGTCAAGAGAATTGGTCAAAAACAAAAACAAACAAACAAACAAACAAAAAAACACTGGTCTTTAGAATAAGGTGAATAAAAAATTACCATATAGATATATACGTATGTATGCATATAAATATATATATATATATATATACACATATCTATGGATATTTCTATTTACATCTTAAAAATAAAAAAGAAATTAAGCTTTATTAGTAATAAACTGCCACTTGACGTTAGTGTCCTTATATAATGCCAGTTTAATAGCTCATGTATTATATTTATAAACTACAAACACACATACATGGTGGGGGCACGTAGGTGGTTCAGGCAGTTAAGCATCTGGCTCTTGATTATCTCAGGTCATAGTTTCAGAGTCCTGAGATCAAGCCCTGCATCAGGCTCCGGACTCAGCCTGGAATCCGCCTGAGATTCTCTCTTCTTCTCATTTTGTCCCTCCCCCTGCTCACACACTCTCCCCATCTCTCCCTAAAATAAATAAATAAAATATTTCAACATTGACACACTCCCCTGTTATTGGAGTTCACTTATTTAGAGGACCAGAAAAACACTTCTAGGATAGATGGTGAAAGTTCTTAAAAGTCTACAGTATTTCTAATTTCTCCTCGTTTTTCTTCTTTGTTCTCTTGGTTCTCAAAATTCAGAACAATTCAACTCTGTACATGACATTTAGGAAAAAAAAAATCCTATAGATAACTTAGTCTACTTACACGAGGAAATAAATACAGGGACCATCTCATTCTTGTACCTTTGGAGTCTCATACTCAGCTTCAAATGGTGGGACAAAAGAAGTAGTCCCCTTTTTGGGTGTGAGAAGGTAGGTATTTGGGGTGCCTGGGTGGCTCAGTGGGTTAAAGCCTCTGCCTTCAGCTCGAAGGGGTCCTGGGATCGAGCTCCGCATTGGGCTCTCTCCTCGGCAGAGAGCCTGCTTCCCCCTCTCTCTCTGCCTACCTCCCTACTTGTGATCTCTGTCTGTCAAATAAATGAATAAAATCTTAAAAAAAAAAAAAGGTAGATATTTGGCATCTTGCTGATAAGATTTTTTTCCCCAGATATTTACATTTATAGTTACCCTGATTTATAAACATGTGTTTGAACTTATACACTTCTATTGTCAGAAAGGACAAAGTTTTCCTCTATACACTTAGATTCAGTACTGGGGGCCTGTGAATTTTATGGACCAAAGGTTAATAGGAGAAAAATAAATTTATTAATATCTTTACATATGTGGGTGTGATGTGGTTTTGGAATAAAGGTGAGGTTCAGTGGGGGTGGAGTCAGAGCCCACGACAAAGAAGGAATCCTTGAGACATCTTTGGTGCAAAATGATGGTTTATTAAAGCACAAGGACAAGACCTGTGGGCAGAAAGAGCTGTTGCCTCCAGGGTTGTGGAGGGCAGCTGATTATATACTATGGGGTTGGGTGGGGTATCATCCTCTGCTTTGCCCTCAGCTTGCCTTCTGTTCCTCATCAGGCATTCACAGAAAAGAAGTGAAACTCAAAGTAGTAGTTAGACTTGGAAGCTTATATTCTCTCCTTAATGAAAGAAGGAAGGTTTGGAAACAATAAACAAAAAGGACACGCGGCTGACTCAGCCGGCAGAAGATGAGTGCAGTTCTAATCTCCAGGTTGTAAATTCGAGCCTCATGCTGGGTGTAGAGATTACTTAAAAACAAAAATCTTAAAAAAAAAAAAAAAAGGAGGAGGATCTGGACTTCCAGGATGATAATTTGTGGGGAAGTGAGCAGGACATACAGGGGGGGAGCTAGTGTGAAGATAAGGGCTATTTTCAGAAGCTTTATTTGGGCAGACCCCTCTCAGGGCTGGCCCTCTCCATCTCTGGTGATGAGTGTCCCTCTCCTCTCCTGGTCCAGGTCAAGGTCGGGGGGACTTTTGGCCTGCTTACAGGCAGACAAGGAGACAGCAGAAAACTCTTCCTATATTGATACTTAATTGCTTACAGTTCATAATAATCCCTGTGCTAAGACTGCTTATTTTGCGGTGGCATATCTGGACCCCCTTCACTACCAACATCGATAGTGAATCAGCATCTTTAGCCCCCAGAGTGATGCAGGACAGCCGGGAGGCAGGCAGGCAGGAACAAGCCCCAGCCCGATGTTACAGCACCCAGGAGCCCTCCATCCTTTCCCATGTGACAAAAACCTGATTGGATGACAGGTTCAGGGAGGGTTAACCAGATTAAAACCACCCACCAATCCGCTAGACTTAGAAACTTCCATGGCAACCCTCTCGGGGGCCCTCCCTCCTTGGGAGCTTTGTGCAATCACTCTGCTCTCGCTTGGTATCACTTGCTTTGCTGCCCAACTGTCTGCTCTACCTCTTCATGCTTCAAAGCAGTGTAACCAAGAACCACAGGCACCAAGGGAGAAAAAAGTCCTGTAAACAGTAGTAGACACACGCTGGTTAGATGATCCATTGTTATTCCCAAACCACTTCTTCCTTGCCTTCTTCTATATAGTGGTGGTAAAAGCTATATACTGTTTTTCTAGGTTCCCTTCCAGCTGGGAGTGGCCACATGACATGATTCCTGCCCAATAAAATAAACTAGAAATCATCTGACTTTCTTAAGAGGGACAGAAATAACTTGTCATTTGCCCTGCTTGTTACCATCAGTGCGGCGGTACCATCAGGAGCTACAGTAGGCATTTTTACAACCAAGAGATGCTCAGTGTGAGAGAAAAGCTGAGAGAATTACAGAGGCAACTCTCCTGACATATCATCAAACTTCTGGACTTGTAGCTAGTAGCTTCTTTTCTCTAGAATTGTTATAAGAAAAATAGATCTTTCTGTGAGTTGGATTTCTCTTATTACTTGAAGCCGGATGCATTTCTTTCTTTCTCTCTCTCTCTCTCTCTCTTTCTTTCTCTTTCCTTCTTTCCTTCCTTTCTTAAGATTTATTTGAGAGGGAGTGCAGGTGCATGAGTGGGGCAGAGGGGCAGAGGGAGAAGCAGGCTTCCCGCTGAGCAGGGAGCCCAAAGTGAGGCTCGATCCCATGACCCTGACGTGGACATGTAACTAAGGGAGTCACCCAGGCACCTGAGATAAGTGCATTTCCTAACTCAACAGCCCAGCCCTTGAACAAGACAATAGTTTGCTTGCAGCTATACCCTACAGTTACCCTACTGTGGTCCTTTCTCAACATTTCCTCTGGTCAGAATAGCTTTAGTTAAATATGTTTTATGTTTATGTTATGTTAAATATGTTTTATGTTAAATATGTAAATATGTTAGTTAAATATGTACATCAACAAATCAGTTGCCTTTGCTTACTTCTGTTAATAGGATTTTTTCTCTTACTAGAGTTTATCTCTAGAAATTCTTCCAAAGAGGAGTTATAGATCATAGCCATTGAAAGCCTCCTTACTTTTCTGTCTTCCTTCTGCCTTCTCCTTCTTTTAACTATAATTTCCTCTGCTCTCTCTTTCTGGAATGTTGTGGGAACAGGTAAATGTATTCTCTAGCAATAACTTTTCTGTTGTACTTTTCATTCTTCTCTTGAGCTACATTCTCAGAGAACCTCCTTAGCTCATGGGCTTCCTCAGGAAGTCAGCTGTCAGTTGCTCCCAGCCTGCCCATCTACTGAATTGTAGGGCTCACAATTTTCATTTTTGCAATTTCTACTCATTCCGTATATAGTCACTATAGTCACCAAGTCTTTTTTTTTTTTTTTTTCCATTAACTGATTCCTTTGATGTGAGTTTTCTGTTGAGTTTGGTGCCTCTGTTTCAGAGGTTTTCTGCGTGTGTTTGGCGATTTTGTTCTTTCGTTATGTTAATATTTGAAAATCCTTACTTCTGTCCTGGTGACCATAGGTTCTGTTTACAGCAGCTAACCCCTAGTGATGGTCAGAGGGGATAGTACATGAAGTCAGACAGGGTAGGGGGGGGATGGTTTGGGTCCTCCTTCCTCCCAGAGATCTGTTACCAGGCATTGCCTCCTTGGCCAACTCTAGCTCCCTCTCGGTGTGCTTCCTATAGGAGCATTTCTTGAGAAATGCTTTAGAGAATAGGAATCGTGGTTCAGCTCTGTCAAGGGAGGAGTCAGATTCTCTTGCCTTCTCTGTAGACTTGCTGTTTTTATGCTCTGCTCTGTTTCTCCCTCCTTTTCCAGTGGACATGCCAAGAGAACTTCTAGGCAGACAGTGCATTGGGTTTAGAAAGCAGTTATCAAAGTGTTACCTGGAGAACCATATCGACTGTTTCCACCGCTATTCCAAATCATCAATTCATATCCTGATGATACTTCAATACCTTGGAGGCTGTTTGCATATGTTCACTTTGAGCGTGCAACATCTCTGGACTTCTCTTATCCTTTCAGTCACTTCCTCATGTGCAGACTTTCTTTCAATCTTATTCTCTGTTGTATGGTCCCATCTGTTTTCCACTACTGGGGACTTTCTGTTCCACAGATGGTACCCCTGTTTCCCAGCATATGCTGGAAATACTCTTTTAAAGATATATTTTCAATTACTTCAAATAATTCTGGACAGGAAGGTGGTTTGATTCTGTGATTGGTCTTGATTTTCATAATAATGTTTTCTGGTTATTATTTATACATTTGAAAATGCAATTTAAGCCAAATGTAAAAATCATATAACCACTCTATCCAGAGATAATCAGTATTAATATCTTGACATTTATCTTTCTTGGGTTTTCTTTTGATATTAAAACAGAAATGGAATCATTGAAAATGAATTTATTTTTATGTATAATGAGCACCTACTAAGTAGCCAGGGTCACTCTTTGAGGGTTTATATAGTGTTTGTTCCACCCCTGTGGCACTCTACATACATTGTGTAGGACTATAAAACCCATTTGATAACAAAGAAAATGTGGAAGTACTGACCAATGGTCCCCACTAAGTACATAATATTCTGTACCACCCAGAAAGCTAACAACACACCTAGAATGCTAATTCAGAGGCAATGCTAATTCAGTGATGGACTATCATCCCTCAATAAATACCTCCAGTATATACTTTAATCAGTGCTTCACAACTGGGGGCAATATTGCCCCTCTAGACATTTGGCAAAGTCTGGAGATACTTTTGGTTGTCACAACTAGGGGGTTGCTGTTAGCATTTGTTAATGGAGGCCTGGGATACTGCTAAACATCTCACGTTGCATAGGACAGCCCCGACAACAAAGACTTGTCTAGCCCCAAATGTTAATAATACTATGGTAAAGAAATCTTGTTTTAACTGATGACCTTTATTTTTAGGTGCTATTTACCCATAATTGAAATACATGGATTTGGGGCCCATTAGTTAGGAGCAGAAGTGACTTACATACTATCCCTACCAGTTACCTGCTTGGGGAGGATCTTTTATTTCCACAGCTCTTGGCTTATGAGTTTAGAGGTCCTGGTTCCCAGGGAGAACTCTACCACGAAAATATGCAAGAGTCCTATTGGGCCGGAAGTTACAGCTGTTGCCTTTAGGCATTTTAGGCTCCTTGTACTAAGAAGCCAAGCAGGCGCGAAAAGGAGTTACTCTCTTGACAGGGGTAACTGGCCCTAAAAATGAGAAAGCAGGGCTCTTCAAACCTTACAGGGAAGAATAGATTTGGCACCTAGTTATCTGCTTAAGCATCTCTTGTTAACCCCATCCCCCATTTTGATGTTGAAAGAGCGAATGCACCCTTGGGGCCTGAGAAAAGCATGGTTGCCATAGTCTCACATCTCTGAGAGGGAGGGTCAGTGTCACCCCAGCAGGAAAGACATGGAGGCTAACAGAAGTACAGCTGAAGATACGCATAATAGATAAGAGAAGCATGGAGTGTCAGTTGTCACCTGGAGACTAACTGCAGAGGTAAAGATTATGTTTTGTGCTACTAACCTGCCTCTTTGTTCCTTCAGGAAAATAGCCCTAAAATCCTGGAAGAAATGCTTCTAGAACTTACATGAAGAAGTGGATCAGAGCACTGCCAAGGATGGACTTCAGTGAATGCTGGGCCATACCCAGATCTCCCTTTAGAACTGAAAATTGTATTCTCCCATCTGGGAATGTTGCCAGCAGACAGCGCTTAGATGCCAGACATCTTAGAAATTACTCAAGCTGAAGAGTGGCCTCTCCCAAGGCTACACTCGGTGCCCAGGCCACATTCAATAGGTGGTGCAGATGTATGAAGCCCTCATGCTCTTCTCCACATGGCCATCTTAGCTTTATACTCCTTGTGGGTCTTCTGGAGCTTTTCCTGAGAAGCATCACAACCCAACTTTTCCCTCTGCTTAGTCTTGCTTTCTTCTTTTCCCTTGCAGTATCAAGACCCCTCCCTACTCCCATCTTTTGCACGTCCCGTCTGTCTCAGAGGGCTTCCTGGGGAGCCCCATCCATAACAGATTACAACTCGAGGCAGGGCAGTAGCAGTGGTGGTGGTGGAGACTGCATGGAAATTTTAGGATGTTTCAAGGAAAAATAGAGTTCATTATCATTTGGATGTAAAAGGAGAAGAAGATGGAAGACTTAATTATAACTTCCAGGTTTCCTTGGACAACTGGATAGTCAATGGTGCATTCATCAAGATGAGGATTATAGAACCAGGAGCAGAGTTTGAAGGAGAAAATGACCAATTTCTTCTTGCACATTTTCATCATGTGTATAAAGGAAAATGCAATAACATAATATATAGAAAGTTATTAGGCTGAATCATATGAAATTGCCATTTTTATAGGTCAAAAGCTGTCAAATGCTGGCAATTTCAAATGGATTAACCTAATTACATATTAGCTGCTACCCGAGAAAATTTACTATTTTTATTAAAACTTATGTAAGCTGTGTAAGATTTTATAAAGGTAATATCTGTCAGGTTCAAAAGATAATCTTTGGGATAATGATATATAATTTACATTTAAGCTTCCAAAGCAAGAATAGAAGTCACATGTTATTGCTTTAAGGCACATTAGAGCATCTTGATGAAATTGGGAACTCTGTTTTTCTATCACTTTCTGGTGGAAGTTGAGATAAAATTGCCATAAGTAGATCCAGGAAAGGTCATAGATAACTTAATTTCTATTTCGAAGCCTTCACAAACATACTATCATCTGTCATAAGGAAAAAAAGAATCTAAGATGAACGTGGTATGCTGTGGCATTTGTTGCCCATCAACAGGCTCGTTTCAAGCACACAAAACGCCGACAGTGCAGTTTGAGGTGAAGCCACAACTGGGAACTCTCAGACAAGCCTCACATCACCTTTATGAGTCAAAAAGTATACTTTTAATAGATCCCGATCTACCACAACTGTAGCAGGCAATACTGATGGGATATGGGTACCCAAATATTCTAGATAACACCAATTTAAAGTAGTCGTTGAGGGTATGGAGTTTGGAACAAACTTCGTGCTGCACTTACTGTGCTGAGCCTGAGAATTTCATTTCCTTTTTTTTTTTTTAAGATTTTATTTATTTATTTGACAGACAGAGATCACAAGTAGGCAGAGAGGCAGGCAGAGAGAGGGGAGGAAGCAGGTTCCCTGCGGAATAGAGAGCCCGATGTAGGGCTCGATCCCAGGACCCTGGGATCATGACCCGAGCAGAGGCTTTAACCCACTGAGCCACCCAGGTGCTCCTCCATTCTTTTAAATAGAGAAAAAAAATCCAGAGGATCCATATTAATCTGATCAAAGAAAGACAAGGAATCATAACTGATATTCCATTAAACCACCGACCTGGAGAAATAGAAAATTAGAATATGTACATGCAGATAGAGAAAAAGAAAAGAAGTTCTTCTAAAATACAAGGCATAGGTTCAAGGACAGAGGCAGTGACATCATTCTGATAGGTAGGCGGGAGAATGTAAGTGGGCAGTGTGCTAAGAACGTTCAATACATATATCAAACTGCATGGGCTAGGTTATTCTGAAGTCAACAAAAAGCCAACACAAGCAAGCAAACAAACAAAACACTCCAAAAATCTCCATGACTTGAAACCACTAATTTTATTTCTGACTTATATGATCCGTCCATGGCAAGTTGACTTTGGGCTCTGTTCCCCATTGTCCTGACGGCAAGACCCAAGTTGGGACAGAAACCGCTACCTCGAACATGGGAAGCCACTCCAAGAGAATGGAGTGTGACAAATTGCACACTGACTTTAAAAGTCCAGAGTCATAGACATCCCTTTAGCTTACTTTCCACGCCTACTTTATTGTCCAAAGCAAGTTCGAAGCCACCAATAACTTCAAGGGGGATGAAAAAGAACAACACTATAACATACCTGGGAGGGATAAGAAAATATTTGGTGAACAGCACTAATAACACACTAAGATTACCACTTTCCTAGACTGTTGTTGAGCCCAAAGGCTTGTGCTGCTGGGAGATGAAGCTGTGGATGTGCTAGGAGTCTTAGCTAGGGAAGAGCAAGAGGATAGAATAATGAGGCCAGAACACTGCCTTTGAAGTTTCCAATGCCTGACTGCCTTTTCTGAAGACATAGGATGAACTATTTCTCCCTTACAAGGGCTTAATTCCTAGATTTTGTTGTCATCAGAGAAAAGAGAGGCCAATATAGAGCAATTAGAGGGTTAAAAGGAAAGTTGTGACCTGAAAACTGACTTATGGAATCCATTTCTCTGTTAATGACCTTCAGCAACTTACAGTATGCCAGTTTCCATCCATCTCCTACACCATGTGTTCAGCTTTAAGTTGTTGCTCGAGGGCCACCTTATTAATTATCACAGAATTTTAAATAGTTAAGAAAAACATTTTTTGCAAGTTTTCATTACCTACTAAAAGTGCTATTTCTGTATTAATTCCACATTACTATTGGTTTTTCTAGTTTATACATTTGTTATGATTTATTAAAATAATTATTCATTCAGCCAATTATCAGCCACTACATTAATTTTTATGGCTTTAATTTATAGGGGTAGCAACTGTAACTAAGAAACGTGCATGAAAGCATTTGAGTGAGTATAGGCAGATTTTGTGTACAGTAGTTTCTTTTTATCCATGAGGGAAATGTTCCAAGACCCCCCAGAGGATGCCTGAAATTGCAGATAGTATGGAACCCCCAATATACTGTTTTTTTCCCTCAATACATACCTATGATGAAGTTTAATTTACACACAAGGCACAGGAAGAGATTAACAATAATAGCTAATAATAAAATAGAACAATTATAAAAATATACTATAATAAAAAACTTCTCAAAGTGGTCTCTCTCTCTCTCTTAAAATATCTTATTCTAGGGTGCCTGGGTGGCTCAGTGGGTTGAGCCTCTGCCTTCAGCTCAGGTCATGATCTCAGGGTCTGGGATCAAGGCCTGCATCAGCTCTCTGCTCAGTGGGGAGCCTGTTTCCCCCTCTCTCTCTGCCTGCCTCTCTGCCTACCTGTGACCTCTCTCTCTCTCTCAAATAAATAAATAAAATGTTAAAAAAAAATCTTATTCTAGTGCATTCATCCTTCTTGTGATGATGTGAGATGACAAAAATGCCTACGTGATGAGATGAAGTGAGGTGAGTGATGTAGGCATCGTGACATAGTGGAGGCTACTCGGACCTTTTGACAGTAAGTCAGAAGGAGATCATCTGAGCTTGGACCACAATTGACCATGGGTAACTGAAACCATGGAAAGTATATCCATGGATAATGGGAACCATTGTAGAGTAAATAATTCTGAGCGAATGGCTTCATTTTGTAGATTATCTGCTACTTCTCAGAAATGTTCACCAAAGAGAAGAGTACTTTCTATTTTCTTTAGTTTTATATTAGGTTTGAGGAGTGGAATTTTTCCAAAAGCAAAATGATGTGGTTATTAAATCTTGTGCTATTAGGCTTAAGTAAGACAGATTGTTAAAAATGTGGTTACTGGTTATGTTGACCAAGACCCTGTCATAAAACTATACTGAGAAAGTGAACCATGCAGTTCTTAAATTTTTAAATTGTATGGGCCACTGTAATAATGTCTCCTTCAGAACTCAAACAGATTATCATCTCGTCCATTTTATCTTGCAGTTACAAAATCAAATAATGTCCATAAAGCAGATGGACAATAATGCTATATTTTAAAATGAGTGGGTGCTTTCATTTTCACAGCTAGTATGGAGAATTTTGTTAATAAAAACAAGAAGCAGGATGGGGAGGGGGGCGCCTGGGTGGCTCAGTGCGTTAAAGCCTCTGCCTTCGGCTCAGGTCATGATCCCAGAGTCCTGGGATCAAGCCCCACATCAGGCAGGCTCTTTGCTCAGCAGGGAGCCTGCTTCTCCCTCCCTCTCTGCCTGTCTCTCTGCCTACTTGTGATCTCTGTCTGCCAAATAAATAAATAAAATCTAAAAAACAAAAACAAAAAACCAGGAGGGGCATGTGTGAGTGAGAAAGTGCGCAGCAGAGAGAGAGAGAGAGAGAAAGGAGTCTTACAGAGGCTGAATCATTCCACTGTCTAGCATAATGCTTTGTACTTTTTTTCTTTTAATATTTCTTCATTGGAGAGTGAGTGTGCTCAAGTGGGGAAGGAGGAGAGGGAGAGATTCTCAAGCAGATTCCCTGCTGAGTGTGGAGCTCTACATGGGGCTCAATCTCATGACCCTTGAGATCATGACCTAAGACAAAATTACCAGTTCCAGTGCTTAACCAACAGAACCATCTAGGTATCCTGTTTTGTACATATTAAATGCTCAATGCCTATAAAAATGAATTGAATTAATGATTGTATATCCAAAATTCCTTAATTCCACTTCAACTGAAAATTAAAAATAAATTAGGAGGTATAAATCATAATCATAAAAATAGTAATTATTATAATAACTACTATTATTTTGGTTTCAGTATAATACCGGCTATATATAATGAGTCTTATATGGATACATATATGTCCAATCATGTAGAACTGGAAGTGTTCCTACCTCCTTTATTTTCTGAAAGAAAAAAGTGAGATTAGTGTTATTTCTCTCTTAAATGTTACAATGAATTCACTAGTGAAGCAATCATGGCCTGAAGTTTTCACTGGAAAAGATTTTAATTATGAATTCAAATTTTTTTTTACCAACATGTTATTCAAACTATTTCTTCTTGGGTCAGTTCTGCTAATATGTGTCTTTCTGGGAATTTGTTTGGTTAGTTGATTGAAATGTGGACCACAAGATGCCCCATACTGAGTGAATTAGAAAAGCTGAATCTGCTTTGATTTAACTAGAGAGAATTTGAAGGCTTAAGGAGATAAGAATGTTACAGTGGATTTGTGATTTAGGACCTACTACACCCCTCCTGCAAGGGGCCAGAGCACATACCTTTCACCACTACTGTGAAAAATAAATTTGTGAGACAAGCCCTGACATCCTTGAAGAGCTCTTCACTCTTCTCTGTGGGCCAGACTTGAAGATGGAGTTGCAGCCACCGAATTGGGAAACCGAAATGCAATGGGAATGGCCAGATCCTGAGGTGGCTTGGACTTCCAAGCCTCTGAAATGACGAGAAATAAATGTCTGTTGTTTAAGCCACTCAGCCTGTGGTATTGTGTTATAGCAACTCAGGCTGACTATGATGAGTACTATAGTTGATTGAGATGGTAGCCAGAGCTATAGGAGAGGGCTGTCGGATAGAAACTGGGTCTTACATAAAGGAAGGTAGGTCTAGCAGGATTGGATGTGGGAATTAAGACCCTGAGGTTACTTTTCTCCTGCCTTCCAGTCTCTTGCTGATACCTCCTATGTGCCAAGTCTAAATTGAAGCCAGAAAAGTCTAGTTAATGTAGCTCAGCCAGGGCTCAACAAACTGTAGCCTACAGGCCAAATCCAGCTCATGGCCTGTTTCTGTAAATAAAGATTTATTGCAAACTTGTTCATTCATTTACATATATTGGGAGACGCTTTTATGCAATAACAGAAGAGTTTAGTAGTTTCAACAGAAGCTACATAGCCCAAAAGCCTAACATATATACTATCTGCCCCTTTGCAAACAATGTTTGCTGACCACTGACATAGTTCACAAGGTTTGGTCTTACCAGGCACAGAATAGGGTGAGAAGGATGGAGAATAAATCTGGAGGGGAAAACAAAGACTATTCAGCCTAAGAAGTAATTTCATATTTTGTTATTGTGTATTTGAAATAGGTTCCTAGAAGTAGGACTGCTGAGTCAAAGGGTAAATGCCTACGTAATGTTTCTAGATATCACCAAGTTGTCCTTCATAGAGGTTGTATCATTCAGCATTGTCCCTGGCAACATGTGAGAGAGCCTGTTTTCCACAGCTTAATCAATAGAGTATATTAAACTTTTGCATTTTTGCCTACTTGATAGGTAGGAAATAATACCACAGCATATGGCTTTATTTTGCATCTGTTATTAATAGTAAAATTGAACGCTTTTTTTCCAACCTGCAAAGGACATTTTAATTTCTTCTTCTCCAAACTACTATTTGTTTATGGGAGGAGTAAGATTTTTTTCCATTGAAGTATAACATATTGTAAAGTTTATTGAATGTATACATATATACAGCTCAGTAAAGCTTTTAAGCAAAGTGAATATTTTCACGTAATCAACTAGATCAAGTTATAAAATTCCCAGTGTCTCTGAAAACTTCCTCATCCCCTTTTGGCCATTAGTTCTCCTAAAGACAGTCACTATTCTATTCTGTCATAGATTAGTTTGATTTTTAGCTTTCTACAAACAGAATTCTATAGCAATATGCTCTTGGTCTGGTTTCTTCGACTCATCCTTATATCTATGAGTTTTATCTATATTGTTGGTGAAGCAGTAGTTTGTTCTTTTTTATTGCTCTATGATCATCTATTTTAGAAATATGCAATTCATGGGCATCGGGGTGGCTCAATTGGTTGGACGTCTGCCTTCTGCTCAGGTCATGATCTCAGGATCCTGGGATCAAGCCCCACATCAGGTTCCCAGCTCAGCAGCGAGTCTGCTTCTCCCTCTCTGCCCCTTCCTGTGCTCGTTCTTACTCTCTCTCAAAATAAATAAAATATTAAAAAAAAAGAAATATATAATTCATTTGTTCATTATAAGTTACAAGCATTCCTTTTTTTGCAACTAAGAATACTACTACTATAAACATTCATGTCCATGTACCTTGGTGCAGCTATGTATACATTTCTGTAAGATATATACCTATCAGTGAACTTGTGGGTCATAAGTATGACTATGTTCAACTTCAGTAAATACTTTTTTCCAAGGTGACTGTATTAATCTTTGCCCCCATCAGTAATATCTTAGAGTTCCAGTTGCCCCACATTCTTGCCAAAACTTGGTATTGTCAGAATTTTATTTAATTTTTCTTTAAGATTTTATTTATTTATTTCACAGACAGATATAGACAGTGAGGCAGGCAGAGAGAAAGGGGGAAGCAGGCTCCCTGCTGAACAGAGAGCCCAATGCAGGGTTCGATCCCAGGACCCTGGGATCATGACCCAGAGGCTTTAACCCACTGAGCCACCCAGGCACCCCTTGTCAGAAATTTAAATTCAGACCTATAAATCAGAAATCCATCTATGAAAAAAATAACTATAGCCTCTATCTTATGTAATTCACCAAAACTTATTACAGATGGATTTGAGGCCTAAGCATACTTCAACAATGTTTACTGAGAAGGGATTTATGGCTCACATAAGAATAACTTATGCTTTCCCTTATAATTCAGGAAATTATCTATTCTTTATCTATCCACCTTTACAGCCACATTTATACAGTCCTTACTTCTTACTATGTCTGAACATGAACTAGTGTCATTTTATGCTTTTTATTTGCTCCAAATTCCTTGTGACTGCAGGACTGAGGTTTTCAGCTCTTAGAGGACACTACTGGTTCTCTGTTTATGTGGCCCTCTCCATGTGCAGTTCAGCTCACAGCAGCTTACTTGTCCAGGACAAGCAGAAGAGTCTCTTTTTTCAGTCTCCTAAGACAGAATCATATTAAATAACATAATCATAGGAGTAAAATCTCACTACTTTTTCCATGAAGTAAAGCCAAATGAGAGAAGTAACATCCATTATCTTTGCCATATTCTCTTGATCCGAAGCAAGTCACATGTTCTGCCTGCACTCAAGGGGAGGGGATTACTCAAGGACATGATTCACTGAAGACGTCCATGATAGTGCAAATGTACAATGTACCTACAACATGCCTGAAGCCAGTGGGGGATGAACAGCCAAGGGCTTTGCTCAAGCTATAAAGTTAATATATATCTAGGATGGATGGTCAGGAGACTGAAGACAGTCAACTTAGTGAACAGTTACAAATTCACATCCACTTTCTGTACCAAATCAGTTTCTGACCCTAAACTTATCAACTGAAGAAGGAGGGCCCCTGTAACAGATGACAAGTCACCCCTCAACAGGAATGATAGTCCCTTACCTGAATAACAAAATTCTGGGGACAGTGAAATACATAAATGTTTTGAGGAGTGTTAAATGTCAGGTCTGAGTTTATAGTGATAACTAGAGACACAGAGCATCATCATTAAACTATATTAAACTGAAGGCATGTGGAGGCCAGATAATTAATGGGATTCTAGCATAGGTCCAGTTCATAGTAGTTTGTTCACTGGGATCACTGACCCACAAACTGATTGTTTTCTTGGTACCACGTTATATAATTAGAAAGAAGATACTTGGCTATTGTTAATGGTTCATTAGATTTCAGAATAAGACTTATTCTTATAACTCTTATAAGTTATAATTTCCAAAGTGGAAATTTCCAAATATCTTCCCCCAACACACACACACACACACACACACACACACACACACACACCTGTGAAATAGAGTAAGTTAAAAAAAAAATCACAGGGGGAATAATAGAAGGGCAAGACCTAAAATGTGCAAAGGCCATGGTCCTATCATATCTCAATTTAATTTATGATTTTGGCTTCCTGAAAAACCCAGATGGATCCTGAAGATGAAAGTAGACTACTACAAATTCCACCAAGCAGTAGCACTAATTGAAGTTGCTACTGAGAGAGAGGTATCTTTGTTAGAGCAGATTTACATCATTACAGGTACGTGGCATGTAGTCATTAATTTGTCTAATTTACTCTTTTTTTTCTTTATCTCTGTCAGAAGGGAGGATCAGAATCAGTTTGTACTCATGTAAAATAAACACTTATGATCTTTCCCCAATACTAGATTGATTTTCACACCCTCTGTCATGATATCATCTGGAGGGCTTGGACAGGTCAGATATCTATATAACAACAGTTTGGTCCATTATATAGATGATATCATATGATATTGATGATATCATATGATATTGATGATATCATATTAATTGGACCAGATGAGCAAAAAGTGGCAAGGCAAGTACACTGGAAACCTAGGTGAGACACACACTCCAGAGAGTAAAGATAAGTGCTATGAAGATTCAAAAACCTACCACATCAGGTACATTTTTAGAAGTTCATTGGTTTGAGGCATCCTAAAACATTCCTTCCGAAAAAGATAAATAACTGTCTTTACATTTTCTATTACTAGAAGAAACATAATGCCTGGTGGCTTTTTGGGGACTCTTAACTCAGTTTGTTGCACACTTGAGAATATCACTCTGCCGGTTTTGAGGGGAACCCATATCAAGTAAAGCCTGTGCAGTAAGTTCAGATGGAGCAGCCCCGGGGGTTCAGGGGCACCTGTCGGGTGGCTGTGAAGTTAATGACAATAGGAGAATCACAATTCATAAACTTGTGGTTTCACAAGTCCACAGATAGAAATTGTACTCCTGGAGCTCAAACTTAAGGAATTATACTCAAGGAGACTCATCCACACATGAACACAAGTTAGTGGAGGTGATACTAGACATTGATCTAGTGCTACAGTAGGTTAATTTTATAGGGACTCAGAAATTATGAATATACTTTTCACGTGGAAGGATGAGAATCGACGGGGGTCAGAGGGAGTATAGTAGCATGGTGGTCGGCAGCTTCTACAATGGCTTCTTGTCACCCTACCTTCTGGTATTCTTTTTCTTATGTAATCCCTTCCCTTTGAGTATGGATTGAACCTATATACTCACTTGCACAGAATATAGCAAAAATGATGGGATGTCACTTCTGAGATGATATAATAAAGACCATAACTTCTATTTTGCTTATCCTTTCTCTTTCTCTGGCTCTTATTGCTTGCTTTCTCTGATAAAGCAAGTTGTCATGTCATAAGATGTCTTATACAGAAGTTTACATGAAAAGTTACCAAAAAAGCAGCCTTTAAACCATGGCCAGTAAGGATTGAGGCCCATGAAGACTTGAGTAGTGCCAATATTCATGTGATTGAACTTGGAGAAAAAACTTTCCCAAGGTGATCTTTGGATGACTGCAAAACAGGCACCTTTATTGTTGCCTTGAGACATCCTGGAGCAGAGGATATCAATAAAAATGCCTACATTCGTGACTAATAAAACTATGAAATAATAATTATTGTCTAACCCAGTAAATTTTGGAGTGATTTGTTACAAAACAATAGATAACTAATAGCATATCATTATGTAGCTGGAGAGTCATCTGTTCAAGACCCTCCCTCATTTTAAAGCAGAAAACAATGAAAACTGATCACATAAAATATGTTCTTTTAACATATCTTCTTAAAGATAAAAATGTTTCAGATCACATTAATATTTGTTTTATTTTTCTTTAAAGTAGTGCCAAATCTTTCAAGGTGTTTAAATAAGTGAATTACTGAACTGCAGGATCATAAAGCTAGAAGGGAATTTAGAAATCAGCTAGTAGTATCCACTCATTTTACAAAGGAGGAAACTAAAAATTTACTTTAGAAAATTCCCTTTTGTAATCGCGTTCTTCAGTGGTTTATGAGCTATATGAAAAAGCTAGGCTCATAACTTCAGCTTACCTTATTTTTGAAACTCCAAACCCTATAATCCAATTTAACCAACTACTTTATTACTAATCTTGACTTTTGGCAATCTCTAAAAAATCAAATCCCCTGTCAAAAGATGGAGATTTGCCACTACTGAAGATAGTCAAAGAAATTAGCTTCAGGCTCTGAAAGCAATTTCAAGAGGAGCTCTAAAACTGTTTCAAGCAATGGTAGTTCTGCTGGACTAAGTGTACATTCTGTCAGGGCAGCTACTTCGAATGGGATAGAGTAATTTGGATCCGTAATTTCAGCTTTGTTTCTTGAAGAGTAGAAACATGTATCAAGAGTGTGGAAAATAGTGTCATCCATCCCAATAACAACTACAATAACGGAGATTTGAATATAAGATTTCAAATTGTACTTCAATCTTTGCTCAACAATCTACACCAGTGGTCTTGAATGTGACCTCTGCATTTTGTAGTTCTCAGCTAATTGGGTTTACGATAGCCTACCATGAGTTCTGTCATTAACTCTTGATTCCTTTAACATGTTCTTTCCATATCATATCTAATAGAAGGACTAAATTTATAATGATATAGATTATCATCTCACTTCCAAGGTTTTCATCCTTCTGTTCAGCTCATACTATCTCATATTCTATCCACCTTGACTAATACTTAAAATGTAACCACTAGAGTTTTATAACATAGTTCCTTAATTAAAAATAAATTTTTACGTTGTTTGTTCACCTTATTGAGTTGTTTGTGGCCACATGGAACACCCATGTTGGGAAAGATTCTGTGGCTTCATCTGGTCTCAGTGGAAAGGAATTCCATACTTTGTTAAAGGCTGCTATGATCAAAGAGACAAAGTAGCCACATATATATTGATGCCCCTTCCTTGGATTACTGCTTTGATTCTCACTGCAAAAGAGAATATCTCTAGGGTAGATAGTACTTTAATAGATTGTTAGTCAATAATACAGTAGAAGGAATAGAAATTCCTTTGTGTAGAATTAGACAGCACATACACCAGTAAATCTCAGGATCACAGGATGTCACTACGAAGGAATGTGCAAAGACTTCCAGACTTCACAGTTTTACCTTGGCTCAGTTTTAATTGCTTTTAAGTGTTTCTTCAATTTGGTATAATTGCCTCCTTTCACCACTCAAAAATATTGCAGAAACCTGAAATATTCATGTTATCACTTATGTTTCCAGAACATTGATTTAATCTCCTTTCCATTCTTCTAAGACAGGTTGATTACCCAAGCTATCGTTTGCCTGCAGGGAGGGCAGAATTTATCATGGTCATAGCTCATGCTGGACAAAACCTTTGTGGTTTTCCTAGATATTGAATCAGGAGGCAATTGTATCATCTTCTATCTGACTCACATCTATGGTCAGTGTCCACAGTGTTAGATGCCCAGTCAATGCCAGGTGTTTAGATGCTATTCTCCTGTCACCTATGTCTGGGGTTCAGAGATTATGAATTTGACAAGTCAATTTTTTTTTTTTTTTTTTTTTTTTTTTTTTTTTTTTTGCCTGCAGTAATAACTAAGTACAAGAAGGCAGGAAAGTTTGAGATCAGCTCCCGCGAGGACACACTGACACTAAACCTGAACCAGTTCACCATCCACGAGTTGCAAGTGCTGTATAACCCCTAGAGCTTCTCCCATCCCATATTTCTCTTTCTGCTCTCCTCTCCCTAGTCTCTTGCTCTCCCCAATTCCCCTGTTGATGTTTGTTTTCTTTTTTCCTATTTTCTACCTCACTTTGCTGTAGTCATTCAGAACTAAATAGAGTGCCAACCTCTGAACCAATCTATAGTACATTGCTGTGACCTGAATCCCATTTTCTCAGTTACCAATAAATTGCAATTCATTCTTCATAGCTTCCTGACATCACCTCTGACTGGTTCACACTGAATCTTTACTATATCCCAGATATCTAACCTGATCTAGACTCTAGTTCACTTCTATGGTAACTCAATATGTCTTTTGAGGAGGAGAGTTATTCTAGTTCGCATTACCTAACATTTTCTTAAAGTTTGAGGCAATATTCAAAAATTTGGGAGACATTATATTAATTCGGACAAAGACTTAAAACAAATCTTCAATTTCTAGTGTGATTCCAGCTTGAAGAAACATGACACTTTGTTACAGAATGACTGAACTTTACTTTTTCCTTCATTGTATTACGGAAAAAGTTGAAAAACACCAAAGTATGCATATTTTCTCAAGTCAAGACTTTGCTTTGGTAGGTTGGGAACTTTTCTGAACTCTTTCTATTAGAAGTAATTGGATGTGTGCATAAGATGAATAACAATTCAAACCAGTCACCACAAGCATACCAATTGGCTTTCCTGAGTATACAGAAAATTCACTACTGGTAAATTCTCAAAAATCAGTTTGGCAAAGTGAGGTAGAAAAATACAGCTTCTCATACCACCGGTTGTTCCACATACACACTAATTTGTGTAACTGAGTGTTTGACAGTGACACATCTCCATGGTTCACACTTTCTTTAATGGACTGAAGATCTCACTCCATCAGCACGTAAACATTACTCCTCCGCACCACAACCATCACCCTGCCACCGCCCATTAGGAACAGACTACTGCAATATTCCTTTAAAATCCTTTCCAGATGGGGAGCTTACTCGTCATTTCATAGAATAATCTCATCTCTGGTGTCTGATCTGGATACCAGATCGAGGTTACGCTATGCATAATCTGGGTGGAGAATGAAAAGAAAAACACACTGTGAACGGTTTACTCCTCGGACACTGAAGGAGGACTGTCACCCCTTATTAGAAGGAATGATACTTGGACATAGAGAAGCAATTGCGGAGCTACACACACCAAGTCTAAATGAGTTTACCTGAACTCCTTGTTAGCCAGCTCTTTGTTTCTGCCTACTCTCAATTAATGTGCCTTTTAAAATCACTGCATGGTCAATTGTAGGAAGAACTTCCAAAAATAGCTAAAATGGCCAGTGACAACTGTCATTGGTCAAAAGGATGCTTTTAAGTGAATGACAAACACCCTGAAAAGGCAGAGCAAGTCTGCCTAGGACTGCCTGAGTGATCACATTTCCTACCTGGCAAGTGAGTATCTCTTCCCATAATATCAAGAAATAGAACAGCTGGAAGAAGAAAACACAAAAGGTATAGCCTGAGGGCAAATGTCCATCAAGAGGCCAAGGACAGACTCCAAAGAACATCACCTTAGCATACTGATTATTTTACATAAAAGTTACTTAAGAGACAGCCTGTGCATAAAGGACACCCAAGAGCCTCCTCTGTCCCCCTGAAAACAGGAAATTAATCAACCATTTGAAAGGTACCCTCCCTGTAACCAAGAGGTAAAGAGAGGCGGATTTCATGCCTAGAGACTTTATAAAGAACCCTTTTAACTTTTTACTAATTTACTACCCTGGCCCAAGTTATACTTAGAATTCCTTACTAACTGAAGCTCCCAAAGTTACATTTACTTTGTCCCCTTAATTCCTCACAGATTTATTGTCTCTTTGTCTAAAAAGTACAAGCATTGGTGCCTTGGTCAATTCGTTGGGTCTCAATTTTATTTTTTTAAGTCTTTTTAAAAAGATTTTATTTATTTATTTATTTGAGAGAGAGAGAAAGAGAGGACACACACATGTATGTGTGTGCAAGAGTGGGGCAGGGGCAGAGGAGGAGGGAGAGGGACAAGCAGATCCTCTACCGAGCATGGAGCCCTACATGGGGCTCAATCTTGTGATCCTGAGTTCACAACCTGAGCCAAAATCAAGAGTCAGCTACTTAACTGACTGAGCCACCCAGGCACCCCTGAGGCTCAATTTTATTATTGGTTCTCCATGAACACATAACAAAACTTTAGGGGCTTTTTTTCCCCCTCCTGTTCTGTTTCATATCAGTTTAATTCCTAAACCAGCTAGAAGAACCCTGGGGGAGGGAAAAGAAAGAAATTTCTCTCTCCCCAGCCTTGGTAATAGGAAGGAAAGTCTCCAGGGAGAATCGGAAACACAAGGAGGGTACAGATTACTGGAAAAAAATAAAATAAAAACAAGCTTGAGTCACAGAAGTAAAAGGATTAAGGCAGTAAGTAGCATAAAAATTTAAAACAAGAGAAACTGGAAAGTAGAGCAAAGTTGTAAGGATTTTCACTAAAGGTAGCAAAGTTCTATAAAAAATGGTTATATCTTGGGATGCCTGGGTAGTGCGGCCAGTTAAGGGTCCAACTTTTGGTTTCAGCTTGGGTCATGATCTCAGGGTCATGGGATCAAGCCCTGCCTCCAGCTCTGCAGTCGGCACAAAGTCTGCTTGGGTTTCTCTCTCTCCCTCTCCCTCTGCCCCTTCCCACGCCCCCCCCCCTCCCTCCATGTGCACACACACTCTCTCTAAAATAAATGAATCTTTATAAAATGATTATATCTAGATGTTGAAGTAGATATTCTGTCTTAGTCACAATGGGAATATAAATACAGACAGAAGCTCTCCTGGAGATGATGGAAAGCCCATGTGCTGGAATAAATTAGGATTTTGTGAGAGAAATCAAGAGAAAAGTTGATCTGGCAGACAGAAGACTTAGCTGAGATCCTTGTGAAAATCTCCAACTGGCGTCTGAGAATCTTGTTACCAACATGTGACACAAATTTTCTTTCTTAAGAAAACAGATAAAACAAACAGATACTCAATTATTCTCAAAAGGAATCGCCTTTCGAAATATGTGCGGAATATTTGTCCCAAGGGAGCATGAGTAACACTCAGGACTCTCATGCCTAAAGTGCTTTTCTTGGGGCTTCTCTTGGCTTAATGATTTTTTTTTTAAGATTTTTTTTCTTTTTTTATTTATTTATCAGAGAGAGAGAGGGAGCGAGCACAGGCAGACAGAATGGCAGGCAGAGGCAGAGGGAGAAGCAGGCTCCCTACTGAGCAAGGAGCCCGATGTGGGACTCGATCCCAGGACGCTGGGATCATGACCGGAGCCGAAGGCAGCTGCTTAACCAACTGAGCCACCCAGGCGTCCCTTGGCTTATTGATTTTATATGCAAGTCTCCCTGGTGAAGAAGAAAAGTGTACCTTTTTATTCCCAAAAAAGACAAAAGGGAGTTGCAGCTGGATCTCATCCAACCCACATATTCTGTAAGGAGGAAAGTAATAAAAATGGGCCCCAACCCTCTTTGTGCTGGAATCATCTCAGGAAATCTTATGCAGAGGAGTGGCTGGAGCTCCTAAGGAGAGGCACATTTGTTGGGAGAACATCAGGGTTCACGCTTTGGGGCCACCTCACTTGTAGGGGCCTCAAAACAGAAGTTAGTGCTTTGGGTATGATCTGATGGTTTTGCTACTTTCTTTTTTGTGAATATGTCTAACAATTTTATCATTGTTCATCCCTTTGTTTCCTATCCCATTATTTTTATTGAAGTTCTTTTAGCTCTTGAATATATAAATTTATGTATGACAAAGAAAATACCATTTATATTGTCCAAGTTAATGTCAGTAATGTCTCATTTGCTTCACTGAAACATTTTTAAAATAATTATGGAATGGGTCTCTGAGCAACTGCCTCTCCTAATTATTTTTATGTGTGGATTTTATTAAGTCCAAATGCAATTGGTCAGTACTTCTGGGGGCCCAGCCACCAACAACTCCATGGCTCCTATTTCCTGCTATTCCCACTTGAGAGGGATTGAGAGATGGCTCCTCTTACCTTGGTTCTGATTTTGAAGAAAATCTCAGGTGGGTGCAATGTCTGGTTTTTTGGGGGGGCTTTTTTGTTTCGTTTTATTTCGTTTTTACGGTATTTGGATATTAGTTTATTTTGGTAATTTTGTGTTCTTTTTCTTAAGGAGGACTCTCAAACTGTATAAAGCTTCAGGACCGCAAAGCCTATTCAGTTTCTGATTGGGCCAAACCTGTCATTGTCTACTCTTGAGATGGGTACACAGCACTAGATTGGAAAATTAGAGCTGCTCAAATGATTCAAAGGCCTGACTGACATGGCAGTTGGTAGAGAATATAGTCATACATTGTTGTTGACCGACCCTTCCCATAAAGTTGTAATCAAAAGATTCTAATGCTGTTTAGACTAGAATGGGAAATTTTCTCAAATATTGGCAGATCTTAGAACATTACATCATCCAAGGGTAAGGAATTATTGCCAAGAGAGTTTGGGGGAGGGAGAGGGGCACAGGGAAGAGATGGTAGGGATTCAATGCAGGATTTATTGACTTATAGAATACAAATATAAGTTTTTATGTTTATTTTAATTCTTCAATTAAGTAACATCTCCCATGAAAAATGCTCAACAAGTAATCTTTTTTAATAAATTTAAAAAGTCTTTTTTAAAGATTTGAGAGAGAGATCGAGCAAGTGAGAGACAGAACACAAGCAGGGGAGGAGCAGAGGGAAAGGCAGAAGCAGACTCTGCTGAGCAGGAGCCTGATGCAGGGCTTCCTTCCAGGACTCTGGGATTACAACGTGAGCCAAAGGCAGACACTCAACCAATTGAGCCACTCAAGCGCCCCAGTAAAATTTTTTAAAGTCTTATTTAAGTAATCTTTCCACCCAACTTTGGGATTGAACTCACTATCCCAAGATCAAGAGTCAGATATTCTAATTGAGCAACCCGGGTACCCCTATTTTTTGTATAAAATCGCAATTCTATGGGCCTTCCTTAACTAGGCATTGTTTATAGCAGAAATACCTGGTATAGGGACCAAAGACAACCTGGTTAATATAATATTGCTTTGAAGAGGATGAAAGAAGGTTGAGCTTCAGAATTAACCTATCAATCATGAAGGTTTCCTCTCTAAGTCTTTAAAACTTGTAGAGGGTTGGGGCGCCTGGGTGGCTCAGTAGGTTAAGCCCCTGCCTTTGGCTCAGGTCATGATCCCAGGGCCCTGGAATCAAGCCCCACATCAGGCTCTCTGCTCAGCAGGGAGCCTGCTTCCCCCTTTCTCTGTCTGCTGTTCTGCCTACTTGTGATCTCTGTCAAATAAATAAATAAAATCTTGAAAAAAAAAAAAACTTATAGAGGGTCACCTGGGTGGCTCAGTCAGGTAAGCAACCAACTGCCTTCGGCTCAGGTCATGATCTCAGGGTCTTGGGATGGAGTCCCATGTTGGGCTCCCTACTCAACAGGTAGCCTGCTTCTCCCTCTCCCTCTGCCTGCTGCCCCGCCCCCCCCCTTGTGCACACACTCTCTGTGTCAAATAAATAAATAAATAAATAAAATCTTTAAAAAAAAGAAACACAAAAACCTGCTGTAGAGAAAAGAACTGACAAACACCTCACTCCCACGCTAGAGAGAAATGGCTGAAGTTTAGGAATTAATCATACTTGGGAGTCACTCGGAAAAAAACGAGTCAATATTAAAGAGTAAGGTCCTCATGGTACACCTGGGTGGCACAGTCAGTGGAGGATCCGACTCTTGGTTTAGGCTCAGGCCATGATCTCAGGTGAGATCGCATCCACGTCAGGCTCCCTCACGCTCAGGGGAAGTCCGCTTGAGATTCTTTCTCTCCCTCTGTCTCTCCCCCCGACTCACACACACACACACACACTCTCTCTCACACAACATAAATAGATTAAATATTTTTTTTAAATTGGATATTTCACATGTAAATTCAGATCTCTGAAGAGATCGGAGATGACAGCACTATATTCCTGCAAAACAGCAATTGAAGGCATTTTACTTTTTATACTCTCCATTTTTAAAAATGATTTTATTTTTTTAAGTAATCTCTACACCCAACATGGGGCTCAAATATACAACCCCAAGATCAAGAGAGACACGCTCCACGGATTGAGCCAGCCGGGCTCCCTGTAATCTCCATTTTTGCCCATTTGCCCATCAAGTCCACTTCACTCATTCATATTATCTGCCGAATGCATCAGTTTGTGATCCTTGGTTTGGAATCCTCAACCACAGACCATCCTGATACAAGTACAGGGAGGGGAGGGAATGGGACAAGGAGGCTCCTGCTTCAGCGTTACCAGCAGATCAGAGCCTTTTCTCCCTCACTTGAGACTTGGGTATCCATGGGCTTCACTGATTATTCTGCAGAACCCTAAGGGTGGGGGGAGGCTGCTGCCTTTCAAGCATCAGATGTCCGGTGTTTTCTTTCACAGGAGGAGAGGGATGGGTTCAGGGAGAGGCGGGTAGGCATTGAGGCAGGTGACTGGCAACTAGAGACATTCGGAGGAGAGTATGTTCCCTGGAGCCATGGGAGCTTGTAGAAAAACCCATCAGCGCAGGATACAATTACTTGGGCAGGATACAATTCTTAGGTGTCTTCCCTTTTAGACTCAAGCATCATTTTTTGCCATCTATATTATACTTCTCTTCTGAAATCGTGCTAGTCTTTTAGTGAAGAAATTAGCATTTGGCTAAACATCTGGTGTCCTAGTCTTTAAGAGATTAAAATGATGAGTTAAGGAAAAGAAAGGAGGCTTTCTTATTCCATGAATCTCTGGTGCCAGGGAAGAGGGCAGCACTGATTATCTAGTGCTATGCAGCAAGCACCTTTAAAACCTAAGCCTTGAAGTAACAGCCACATTATTATGCTCACAGATCTGCCAACTGGGGGCAGGATCTCTTCGGGAATATGCATGTAGCTGAGGGCTGGAGCCTCAGCCGCCCTTGGGGGTCCCTCTCTTCCTGCAGTGTCAGGGTCTGTCCACATGGCCTTCCCAGGAAGTTTCTCTAGCAAGGTGGCCTCAGGGAGGTCTGAGTTGTTCTATACCAGCTGAGCTCTCGAACAGTGAATGCGACGCTTCTTCTATCCTCACCTTGGACATTTTTAAATGTCGTTTCTGCAACGTCCCTTGCACAGATAAATCTCTAGGACCAGCACAGGCTTAAGAGTTGAGGAATCAGACTATTCCCCTCAAGGAGAGAAGCAGCAAAGAATCTGTGCACGTATTTAATCAACCACGGTGGCTGTCTAAGCTTACTGGATACACCGTGACACAGATTTCAGGCAGGCAGTCATTAGCATCACAGAAGGGAAACTCCAAGGCAGAGCAGGAAACGAAGGGAGATGATCCACAACAATACCGGGAAACTCTTCAGGGGGACCCACTCAGGGGAGAGCGCAAGATCCAGCCCTCAGACTCCTCCTAAACGAAGAATGCTGCCACTGCGAAGGCTGAGGGAGCCGGGAGGGGTGGGTTTTGTGAGATCGTGGAATAGAAAGCAATAACTCCACTGAAATAATGTCAACATCTCGTATATTTTGATGACACTTAACTCGTTATCTCAACAGATGATATAATGATGAAGAAAATGGAAAAGATTTCAGAGCAGCCAAGGTCTAGATGTTAAAGTGTATTTACTTATTCATCAGAGGGCCGTTCCAGGCCTGCTTCAGAGCGCACTCTGTTACTTCACATACAATCAAAATAAATGCAGTTTGTGGTATTTGGGCTGGTAATACATTCTAAGTGGCTTGCTGGATTGGTGGGGGTGGAGATGGGAAATGCTGCGGGAGGTAAATTCACCGACAGCAACAAGAGATGACTCAGTTGTTAAGCCTCAATAGCTTCCAAACCCTGGCATCTTTCTCCCCTTGGACATGCTCTATCCCTTACCATACAAACCCCTGGGGCCAGCTGGTCTTTCCCTTCAGACTGGCCTTCATTTCCAGTTCCCAAGGCCAATAGAAACGTAAACTCTTGAAGAACCACTTTCTGAGGTTCAGCATAGAGTTATCTTTATTGTGGAACGGACCCTGAAATTCTGTCTCTGTTCTGATAACTGGGAACCTTCTCCTTCCTGAGCCCCACATTTCTGCTAATTCTTCTACTTGGGTTTTAGTCTAGATCCTGGTTTTTCAGGGTGTTATGTTGATACATGATCTCTGAATCCTTCCTGGATTCGGAGCACTGCCCTCCTAGAGCGATGCGTGGTCTATGGATCCCTGTTTAGTGGGTAGGGCTTTTGCCCAGTGAAGACCTCTTCCAGTGCCAACTTCCTGTTGGCTGAACTACGAAACAGTCCCAGTCCCAGCCTCTAAAGTCAAGTCTTCCTCATGTTAGGGTGCCCTGATCCTTTACTGTGAAACTCTGTTGCTGCCTCTACAGGCCACAGCTGAAGAACTAAGAGGATGACCAAATCTTGACCCTCTGTTTGTCGCTCTCTCTTGTCAGCACCATCTGTTGTCTCAATGTACTCATCCCTCTCTAGTGATGAGTCCAATGCTAGATGGCGTAGATGCTATTTTCCTTGCTGCCTGCCCCATCATGGTCTGAATGGTTGGCCATTGGCCATGCCCTCTTGAGGCTCTAGATATGACCTCCACACCCCCCAAAACAAAGGAGCAAAAATAAAATAAATGTCTATAAAACAAATGCAAAATCAAAAGAAAGAGGATAGACTTATTTTGTTAACAAACACCTCAAGAATGATTAACACTAGTTTACATTTATTGGGTCATTCCTTTGTGTCAGCCACTCTTCTAAGCCCTTTACATGTTAGGAACTCATTTTTTCCTCACAACAACTTGGTCAAGTAGTGCTATTATTATTCTCCTTTTGTGAATGAGGACACTGAGGCACTAGTGTGTAAATAACTAAAGATGGTCTCTGATTTATGATGGTTGGACTTATAATTTCATGACTGTATTGCCCTGTAAAGGCTATATGCATTCAGTAGAAGCTGTGCTTCAAATTTTGAAGTTGGATTTTTTCTTAGACTAGCGATAAGCAGCATGGTCCTCTCTTGTGATGCTGGGCAGCGGCCTTGAGCTGCAACTCAAGGGGGTAAACAACTGTTACATTTACAACCGTATGTACCCATGCAACTACTCTGGTTTTCACTTTCAGTACAGTATTCCATAAATTACAAGAGATATTCAGCACTGCATTATCAAACAGACTCTGTGCTAGATAATTTTGCCCAACTGTATGCTAACATAGTCTTCTGAGCACATTTAAGGTGGGCTAGGCTAAGCTATGATGTTATGCACATTAAGTGTTCTTAAAAGCACTTTGACTTATGGTATTTTCAATTTACCAGGGGTTTTTCAGGATGCAACTCCAATGGAAGCTGGGGAAGATCTGTAGCCCAGTTTGTAAGGCTGGGTAAGTGGAAGGGTTAAGTTTCAAACTTAGTGATCTTGCCCCAGAATCCTTGCTTTTATTCATCTTTATAAGGTCTCAAAGTATGTCAGTGTGTCCTAGTCCAATACGATAACCCAAACCCATAATTATTGTCCTGAGTCATCAAAAATATTCACTTCTACTCTAGAGGTAGAAAATTGTATAAGATACCTCAAAGAATTATCTCAAAATTGATTTTGAAATGATGATACCCTACAAGGGATCAGCTTCTTCTATCTGGAAAATTAACTTATGGAGTTACGTAACAATGAGTTGTTACTGTCATACAGCTGTTCTTTTTTTCATCAGATTTATTGTTTAAAAATTTTTAACAATTTAAAAAAATTATTTATTTATTTATTAGAGAGAGAAAATAGTGAGAGCAGAACCTGGGGGGAAGAAGGAAGGACAGAGGGAAAGGGTATAGCAGATTCCCTGCTGAGCAGGAAGCCTAATGCAGGGCTAGATCTCAGGACCCTGGGATCATGACCTGAGCTGAAGGCAGGTGCTTAATGACTGAGCCACCCAGGTGCCCCTCTTTTTTCATCAGATTTATTTAATACTTGAAATATACCTCATCTTAATTTAGACCTAAATATTTATAGCACAAAGGTGCATATATTAATATATTTCTAGATTACACCAAGAAATGGTTTTATTTATGGTGTAACTTATTTTGATGCTAACTTTTGGGTCATATAGCTCTTTCCAGAGTTAAGACAAACAATAATCAAAAGTGGTACATTAGAATCCCATTTGAAAAACAATACACTCCAAACTGAAAATAACTGATCCTTTTCCCCCTTTGTAACATGTTTGTAGAACTTAGTTAATAGCTATCAGTTCCACTTTTCTAAAACTTTGGCCAGGTGACTAAATAGACTTTTATCTTGACACTCTATTTGTGTAAAACTGCATTCCAGTTACCTCACAATGAAGGCACAGTTAGTTACGGGTCATGACTTAATTGCATCAATCTAAGTTTATTGCCAAATTATCCTGTTAGCATCCAGAACCTTTAGGCCACTGAGAGTCTAAACAAAACATGCTGTCATAAATCTTTCCTGAGAAAGGGCAGGCAGGGGTGTTAAAAACCCATAAAAATTAAAAAAAAAAAAAAAGAAAGAAAAGAAAGGAAGGAAGAAACCATTGGGCATTTGACTTCTTCTTCTTAAGAAATGCCCAACATTGGTAGTGGCTGAAAGGCAAGGCATCGTATGAGAATTGTAGTGAGATGGGGCACCTGGGTGGCTCAGTGGGTTAAGCCTCTGCCTTCGGCTCAGGTCATGATCCCAGGGTCCTGGGATCGAGCCCCACATCGGGCTCTCTGCTCAACAGGGAGCCTGCTTCCTCCTCTCTCTCTGCCTGTCTCTCTGCCTACTTGTGATCTCTGTCTGTCAAATAAATAAATAAAGAAAGAATTGGAGTGAGACCTTTTTATTCCCCTCCCTTTTCTTAAAAAAAAATTTATTCTGTTCAATTAGTCAACATATAGTACATCCCTAGTTTTTGATGTAAGGTTTAATGATTCTTTTTTTTTTTTAAAGATTATTTTAATTTATTCATTTGAGAGACAGAGAGAGCACAAGCAGGGGGAGAGGCAGAGAGAGAGGGTGAAGCAAACTCCCCCCCTGAGCTGGGGGATCATGACCTGAGCTAAAGTCAGACACTTAACCATCTGAGCCAACCAGGTGTCCCTGTAGTGAAACCCTTTTACCTGGGTTCCACCTGATAATGATTAAGTCAGGAGCTCAGGAAGTAGGTCCCGGATGTTGACATATTTAAAACTTTCCCAGTTAATTCTTTTTTCCTTCCTTTTCTTTTTTCTCTTTTCTTTTCTTTTCTTTTCTTCTCTTTTCTTTTGAGACAGAGACAGGCAGGTCTATGAGCAGGGGGGTGGGGGGTGAGGGTGGACAGAGTGAGAGGGAGAGAGAGAATCTTAGGCTGCATGCCCAATCAGAGCCCCACATGGGGCTCAATCTCCTAACCCTTGAGGTCATGACCTGAGCAGAAATCAAGAGTCAGACACTTAACTCATGAGCCACCCAGACCCCCACTTCCCTTGTTAATTCTAATGTGCAGCAAGCTTGAGAACACAGATTTAGGCCAACGGCTGGCAAAGTGTGGCTGCTGGCTTGGCCGGTTTGTAAATACAGTTTTACTGGAATATAGCTGCACCCATCCATATACATATTGTCTATGACTGCTTTGGGCTACAAGGGCAGAGACGAGTAGTTGAGACAGACTATAAACCCTTATAAGCCTAAAATACTTACTATTTGGCTCTTTAAGAAAAATGTTGCCAACCCCGTGCTGTATACTAATAAAATAGCACAGTATTTGTAGGATCCATTACAAAACAAAAACGTAAAACCCCTGATTCAAAAGTCAGGGACAATAGTGCCACTAAATTTAATAAAATGTAAAAATTTTTCCTTTATCCTGTGCTCTTTCATCTTGTCAAGACGTGTTTATTTGCTATTTAATATAAGATTTTATTTTTAAGTAATCTCTACACCCAATGAGGGGCTCGAACTCACAACCCCAAGATCGAGCGGCGCATACTCTGTTGGCTGAGCCAGCCAGGTGCCCCCACTATTTAATGTTCTAAATTTAAAAAAAAAAAAAAAAAAAGCCTAAATCACAAATTAGTAGAAGAAATTTAATTGTTCATGTTTCTATACTGCCATATACAGTTTTAAATGTAAAAATAAGAGTGTCAAACTCAAATGGAGAATCATCAAAATTACACAATTTGTATTTTATTGTTTGTCCCTGCTTCTGGAGAAATGCTGCATAGAATCAACTCAACTGTTTGTATTTCACTTCTTGACTCCTTTACCTCTCTCACCTTCAGTCTTGGCAAGATGTTCATCCAGCCTCCATAGAGCACAATCCTCATGGTACCTGTCACACAAGGCTCTGGATGTTAACGTGCCTTGTTTCTCCTTGGTGCTACACTATGAGTTCTTCCAGGTCAATGATCCTGTTCCATACTTTGCCTCACTTGTGCCTAGCAAAAAGTAAATATTCAGTTCCTGTTTCTTGAGCAAATATGTAAATGACCAAAATTAATGAATAACAAACTGCATTTCTCAGTGGTAAATTCCCAAATTTGTCAGACAGAATTATCAGTTATGTTTTTTGAAGATTCTCAAGGAGGAACACTCTACAGCCATCTTCTATAAATCCATTTCCTGTGCTCCACTAACTTGACAGTTTTCTCTTGCTGTTCTATGGTAAGGTATTTTTAAGTTGCCTATGACTCTTTCGCAGGCACTGAACAGGACTTGTGTTGGCTGTGGTGTAGGGCAAAGATTCAGACAGACTTGGGGTCAAGCTTGTCTCTAGCAGTTACTTTACTAAGAATTTTCTGGTAAGTGACCTATTTGTGGATGAGCAAACTTCCTCAAAGAGTTATGGCAAGGATTATGTCAAACACAAAATAACTAGTACAGTAGACTTTCAAAAAATGGTAGTCCACTCCTCTTCCCTCTCCATTTAAGTATCTTCTACATATTCAGTATAGCAATTGCCTTGTCTCTGAGAGAAATAACTTTGTCACTATATCTTAACTCAAGAAAAGACCATTAATGGTCCAATTTAATTTGAACTATATCCAAGTTCTTTTTTTCACTTTGTGTGTGTTGGTTACATGGTTTAATGTATTCCACCACAACACTTAAATTATATACTTTAACATGTTGAATTGTATTTAACATAAATTTTACCTCAATGTTCCTGACAATATAAAATAATAAAGATATTCTAAAGTCATGTCTTTTTCACTTCTGATATCTATATTTTTCTTCATTCAGAGCCCAACACCTCTCTTCCCTCCTGGATTGCTTCATGTCAATCTCTGAAACTCATATTCTCTGTATTAGTGTGCTAGGGTCGCCATCACAAAATACCACAGACTGGTGGTTTAAACCACAGAAATTTGTTCTCTCACAGTTCTGGCATCTGGAAGTGCAAGATAAAGGCTTGGTTCCCCTCAAGGCCCTTCTTTTTGGCTTGCATATGGCCTCCTCGCTGTGTCTTCCATGGCCTTTTCTCTGTCCGGGCATCCCTGGTGGCTCTCCTCTTATAAGAACATCAGTCATATTGGATGAGGGCTGCATCTTCCTGTCTTCTATCTAACTTAATCACCTCTTTGAACATGCTATCTCCAACGACAGTCACATCGATGAGAGTCTACCCATATGAACTTGTTTAAACTCATTACCTCTTTAAAGACAGTATCTCCAAATATCTTCACATTCTGAGATGCTGGGGATTGAGACTTCAACATATGCACTTTGGGGAAAACACAAGACAGCCCATAATATTCTCCTCTTCACCAAGTTGCCTAGTTAAAACCTCCTTGTTTTAACTGGAACCTGACTCACCCCAGCAAAATACTTAGCATATTCTTTTTTTCCAAATGGGAAATATTTTATCATTTTCATAATAATAAATTTTATTTATTTTCCCTAGGGAGGCTACTCCTTAAACTCAGGGTAGGTCCCCTCTTTCACGTTCACAATAGCATCCTGTAATTCCTTTTTTTTTTTTTAAGATTTTATTTATTTATTTGACAGAGAGATCACAAGTAGGCAGAGAGACAGGCAGAGAGAGGGCGAAGCAGGCTCCCCGCTGAGCAGAAAGCCTGATGCGGGACTCGATCCCAGGACCCTGAGATCATGACCTGAGCCAAAGGCAGAGGCTTAACCCACTGAGCCACCCAGGCGCCCCCTGTAATTCCTTTATTATGTGTAGGGTTTTTTTGGTCAGCTTTACTTATGTATAATTTATATACAATAGAGATCAATAATTTTAAGTGTACAGTTCAACGAGTTTTGACAAACTATCCAATACTATAACACTACAGTAATCCTAAAATAAAATATTTTTATTATCCTAAGAAGGTCCCTTAGGGCCGTTTGCTAACAATTTCCTCTAGCCACAAGCAATCACTCATCTATTTTCTACCACTGTAAGTTTTTCTTTTCTAGAATTTCATATAGACAGAATCATATCATAAGTAGTCTTTTATGACCATTTTCTTTCATTCATAATAATTTTGAGATTAACATATTATGTACATATCAGTAGTTTATTCCTTTTTATTGATTAGTAGAATTCTATTATATGGACATGCCACAGTTGGTTTAATTCAATAAAGAGCTGTTGAAGAGTTGGATTGTTTCCAGGTTTGGGCTATTATAAATAGCTACTATGAACATTCACAGACAAGTCTTTATGTTGACATGTTTTCATTTCCTTGGATAATTACAGCTGAGGCCAAGCTCATTCTGCTTGCCACATGATGGGCCATTAAATTGAGAGGCAAGATGTTGGGGTAAAGAAAGCCACTTCATTTGGAAAGCCGCAGACAATTGGAAGACTATTGTCCCAAGGAAACATCTCACCTCAGCATGAAATTCAAGCGTCTTTGATATTAGCAAAAGGGGGAAAGATCGTGGATGTTGGAATCAGAAGGTGACCAATGTCTATAGACACCCAAGAAAGGTTGTGTAACTCTTTTGCTCTCAGTCAGTTGGCCTTTGTATATAGGAAAGTGGTCATGTTGTTCCTGTAAACCTCAAACAGCAGTTATTACTGCACATGCTTCCTTCTCTTCTTGGGTGGGGTAGGTTTCAGGTAAAGAGCAGTCTTTTGCAAATCTTGGCTATGACACAATATGTGTAGGGCTAAGCAAAGGTTTCTGAGGTATGGGTCACAGCAACAAGGGCAATAGGAGCAATATGGAGTCAGACATGCTAAGTTTCTTTGCCTGTTTCCCCACTGTCAAAGGTTCATCCCACAATCTTGTGAGATCAGGGACAACAGGACATCATCTGTCATCGGACCACTTTCTGCTGGATGGGGTCATTATGGGGCAACTGTGGAATGAAACCATTTGACTTATGAAATATTCCTTAGTGCCTCTTTTTGGCATTGGGGTCTTAGCAGTAACCTTAGGCATTTCTATGGAAACAAAAGAGAAACACAGATTAATGGTTGGAGCAAATTACAAATCCAGTGTCTGAGTCTCAAGTGCTGTCAATGAGAGGACTTTAAGATGTCAGGCTCAAAATATCCTCAGAAGGAGTGGGGACCTGCAATGACTAGCTAACAGATTTCTCTGGTTTGTAGTTCAGTTGTCTCTGGGGATTCTTCTGAGTGGTGCACAGTGCAACAGGCACAGAGACCATCTCTATATGAGCGATTGGAGCAATTTCTCTAAAGTTTATCTCAAGCTGTCTAGCTTCAGTTTTCAGAGCTTTAGATGAGAGGGCGGTGTGGTTCTCAATGTTTTCAATTCAAGAGAATGAGAGAACATTGGAAGCCTTAATTTAGAGAGTTATAGCCAGGTATTTGAGGAAACTACAAGAATTTAGGATTCAGTCAGTTTTATAGGTATACAACAAACACTCAAAGACACTTAATCAGAACTAGAATCTAACATCCACAAGTGTGTGTGATTTAAGTTACTTGAGAGAGAGAGAGAAAAAAAAAAAAAACATGAGTGGGGGGAGGGGCAGAAAGAGAAGCAGATTCCCCAATAAGCAGGGAGCCTCATGTGGGGCTTGATCTGGAGACTCCAGGATCATGACCTAAGCCAAAGGCAGACACTTAACCAAACTGAGCCATGCAGACACCCCATGGGTGTGTTTCTGAAACATAATTTTTCTGTCTCATCCTCATTTTTATAAAACATAACCAAATTAAGACTAATTGTAAAGTGAGTCCCATTTTAATAAACTTGGCCTAATTATTTACATAAGCACAATAAGAATGGTGATTGACAATATAGGTTCTTGAAAATCTGCTTTGCTAGAACTGTTTTTTTTTTTTTAAGATTTTATTTATTCATTTGACAGAGAGACAGAGAGCTCACAAGTAGGCATAGCAGCAGGCAGAGAGAGAAGGGGGGATGCAGGTTCCCTGTTGAGCAGAGAGCCCAATGCAGGGCTCGATCCCAGGACCCTGAGATCATGACCTGAGCTGAAGGCAGAAGCTTAACCCACTGAGTCACTCAGGTGTCCCTTTTAGAACTTTTCATGAGGAATTTTAGATTGAATTTTTAATAGCCTCTCAAGGCAAAAGCAAAGCCAAATACTTGCTGTCAGATTTGTCTGCAATATTTGTAGATTTGGGTGAATTCCTCCCATCTCAAGGTCCCCAAAATAACCTGAGGTTCCTGAACCTGGCAGAAAGTGACATTCTTGACTGGCTTGGTAAGGCTACTGGGAATTCTGTAAGCAAGGTATCAGGGCAGCATTTCCAAGGTGTTCTACTGGCTCCAGAAAGTCAACCTGAGTGCCTTAAAGCTGTCTGGTTATATCTGAGTCTATGCATATATCTCTCAAATATGACACTCCAGTCAAAGCCTTGATAATATAATCAATGTCTCCAATGGTGTTCTGTTACAACGAGAACAGATTTTCATTGAACTTATGCAAATAACTATAATTGTCATGAAAGAAAGAATGTTCACTGAAAGCGTCTGAGTTCTGGAGGTTTCATGTAGAGAGAAAAGATCAGTGTTTCAAATTGCTTACAAAGGAATATTTTATCAAATCTCTGTAATTCATAGATATCTTTTTTTAAGATTTTATTTGAGAGTGAGAGAGTGTACAATTATAGGGAGGAGCAGCGGGAAAGGGAGAGAGAGAATCCCAAGCAGACTCTGCACTGAACCTAACATGAAGCTTCATCTCATGATCCCAAGATCATGACTTGAGCCAAAAATCAAGAGTTGGACCTTTAACTGACTGAGCCACTCAGCTACCCCTGTATGTCACAGATATCCTAAGAAAGAATGTTTCCTTAAATCTGGAAGAGCAAACATAGAGAACCAGCCATGTTTCAAAAAAGTCATAAAAACTATAATCATCTTTCTCAGTTCATTAAGTCCCATGTTACTCATTTTTATCCTGTTTGAATGTACTTTTTCCATTTGTTCTGGAAATTCTTAGTTTAGTTTTATGATTTTAAAGATATCAGAAACCTATAATTGTCAAAGCCTATAAATTGTCAAAATTCCTTTTGTCCTTGAAGCCAAAACACATTTATTTAATTTATTTATTTTATTTTTTATTTTTTTAAAGATTTTAATTATTTATTTGACAGATCACAAGTA
The DNA here is from genome assembly GCF_964662115.1 of Mustela nivalis. Lineage (NCBI taxonomy): Eukaryota > Metazoa > Chordata > Mammalia > Carnivora > Mustelidae > Mustela > Mustela nivalis. Next base: position 89,203,313 of record NC_139030.1, on the reverse strand, counting down.
GGCAGAGAGGCAGGCAGAGAGTGAGAAAGGAGGAAGCAGGCTCCCTGCTGAGCAGAGAGCCTGATGTGGGGCTCGACCCCAGGACACTGGGATCATGACCTGAGCCAAAGGCAGAGGCTTTAACCCACTGAGTCACCCAGGCGCCCCTTAATTTATTTTTTTTAAAAAAATATGTTTATTTATATATTTGACAGAGAGCAAAAGAGGGAATATAAGCAGGGGGAGTGGGAGAGGAGAAACAGGCTTTGAGCAGGGAGCCGGATGCGGGATTGGATCCCAAGATCTTGAGATCATGACCTGAGCAGAAGGCAGAGGCTTGCTGTTTAATGACTGAAACACCCAGATGTCCCACCAAAACACATTTACAGGAGCATCACAATGAAGCTAGAAGTTAAATGACAAAAGACTCAAAAGTGGCCATGGTCAAAATCTGATGAGAGTTCACTATCAGGCCGTTGTCAAGGAAATGTGTTTATTTTTGTGACACACAAAATTCCAATGATTAGAATCACACATGATGACATTCTACCATTGGAAACATATGAAAACTTTAGGAATTTTCATAGTTTCTGGAACAATTATAGCATTTACTCAGACAGTACTACCTAAGAAGGTTTATCATCATCTGTTTGGCAAGGATTCCATGTAACTTATGTACATACCAAATAAACCTAATTCATCAAAAAGACTTCATTTAGAATTTGCATTTTGGGGAAGTTTCTAAAAACCTCAGAAGGTTCTAAAGCACATGCCTAACTAGGATTACAATTATTATAAAACTGAATGTGCAATTATCTATTTAACCAAGGTGGCAATAAGGGTTCTACTAAAGGTTTTACAGTTGTTAGCAAAACTTAGCTCCTCTAATATTGAGAAGATTTAACTTTCTTAAGTAATCAAAGACCTAACAAAGACAAAACAGAGAAACTTTGTTTATCTGGACAGATAAAGGGAAAAAAACACTTTGTTTACAACTTCTTATCAAGAACAGAACAATCCAAGAAAACCTTGTCTTTTTAACAAAAAGAAAATCCAAATTCCAATCTTAGACCATTGTTCTTTTAAAACTCAATCATTTCAATCTTGGTCCTGACCACACATAAAATTCATTTCTAAAGATCCCTCTTCAAAAAGCTTCTACAACTCTCTTTTTCACTCATATTTTGTCCTAAGTTTTCCCTCTCGAAACTATCAGTGTCATTTCAGGACAAACGTATTTCTTTCTCCCCTCAACAAAAATGTATTCTCATTCCTTATTCTTTTTTTTTTTTACACATTTCCTACTTTCCTTATAGAGCCACTTTCCTTATTTCCAGCAGCCTCAACTGTATTTACCAGAACTGTAACTTTTAGAAAACATACCTCTCGTGAAAACTAAGTGAACTATCTAGTATACCAGAATTCTTTAGCTTGACCAATTTGTGAACTATTTCATAATTTCTAGAAACACCTTTTTTTCACAGCACAACTTTCAATAAAGCATAAAACATGTTTATTAGCAGGTTCAAATTTATCTTTAGTTTCTCTATAATTGGAAGCCCAAAGCAGATAAACCTATGTTTAGTAATTTATGTTTCAGTATCTCATCTTACTTGGAAAAGACTTAGATCTCCAACAAATTCAACCCAATTTATCATTTAACCTAGTAAAACTTTAGCTTTAGTTTACCAAAGATTTTGAAAGCTATATAAAATTTACCTGTAAACTATTTTATTAAATGACTTGCTCTTAATGGTTATCCATGATAACTTCATGAGACAGACAAAATTAGCTACCATTTTGCTCATCTTTGCTGACAAATTGCAATAAAGATAACATGAGCTTACCTGACCTTCAGCAAACCTTGGTAGGATGAAAGTATTATATGCAATGCTGACAGCTTTAAAGATATGTCTACTTTAATTAAAACAACAACCTTGAATTAGCTTTAATATCGAATAATCGAATATTTTTCAAATCACGTTGGCTTGAAAAACATCTGGCTTAGTTTTTACCCTTCTGAGTTTCAGAGTCCCCAGTTTTTACAAGTTCTTGCCTTTAAACCAATTAAGTAGATGTGTCTTTCCTTTGAGAACTATTTGCAGGCTCAAGGTTAGTTTCAGTGGGACCCTACTGTTCAATTGTCCTGGTGAAAAAGTCACTTGAGCATTTAATTTACAAAGGAGATCTTGGCTCAAAAAAGAAATGGGCATTCTGGCATATACAGAAAGCTATGTTTTAGCATGAGGTCCCCCAAGTGACATTCTGAAGGCTGCAGGAATGATTACTGCTTTTCCAGATACCCTAGTGACGGAGGTAGCCTGAGAAATTTTATTTTTTATTTTATTTTTCTAAATTTTTTTTGGTTTTTTTTTGAGAGAGAGAGAGAGAACATGAGCCGAGGCAGGGAGAAAGGGAGAGAGCCCCATGCACAGCTCGATCTTATGACCTGAGCTGAAGTCAAGGGTCAGACACTTAAGCCCCTGAGCCATCCAGGTGCCTTGTCTATGGAGTCGATATGCCAGCTCAGTGTTTCCTACCAAATATGCTGCACCTGCGTCCACTAACAAGTCAATCGATTTGTTCCACACCATTAATTTTACCTGGGACTCCTGTGGGAATCCGAAGTGGGCAGTTACCGTTCAGTGGAGGCCCTGGGTCCCTTGATAGGGTAGGAGGAGCAGGAGCCCATGGCCTTGGAGGCACTGAGGATGGAAGGGCCCAGAGCGGCCCAGGCCGTGGTGGTGGTGCAGGACCGGGAGCAGGAGGGGGAGGGAGGGCCAGGGGCAGATGCAAAATCTGGACTGACATTCCTTTCTCTCCTCCAATCTCTCCCTCCTGCAAAACGCGTTTTCCCTGGTTGCCTTTCAGCCTTCTGCACCTTGTGTTCAAAATAGGTCCTAACGGACTTTCTTTGGGAACAGAAGGAGTGTTCACCATCTGCGAGGCAACAATTCAGAAAGAACACAGAAGAAACGAAACGATAAGGAAATTAAGTCCGGTGTACCTCTGTTAGCCTTCCTCCCCGACAGTCAGAGATTCGCTGACTAAACCAAATAGCTTCCTAGACAAGCTAAGAGAACTAAACCCAAACTTTCCTGTCTTGAGTCAACTGAATGGGAGGCAGAAAGCTGAGTCACTAATATTTGTGGAGACAACATTAAAGGCTTATGTCCACTGATTCCCTTGTTGTCATAAAACAAATCGAACATGACCAGTTTTGCCCAAAAGTTGACTGCAAGCTGCCGTAACAAACACACCAAATGCAAACAAACCAGTTCACAAACTGGGTGAAAGTCCAACCCATATTCCCCTCTCCAACAGGCCAAGGCAGACAAATACAAGCCAAGTGGCTTCCCCTCCACCTCAAGAAAAAGCCCGAAAGGTGGGGAGTGGAAGGGAGTCCCGGCTGCAATGCCAGAGTGCCTTACCCTACTTCAGAGTCCGCAGACTGGCAGAAGTTTGTCCACGACTTGTCCCAACAGCCAGGGAAGCCCACAGAACGCAGGTCCCAGCAACTGCCCGGGACTCACCCCCCAGAATCCCAGGGGCGAGGCAGTGGGCCATGAGCCCTTTCTCCCAATCTCCTCTGCTCCCGAAACAACAGGCCAATGATTCAAGAGGTGACATGTTAGAGGAAAGCAAGCCACTTTATCTAGAAAGTCAACAAACCAAGGGCATGGTAGGCTAACGTCCCGAAGAAACATCTCCCCTCCGCATGAAATTCAAGCTTCTGTGATGTTAGCAGAAGGGGGAAACAGGAGCGGGGTTGAAGTGAAAAGGTGACTGACCTCTGTAGACATCTGAGGAAGGTCGTTCCACTTCTTTGTCCTCTGTCAGTAGGCCTTTGCGTACAGGAGGGCGGTCATGTCGTGTCTGTAAATCTGAAACAGCATAGACCTTTCTATACATGCTTCCTTATCTCCTCAGGTGAGGGAGGTTTGGGGTAAAGAGCACTTTTTGCAAATCTTAGCTGTAACTTGGCTACATGTGGGGCTAAGCTGTAGTTTCTAAGCTGTAGGTCACAGCAGCAAAAACTATAGAAGCAATATGGGGTCAGGAGTTCTAAGTTTTCTTCCTTGTTACATAATTACCTAAGAATGGCATTCTGGATCATGCAGAAGGTGTATATCGAACTTTTTAATCAACAGCCGAACGATTTTCTGAAGTGTCCAGTTTCTCAATTCTACCCGAGGTGTTTAAGAGTTAATATTTGTTGCCTATTCTCACCAACATGTAGTGTTTTCAAGTGTTAGCTTTAGCCATTCTTGTGGGTATTTAGTGGCATGCATGTGATTTTATTTTTTTTTTCTTAATGACTAATAATATTGAGTTTAATTCTTTCTTAATAATTTGAGTACTTGCACAGTGTCTCTCGTCCCCCTCTGCTAGACTGTCAGCCCCCCTGACATCAGAAATGATACAGATTTTCTTTTGTCTTATTTTCAGAATTTAATGTTCTTTATTCTTTAAAAGGGTTTTAATGGAACATTTCAAAAAATATAGAAAAATGATGACAACCTCTTGTCAACCTCTTGTGGATTCACCACCCAGGTATAAGAACCTTTAAGGCAAGCTGCTTGTGTGTCATCTTTTAACAACACTTGTATCAGGGCGCCTGGGTGGCTCCGTTGGTTAAGCAACTGCCTTTGGCTCAGGTCATGATCCTGGAGTCCCAGGATGGAGTCCCGCATTGGGCTCCCTGCTCAGCAGGGACTCTGCTTCTCCCTCTGACCCTGTCTCCTCTCTCATGCTCTCTCTCAAGTAAATAAATAAAATCTTAAAAAAAAAAAAAAAGTCTTGTATCCCCTCCATCTCACATAGGCAGATGTATTTTATTTTATTTATTTAATTTTTTTAGAATTTTATTTATTTTCCTGACACAGAGGGAGAGCGCGAGAGCAGGAACACAAGCAGGGGAAGCGGGAGAGGGAGAAGCAGGTTTCCTGCGGAGCAGAGAGCCCAATGTGGAGCTCGATCCTAGGACCCTGGGATCATGACCTGAGCTGAAGGCAGACGCTTAACGACTGAGCCACCCAGGTGCCCCATGAGGATGTATTTTCCCCTCAGCTATCTTTCTTGTTCACAGATGTATCACTGGTGTTTAGAACAATGCTCAAACATGGAAGGGGCTCAGTATTTATCAGATCTTATTTTTTATACTTGGCTTATTTTATCTCCCGGTCTTACCTCAATGACCGATCCTGCCTTCGAGTCAGCTAATTACTGGAGTTCAGCTTTCTTGGTGAATTTAAACAGAAGCATCATAAGCCTCTTTTGAAAAACCACATCTATTCTCTGACTATTGTCAGAGGCTTGGTGGAAGCTCAGAAATATTAACATTTTCTTTAAGCTCATCAACATCACTTGATCACTTGCCAAGATTTTTTTGGGTGGAACTGCAGTGTCTCTGGCTAAATCAGCCATGAAAATGAGCTGCGGCGATGGGAACTTTCTAGCCATTTACCGAAGTCTGTGTTCGGTTGAACACTGAATAGTTCATCATACCAATAATGGGGCTAGAAGAGAATTGCTTGACTCTGGTTCAGTGCTGCTTTAATACATACATCGTAAAACTGGCTGTCAGGATGGAGTAAACAATCAGAATAGCCTGTAGCAGAAAAACATCCCTGGGCTGATGATTGGGCCAAAGTAAAACAGAACGTAAGTCAAATTTCTGGAGCCCACCTCTTTCGAAAGCATAATTCACAAGGCGAAAGTCCTCCAGGAAACCTGGTTAAGAGATAGATAGGACTGCCTGAGAGGCAAGACAGGTAAATACATTTTCCATATTCCTCACTGCGTCTGACAATTGATCCTGAACTAAAATGCTTCCAAGTCCTCTAGTAGGTTTTGAGAAAAGCAGATGCCTAAAAGGAAGGACGGACTTTCAAAACCAGGAGCTATATGGGATTGCCACAGCTTTGTTTTCCCAGAGAATAGCAATTGGATGACTCAAAAAGCTTAATTAAGAGGCGCTATGGCTTCGTGACTTCAGTTTGTGTCTGCGTTTCCCTCTCTGCGGTGACTCAGACGAGGTATGGTGTGTGCATTCGTTGAAACAATCCTTTTCCACAGTTGGCTTTTCAAGCCACGGGCTGTGGAGTATGTGACACAAAAATATCACATTTTTAAAGCAGCAGTTTAACAATTTCTGTTAATCCTCATGTTGTGGTTAGATGCCAATAGCTCCATGAAGGCTACAGTTGAAAATAGCAATTATTTTAAAGTATGTCTCTTTTGTACACCACTAGTAAATTGGATTATGTTTTCTGAGCCTCCCGGGGGCATTAGCCAAAGCGTATCTAAAGCTTTTCCAGTATTATAAATCATCTTTATAGGCTCACAGATATTTTATAATAAAGGTTGGGATTTCCCTAATCTTTTTAATGTGAAATTCATGTTTCCTTCTCTCCATTAATCTTTATCCCATTTCTGTGACTCCACTCACACATTACATTTATCTAGGCTATCAGCCAAAGTGGAGAGCTTGTTGACTTTCTTCTTCAAGCTAGTCTTCTCATCCAAATTACCCACGGTAGATTAGAGTTCTATCTAATCTTGCCGCAAGAAAGCAGGTAACTCAGCTATTCTGAATTATGAGTAGGGGACAGGCTTATAAATTGCCCACTTGTTTTGTCCGTATTAACGTTAAAAAAGGCAGCTTTTCTTTTGAGGAGCACGTTAAAGGTTGTGAGAAGAGTAGAAGACTTCCTTTTGTGTACTCAAAAGGAACTAAGCTGTAACATCATGGCACATTTTAAAAACTGCTTATCATTGGTGATTTTTAGTTTGCGTTTGGCTGTGTGTCTACACAATTACACAATAATTTAAAAAAGAAATTCCTAGCTGTCAGTCTATTTTAATTCTGAGCTTTATTTGCCTCTGTAGAGGCTCTCCTCCAACCCCATCTTGAAGTTAAAAACAGAATCAAAATCAAACAAGAATAAATAAAAGCCACTTGACAAAGAGCTCCAGCCTATGATCAATAACATATTTAAGGGGGGAAATGCCACTAGAATCTGAAACTATTTAGGTGTGGTTTTTAGCACAGAATCAGACAAGGAATTGTTACTGGAGAGGTTTGCTTTAGCAAAAGAGGATGTAGTAGATACCTCTTAAATCAATGTGATTGAGAATTTTAGGTAAATATTTCATATAGACATAGCTCTGCACTGCATAATAGAAATAAAATTTCCTATCAGTTAATGTGTGTGTGTGTGTGTGTGTGTGTGTGTCTGTGTGTCTGTGTGTTTGTATTCTTTTGACTTCAAGTAATAGAATATCCACCATGTATTACAAGGCTTAGCAAAAGTAATGTAATTATCTCATCAAAAAAGAAGTCCAAAGGCTAGGGGCTTTCAGGATTGGTTCAACAGCTTAATGTCATTATGATGGAGTCAGGTCTTTCTGTATTTGGTTTCTCTATCTTCAGAGTTTTATTTTGGAGCTTAGGTGTACTTAAACCTCTTGGATGTAAGAATGTAGCTAAGTTTAGGTATCACATATGGAGATGACAAGATCTTCCCATAAAAAAAAAAAAAAAAAAAAGTAGTTTCTTTCCACATATCTTTTTGTAAAAGGAAAGAGAACATTTTCCCAAAGTTTCTGAGCAAAATTCTCTTTGGATCTATTCTTCTGGGACTGGGTCTCATACCCATGACCTAGCTGCAAGGAAATTTAAGAAAACTACGTGTGACATTTTGAGACTCTGTAGTTAAATGTCATCTGGACCACTGAGGAAGAAATGGGGAGGGGGGGAATCTGCGAGTTGTCTGCCAACAGTTTATTTCACATTTTATCACTGTTTTTAGTAAAATAAAGTTACTAAGAATTAAGTCTAATTTATTTAAAATAAATTTTTGTTTGCTTTTGTTAAGGAGTTTGTATCAATACATTACAGATATTTTTAGAGAGATTCACAGGTTAATTCTAATTAAGCTTCTTGAGTTTCTTTCAAGTACATTTTAGAAATCCCTCTTAAACATACTCAGAAAAGGAAAAGAAACTTTATTATGATATTTCTGTTTCAAGAAATAAAAAACAATAGGATGTGATTAGCTAAACCAAATCACGCACTTTCAATGGAAAGGGCAAAGAACAACTGACTAGTAAAATAATCAGGAAACAAGGCCCTCAACATACAAAGGCACAAGGAAAATCAATCAGATTAAATAGACATCAATGCTATAATTATATTCTGCAGCTGATGTAGAACCGAAAACACCAGGACACCTGTTTTGTTCAAAGCAAAGCTAGATTTTATAGACACAGTGTGAGAGGCAGAGGGCAACATTAAATCATCTCTCTTCATTTGGCTTGATTCACTGGGGCGACGTCTAGATTTTCCAGGGGTAGGACAATTCTATTTGGGGGAAAAACAGACAACTAAAAAGAATCAAACAACAAAACAAAGATGTTACCTTGTTCTGAATGTTCCAGAATAGGAATATTTTGAAAGCATATTTCTCTTTTCATAGTTTTCTACTTTAATCTAAAATGAATACAGGTCCTCTCCAGAAAACAAACAAGACTTAATGCAAAATATTGCTCAACAACACTGTGTAAGCAGGGATTTAGAAATTCTCACAATAACTTCCTTTATTGTCTCCTTCTTTTGGTAGAAAAGGAAACACCTTTGAGAGTCGCAAAGGGGACTTAAGATGGCTGGATTAGTAGGTCCTCAACTCAAGGAGCAGAGCCTAAGGCCTGCTATATTTCAGCCAAAGACAAAGAAGACCTTCCAAGTTTCCACAAAGCACCAAAATAAATGCAATACTGGCTGCATTTAATTGAGGATTAATAAAGAATACAGACCTGACAGCACATTATTAAAGAGTTATTCTATCCCCTGAAAGATAAGGTGCTTTTCTGACAAAAATGAAAACAGAACATTGACATTTTCTTAAAAAAAAATAAAAAAGAAGAAGAAGAAAACACAATGAAAAAACCTCATCCTAATGAAAATAGGGAAATACCATTTTATTAATCTATTAATTTTTCAGGAATAAAGACTTCTTATGTTCTTCATTATCCTAAAAGTCAAAATCTCCATTTCAATAGAGTGTTTTTAAGGGGAGGTGGAGGAAAGTTCTAATGAATATTTATGTCTAATTCTATCTGGATTTGCTTGGTGACAGGACACAGCACCTTTTCATATGCGTTTAAAAATGTGTATGGAAGCTAACATGAACAACAAGATTGGCATCACATTCAAATTGCGAGAGTTGGAGGTACTGCAACAGGCCATTGCAAAGGTCTTAACACAATCATTATTTTGCATGGCAACAGACGGCTTTCCCTCCAAGACACAATAAGGCAAAACCAGTAGCCATTTCATTGAAGCCTAATTGAGCTAAGATATTAGATTTAAGCCTGTGGAATATTTCAACCAGCAGCAGTTATTAAGAACCCAGCATCTGATTATTTCTTTTAGTTCATTAAGTCAGTAAATATTTATTGAACACCTAATATTCACTCTGGTGGATTCTGGGGACATGTCAATGAATAAACCATGGGTTCTGCCCTCTACTTGAATCTTCTTTCTCATTATTTGTTTTTTATTTTTTCCTGCAGGTCCAAGAAAGAATTCTGAAGCCTGCTTTTGAGAGATTCTCCAGTAACGCTATTGGCCCCAGAAACAGAGAGACACCCATGTGGATGATACACATACCCTCCCGAATCTGGTTTAAGTATAGCTTTATAAAGAGACTTTTCCACAACCCTCCTGCCTCTAAATAACATGTATCTTAATCTGTTAAGTTGGACTTTTTTGAACACTATTATGTTAAAAAAATTTACTTCCATATTAATTTAATTTAAACCAGAGGAGAGACAATGACTGCAAAATTAATATAGTTGGAAATATACCTACAGTGGTGCATGATAAAATCTCTGAATGGTCTTAATTAATCAGCATGTTAATGACCATTGGTTCAGTGCCTATTGTTCTGACATCCCCACAGCCAACTGCCCAGATACCACCAGACCAAGAATGTACCTCCTTATCTCAGGGCCTTAAGAGAATGGCATAGGTATTGAGAAATGTTTATCAACTCTAAGAGAAACAGCAATGCAGGCATGATGATAAATGTGTTCACGTATCTGACAAAAACTTATTGGGTGTCTGAAATCTGTCAGTCAGTGTTCAGGCAACTGAGGATACTGTGATCTCCGCTAGGTTAAAGCTTCAATTCAAGAGTGAAGATGGGGACACATGGGGCCCCTGGGTGGCTCAGTCGGTTAAGTGTCTGCCTTCAGCTCAGGTCATGATCCTAGGGTCCTGGGATGGAGCCCCACATTGGGTTCCCTATTTAGCGGCAAGTGTGCTTCTCCCTTTTCCTCTGCCCTCCCTTCAGACTGTGCTCTCTAACGCTCTTTTTCAAATGAATAAATAAAATCTTAAAAAAAAAAAGATGGAGACACAGATAAGAAAATAGGCAAGTGGGCAAGTAAAATTACAGCTGACCCATGAACAACATGGGTTTGATCTGCAAAGGTCCACTTAGATGAGGATTTTTCCCATAAATACAGTTTTCTCTTCTTTATGATTTCCTTAATAGCATTTTTCTCTAGCTTACTTTAAGAATACAGTATATAATATATATGGTATGCAAAATATGGGTTAATTGGCTCTTTATATTATCAGTAAGGCTTCAGGTCAATAGTTGGCTATTAGTAGCTAAGTTTTATGGGAAGTCAGAAATTAGGTGCAGATTTTTGATCAGATGGGGTCAGCACCCCTAATCTTCACATTGTTCCAGGGTCAGCTGTGTTTTGGAAAATGGTAAGTATAATCAAAAATAAAAGAGAAAAAGAGAGTAGAGAGTCACCAGGTTTAGTTCTTCAATGGCCAGAAAAGGCTTCTTGAAGGTATGGAACACTAGCCTCAGAGTTAGAAGAGACTCCACTGTGACAACCTGGAGGGGTGCTGGTCTCCCCTGAAACTAGCAGCGCCATTAAATTTCTGTAGATGATTTATACTTGGTGATAGGGGTCTGGGGCAGGTAGGGGAGACCATGGTGTGAGACATGGCTTTTCAACAGAAATTTAGATTTCCAAAGGAAATTGCCTTTTTAACTGTTGGCAAATAATTGGAACTTAAAATACTTTGCCTCCCAACACTATGCCATTGGGAAGTATGTGGGAGGGCTGGGTCAGGGTAGAGGACTGCTAGTACTCTGAATCTCTACTCTAGGTCTTTCTTCTGTTCTAGATGATCTAGGGCTAAGCTAATAAAATAATCTGGCCTAAAACGTTAATGGAAGATGGTGACTTAATATGTATATCTCCTAGAGATGATATTTAAAATTTAACAGAACTTTCCAAGAAATGTTCACGATAATGCATCTTGGAAGGAAGGACTGCTCAGCGTTAGTGATCTGGCTCTCTCTCCCTCAAGTGACAGCTATAGGTTTCCACCCGGTCTCCCCCCGACTGGTGAACACAAAAACAATGAGAGCTAAACTGATGGTAATTGGCATAATGATTAAGATCATTCAGAGATTTTATTATGGACTACTGTGGGTATATTTCTAATTGTATGAATTTCCCAGTCATTTCCTCTCACCTGGTAAATTAAAATAAATGGAAGGAAAGAAAATGAAAATTGGACACATAGGTTCTTTCATTTAATAAGGGAATAGCATGCAGATATTGTCAGTAATGCTTTATAAAATTAAAATAAAACATATGCTTTACAGTTTGAAGTGAATCCTATTTCACTATTGCATTTTAAGTTTCGCTTATTTTTAGGTTTACTTGGAATTATTTTCCATTGCCTCTTTATCTAACTCCTTCATCACATCTCAGCAAAAATGTCAAAACTTGGCTATGATTCCTGGAAAAATCATGCCACATACTGTTAATGCTTCACCATTTCTAAGTAGAGCCTTTATTCTTCCCACCTCGAGGCACAGAAAGTATTGTAAGCAATTCTATATTATTTTTTTGTGTGTTTTTTTACTTTATCTTTTTAGAGCAGTTTTAGGCTTACAACAAATAGAGAGGAATGTACAGAGATTTCTTATATACTCCTTACCCTTCCACATGCATAGCCTTCCTTCTTATCAATATCACTCATTACAGTGATGTATTTTTTTTACCCAGAATGAACCTACGCTGACAAATCTTAATCACCCAAAGTCCATACTTAGGTGAACCTTAGTGAACCTTAGGGTTCACTGTTGGTGTTGTATATTCTATGGGTTTAGACAAAAGTATAATGACGTGTCCATCATTACAATATTGTACCAAGTATTTTCCCTGCCTAAAATCCTCCGTGCTCTGCCTGTTCATCTCTCCTCCCCCTGACCCCTAACAACCACCGATCTTTGTACCATTTTCATACTTTTACCTTTTCCAGAATGTCGTATAAGCTGGAATCATACAGTATGTAATCCTTTCAGATTAGCTTCTTTCATAGAATAATTGTATCTTTTCATGGCTTGATAACTCATTTCTTTTTAGAGCTAATATTCCATTGTCTGGCTATACCATGGTTTATTTATCCATTCACCTACAGAAGAACATCTTGGTTAACTTGTACGTTTTGGCAATTTTGAATAAAGTGACTAGAAATATTCATGTGCTTTTTGTGAGGACATAAGGTTTTCATGTGGCTTTTGTGTGGCCATAAGTTTTTGACTCCTTTGGGTAAATACCAGGAATGTATGAGGGGAGCGCTGGGTGACTCAATTGGTTAATTGTCAGCCTTCAACTCAGGTCCTGATTCCAGGGTCCTGGGATAGAGTCCCCATCTCATTGGGTTCCCTGCTCAGCGGGAAGCCTGCTTCTCCTTCTGCCTGCTACTCCCCTGCTTGTGCTCTCTCTGTCAGAAAATAAATAAAATCTTAAAAAAAAAAAAAATACCAAGGAGTATGACTACTGGATCTTATGATAAGAGTATGTTTAGTTTTGTGTTTGTTAGTTCGGTAAAGAAAACAATACCACAGTTCTCCATCTGTTTATAGAATTAAGTGCAGATTTTCTTCCATCAGGCCCATTTCACAGTTAGATGATGATTTCTGAGACACTTGACCAAGTTTTGTTTTTCTTTTAATTCTCAAACATTTCACACCGGCAAAAATGGAGGAAAATTGGACCCTAGAATATGTTAAATAATGAAATCTTTCTTTGGAAAGAATTATTAAAGTAAATGAGTAAAAACTGCCCAAAATAAACTCTTTTGGAAAACAAAGTATTCACATTAGCAATGTATTTTAAAATTGAAACAACTACCCTATTTAGATTTTATCATGAAGAAGGAGGAGGAGGAGGAGGAGACAGAGGAGTGGGGTGGGGGAGGAGGAAGATGAAGAGGAGGAAGAAGGAGAAAATTAAATGAAATACAATAATAAGATGAACCATTTTTTGAAGAAATCGTTCTTTACTTTTGACCAACGACAGATGGCATCAGGAAGGGACGGTGAGATCTTCTATCCTACTAATGACAGCAACAATTTTAAAGATAAAGGTAAGGATAAAAATCTCCCACATGGTTAGGAAGTTAACAATGGAACCAATTCATTTTGAATTAAAAGCTAGAACCATCTATTGTGAGACAAACCCCTTCATGAAAATCACATGACTCAAAGGCCTTGCTTGTTTTTAGGGTTTTTTCTTTCTTTATAGTTCATTGTTTTCTGTTTTTCTGTATTTTCCTGGTCATTCTTATGACTAGGGGAGGAACACACTGCTTCAGTTAGCAAATTTACACCTGCATGCAACCACTGAGAAATTACCTGCAGTATATTTCTTTTTCTTTTGAAAGTCAGTGAATGTTATGTACTTTGAAGAGGATAAAACACGTAATATCGATCCAGAGGGAAAGTATCCTCTGCATAGACTTTCTTTTCCAAGAAAATGAAGAAAACTGTTTGTTCTTAAAGAATGCCATTTGACCTCTCAGTTATGTTGTCTATTTGGGGGATATAATGGGTTACAAGCTGTTCTTTCTGCAAAATGTGCTTGTTTTGAAGCTGGATGGTGGTTCAAAAAGTGATTTTTTTTTTTTTAGCCTACATTAATACAGTGTATTAGTGTAATTACACACAACAAATTATAACATACATACCAAGTTGCATTTTGGTGTCAATTTTAAATTCTACTTTGCTAAGGAACTGGGGAGGGGGGAGGGGGAATTCTCAGTTAAGGGCAAATAGGATAAAAGAACCTACTACATTTTTTGCATAAAAAGGATGCAACTCCCCAGGGCTCATACTGATTCATTTGTGGTTGTTCCTCTAATATTAGAAGCAGCCTAGAGTCTACCTTAGAGTTTCATTCAAATTTCATCACTAATTTGCCATGTAAATTTTTGCTTTACTCATCTTAAAATTTTGTAATATAATAATAACAGGACTAATTGTACCCTACACCTGAATAATTAAGAATTTACACTCATTAGACATCATAAAAGGAGGGTGAGATATTGGTTTAAAATTTACTAATAACTACATCTATTGAACTATGACCAGAAAATATGGCCTTTAATTATACTCAAAAAGGAATTTAGTGCAGACTCTTCCGCTGGAATCTGGATGGGGAGCTGTGAGTGTGGGACTTGGCTATGAGATGGACTTGCCAGGCAGCTTTGGATCTTGACTTTGGAAGCAGCTCTTTGAGGATCTGTTCTCTTCAGTTTGGCTGCTGAGGATGTAGTTTGATTATTGTTAAGTCACTTAAAGAAAGTAAGCGAATAGCTGGGTGAAAAGTTTTACTTAACCCCCAGTTCCTATGAGCTTTCAGAACCCTCCGTTCCAATCCCTATCTTCAAGCTATTTATCATTCCATTAGCAAAGAACTACTTATTCTATCTCCAGAATACATCCTTCATCGTAAAATAAAACCTGCTCTATAACCACAGCTGATGAGATGCCCTCAATGATTAAAACACCCCATGGAAGGAAATCCTATTTCCTCCTTAATCCATACATTCTAGTGTTAATAACTTTTTTTTTTAAAGCAAGTTCTTTATTTACAAACCTCAAGCCTCCCACCTTGTCATTATCAATGGAAATAAACAATGATGCAACACTGAGCACAAAACCAACAGTCCTCAGCTACTGGGAAGTATATAATTTCTGAAAACATTTTGTTCAACCAAAATTAAGATGCATTTGATGAATGGTATTTGACAGAATTAATATTTACATTATGATATTTTATTGCCCTCTAAATCATGTAACCATTTTTAAAATGTTTGATATAATTTATTTAATATGTAATATTGTCCTTCCAATAAATGACAGGGCTTATAATAACACTTTTGAGCAGGGAAGGGAGGATTATGAGTATCTAAGTTGGGTATACAGCTGTAAAGCTAGACTGCTCTCTGTAACCAGAGTTCATGTTCTCCCTACCTCTTCTAATCATGTTCTCAAGCTAAAGGAGAGTTTTCCTCAGCCAAGCAGGCAACTTTCTCCCATTTATATTTAGAGTTCATATGTGCAAGCAAATAAAACCATCAATTCCCTTTTCCTGTAAATAGGGAAACCTTGTCCAAATTTTCAACCTCAATAACTTCTCCAGGGTGTATATAACTATACACTACACCAGTCCTCCACCAAAACTCGGGGACAATTTAGCAAGAATTTCTTGTTCTACTCTCTTAGCCACTCTTTCCAGTGTCTGAAAATATATCATTACATATTAGTTTTCTGTCCAATGTTCCTCCCCAACCACCATGTAAGCTCCATGGGGATACTTTGTCTTGTTTATTGCTGTATCTCCACTGCCCAGAACGTAGTAGGTGCCCAACAAATGTTTGTTGAATGAATGAATGAATGAAGGTTCATGTCCAGTGAGCATTATTTGGTTAAAAACTAAAATGAAGCAGGCAGAATGAAGGTAAACTTGGTGGGGAAATTTTGTAGGGCCTCTTAGGATAGGTATAGAATGCAATAAACACAGCCAGAGGGAATCCTTACTTCTTCATTGCGGGAGGGGTGGGCATCCTGCTCCACCAAAACCCCTATCTCTAGCCAGCTGCTGTCATTACAAAGTGGAGGGTCCCATAATGTCAGGTCTGATAATTTTTCAAGACTAGATGCTTGAATTTCAAACCCAAACCTAGAATGTAACATGTTGGCTCTTTCTTCTTTTCCATAACATTGTATAGCGTTTAAGTAAAATACATCTTTGCACAGGATTTGGTTTTTGGATGGCCTATTTATGACCTCTAGTTCAATCTTCTTCGCCATTTGAAAATGAATTATGATGCATCAACTCTTCTTTTTCTAATATAAATAATACTGAGAGTATTAACCATCTCCCTCATTCCAATTTCAAAATTGTGTTTTTGTTACATCAAGACCTCTGTAGCCATCAGTTTCAGAAAGTGGGAGATTTCACTGTGGGTGATTGGTGCTTGCCTAGCATATTTGACGTTGAGGGTGGACTTTTCCTTTTAACAGCTCCCTCCTCCATCTGACAAAATTATTTTTAATAATTATCATGAAATAAAACTAATAGTCACCAGAAAAGTAATTAAAACAGTGATGGTTTCTTTTATTCACATATAGTAATGCCATTAAAAAAAAATTTAGGAATAAAATAAATACTATGTTTAAAAAAGGAAAAATATGAAGAATTGATTTTTCTAAAAGATTTTATTTATTTATTTGATAGACAGAGGTCACAAGTAATCAGAGAGGCAGGCAGAGAGAGAGGAGGAAGCAGGCTCCCTGCTGAGCAGAGAGCTCGATGCGGGGCTCGATTCCGGGACTCTGGGATCATGACCTGAGCCGAAGGCAGAGGCCTTAACCCACTGAGACACCCAGGCACCCCTGAGTTGATATTTTTTAATGATCTTAACTTTTTTTTGTTATACAAAGGGGAAAATAACCTATCTACACGGTGATCTGTTGCTAAATGAATAATAACAACATTATGGTTTCTCGTTCAAGCCCCATCTCCTACAAATTTGCCAGTGATTCCAGTAGAATACACTTCTGACCACTTAAGTTCATTACCAAGTGTGGCCAGATTGTTTATTCTATCTGTGCTTATCATCGATCCAAGAATGTCTTTTATTAATTTTAATTTTGAATATTACTCTCAAACCAATTACACAAATAGGGTAAGTCTTAGAAATAAGCAAAAGCTTGTCAAAAATTTATAAAACTCTCATTTCACAATAAATTCCAGCAATCCCAATACTCATCACATCTTTCTTTCTTTGGAACTGATTCTAGCAGCTTTCAAATGCCTGTGCAGTCAAAAATGTTTGAACATAAATAAAACTCCAAGTGGCTACATAAAAAAGCAGAATGCAAGTAACAAGTGCTGTTTCATCATTTTTACAATCACAGTCCTATCATTGTGTATTTAAAACCTGTTTACATGCAGGAATACAAAGTTCCAGAGGCCTTGGGGACGGAAATTATATCCACACAAGCTTGAAGAATTCTGAATTGTCCTGGACTTATAACAAAGAATTCTCCAATTTTTTCTCCATTAAAATTACAATGGTTATCAAAGTATAAATCATTTCCCTCTCTCTCTCTCTCTCTTTAAGGATTTTATTTATTGATTTGAGAGTGAGAGAAAGTGCAAGCACAGAGGGAGAGAAAGAAACAGATTCCCCGCTGAGCAGAGAATCCAACTCAGGGCTCAATCCCAGGACCCTGAGATCATGACCTGAGTGAAAGGCAGTTGCTTAACCAACTGAGACAACCAGGGGCCCAGGATAAAACTGAAGCTTACATGTATTTATTATTAAAACTCAGTAGTTACCCCCTCAATTTTTAGCATTTATATCAAAAGATGATGTTTTCGGGTAGGAGTATTTTATTACTGACTTTGTTTGGAATTGCTGAAGCTAAGTGAAAATACAAAACAGTGTCTTATAGTTGGTTCTATTATTATTTTTAAATTTTCTTTTTTTCTTTTTTTTTTTTTAAAGATTTTATTTAT
This sequence comes from Mustela nivalis, assembly GCF_964662115.1. Classification (NCBI taxonomy): domain Eukaryota; kingdom Metazoa; phylum Chordata; class Mammalia; order Carnivora; family Mustelidae; genus Mustela; species Mustela nivalis. The sequence goes on along the minus strand of NC_139030.1, from coordinate 89,185,418 downwards.
TTATTTGACAGAGAGAAATCACAAGTACACTGAGAGGCAGACAGAGAGAGAGAGAAGGAAGCAGGCTCCCTGCTGAGCAGAGAGCCCGATGCGGGACTCGATCCCAGGACCCTGAGATCATGACCTGAGCCGAAGGCAGCGGCTTAACCCACTGAGCCACCCAGGCGCCCCTATTTTTAAATTTTCTACACACATCATAGCCCAACTTTGTCTGCACTGGCGTGTATAGATCCCACAGCCATCCTTGAAAGGTTGTAGGAAACCAGTAGTAAATAGATGGAGGCAAAGAAATGAATGAGGAAACATGTAACAGATGCACATGACCCTACTCCACTTTCATGAAGATTTTTGCAAATTGTCTTATGTTTACCCTCTGGATCTGATTTTTCTCTATTTGCTAAGGTAATTCATTGTTCATCTTTGAAGAAGAAGGATTCACTGAGGATGCTTAAGTAACTGAGCTATGGTATTCCTCAGTTCACCTGGGGTAACATTAGCCCTTTTGCTCCCCAGAAGCGGAATGTGGGGCCGTGACAACTGCCTGTTTTTAGATCTTATTATTAGATCTCTTTCTGGTCCATGGGCTGTTTACTGTATTGTTGAGTCCAGTTATGGTTTTATTTTACCTATTACATTTCATCTACCATTATTCTGTTTTTACAGTAAAGCTGGGTCCAGCAGAGTTTGGACTTAGAGCCAGCATCTCTATTTTCTATTGGCAGGTACATATGCAACCTTATTTGTAAGTTTATTTAAAATTCTAAAAAGTTCAGGGGTGAAACACAGTGGTGGTTACCTCTGGGGAGATAAAGATGGAGCTTAAATTAGGAATGGTGTCAAAAAATAACTTTAATCCTGTCTGTAGTATTTTGTTTTGGGGGAGACTATAGAAATATATTTATTAAGAGTCACTTATGGTTTGTCTCCCTCCCAATCCCATCTTGTTTCATTTATTCTTCTTCTACCCATGACATGGAGGCTTAAGTGGGTAGAAGAAGAATAAATGAAACAAGATGGGATTGGGAGGGAGACAAACCATAAGTGACTCTTAATCTCACAAAACAAACTGAGGGTTGCTGGGGGGAGGGGGTTTGGGAGAAGGGGGTGGGATTATGGACATTGGGGAGGGTATGTGCTTTGGTGAGTGCTGTGAAGTGTGTAAACCTGGTGATTCGCAGACCTGTACCCCTGGGGATAAAAATATATGTTTATAAAAAAAATAAAATAAAATAAAATTCACATAAACATCTTAATGAAATAAAATAATGAAAATGAGGAAAGAAAGTATTTTACAAATGCCTCCTGTTTTTTTTTTTTTTTTTTTTTTTTAGTTTTTAACTGAGAAGCAAAATTTTAGCTCTATTAAATTTTAATCTATTTATGTGATGTTATTTAATGGAACTAAAAAATATTAAAAATATATATTATATTGTTACACATCCTGCTTTTATTAAAAGACATTTAAATTTTAAAAATCGACAAATTATTCACAATGTATAAAAAATGTAAACTGAAGTATTGTAATGAATCGTAATGAATTGTAATGAACCCTTTACTTCTCTAGCCTAAAATCTACAGAGATAGAAATATACTTCTGTCACCATTTTTGTGATAGTGATCAATTTTCTAAGAAATCTCAATTTTCTGTGGTAGTTCTTACTCACTGATACATAACATAATGCTTAAATACCTTAATTGGGTTGTTAGGTAAGATTAAAATGATTCACATATGATACCGAGACAAAGCCCCTCTTTAAGAGCAGCTCAACATGATTCATATCCTGCACTATATTTTAAGAAAATGAGAAAGAATAGAGCAACAATTATAAAAGCAGATGGGACAAATACTTTAGAAGCTGTTTTGGTACCTATAAGGGCTGTAGAACCACCTGGCTAAAAAAGCAAAAGAATGCTCATCATGATAATCTTATATAGCCTAGTTGTTGGGAAGAGCTTTTGGGGTGGGGGGAGAATAATGACCCCAAAGACATTCAGCTGTGTCTTTCTCTTGCATGTGACAGTTGGCGTATATCCATTTTTTAAAAAGCCATATTAGTTTTTAAATATAAGTTTAAGAGAAAAAAGGCTAGGGCATAAATTAATTTTCACATTTATTTTATTTTATTTTTAAAAGATTTTTTTAAAAGATTTTATTTATTTATTTGGGGGTGTGTGTGAGCAGGAGGAGGGGCAGAGGGAGAGACAGAGAATCTCTAGCCGACTCTGCACTGAGTGCAAAGCCCGATGCTCATGACCCGAGCCGAAATCAAGAGTCGGCCGCTCAACCAATAAAGCCACCTGGGCACCCCTTCTCATTTTTATTTTTAAGTAATTTCTACACCCAGCGTGTGACTCAAACTTGTGATCAAGAGTCTCATGCTCTTCCAACTGAGGCAGCCAGGCACACCCACATCATTTTAAAACCATTATTTGATGTCTCAAAAGGCTCTTCTTGCCAATTCTAATTTTAATGGCATAACTATAATGCAAGTTTTCAAGGGACATTAGTACCTGGGATTTATATTGAAGCAACACAATGTACAATTCTATCTGTGGAACCAAAGACTAATATACATTTGATAGGACTGTAAGGAGTTAGACATTGTTTTTGAACTTTTTCAATGAGATATCAATTATCCATAGAAGACAGAACCATTGATCTCAACCATGACTGTACATTAGAAACACTTGGAGACATTTTAAGACTCCCACTAGCCACACCACACCCTGATCAGTTATGTCAGAGTTTCCAGGGAAAGTGGAACTCTGGAATCAGTGTAATTTTCCCATGTAATTTTGATGAGCAGCTCAAATTGAGCAACACTGAGTTAGAAGTTACCATAATAAAGTATGCCAAAAGTAATTTTCTTTTAAAATATTATATCGTGAAGCTCACTCTTAGATTTTGTTGAGAGAGAAGTTGAAATAGGATTTTTAGGATTTTTCATATTTATTCTTCCACTTATCCATCCATGCACCCATTTATTCAAAGGGCACTTACTGAGTTTCAACATGTGCCAAACTGAGCTGAGTTTATCATCTTAAATTAGAGAAATTATCCTTTCTTGTGAAAATTTAACCTTAAAAAATGAAGCAAAGGAATAGTTTCATAACAACTGCAATTCAGACGAACATGGAAATGATTTAGTCAACTAGAGGTCTTCTGTTGTAACTCTTTTCTGCTTGAAAAGATATCTTAAGGGGAATGGGCTTAATGATACTCAGTTAAGGGGATTCCTGGAATCAACAAATTGCATAGAGGTCATTATAAAACTGTTACATTTAGGTAAAGGGTCACCACATCATCCATAGAAAATTTTGCTTTTATGACTTTTTCCTTTAGAAGACACACTGTAAACAAAAATTCCTCTAAAGTTGCTTCATTACTGGTCTTGATAGCTGAAAACAAACCATGGATCCAAGATATTAACAAAAGTTATCATTTATGCAGAACTTACCATAAGGCCTCTTCTAAGCACCTTTGACATCCATGCATTCCTCATAACTACCCTGTGAGGTAGATATTAGCATTATCTCCACTTTTAAAACAAGGAAACGGAGTTCCAGAAGGGTAAAGTAAAATGTCCAAGGTCACCCAGCTATGGAAACTTGAAGTAAACCTCAAAACTGGGTGATGAACTTCAAAACCAGGAGTTGAACCAAGACAACTGGTTCCAAGGTCAACTTCCAATCTCAAAGTGTGTCTGAGGAGCAGCACCAGTGGCATCCCTATGATGCGGAATCCTAGGCTTCACACCTGACCTCCTCATCAATACCTGCATTTTAGTAAGATTCCTGGGCAATTCATATATACACTAAAGATTAGGAAGTAATCTATAATCCTTGTTTTATGTTGTCTCGTAGATCTGATATGGTCAATTTTATGAGCTGCTTATGAAAGTGGAGATACATATATGTAGTATTGGTATAGGCTGGCATAATGAGAAGCCCAGTCCAGAACACGAAATAAGGTACATCAGATTGTCTTCTAACACAATGGTTCTCCAGTTTCCTTGTAGAGAGAAATCACACTGGTGCTTGTTAATAATACAAACTGTTCCCTCATCACTGACCAATTGAATCAGAATCTCCAGGGGAAGGCCTGAAAATACACACACACACACACACACACACACACACACACATACACACGTAAAGATTTTGTTATTTATTTGACAAAGAGAATGTGCACAAGCAGGGGAAGTGGAGGCAGAGGGAAAGGGAGACACGGGCTCCCTGCTGAGCAGAGAGCCTGATGCGGGACTGGATACCAGACCCTGGGACCATGACTTGAGCCAAAGGCAGATGCTTAACTAACTGAGCCAACAAGGTGCTCCATTATAAACAAATCAGAAGATAATAAATCAAGAAGGGTCCTAAGTGATTCTGATTATGAGGGAAGTTTGGGCACATTGTACTGAGTTAAGCCTTAAAATCAATAAATAATGAAGACACAAAATCACTACCTTTGAAAAACTGTATCTTGATTGAAAGTACTGTATTATCACATCTAGAGAAGTAAGTGTTCATCAAAAAGGAAGCTTGTTGGCCACAGAAGCATTGAAAAGAGCTTCTCAGAGACAAAAGATGACAGGGCTCAGGGCACATACTCAACTCTGACGAGGAAAGAAATTTTCCAGAATGAAGGATGGGTCTTTTGAAGGTGTATCACACTATGGGGATGGATGCTCTAGGCTTGAGGCCTGATGACATTAAATGCTGGAATCATATAATTAACTCAACTTGCCCTGAGTCTATTCTCAGCAAGCAACCTTCTGATGAAAGCTTGACTTCCTAGGCAGTGTGCTTGCGGGAAGAGAAAATGCATTGGCTGAGGGATAGGAATGTTCAGTTCAAGTTCTCATTGTAAATCAATAATCTGGCACTTATGTTTTATCCATCAGTGTTCTGGACTTTAATGTGAGTCCACCCATGGGAGCTATGTCCCTTTTATGCTGTCAAGGTATGATTCTGAGCCTGCAGAGCTGAGGTGTAGTGAAAGATAACACAGCCAGTCTGTGTGGAAAGATCTGTCTGGATAGACCTGCTGTAGCCCTTTCGTTCGGAGATTTTTCTCATTTTTCTTTCTGATCATCATGCCAATCCCATGTAGCCCAAGGCATGTATCTGCTAGGGGGTGGGAGGATTATAGGGAAGGAAATTAGGGAATGGAAAAGTTCTGGAAAAAAAAAATGTGGAGGAAAAAGCCAAGGTACTCTTCAGTTTATAATAAACACAACAGGCATGTGCGGCAGGACAGTGACTCTGAAGGACATATTTTAAGAATGGATTTGCTGTATTTCTTTGACTTTCCTCCCTCTGACCCATTTAAATTAATAGGCTAGCCTGGAAAACTAGAGAATGATTTTAAGATCATAGGGTTTTCTTACGATGAAAAGAAAATATGTTTTCTGTCTTAGGATTTGCTGTTCATTGTAAAAGGAGGATCAGATGTAGAGAAAGCTGGCAGGCTTTTTGTTTTGGGGAATTAAATGCAGGAGAAGGAAGAATGAGAAAGTAAGAAAAGAGTGAATATAGTGATAATTTTCTACTATTTGAGCTTTGACATGGGAGTATGGGTGTCCTTGGGTGTTAAATATTTATTAAATGAACTTAATGTGCAAGGTGAGCTACTTGTCTATTGCTGTGAGGTGGGCCACATCAAAGTGAACTAGACTGTGCGGTACGGTACGATAAAGGAGCACTGAGTCTCAGTGTAGCCACCTTCAGCTGAGCGTGGCATGGTCCCTGCCTTGAGAGCAGCGTCCCTATCAAGCTGTCCATCCTGGGAGGACCAGGTGATCTCTGAGCTGAGGGTGAACTGCTCCGCCCAGGAGGAGGAAGGAATCAGCCAGGAAGCACCACCAGACTCTGACCAAATCAAGAAAGATCAGAGTACACGTTGTCAGCCCAGGCTTTACTAATCAGTCCTACAGGGAAAATAGTACCCAAGAAGCAGGGGGCATTGCCCTCTCCAAAGACTTTCAGAGGCAGAGGGCATTAGCACTGGCAAACTGACCCTTTCCTGCCGCAATAAGAACATGTGAGATCCCTCTCTGATATATCTGGTGATTTCCCTTCCACTGCCACCAACTTCTCTGCTTCCCTGTCCTTTACTCTCTTGAAAAAGCTAACTATATACTTCATGTCCACTTTACCTCTTATCTTTTATTGCACTCATTCCTGAGACTTTCTTACCTATCATGGAACAGAAACTTGTTCTGTCAAGATCACACATGAATATATCAAATCAAATGGCCAATTTTCAGTTCTTATTTTAATCTGTTCAACAGCTGTCTTGACAACGTCAGTCCTGGCCTTTTTTTTTTTTTTTTTTAAGATTTTGTTTATTTATTTATTCATTTGAGAGAGAGAGAGAGAGAGAGAGAGAGAATCTCAAGCAGATTCCATGTTGAGCCCTGAGCCCAAAGCAGGGCCTGATCTCATGACCCTGAGATCATGACCTGAGCCAAAACCAAGAGTCAGATGCTTAATAGACTGAGCCACCCAGATGCCCCAGTCACTCCTTACTTTAAGAAACAATTTCTTGGGGCACCTGGGTGGCTCAGTGGGTTAAAGCCTCTGCCTTTGGCTCAAGTCATGATCCCAGGGTCCTAGGATGGAGCCCCATGCTCAGTGAGGAGCCTGTTTCCTCCCCCCACCCCCAATTCTCTCTCTCTGCCTACTTGTGATCTCTGTCAAATAAATAAAATTAAAAAAAAAAAGAAATACTTTCTTAACTTGCATATTATAAATTATTTTTTTAAAGATTTTATTTATTTATTTGACAGAAAGAGTTCACAGTAGACAGAGAGGCAGGCAGAGAGAGAGAGAGGGAAGTAGGCTCCCTGCAGAGCAGAGAGCCCGATGCGGGACTCGATCCCAGGATCCCGAGATCATGACCCAAGCCGAAGGCAGCGGCTTAACCCACTGAGCCACCCAGGCGCCCTTATAAATTATTTCTGGATGTTCCTTCTCTCCCTCAAAAATAGTGCTATGCCTCAGAATGCTCTCTTCAGATTGTTTTTCTCTTTAGGCACACTCAACTCTCTGAATAATCCCATCCAAGATTATAGCTTGAATTTACGTCGATACACCAATGACTTACCCCCTTTTGTCCAGTAAGGACTTCCACGTGAGCTGCAGATAGATCTATCTGCTCACTCTACATTTCCTCTAGAATGTTAAGCATATCAAACTTAATGTACCTTAATCCCGTTCTTGATTTTCCCTCCTATACCTGCATTTGCCTCTCCAGCCTCCCCATTCTCCAACAAAATAACAATTCCATTTACACAGTTGTTCAGGTCAAAACCATTAAATTCAAACTTGACTCCCTTTTTTCTTACACATTCCTCACTAACTTTACAGGAAGATATATTCTAACTTTGCCTTCAAGATACATCCAGAATCTGACCATTTCTTACCATCTCTGCAACTACTGCCTAATTTTGCTGCACTAGTTTCCTAGACTGGCCGGACTTCTGCTTTACCTCCCTACAGCATGTCCTCCACAGCTGCCAGAGTAGTCCTTCAGGCTTGGCTGGATTCTGTGGCTAAATAAATGTCAGCAGGACTTGGTCCATTATTCCATTTGTCAGTTCTGCTTGTCTCTGCTTGACTTCATTAAGGATGCAAGCTCTTTTTATGTTATGGATAAAATGGAAACTAGGAGCCCTAGACTCATCTTCACCCAATTTAGCAATTCCAGGAAAAGGAACTATCTCTCCCTCCAAAATTTAACTATTAATCTGAGAATGATTGACTAACTTGACTGGGTCACATGTTAATCTCTGAACTGATCAAAGCAGTCAAAAGAAATCAGGTACTCTGGATGGTCATGTGTCCACCCCAACTGCTGGGATGGTATGGGGCCACCATCATTGGCAGCCTCCTGGGGATAACCTTGAATAAGTGTAAGAAAACCACAAAAATCAGAGAAGAGAGACTGGGAAAGAATTTAAGGCAGACACAAAACAGTACTAGCTGCTATAATTTAATACATGTGTTTGTTGCTTTAAGTGAGTTATTTAATTGCATCGATCCTATTTCCTCGCTGAGTTAAAACACTTTATGGGAATGCTGTGAGTTCAGGTGATTTTATACATACAAGGTTGCATTATAAAAAAATGACATTATATACCTTGTAATATAACTGTAACTATTATTAAACTGAGATCAGCCCATCAGTGGCTGATAAAATATGGATGGGTTCAAAGGATGACCTTCTGTAACTTATAACATGATTTAGGTATGGACAGAGTTAGGCAAGGAGTTACTATCTTCAGCAGAGAAACAGGAAGAAAAATCATCCTCAAGACCAGGGTGAATAGGATCATTAATGACATACTTAATGAGTAGTGAGTAACTTTGGGAAAGATTATTTGAAGGAAGAATGTTTTCAACAAGGCTTCAATTCAAGTGCTGGCCAGGGCTGTTTTTCATCTGCATGCTTAATGAAAAAAGAACCTCTCTCCAAACTCAGGTGATTGTTAGCAGCCTTCTCATCCTTGCAGCTGGTGGGACTGAGTCTCATTTTCTTGCTAGCTGGAGTCTGCCTTCAGCTCCTTGTCAGTTGTTGGCCAGAGGCTGCCAGAAATGCCCCAAGATGGCCTCAATCTGGCCTCTTATTTCATCGAAGCCAGGAAAAGAGAGTCTCCTGTGATAGTCTCGTGCGACATAATCACCTTTGCCATACTCTTATTGGTCAGAAGCAGGTCACAGGTCCTAGGCACACTCAAGTAAGAACGATGGTGCATGAACACGAGAACAGGTGAGGATAAATGGGGGCCATCTTACAAGGTCCCCTATACTGTGACAGTCTTTTCTCTCAGATTTGCAACAGACTACTACTATTAATTAAAAAATGCTTAACTCTCTGTACTCAATAGATAATACACTTCATACATGTAGGTCGTATTACAGATCCTCTATTCAAGGAGGAATCTTGATATGTTAGACAGGTCATACTTGTTAAGATCATTTATAAGCTTCCTTTTTAATAAAGATACATTATTTAATAAGATGTGCCATACTTTGGTTTCATTATCAAGGAAGGGTTTTGGGAAGACCTCTGTAATGGGAGAATACTTCTGAATCTTAACCTAAAAAGGGATCAGATGAGTTCTTAAAGGTTAGTGTAGAAAGGAAAATTTTTAGCTTAGTTAATGTGTGTTTTTAGCTGACTTTAAGTGTTCTCACTAAAGAATCTGACATAAATTTATAGTATTTAAATCTGGAGTTATATCTGAAGTTTTCCTTTGCAAGGACATTGCATTTATCTCATTCTTGAACTGTCATGTGCATTGGTTGAGGTGTCTTGCTTCCAATTTTTTAGTCCAATAATATTTAATTAACTAATATCTTCACTTACTGGCTGAATTGTTTCAGACAAAGGAAAAGAAAACCTCAGTAGTACTGAGTATTTCTTTTGGACTGGTTATTGGAGCTTTTGTCTTTGAGGATTCTGAGTTGTCAAGAGCAGTAGTTTGAAAGGCTTTCTTTTCCTAGAGACTTCTCAATGGGTTCCAGGTAACAAGAATTGAAAATCTGTTTTGCGGTGTCAAAAGAGCCACTTTGGACATGAATTGTAATTTAAGGCATATACCATTTCATAGTGCTGGCTACCTTACACTGTGAGATTCTTTTTCCCTTTGAATGGAATAATAAAACATAAAAATGAAAAACAGACATAAGATGGGGAAATAAATCAAATAAATCAAATACCAAAATTATCTGCTATATTGAAAACAACAGCAAAATCCCATTAAGTACCAAGCAAACTCTTAAGTTAAAATAAATGTCAACGATTACTAAGTCTTTGTATGTCTAGTTGACAGGGCTGGATTTCTTTGTGAGGCATTTCGGAGGAGGCAGAATTGAACGCTAGGGTTTTTCTGGAGGGTTGCTGGGGGGAAAAGGATAGTCAGGGACAGAGTCTTTTCATTCATGCTGGAGATCTGAGTTGCAGTAGTCAAAGGAGCTAAAATTAGGGCCCCCAGGGCCAGTTCACTTTCCAGGTCAACAAAGACATAAATATAGCATACCTAAATGATTGGTGTACTTATGTATCTAAGTCAGCATAGTCAATCTTTTCTTTTTTCTTTTCTTTCCTTTGCTTTTTCTTTCCCCTTCCTTCCTTCCTTCTCTCTCCCTCCCTTCCTTCTTCCCTTCTTTTCTTTCTTTCTCTTCCTTTCTTTTCTGTCAGAATATAAAACCCTGGAGTCAAATTTTCTTTGTTGCTGTATCATTCCGGTATAGATAATGACCTTCCTAATCTCTAGTGTCCTTGTCAATGGAAAGGGGGCAGTTGAAAGGATGCTGTCAGAATTAAATAGTAATAATAAATATGGCACACCTGACCCAGTGTTTCACATGAACCAATTGTCAGTAAGTGGTAGCTGCTGTTATTTTACTTAGTTTGGTTTTTCCACTTTGCAATGAGGGTTATTAAAACATCACTCTATCTGGGTAGAATTATTTGATTTTAAACAGTAGTTTTATTTTATTTTATTTTATTTTATTTTTATTTTATTTTTTTTAAGATTTTTATTTATTTGACAGAGATCACAAGTAGGCGGCGGGGTGGGGGGCAGGGGAGCAGGCTCCCCGCTGAGCAGAGAGTCCGATGTGGGGGCTCAATCCCAGGACCCTGAGATCATGACCTGAGCTGAAGGCAGAGGCTTAACCCACTGAGCCACCCAGGTGCCCCAAGTAGTTTTATTTTAATATCATTGGGCAAATGATGTATTAGGCAATACTGCTAATAAAATAAGAGTATGTCCAATGCTTGGCATTTTATTGAGGTATGCTTTATGTGGGATCAACATTTTAATTTAAAACATTGGCCATCTGCATGTTTTCCCCCAGCAGTCAACTTTAAATTTTCATGGATACTCTTCTGAAATTAAAAAACAAACATAATTACAAAAAAAAACTAGAACAAAAACTACGAAAATATTTCTAAACTGACATGGACTTCTTTGGTCTTTCAGAGAGTTACTGAGCAACAATATGTGGATACTGTTCTGGATGTGGGCGATACAAGGATGAAGGAATGGAGTTCACCGCTCCAAGGAACTTAGAGTGTAGTAGGAAGAGGAAGACAACCCAGGATAGCTTCCCACAGAGCCCTGCACAAAATGCTTTTGTAGCAGAGATGGAACAATTAACTCAGCCTGAGACTTTCTGGGCAGGTTTCCTTGAAAAGAAAATACAGGAGAAGAGTAGTAACTAAGATGAAGAGAAGTTTCTAGATAAAAGTTAAATGGGGACAGGGCAGAGGTCTTCCAAGAAGAAAGTAGTATGAGCAAAGTGCCATAGCACCAAGCAAGGGTCTAACTTAATAGAAAACAGCAAGAAACGCATTGACGTGGGAGCACGGTCTACATGGAGACATGGAAGCGTTGGGAGCTGGATCATGAAATACTTTGAAGATTGGTTAAAAAGTCTGCATTTCATTTTACAGATGACAGAAAACCAGTCTGGGTTTATAAGCAAGGGAAGAATGGGATTAATTTCCTAGCAAATGATGTCAAAGGAAATAGTATTCACTTTTGCCTTTGCCACTTTTGCCACTTTCATCTTGCCTTATTATATTTAAAAACTGCATTAAGAAGCTTACATTAATGAAGCAAGCAGGCTCCCGAAATCCTGTGGGGGTAAGAGAATGCAAACCCGCTCTGTCACCCCACCCTGGCCCAGGACGCCTGCTATTGGAGTTCTGGATTATCTCTGAGGAGAATGGATCCATCATTCAGACAGAGAGCATTGTTGGAGAAAGTAGTTGTACATACCATTTTTATATTCTTCGGATTTTGTACCAACTATTTTAATATTACAAGAATCAGGTTTCATAGGTGAACTGAAGACGGCCACAATCCTCAGAAGTAATTCACATAATGCATATAAAAAAGCAGATTCTGCTCATGTTATCCAGAGTGGAGGAGGTCCTCCGAGAACTGGGAATTCTCAAAACATTTTTGCTACTGCAAAGAAATCCAAAGGGATGTGGATTCAAACACTTTTTCATGTATATACCTTACTTATATGGAAAAATGTCATGAAACTCTTATGCCGTAAAGCATCAGAATTCTGATTCCTAAAAAGGTACCAAAATCCTCCCATGTCAGTGGATTCACTGTAGTATCTAGTCTGGAATAAACATCATATTTCCTTTTTCTTCTCCATGAATAAATTACCCCATGGGAAACTTCACTGCATTTCAGAGATTTATACTGAAAAAGGATGCTTGTTTTTCTTACCAATCATGCCAGCTTTGTTATTTCTCATTCATTTATTCATTTAACCAACAGATATTTGTTGAGTGCCACAAATACTCATTGTGTGTGGGGGGGTTGGGAAAGTTAGGAAGATCAAAATAGATTTTCTGTCCTCACAGAGCTTCATGTCTAGCGAGGGAAATACGAAGGGAACATTCAAATAAAGTGCAATGACTGCAATATAGAGGGTAGATGAGGCTTCCCTGCCTATGGAGAGGTAGATAATATTGACTGGGACCCACCCCCAGATCCATCACCTGTGGGGTCAGAAGCTCCACTCTGCATATTCAAGCTGTCACCATTTTGCACATTTTAAAAAAAAATTTAATTCCAATATAGTTAACATGCAGTGTTTTATTAGTTTCAGGTGTACAGTATAACGATTCAACACTTCCATACATCACCCAATGCTCATCACAACACATGTGCTCCTTAATCCCCACCACCTATTTCACCCATATCTCCACTCACCTTCCATCTGGTAACCAGCAGTTAGTTCTTTGTAACTAAGATTCTATTTCTTGGTTTGTCTTGGTCTTTTTTTTTTTCTTTGCCCATTTGTTTCTTAAATTCCACATATAATTGAAATCATATAGTATTTTTCTTTCTCTTTGTTCACTTAGCATTATACTCTCTAAGTCTCTCCATGTTGTTGCAAATGGCAAGATTCTGTTCCTTTTCAGGGCTTAGTAATAGTCCATTGCGCATATATACAATTCCTTTATCTATTCATCTATTGATGGACATGGGCTGCTTCCATAATTTGGCCATTCTAAATAATGCTGCTATAAACATAAGGGTATGCGTATCTCTTCAAATTAGTATTTGAGTATTTTTTTGGTAAATACCCAGTAGTGTGTTTCCTGGATTGTAGGGTAGTTCCATTTTGAACATTTTGAGGAACCTCCATACTGTTTTCCACAGTGGCTGCACCAGTTTGCATTCCCACCAACATTGTACCAGGAATTTTCCACATCCTTGTCAAGACTCCTTGTTTCTTGAGCTTTTGACTTTAGACATACTGTCAGGTGTGAGGTGATAGTTTATTGTGGTTTTGATTTGCATTTCCCTGATGATCAGTGAAGCTGAACATCTTTTCATGTGTCTGTTGGCCACCCGAATGTCTTTTTTGGAGAACTGTCTGTTCATGTCTTCAGCCCATTTTTAAACTGGTTTTGCTTTTTTGTTTTTTTGTTTTTTTTGGTGTTGAGTAGTAGAAGTTCTTTATATATTTTGGATACTAACCCTTTATTTGATACATCATTTGCAAATCCTTTGTCCATTTAGGAGGCTGCCTTTTAATTTTGTTGATTGTTTCCTTTGCTGTGTAGAAGCTTTTTATTTTGATGTGGTCCCAATAATTTATTTTTGCTTTTATTTCCCTTGCCTCAGGAGACATATTTAGAAAAATGTCACTATGGTGAATGTCCAAGATATTACTGCCTCTGCTCTCTTTTAGGATTTTTATGTTTTCAGGTCTCACATTTAGGTACTTACTCCATCTTGAGTTTATTTTTGTGTATGGTGTAAGAAAGTGGTCTGGTTTCACTCTTTTGCATATAGCTGTCCAGTCTTCTCAGCAACATTTGTTGAGACTATCTTTTTTCCATTGG